>NC_053158.1:91707929-92441260 GCF_016835505.1 Polypterus senegalus
ATATATATATATATATATATATATATATATATATATATATATATATATATATATATATATATATATATATATATATATATATATATATATATGTATGTGTCTATATGTGTGTGTATAGCTTTGGTCACTGAGTGCAAGGGAAAAATAATAAAATGTAGTCTATAAGTTATTAAACAGTAAAACATTAACGTTTTAAGAAGTAAAGCTACATTGAGCATTACTGAAGTGGTTTCGGGTAAGCTACATTTTAAAGCCGGTATAACATAACAGTTAAGTAGCACTAACAGCAGCTAAAATGTATATGGATCATCTCTTGGTAGTTGATCCCTTTTGAAAGGCGCGACACGACGGCTGTGGTATAGAAATTGCATTTTCTATGTGAATGTCCAAACTTCTGCCTGTGGTAATGTGCCTTACCGGCATTACCAGCAATTAAAAGAAAATAATTTTTGTGTCCTCTGCAGTGTTAAGAGAGAAAGGGTTTGGCTGGGGATAAAAGGAAAAAAGGTGTAAAGAAAGGAAACTTGCCATTTTCTTTAATATATAGTGTAGAGAGAGGTCTTCGCTGACGATATGAGCGTCGCGGTGGGTCTCGTGTAGACTGGAGAGACATGTGCCTTACCGGCATTACCAGCAATTAAAAGAAAATCATTTTTGTGTCCTCTGCAGTGTTAAGAGAGAAAGGCTTTAGTTGGGGATAAAAGGAAAAAAGTTGTAAAGAAAGGAAACTTGCCTTTTTCTTTAATATAGTGTAGAGAGAGGTCTTCGCTCACGATATGAGCGTCGCGGTGGGTCTCGTGTAGACTGGAGAGACGGCCCTGCAATTTACTGTCCGGGATGGCACTGTCGGTCCTCCACTCCTGTGCGTGTCTTCATAATCCGACCTGATGACCTCATAATCATATACGTGTAAAAGAAAGTGCGAAGCGCCTTAATATTAGTTTGCTGCGGTCTAGAAATGGGATCCCGTGTTTACAGTTGTCTGGGCTATAGCTCATGGGAAAGGGGAAAAAAATTAAAAGTGTTTACTTTCACTTAAGACAGAAGCGCAGTCAGCGTCTCAAAGGCCGGCACAGCTACGCACGCACGCGCGCACACCAGCTGCCCGACTTTTGTAGTATTTTTGCAGTGCAGGAAACGCCACTTTTTACAGACACGTTCACGTGAGCAAAACTCTCTGCGCTCTTTAGAGGTCTTGCTTTCTCTGCATACTGTGTTCATAGTCAATTCACATGAGCCGCTCGGAGTACATGCATCGAAGCTTCTGAGCTTTGCCTGTGCTATCTCGTGCGATCTCGCGATGTCCACGGCGTTATTTAATGTTAGCTACAGCAATTTTAACTCCATTACAAAGTGATCTAAAGTCTCGTTTATACCTCGTGTCTTCTCATTAAACTTGTATCTCGCGAATAAAGTATTTGGCGTTTTCTTCAGCCTTTTGGGGCTCTTCCTTCTTTTCTACGTACTGCGGTCATAGTCAGTTCACGTGATTACGTGGGAGGCGTGATGATGTCACACGCAGCTCCGCCCCCCATGGCCATCAGGCTAACATCCATTACAGTATATGGAGAAAAATAGGTTCCAGTTATGACAAATACGCGTAGAATTTCGAAATGAAACCTGCCCAACTTTTGTAAGTAAGCTGTAAGGAATGAGCCTGCTTTCTACCTACATGGGAAGTTGGAGAATTAGTGATGAGTGAGTGAGTCAGTGAGTCAGTGAGGGCTTTGCCTTTTATTAGTATAATAATTGGACTTTTTATCTGGTGTCTGACGTGTGGTTTGAGGGTACAGGGGTGCGAGGAAGCCCTAAACTGTCACACCACATATATTAATGATCTTGTTATGCACTATATTTGGTATTTTTAATTGTATGTTTCAAGTGTATTGTTATGGTGTACTCTTTGAAAGGGTCTCCATAAAACATAAATTGACTGATTGGTTCATTCTCTGTTAATTCTTTTTCAAAAAGCATAGTTCAATGAAATTAAATGGACATCAGTGCAGAGACCTATTCAATGAAAAGGATTATATGTGGTAAGAGAATTTACTTGTAATTATCCATATACATTGCTTATCGTAGTGGAGAGCAAAACTGCTAAAACATTCACATTTTTCACACATGTCATTTTTAGTATCTATCTGAAACCTGGGGCATTCATTTAAATTGACTCACTTGCATAGAGTACATGCAAAGAAAATGAGAGATATACTGATAACACAGTCATGCAACTCAGGTGTATAAAGGGTTTATATTGAAAAAGGAAATTGGCTAATTGGAATCCTTCTCTACCTGGAATCAATATATACCAAAATAGTGTGCATTTATTTGATGTAGTAGTACTAAACAAAAGTTCATGAATTAATTTTCATGTGAGTTTCTATTTATTAGTAATTTGCACAGAAATATAATAATACAACATTTATAAACTATTACTAACCTTCTTCTATTAAGTTTCTCATCTCAGCTTCCAGATGTGGCACTTGGTGCCATTGAGCTACTGCCCAGCAGCTCTTCTGCCTGTAGAAATGATACAGTACATCCCCCCAAAGTTAATCCAATTGAATCCCAGAATACCCTTTCAAGCAAGTTAAATTCTTTCACCGGAACAGATAGACCCAAACTACGTAGAACAATTTCTCAGCTGAAACCCTCCACCTGCATCCTAGACCCAGTACCAAAAGACGTTTTTTCATTATTAGATAGGTGAATCTTCCCCGACTGTCTAAAGACTCCAGATGTTAAACTTGTACTCAAGAAAAATAATCTCGATTCCTCTGTCTTTGAAAATTTTAGATACATTTCTACTCTGTCTTCTTAAGGAAAATTCTGGAAAAGGCAGTCATTAAGCAGCTTAATGATTACTTGAATAAGCATTATATTCTTGACAAGTTTCAGTCAGGTTTTAGAACACACCATAGTACAGAAACTGCACTTGTTAAAGTAGTAAATGATTTTCAGGTTAAGGCAGACAAAGGCCGTATTTCTGTTCTGGTTCTCTTAGACAGCCGCATTTGACACCATAGACCACTGTATTCTTATATATTTTTTGTTTTTCTGTCCTCCCAATCATTTCACCTTACCTTGTTTTGTCAAGAGGAAGGGTGAAGAAGTTGGGATTGGGAAGAATAAATAAATTCACACCCAATTTGACGCTGTTCGTTTTCAAATAATACTGCATTAGTGCGATGATGTTTTCTGATTGGTACTATTCAGGTCATAAAATGATTTCTTCAAAATGTCACATATATTGTCTCTTTCTTTCAAGTGTGTAATAGAAACCACAGCACAAAGAGAAGTGTGTGCATTGCAACAGTGTTGTAAATGTAGGAAGTTCGGTCCTGTGTGTGTGAACTGTTAACATTTGGATCTGATGATTGCATATAGTGCTGAACTAACCTCTCTGAATGAATAATTCCAAATATCATATATATCTATGTATATAAGAATACACACTTGATGATCCCTACAATCAACTGGGAAAAATGCAGAGGTTCTGCCTCTACTCTGTACAGCACTCACAGCACCAGTGTATAGGCCGGCCATGATAACCAGCAACGCTGAGGGGATCCTGCGAAGTCTCAGGATGTCCCACAGGGCAGCTCGATCAACTGAGTCGAATGGTTTACGAAAATTGACAAAGGCTGCAAAAAAACTCTGTCGATATTCATGTTTGTACTCCATGAACCCTCAGTGCCAGGATGCGGTTGATGGTACACTTTTTAGGCATTAAACCAGACTTCCGGTCACTGGTAGGTGAGCAAGTGATCACGGATCCTATTGAGGATGACCCTAGCAGGGACTTTACCCGTCACCGAGAGCAGTTTTTTCCTCCTGTAGTTGCCGCCATCCAGGTGATCACCCTTCCCTTTCCAGATAGGGATGATGAGTCCCATTTTCCAGTTAGTTGAGATGATGCTTGTCTCCCAAATGGAGGCAAAGATTGCTTGCAATGCTAGGAGGACAGCCTTACCACCAGCCCGGAGAAGTACACCCCAGATGCCACAGATCCCTGCAACCTTTCCTACCCTCAGCTGGTTCACCACCTGTGCATTCTCAGTAAGACTGGGTAGTTCACAGCTAATCAGAGGATCATCCTCAAGAACAGTGGACCCAGAGATATCCAACATCCTAGCATCAGCTTTAAACAGCTTCTCAAAGTAGCCAGCCCAGTGGGTATCAACTGCAGTCTCATCTGTAAGGACTGTTCTATCAACTGCCCTGACTGCGACTCTCCAAGGAACAGATTTGGATGCATGTAATACTGCGATTC
Organism: Polypterus senegalus; assembly: GCF_016835505.1. Classification (NCBI taxonomy): domain Eukaryota; kingdom Metazoa; phylum Chordata; class Cladistia; order Polypteriformes; family Polypteridae; genus Polypterus; species Polypterus senegalus. The sequence goes on from NC_053158.1 coordinate 91,712,203, forward strand.
CTAGGGCGTGGGTAACTAGACCATCTATGGTGTGTCACTTGCTCTCAGATTCCTCTTACAAACACCTCCTTATTTTGCTCTTAGAGCCCTCAAATACATCCTTCTCAGTTCCTGGTACAGACTGGAGTTGCCATCAAGCTGTGTATTGCGACTCCTCTGGTTGATATCCAGAATGTCCTGCGAGATTAAACACCTTGTTCTGGGAACACTGGTAACACCGACACAACCCTTGGCAACCTTGAGGGTCTTGTCACGGAAGATCTCCCACATTACATTAGGATTGGCAGTTGCACCAAAGTCCGTAATTTCCTTATGCAAACTGCATGCAGACTTGTCAAAAATAGCCTGATCTTGGAGTCTGGCCAGGTCCAGCCTCATTTTCCTGGTAGGTGGTAATCTACTGGACCTGAGTTGGATCTTCAAAAATAGCAACAAGTCTGTTGTCAGAATTTATAAACTGGGCATTTCTGTAGGCCCTGCAGTTTTGTATGAGCCACCAGCATCTACCCACAAGGATGTGATTGATCTCCTTCACTGAATCAGCAGTATTGGAGTGCCAAGTCCAATGATATGGCTCAGGGCGCTATAAACAGAATCAAGGGATCTGTAGCCCCTGACCTTTTGCAAAGTCAAGGAACATGGAGCCACTTTCACCACAGTCACCAGACACATGAGGTCCAATACAATCCTCATAGCCAGCCCTCTCAGTGCCAGTGGTCACATTGAAGTCACCCATGACTTGTGGGCATCCATCAACCACAGAGCAAAGTTGCAAATAAAATGTCTTCCTCACCGAGACATCACTCACTGTAATCGGAGCATACTCTGAGACAACAGACAAGGAACCCAGAGAGTGCCATAATCTGAGTCTCATAATATGCTTATTGAAAGGAGTGACATCGGACACCATTAAAAGCAGTCAATTAGCTACACCAACAGCTACTCCCTCAGTACGACAGCCATCAGAGTGACCAGACCAATTAAAGGTGTATCCACCTACAGAGCTATGGCCAGTCCTAGGTCTGCACACCTCAGATAGTGCAGCCACTGAAGTGCACAGTTTATTCGGCTCCTCCGACAGTAAAGAAAGATGATCATCATGCTGGAAATTGGAGAACCTGAAATTAAAAGGCAACACAAAAGTGTGGAGAGCATGTAAATACTAAACTGGCTTTGGCTGTCTCAGAATTTGAACCTCTTACCCAGAAGCTCTTAGATGATGTTGCTGAAAAAACATCCTAATGTATGTTATAAAATACAAATAGTTTTGAAAGAGGTGAATGCAGTATATAGCTATAGCATACTGTGCCACTAGAATACAAGTATTCTTTGTGTCTTTATGAACCATGGGACCTAACACTTTGATTTAACTTTTGAAAAGTGCCCGATTGTAGGCAACATTAAATTAATGTACATTTGGTTATAAAGAAAGTATGCTTTTGTTCATGCCCTTTTCATACTTGGCATTATTCATTATGTGTTTAAAAGAAAGAAGGAAACAATGACTAAAAGCAACATTTTCATTTCGTATTGTAAGCTCTATTTTTTTGTGATAAAATAAGCCATGAGAATGCACTTTATAATGTGTAACATAGCTAAAAGAAACCTGATCAGACCCAATTTAAGAAAATGTAGAAACAAATCCAAAGAAACTGGCTGGGTGTTTTTTGCTGCAATCGAATGCCTCAAGACCTTGTTTAGAATGGTTGACATTTTCTGTATCCGGTAGAGGAAGAAGAGTACTTCCAGCATCACACACCAGCATAAATATGACATTTAGGTGCACCAGTAAAACTAAAAATTATTATAAATTGTTTATTGAAATTGTTTGATAGGCTTTTGTACTATTACCACATTTATCACAGCAACTTTTATCTTAAGAAGCCACACTAGAGGTCAGGTCAGACAGAAAATGGGATTGGAGAAAAAGAATGATGGACGTGGTTAAGGGTGATTACATGTCTTTCTGGCTGGGGCATTTATCATGCCTTTAATGCTAACTGAAAGAATACACTACAAATGAGGATTAAACGAGTTGTTGCTTTCCGGTTGCATCCTTTTATGAAAGAATCAGCATTTAGAGGACCTGACACAGTCCAGCTGAGCTGATTCCTTTCCCATCACTGATAAACACCAAGAAAACAACCCCCAGAAAATGGTTGACTGAATTGTATACATAAATTTCACACTCTGTTTTTCCCTTGCCTTGGTTTATCCTCTTTCTTCAGACAAAGAACATATTTTTTATTTTTCAATGCAGCTTTCCAGTTCTGCAAGCTCCCACATATCTCTCCTCTACAGAAATTCCTTTTTCAGAACCATACATAAGAAAAAAACACCAAATTACCTGTAAATGGCTTGACTGGGAAACCCAAAGAAACAACAGCACTGGTATTCAGATGTTACTGTATGGAAATCCTGTTTAGATAGCTGGGTGATTACCCTGAAGAACTGTGATGTAAAACAAAGCAACAGTGGTATATCTATTTGTACTGGCAGTAAAAATAACTAATATCCTAAAGAAGTACACCATCACAGTAACAATCAGAGGACAAGTACAGTCGGTTTTCCCAATGTTTTCAAAAAAATATGGCTCATTCTAATGCCTTGTGATGTGTATAATGTAACACATTTTCAATTAACTTATATTTTTAGGAAATGTTTATGTACAGTATGTATATATGAATATCAGTGTGCTAAATTAGAGGAACAATGACTTTTGGAGGAATTAAATAATAAAGAAACAAATTGATCTAAAATGTGTTTTTCTCTGACTGTGTTTTATAAAATAGGTTAATACTATAGTGTTGATGTCATATGCATAGGGTACAGTGAAATTCTTACTTACATATGCTATTCAAATATATGGTCATTTTCTTTCAGTAGTATTGCTGATATTTCATGAGCTATCATGCAACATGTACCAGTTTTGTACACTACCAACTGGGAGGCTAGAAAGATTGTGGACACTCCTATCTTCTAGGACAGTGCATCATAATAATGAACTACTTTAGCACATCTGTGTTTAGTGGAATTGTATTACTCGATTGTGTATACCTCTAGGGTACAGAGACTGTTTTCACTTATATGCTACGTCTTTGAGATATAGTTAGAAACCATAAAATTCACTTTTACTGTTCACAAATGGTGATGATACTCATACCATTTACCCTAATATATTGTGTCATTAAGTTAAATGATCATGCTAGGAATAACTACTTTACTTGAATACAGTGCATATTCAGGATAAAGACCTTAAGGAATAGAAAGTGGCCAAAAATATTATTTTTTTATTTTAAAACATTAATTTTAAAAAATAAAAAAAGATTACATTACAAAAATTAAAACACATATACGGTCATCTGAAAAATTAAGTACACCCAATGTAATTTTTTTTTGTCTTCTTTAACATGTATGGACTTAATTTCATTTAAACAGCATCTTTAGATGGTTTGAAATAACTATTCAAACAAAAATGAACAGATATTCCATTTATATATGTGGAAAAAAATAAGTACACTTGTGGCTCTATTAGCTGTTATTGACACCTCTGGTAGTAATAACTTCAAGTCGGCATATCTTATAACTGTCTAGCAGACTCTAACATTGACCAGAGAGATTTTTTCCCACTTCTCCATAGAGAACTCTTCCAGCCATGTGATGTTTGCATGCACAGCACATGTCAGGTTCCCGCACAGCACATTGATGGAATTCAGATCCAGGCTGTGACTTGGCCATTTCAGATTCCTCCATTGCATTCTTTCCAGTCACCTCAGATTTACTGGTATGTTTAAGGTCATTTTGATTGTGCAAGTTTCACTTTCCTTTGGACTTAAACCTTCAGAAAGATGGCCTGACATTAACCTCAAGCATGTTCTAGTATAATGAAGAATTCAGAGAGGATTATAGGATGGTAAGCTGCCCAGACCCTGATGCAGCAAAGCAGCCCCAAACTTTTCCCCCATTATGCCTCACAGTTGGTATCAGGTTTTCAAGTAAAATGTTGTCTTTGGTTTTCACCAAATATGGCAAAATGACCAAAAAAATCTATGTCTTTTTTTCATCAGTTCAGTGCACATTGTTGTGGTCCTCGGCCCGTATTTATGAAGCATCTGAGAATTACTCCTAGGAATTGCACTTAAAGTCTGCTGAGGATAAGAATTTGTTCTCCCACAGAGTAGGACATGAGGAGTTGTTAAGGGGCATCCTATGCTTACCCTGCTATGAATAGGAGATCAATGACAATTGACAATGAATGATGTTGTGATTTTATGGCACCCTGAGCTGTAAAGAGGTACTTATGATGAAATTTTTAAATTTCTTTGGAAATCATAATGATACTTTGTAGTTTTCTGATGCTAACCCTAAGAAGTCACCACATTGATAATAATATTATTCAAAGGGACATGTTTACATTCAAGGCACGCTAATTTAACATGAATGATTCAAAGCTGTACTTTCAGAAGAATCACCTTTTTGCTGTTATGGACATTGGAACTGCCTCATAAAGTAACCATTAAAGTGAAACTAGTCACAGCTATTTTTGCATTGTAACTGAATTCACAATCACTCTTCCAGTGGTCCTGATCATCTTCTACAGTTGGATGACATTTCTGTTTATTTCTGTGATTCCCCCTTATCTTCTGCAAGGCTCTATTTATCCAGTGCCCCTGCAGTCTGTGCCTGCCTTCTTGAGCATTCCTGGGCTAGTAAAATGTAACACAAATATTCCAGAGGATTGTGGAATGCAAAGCTCAGTGTACCTGAGTGACACTTCTATGTCAATCACCCATCCAGCCCCACCTTCTTCAGGGTAATATGCTGGTTAGACACTACAGTTTTCATCCATTGCTTGTGATTCACACATGTGTGCTCCTCACACTTAGGATAATAATCACGATGTGTGGTCCATCAAATCACACCAGTGAATCCAAGGGAACCAGCTATTTTTGTAAAAGCAGCTTGTTTTAACATTACCTAACATGGAGTGGTGGGGAAATGTATTAATCTGCATATTTCCTTCACGTGTTGTAAGGGCATTCGAAGTTTGGTGCAAAATTCGAGAAATGGTTAGTTGTGACATTATTAAATCATTGCTAAGCTGCATTTTTTCTGTGGCGAAAAAGTTTACTTGACCAGCACTTTAATTTCAGCTGATGGCACATTGATTGTTCTCATAAATAGAGTGATCACTTCATGCACAATATTTTTTACAGATATTATTACATCTCTGTCAATTTGATATGTTTCTATGAGTTAATTGTTGTCTAGTACTTCCCGAAATATTCTGGCTTTCCTGGAATGTGGGTGCCGATCTCTTCTGGCAGCTTGGACAGTCACTAAACCTCCTAAATCCTGCTGAAGTTAGTAGTAGTTTCCTAAATTAAACAATGCTCTATTTATAGTAGGTGGCAGGGGTATGCATTGGTTAGCCCTGATGCCTCATGGATCTTGCATTCTCATTTAGTTCCCAAGCCCAATTGTTGTCTGTGTGGCAATTGCATGTTTTCCCAATGTTTGCCTGGGTTTTATTCTCATACCCCTCAAAAGATGTATTGATTGTGTTAGTGATTCCAAATTGGCTTTGTCTGACTATGAGTATGAGTAGAAGCACTGTGATAGACTGACACCCAGGTAATGCAGGAAATGGCTCAAATGCAATACAGCGGCCCTGTGTGCAAAATGTGCAAATACCTGGAGAATGTAAAAGAAAACGGCTTGCAAGCTACTGAGGGTTAAAAGTTGACAAAGCTGTTTTGCTAGAACAGCAGGATATTTATACAGGTGTCTGTCATAAGACAGGGTGCAGTAAGCTGACCAAGGACAACTTCCTTTTTAGGAGCACATCTGTTAGACACAGGAAAGATGATCTTTCCTTCTTTAGTGCCCCTCTGATTCATACACAAAACAGAAAGGGTTTGACAATTTGCACAATATAAAATTAAACACTTAGGTAAATGATATTATGTTTTCTTATAAGTAAGGGGAAGGGGAGTGAGAAAATACGAAAAAGCTGACTGAAAAGTTGAACTTAACTCTTCTGCCTTGCAACGCATGAATCCTATGTACTCACTGGTGCCTGAATAAAGATTGAACTATTACAGTCTTCCTCAGGGGTTACTTCCATAAGATCAAGAAATCTAGTCGCTTAATTTATATGGTGTGCATCGGTCTTTAACTTACTGAAACCCATGGGTGGAGTTTAAGGTTTAGCCAGATGCACTGTATTTCTAAAATAATTCTGCAATTAAGTGGATCATTTTCTTTAAAAAGTTTTTTTTGGTCACAGCTAATATTAATTATAATGCATAGGATAATATGATAATTAAAAACTAGCCCATCCTAAACAATTCTCCTTCATGTCACCTATCCTTAAAACAATCAGAGAAAAATTCTGTGCAACTTCATTTATAGAATGTGACGCCCCATGCACTGGCATTTCTGCACTTGCTGAAACATTGGGTATCTGTAATGTACCTGAACAGATGAGTTGTGGAAAAGTGGAAGCACAGAATCAACGATAATATTCTAAAAGAAAACAGTTTTTATTATAGTGTCAGCAAGACAAAAACTCTCATGTCATTCACTTTAAATTAAATGCAATATTCTGCAATGTCACAGAATTAATATATATACAACAATAAACAAAAATAACCAATAGTGAATATGTACAGTATTTTCAATGTCTCAAAACAAACATAAAGGAAAATAACCAAAACAAACAATCAGACAACTCTTCTTCATCCTCATTCTCACAGAACAAAAAGCAAGGGAGAGAAAAAAACAGTTATCAGAATCAAAAGTGAAAAAATGGCACAAGCACATAACACAAAAACAGCTCAGTGGAAAAATAAAATATGTCATACTTCAACGAAAACAGCACGTTCTCCAATTCTTTGAGGCAATTATATAGGGGTTTGTCAACTAAATTGAGAACAATTCTTTAACCATGAATTATATTCAGGTAGTATTTTTTATTCTTTATTTGATAATGTCAAACAAACAAACAAACAAACAAATAAATAAATAAAAATATCCATCCATCCATCCATCCTCTTCCGCTTATCCGAGGTCGGGTCGCGGGGGCAGCAGCTTAAGCAGAGAGGCTTCCCTCTCCCCGGCCACTTCTTCCAGCTCTTCCAGGAGAATCCCAAGGCGTTCCCAGGCCAGCCGGGAGACATAGTCCCTCCAGCGTGTCCTGGGTCTTCCCCGGGCCTCCTCCCGTTGGACGTGCCCGAACACCTCACCAGGGAGGCGTCCAGGAGGCATCCTGATCAGATGCCCGAGCCACCTCATCTGACTCCTCTCGATGCGGAGGAGCAGCGGCTCTACTCTGAGCCCCTCCCGGATGACTGAGCTTCTCACCCTATCTTTAAGGGAAAGCCCAGACACCCTGCGGAGGAAACTCATTTCAGCCGCTTGTATTTGCGATCTCGCTCTTTCGGTCACTACCCATAGCTCATGACCATAGGTGAGGGTAGGAACGTAGATCGACTGGTAAATTGAGAGCTTTGCCTTACGGCTCAGCTCCTTTTCACCACGACAGACCGATGCAGAGCCGCATCACTGCGGACGCTGCACCGATCCGCCTGTCGATCTCACGCTCCATTCTTCCCTCACTCGTGAACAAGACCCCGAGATACTTGAACTCCTCCACTTGGGGCAGGATCTCTCCCCCAACCCTGAGAGGGCACTCCACCCTTTTCCGGCTGAGGACCATGCTCTCGGATTTGGAGGTGCTGATTCTCATCCCAGCCGCTTCACACTCAGCTGCGAACCGATCCAGAGAGAGCTGAAGATCACGGCCTGATGAAGCAAACAGGACAACATCATCTGCAAAAAGCAGTGACCCAATCCTGAGTCCACCAAACCGACCCCTTCAACACCCTGGCTGCGCCTAGAAATTCTGTCCATAAAAGTTATGAACAGAATCGGTGACAAAGGGCAGCCCTGGTGGAGTCCAACTCTCACTGGAAACGGGCTCGACTTACTGCCGCAATGCGGACCAAGCTCTGACACCGTTGTACAGAGACCGAACAGCTCTTATCAGGGGTCCGTACCCCATACTCCCGAGCACCCCCACAGGATTCCCGAGGGACACGGTCGAATGCCTTTTCCAAGTCCACAAAACACATGTAGACCGGTCGGGCAAACTCCCATGCACCCTCCAGGACTCTGCTAAGGGTGAAGAGCTGGTCCACTGTTCCGCAACCAGGACGGAAACCACACTGTTCCTCCTGAATCCGAGGTTCGACTATCCGACGGACCCTCCTCTCCAGAACCCCCAAATAGACTTTTCCAGGGAGGCTGAGGAGTGTGATCCCTCTATAGTTGGAACACACCCTCCGTCCCCTTTTAAAGAGGGGACCACCACCCCGGTCTGCCAATCCAGAGGCACTGTCCCGATGTCCATGCATGTTGCAGAGACATGTCAACCAAGACAGTCCTACAACATCCAGAGCCTTAAGGAACTCCGGTGTATCTCATCCACCCCCGGGGCCCTGCCACCAAGGAGTTTTTTGACCACCTCGGTGACTTCAGTCCCAGAGATGGGAGAGCCCACCTCAGAGTCCCCAGGCTCTGCTTCCTCATTGGAAGGCATGTTAGTGGGATCGAGGAGGTCTTCGAAGTACTATACGGTGTTGACACTGCACTGCTTCCCCCTCCTGAGACGCCGGACGGTGGACCAGAATCTCCTCGGCCGTCCAAAGTCGCTCTCCATGGCTCTCCAAACTCCTCCCATGCCCGAAGTTTTGCCTCAGCAACAACGAAGCCGCGCTCGCTTGGCCTGCCGGTACCTATCAGCTGCCTCCAGAGACCCACAGGACAAAAAGTCCTATAGGACTCCTTCTTCAGCTTGACGGCATCCCTCACCGGTGTCCACCAACGGGTTCGGGATTGCCGCCACGACAGGCACCACCACCTTGCGGCCACAGCTCCGTCAGCCGCCTCAACAATAGAGGCACGGAACATGGCCCATTCGACTCAATGTCCCCACCTCCCTCGGACGGGTTGAAGTTCTGCCGGAGGTGGGAGTTGAAGCTACTTCTGACAGGGGACTCTGCCAGCCATTCCCAGCAGACCCTCACAACACGCTTGGGCCTACCAGGTCTGACCGCATCTTCCCCACCATCGAAGCCAACTCACCACCAGGTGGTGATCAGTTGACAGCTCCGCCCCTCTCTTCACCCGAAAGTGTCCAAGACATATGGCCGCAAGTCCACGACACGACCACAAAGTCGATCATCGACCTGAGGCCTAGGGTGTCCTGGTGCCAAGTGCACATATTAACACCCTTATGCTTGAACATGGTGTTCGTTATGGACAATCCATGACGAGCACAGAAGTCCAAAAACAAAACACCGCTCGGGTTCAGATTGGGGGCCATTCCTCCCAATCACGCCCTTCCAGGTCTCACTGTCATTGCCCACGTGAGCATTGAAGTCTCCCAGCAAAACGAGGGAATCCCAGAAGGTATGCCCTCTAGCAACCCTCCAGAGACTCCAAAAGGGTGGATACTCCAAACTGCTGTTCGCATATGCACAAACAACAGTCAGGACCCTTCCCCACCCGGCGGAGGGAGGCCACCCTCTCGCCCACCGGGGTAAACCCCAATGCACAGGCTCCAAGTCGGGGGGCAATAAGTATGCCCACACCTGCTCGGCGCCTCTCACCGGGGCAACTCCAGAGTGGTAGAGAGTCCAGCCCCTCTCAAGGAGATTGGTTCCAGAGTCCAAGCTGTGCGTCGAGGTGAGTCCGACTATATCTAGCCGAACCTCTCGACCTCGCGCACTAGCTCAGGCTCCTTCCCCTTCAGAGAGGTGACATTCCACGTCCCAAGAGCCAGTTTCTGTAGCCGAGGATCAGACCGCCAAGGTCCCGCCCGCCACCACCCAACTCACACTGCACCCAACCTCCTTGGCCCCTCCCATAGGTGGTGAGCCCATGGGGAGGAGGACCCACGTTACCTCTTCGGCTGTGCCCGCCGAGCCCCATGGATGCAGGCCCGGCCACCAGACGCTCGCCATCAAGCCCCTCCTGGCTCCAGAGGGGGCCCGTGACCAGCGCCCGGCAAGGGAAAACGCGCCCAAAGTTTTGCTCTTCATCGGAGGTTTGTTGAACCGCTCTTTGTCCCATCCCTCACCTAGGACCAGTTTGCCTTGGGTGGCCCTACCAGGGCATAAAGCCCCGGACAGCATAGCTCCTAGGATCATTGGGACACGCAAACCCCTCCACCACGATAAGGTGACGGTTCAAGGAGGAGTAAATAAAAATAATAATGTATTTTATTTAAATATGTTTATTTGATTTTATTTCTGTGGCCCTTCAGTACACTTAAAAAAGTTATAAAAAAACATAAGATACACTACAATAGCAACAAACAAAGGTTCCTCTAATATTTGTGCATTTTGGGAAAGTTATAATCTCGAAACAAATAATTTAATGAATCATAGTTACGCAGTATATCCATCTAGCCATCCATTATCCATCCTGCTATATCCTAACACAGGGTCACCGTGGTCTGCTGGAGCCAATCTCAGCCAGCACAGGGTGCAAGGCAAGAACAAATCCTGGGCAGGGTGCCAGCCCACCGCAGGGTACACACACTAAGCACAATTTAGGGCTGCCAATGCACCTAACCTGCATGTCTTTGTACTATGGAGGAAACCGGAGCATCAGGAGGAAACCCATGCAGTCACCAGGAGAACATACAAACTCCATGCAGGGAGGACCCTGGAAATGAACCCACGCCTCATTACTGAAAGGCAGCATCGCTACCACTGCGCCATGATGCCACCCAAGTTACACAGTAAGTTCAATAAATTTTTTTTCATTTATATGGATATATTGTTTTGTACTGTTTTTTATATTATTGATATTGAGTATTATACTGTACCTCAGTCGACAGCCTATTAATCCATCCATTTTCTAGCCTGTTTATTCATTTCAGGGTCATACCCTGAAGCCGTACCTTACCCTAGCAGCAAAGGACACAGGAGTCAGTCCATCACATCATAGTGCCCCAGTCCATCACATACATGCTTATAATGGAACAGTTTAGATTTACCACTTAACCAAACACACATTTCAGGGGTCTGGAAGAGTAATATCATCCATCCATCCATTATCCAACCCGCTTTATCCTAACTTACAGGGTCACGGGGGTCTGCTGGAGCCAATCCCAGCCAACACAGGGCACAAGGCAAGAAACAAACCCTAGGCAGGGCGTGCACACACACCCACACACCAAGCACACACTAGGGACAATTTAGGATCACCAATGCACCTAACCTGCATGACTTTAGACTGTGGGAAGAAACTGGAGCACCCGGAGGAAACCCATGTAGACACAGGGAGAACTTGCAAACTCCACGCAGGGAGGACTTGGAAAGCAAGCCCAGGTCTCTTAACTACGAGGCAGCAGCACTACCCACCGCACCACCATGCCGCCCGAGTAATATCATGAATTAGCAAATATGCCTGAAAAATGACATCTACCATATTGATCAAGGAGTTATATTTTGATAAAAAATATATATTCTTTTTCAAAAGAAAAATCTTGTTAATTTTCTGAAGTATCCTTAGGGGTTTCCTGCCAGTTATCACAAACAATGCTACCCCAAAATGAACAACTGCTGCAGTGTCAGCTTGTGACTGAAGTAATGCTATTAGTTTGTGGAGTCCTGCTGAAAATGAAAAATTTAACAAGACACTGTTTTTTTCAAGTTATTTGATTCCTGCTATAATATTGGAATTGTAACCAACTGTGAGCTTGTATATATCTGCATAAGAGTACTATTTCACTAAAAATTAGTTCTGTGCTCCTAGAAATGTCAGTATATTGGTGATCAGAATGTGGAAAGCATATCTTTGCCAATGATTTAACAATTTCTATTTAAAACATAATTTATGCATTCAACAAAGTCAAATGCATTATTTTTGGTTCTTCGGTTTTCTGCAGTTTTAAAATACTTTGCATTTTGATTGCAGACCTCCTGTACTGATAACATTAACAATTTTTTAATAAGGATGTTGTCAATTGGAATTTTTACATCATCAAGCATCATTGATTTCCTTTGAGACAATTCAGCCTTTATCCTTTGATTTTCATAGGGATCACTTTGTATCTTTATTCTTCTGAGGCATTGATTGTACAACTTATCAATGATGCTATGAGAGAACTTTTAACATTTTTTAATAAGATGTTTTAATTAGTCCTGTTTTAAATCAACCCTGAAATCCATTTGCTTTGTGGCAGATGATGCAAATAATGTCAAAGCTTTCACAATGATACATATAAAAGTAAACCACAATCCTACTTGGGCTTATTGGACGTGTTGACTTTGAAACATTTTCAGAATAATACTTATATAAATCTGTAATCACCTTTTTTCTTATACATATACTCAAAAATATACAAAGAAATCAGAATTATTTTGCTTTTACTCAGGGTCACCTCATTCCTCAAAATAGTACAAAGCTATGTCCCCAAGTATATTATTTTCAAAATAGTAGAGGATATGCCAATTTTTTTAAACAAAATTTAGATTTGTCTAAATTAACTAAATTTGACAAAAATGTAATATTTCTGTGTGAGTGCTTTGATTCAGAAAATGTTTATTTTTAAATAACTGCACCCCCTCACTGCATAGATGGAATGATGGTTGCAAGTAAAAAATAAAATAGAAAAGAAATGCAAATAAATAAAAAAAAAATAAAAACTTAAAACTCAAATAAATAAATGATTAAATAAGGTAATGAAGAGCTTTTATGCAGCGGTGAAGGCAAACTTGATAATGCCGGCTTAAACACCTAATATGAAGAGGGAGTGAATGTCAGAGCTGAAGCGGGGCTACATAGTAATAATATTGTCAATGTTAGTACTCCATCGTCCTGTTTGCTGTTTGTGTGCGTCAGTGAATGTCATTCCCGTAAATACAGGGGGGACGGATGATGGAAAGAGACCACAGCCCGAAGATGGAAAGCACCTGTTTTCAATCTCAACCAGTTACATCTAACTATTTAAACAATCAGGAGGGAACAAAGAAGGAGAGAGAGGAGGAGGAGGAGAAGAAAGACAGAGATTTCACTTTACAACTACGAACCAAGTTTACCTGCTGTTTTTCCACATTGCGCTTTGGATCCAGTTTATTTTCATTCCGCCAGACTTACTTCAATTCCCTCATCGCCAGAGACCCCGTGGTCGGATTACATCATCCACCACATGTCGTGGATTCACAGTGAGGTTGTTCCATTTGTTCCGGGAAATACAAACACATCACATATCTGTTGACCAGTCATCCGCATTCAGGACTGTTATATAATCAGACTCAAGTTCACGATCATTCATTCCGTATTCATTTATTGTTGTTATTCGTGTTGTTTGTTATATGTTACAGGGGCAAGGGACGGTTTGTTGTGTAAATATACGGTGTTGTCACGTTATTGCCTTGGTGGTGGTGTATACATATATATATTTTCGACGTGTGAAATTTGTATTTTTTATTATTGCATTTAACATAATTAATCACCTATTTTTACATATCTGCTTTTGTGTGCCTATGTTTAATCCGTCGATTGTGGGGAAAATTGTATTTGTTAGAGGTACAGCTTGATATATAAGATTCAATCTCAGTAATTTATCCAGGCCACAGGTCTTGGAAGTGTAGTTTGTGGCTGGGTAAGGGGTCGGCCATTACAAATGGAAGTAATTATCAGCAATGGTGCCAAAAGTGTGATGAACAGCCCAGTTCCTTTAGAAACCACAATGAATATGCATGCCACAGAATGCCTAATGACTGGGTCAAAACCAGTGTCTACATTTCAGATGTTCTTCTACCAAATAGGTTTTGATTAACTACAACACAAGCAGACTCACGTTTGGTAATTTACAGGAGTCCTTAATTCATGAGGAAGTTTCATTATAACCTGTATCATTGTGCTTGTCTGTTCCTTTACAAAAGTATTATAGATATTGTGTTTGACAATAGTACTTTTTACTGAAAAACTAGTCAGGTGGGAAGACTTTAATTTCTTTCATAACATAGTACCCAGATGTTATATGTTCTTTCTTTGGTGACATGGACATGGTTTTTGTTAATTTAGACAATATACAGTAGAATTATTCTGGTTTTGCTAGAAGGCTCTTTTCATTTGAAAGGAAAATCTGGAACATGATATCTCAAACTGAGTTTACGTTTTACATTTTCTCATTTGGAAGAAGGGTTGACTGTATCCTTGTATATTGACTGCTTTAATGTCTGGCTTCTGTCATTACAGGAATGTCAATATAAAATCTCAGTACTTTGAAATAACACATTTATTTGGTTAGCTTGTCCCACAGAAAGAAAGTTCTCAACCAGTTTATGACTGGGTTTCCAGATATTAGTTGCTTACGGAAGGAAGTTGGAGTATAATGAATTAGTAAACAATACTTATAGTGAACCTCTTTAAGAGTGAAATAATACCAGCTCCATCATGGAATATGGCAGAATTTTACACAGATCAAATTACAATAATAACAAGAAAACTGGAGCTTTCATTCAACTATAGATTTCATTTTTGTTATGCTACAGAAGGCACAATTTGTCATGTTTCAGCCAGTATGTGTTCTCTGGCTTTTGTTTATTTTTGGTGTTTTCTTTGTTTATTTTAGAGTATTATGTATGCATTTATTATAATCATATTCTTTACAACCATTGTTCAGTTTAATTATTAGTTATTATCCATGTAATACTTGTTCATCTTTGGCCATTATGGATATAATATTAAGAGCCAGGGCCACCCTGACATCACATCGCAAGGTCCTCCCTCAGCCTATACAGTATATATTATGTGAATTTCCCCTTGGGATTAATAAAGTATCTATCTATCTATCTATCTATCTATCTATCTATCTATCTATCTATCTATCTATCTATCTATCTATATATTATGAGCAAGACAATCCGGTCCTTCAGTGGAACATTGTGGTTAATTGTGGTTATCTTTCAATAAGTGTCTTTTTCTTGCTTTTGAATTGTTGTTTCTGTTTTGGATTTATGATTATTTAACTTTGGATAAGGATTTGTTGGTTGTGGACGGTCTTTTTCCATTTTTGTTTGCTATTTTTTAATTGATTTCAAATAAATCCTTTTAATAAATAAACTTTGTAGACTGGTTTCTCAAGCCAAAATGTTTATGGTTCTCCTTCCTCTTGAGAAACAACAAAAAGGTTTACATGCACTTTAATAACTTCATTATTTGTAGAAACCTAGTTTCTATAATGCCATGTAAAACCTTATTCCAAGAAGAGAAACTTGGATAATGTTCTCTGAGAAACAGGGTTAACACATTAGATTTCTCTTTGAGTAATATGGTTATTTGTCCATGTAAACGTTTTACCAGGTTAGAGTTAAGGATTCCCCTGTCTATGGATGTCTGTTGCATTCTGTTAGGTTTTGCATGTCCGTGGCCACCAGTCTTTGCTTCTCACATGCATCCTGCAGCCATGGGTAGAAAATGGTGGAAGCTTTCACAAAGATAAATTTACTGAGACAAATGCTCGGGCGATCGCATTATTCCTTCGCCTTGCTGAAATAATTTCTCTCCAACTGTTAAATTTATGTCGATGAGCTAAGCATACAGTGCTACGCTCAGCAGCATTGGGTTTAACATATTAAAAATAACATGCATTACCTAGTCGGATTTACTTTTGTAAAGTAACTAGTAACCTAGTGCAATACTTGTTTAATTGAAGTATAACTGCCTGTGTAATTATTATCTCAGAGCACTGGCCGAAAGACAAGAAGCAAGCATACCAGCACACTCCTTTACAGGGCTCAATTGTACAGCCTAGCAGAAAAGAGTGTGCTGTTGTTAATCAAGTAACTGAAACCTATAAAGTGTCATTTTAGTTTTCTTCTATTGTACCTATTCGCTATAGATATGTTTAAACACAGTGACATGATGGCACAGTAGTAGGACTGCTGTCTTGAAGTAAGTAGACCAGTGTTCACTTCCCGTGTTCTCCTTTGTGGGGAGTTTCCATGTTCTCACCATGTCTTTGTGGGTTTCCTCCAGGCGCTCTGGTTTCCTCCCCCTTTTCTAAAGACATGCAGATAAGGTGATTTGGCAACACAGAATCGGCCCTAGTGTGTATTGGGTGTGTGGGTATGTGTATGTGTGTGTTTGCACTGCAATGGACTGGTGCCCTCTCCAGGGTTTGTTCCTGGCTTGTGCTCCACGCTAGCTGGGATAGGATCCAGCACCATGCGACCCTGGTCTGGATTAAGGTAGGTTAGAAAATGATATATATGATATGTTGAAACAGTGTGATTGGGTGACACAGAGAACAGTGTTCATACCACAAATCATCAATGGCTCAGGTCAAGGACATAAAAGGGCATGGCTGTTATTTACTTCACAATACCTGAAGCATTAAACATCTCTCTATTATAAAAAAAGACTTTTTTTCCTGCAACAAGACGTGATTTTTTGAAGAGAGATCTTTTGAAGAGAGATACTTTCACTTCCTGCAAAGTCATGTCGTACTTACAATCTTTGGAAGCAAGTCCCGTGATAAACATGCAGAGCAGGTTACAGATAATGGAAGTAGGAAAATTTGAAAGTCTCAAAACATAAGAGTAAAGATCATATTAGTGCTAACAAACTGAAAATATTAGTCGGTGAAGTAACAGCGAAAAGAGATCAAATATTCAGGTGCTGTACAGGCTTTTAAACGTTTGAAGCGCTGCATGAAATGCAGATCACGTGACATGGCAGCAGCAGCAAGCCAGCATCTGACTGAGCAAAGAGGAGGTAAAAAGAACAACTGTTACTTGTTTCCCAATGTATCACCATTTAAGAGGGGGTTTGGAGGAGCTACTGCATCTCCTTGATGTGTGTTCAGCCCTCCTTTTCACAACAGTGCGTAACGCTGGCAAAGGAGGAAGAGGTATGCGAGCGTGATAACATCACATGTTTTGAGTGGTTAAAATAATATTATTTTCTAGAACTTTTTAGGCAGATTCATACACAGTAAGGTATATATGGCTAAGTATATACAGTAAATGGTCTTTAAGAGCTAATTTAACTCTAATATTGACAAAGTACTGCTGACAATCTTTGCTGTTCAGATTTAAGTTTAGTTGATTTACAGAATATTAAAATGCATGAATGCAGTTCAGACTAATTTTCATTTGTTAAAGAAAAAATAATTAAAAAGTTAAGTCTGAATCCAGCATAATATCTGTAAGTGTTTTAACTCTCTTGCTCACACATATACATTATGTGTATGTACCAACTTTGATAGGGTCTAGGAGAGCCAGCTGTGTCCCATCTCAAAAATGACAAAGTTCAGTACATTAGCACTTAATTCTTCTAAAATAACATCAAGTCTAATTGTCATTAAAGTTCTGCTGTCTACCTACCACAGTACTTGGCAACTTATTCCATGACTCTGTGTGAGGAAAAACTTCCTAATGTTTTTATGAAATTTAGCCTAAACAAGTTTCCAACAGTGTCCCCATGTTCTTGATGAACTCATTTTAAAATACCGGTCTTGAACCACTGTACTAATTCCCTTCATAATTTTTAACGCTTTAATCATGTCTCCTCTTAATCTTCTTTTGGTTAAACTGAAAAACCTCAGCTTTTAAATCTTTCCTCATAATCCATCCTCTGTAGCCCTGGAATCTGCCTATTCACTCTTCTCTGGACTTTTTCCAATGTTACTATGTCCTATTTGTAGCCTGAGACCAAAACTGTACGCAGTGCAGGTGAGGCCTCACCTGTGTGTTAGAAAGCTTGAGTATAACCTCCTTGGATTTGTACTCTTCACAACATGCTATTTACCCTAACATTTTGTTAGCTTTTTTAATGGCTTATGATAGTTGATAGTAACGAGTCCCTTATGACCCCTATATCCTTCTCATAAGGTGTAGTTTTGATTTTCAGACCTCCCTTTGTTTATTCAAACCTAACATTTTTACTTCCTACATGTAATACTTTAGATTTATTGACCTTAAACTTTATCTGCCACGAATCTTTTCAAGCCTGTATGCTATCCAAGTCCCTCTGTAATGATTCAATAGATTCTGAAGTATCTGCCAATCCACTGAGCTTGGTATCATCTGCAAAGCTAAACAACTTGTTACTTATACTGTGTCACACACGTGCGCATGGGAGGCAGCTAAAGGGTCTAAATGAGAGTAATTCCACGCCAGACCAAGGGATGGCAGAGTGTACTGACCTTTTTTCTCGCTTTCCTGCAGACCGTTCACAGGAAATTCCACCTGGCCCTAGTGACATCACTTCCAGTGAAGAACCGATGACTGAAGAGACTTCCTGTTCCAGCCCTTTTGATGAACTGGCGTTCAGGTCCGAACCTAAGGAAGAGGACGATTCCGCTTCTGCCCTCAATTACTTCACTTCCTTTTCTGGCCTTTAAAGCCACCATATTTGGCTAACATCGTCGGTTCTGTTTTGGACTCTGTCCTGAGCACATCAGTGCTAGCAATTTAAACATTTGCAGCCTAGAAATATAATGTGGGTGGCTGCCCCAAACCTTTTTATGACTCTTGTGTCTGCATTTTGTTACAACTGCTATCCAAATTATCTTTTTATATAATATGCTACTGTGGCTGTCCATTTGTCTGTCCAGGATTTTAAATCACCTGTAGCTCGCAAAACGTTTGACCTATTGGCTTGAAATTTGGTATACATACACTATGTGACTTCTACTATCCTCTTTCGGGGTGATGAATGACCTCCAAGGTTATTTCTCTTATCATTTTTATTTTATTTTCTTGTAGAATCAACTCTCGGCAGCGGTAAGCAGGGTGGCCGTGCAGCTCATGCGTACGGGAGCCGTTCTCATGCCCTACCTCTTAATATCTTAAATCATTCTTGAGGCCGATTGAAGACTTAAGTGCCAGCTTAACTGAAAAATTAATGACAATGTACTAAGTAATTGCAACACCAACACTGACTTAATCAGTTTTAACGAGAAAAGATGCCCACAAAAGAAAAGAAGAAATGGGCCGCTAGTGTGGAGAAAAGAAGAGCTGATCAAGAAGCAGCAAGCGCATCAACCTCTGATTAATGCTAAACGTACAGAGAAAAAGTATGAAAACTATGAATGCTTAAGTCAAGTTTATTTACTGCATGTTATCGTGCAGTACGCTGTAACTGGTGTATATATATTAAAAATAGCAGTGGTCCTAGCACTGACTCCTGTGGAACACCACTCTTAATATCAGACAATTCTGATAGGGTTCCATGTACCATAATCCTCTGCTTCTTGTGTCTGAGCCAATTTTGCATCCATCTCCAAACAACACCCTGAATAATGCCCAACCTCTCATGTACCACCTTATGAAATACTTTCTGAAAGTCAAGATAAATAGTATCATATGCTCCACTTTGATTGCATCAGTTTGTTGCTTCCTCACAGATAACTAGTAACTAGTTAATTAAATGTTCAATTACAAAACACACCCAGGTTGACTTTTTTAAATTAATTCTTCATGGCTTATTTTGTTTAAAGAAGACAGGAAAAGATACTGCTTGTAAAATACACTTTATTTTGCATACAGACTATCTAAACTGAGCTGCACCCTAAGGTGCATTACACCTTAAAGCTTTAGCATAATTCATTGCATACATGTTACACCTGGAGCACATTCAGGTTAATCAAGTGATTACACATTTGCTTACAATTAGATTTAGAACACTTTATAATTTTGTATATTTGTTTATTACGCTAAAAATAGATATCATCCTAATCAAGAATTCAAAACAGAAATACAGTTTTAGTTCTCATATGGTGGCAAGTAAATGTACCACTCTGAGCTTACAGCTCTCCTTTTGTTTCAATTACATCATCCTTTTTGACACAGGGATCAGCCTTAGCCTGTAGTTAAAAAGAGAAATGTAAGTTTATTTTTGCAATTAATGATAATTAAACCAAAACAATATTTTGACATTACAGTAAGATAATTTAAAGCAAAGTCACTATGGGTTCTAAATGTGTTTTATTATCCAATTTAGAAGTGAAAATATAGGTTTGGCCTCAATTCCAAATCCCACTAGAGTACTTACAATGTATCCCACAGTGCCCTAAACCACTCAAGCAAGTTCATAGGATGAATGAGGATGAGAGAAGTGGACTGACCTAAATACCTCAGGGAATATGAAACTGCTGCTGGGTGGCAGGCAAGATATTACGAAAACTTTTGTGCAATGACAACCCATGATAAAATGGGACGTTTAAGAAGCAGCAAGGGGAGACTTTAATTAGACACAGATTGCACTAGTCTCCTCATTAGGTGTTGTTGTGAGGTATAAAATAATGCATTACAGAGACTTAATTAGGCTTTTTAAATGATTTATTTTGAAATGAAGCATTAGATCTTTGCCTCCTTCAGATCATTCTACATTATTAGACAATAAGAGAAAATGTACATCATTGTACTTTTGTTTATTGATTTCATCTTTATTTTTTATAACAGTGTCTAAATAAACTGTAGGTATAAATACACATTTAAAACATTGCATCCATTAGTGTTAGACTATTATTTAAAACAATAATCTTTCTAATATGTGAAGTGGGCTGGGAAACTGAAATGTTCCCTGCCAAGGAAACTGTGTGTCTCAGAAAATAAAACACAGCAAATATGGCATGTAGCCCCACCATTCTTCTAGGGAGCAATATCTATTATGAACCACGCTGTGCTTTATTGGAAAACACATCCAAGTTCATAATCATAATTTTAAACAGGACAATAATTTGGTATTCTAGAGAAATAAGCTGATTGATATCCTCACAGCATTTGGATTTGATTCAAAGTGAGATATGTGCATGCTGGCATAGTGTTAAGGTGCCTCCCAGTTGATCCTGGTGTGACTGAGTATGGGTGTGTGAGTGCACCCTGTGACTGACTGGTTAATTCTTGTCTTGAATCTGTTACATTTCCCTCAAGACAACAAAAGCCTGGAAGCTTACCAAATGTTCATTAAACTCTATAGATTGTCAGAGAATATACCAGTTTCACAAAACATATTCACATTTCAAAGATGTGTTTATGACAACAGAGCAAAGAAGGAAATTAATTTTATTGCAACTTTTTTCTGAGGGAGGGAAGCTTCTCTTTTTTGACTTGACATTGGCATGTTGGACATGCTAGCAAGCTAATATCAAGCACGTTGAGTTTGAGGAGTAAAGAAGTAAAAGACATGTCTGTAGCTTTTAATGTGAAATAATCTTCGAGCTGAAGTGGTGCAAAAATGCTGTGATCAAGTATTGTAAAGTCCCACTGATAAATGTTAGTAAGCCAACCTAGTTATCCCCATTTAGTTCAGTACAACAAAATATAATGAAAAGGGTCGCTATGCATGCCAGTACAAATAACAAAAGAAAAAAGGCAAAATAGAATAGCCGCCAGTCTAGAATAATGAGATGTATTTCCCTTTCTCAGGATGTAAGGAGCTCTGTCCTATGGTGCAGTCTGTTCACAACTGACTGCCTCCTTCTGGCAGCTGTGGTTATTATAGGTGGGTAACCAAAAGGGGCAGAGTCAATTGACCTCAATGGGCACCTTCTCATGTACTGCATAAGGAAGAAGAAAGGAGAAGGTTAGCGTGAATGGCCCTTTTTGACCCAAGGTGGTAATACCTGCTTCAGATGAGCCCTGGGGGTGATCCACAGACATGAATGACACTGCATGCACAGAGTATGAATGCAATATAAAGAAAAATCTTGTACATACTATTTCCATTGGTCTTCCTTCAGTAATCTGGTTTGTAATGTGTAATTGAAACATGCAAGCTGAAGAACTTCGAGAGATGGTTTATGAGTTTGGTACCTACTTTTACAAACTGATTATTTACTGCCTGGGAGTAACAGAAAAGGTGCTCCTGATTACCATTATTGGAAGCCAGAAGCAATGTCAAATGATATCCGATTAAGGCATTACTTGCAGCAGAAAATGGAGCTAAGGTGAGAATAGTTAAATGGCAATGTCACTTGGTAGCAAGCCAAAAAGACACAACTGGCAGGAATGTATCTGCTATGATTAAGTATGAAATAGGTAGGAGCATAATATGCAAAATTGAGTATTAGCTAGTAGGAATAGTCTGTATACTAGATCTTACCTAATATTCATTCTTTATTTAAAGTAACAGCATTTGAGTTAACAGGAATATCCAAATCAAAGCCATTCTGGAAATAGCACCTGGATTATGTCAGTTTTTTTAGTTGTATTGGTATAAGTGACAGCTTGCTTTTATGAAATCTTAGGCCACTGCTCACTAAAACATTTTAAAATTTAAATTTGAGAATGATAATTAAACTAAGTGGAATAGCAGACAACCTGGTACCAGCTACATCATTACAAACTGACTTGAACAGAATTCTGACATGGGCAGACTTTTGGTAGATGAAGTAAATGAAAAGCATTAACATGTAGGGTGTTAAAGTGGTAAATATGAAACTTGATAGTACTCCTTTTGAGAAGGACTTAGGAGTTACCATTGTCCACAGTGATCAGAGGAAGTTAAGGAGTTTGATAGGGTGATAAGTTATACACTGTCACACACATGGACTTGGGGGACAACTTCAGAGCTCATCCGGTCGTAATTTTACTCTGAGGCACACATAATTCACTCTGAGGCACGGGGTGGCATTATATCTAACTGCTTCTCCTATTTCTCCCTCTGCAGATCAAAAGATTGACGACTGAAATACCTCTAACGTCACTTCCGGTTTGTGACTTCCTGCACCTGCCCCATCCGCTTGCTCACTGTTCCACTGCCATCAGGAGGCAGTCAATAGAAGATACTCATCTGAAAGATACTTCATATACTGTAGCTGTTCCAGCTGTGCATCTTTTTTGTATTTTTTCATCAATTTCATGGGGTCATCTGTGCCCTAACACTCTCCAATGTATCATATTAGTTATTTCCACACCTTGTACAGTTAAAGTTAAACGGACATTATGCTTAAGGTATGTATTGCACTTGTGAGGCCTCATTTGGAGTTCTGTGATCAGTTTTCGTCTCTACATTACGAAAAGGTAATAGCAGCACTTAGAGGTAGAGCAAAAGAGAAGGACTAGACTGATTCTAACTATCAGCTGTGAAGAATGGCTGAAGGAGATAAACACTTTTTAGCTTCATCAAATGGAAGCATCAGAAAATTTTAAAACTTTTCTAGGGAATCGGTATGGTGGATCCTGGTTGTTACTTTGAAATCATTTCTTCAACAAGAAAAGTTGGGAACTAGTTAAGGGGAAATTTCATAAAAACGTTTAAAAGTTTTTATTAACAGAAAAAACCATAGATACATGGAATAAGATACCATTCATTATGGTATTCATTAGAGCAGTGAGCTTTCTCAAAACTAAATTTGATGTTTCTTTAGTAAGAGATGGGTGAATAAAGGTTAATAAACAAAATTAGGTTGAATGGTCTTTCATAAGTGTTCTGATGGCTTAATGTTCTAAAATTCTGCATTGGCACATTAGCCACTGCAGTAGGAGCAGGAGTCCTAAAATTGTTAATCTTAAGCCTTGTTTAAAATAATGAGAGCAATGGAGCAGTGCCTCTCTGATTATTTTAAATCACATTCTGTACTAACTGCCAGTTAGCCTAACACACATCTTTGAGATGTGGGAAGAAAACTGGAGTCCCTTGAAGAAAGCTGTACAGGATGAGAGAATGTGCAAATGCCATGCGGAAATCAATGCAGGATTCAAATACTGTTTAATTCAAAAATAGTTTAGTGAGTGCAGGTTTATTATTATTTTCATTAATATTAAACAATCTCAAAAAATGAGCCATCATTACGTATTATATACAGTATTGCAGATATTTTAATGTCATCAGTGTCCAGCTGGTACAGTTCCAAGAACTGTTTTTATTTCAAGGCAGAGGTTTAAAATTTTCCGATCCATCAAGGCCTGAGATAATTTAACATACCAAAATACTTAATATACCAAGGACTCATGCTTTTTGTGAATATTATAAAGGTATTTAACTATGCTGTATTTTGAAATAACTAGTTTAATTCAATTACATAGAACATTCTGTTTGCCTGTGTTTTTAATTAATTCTGTATAGTTTGAAAGTTACTGTGAAAAGCAGGTGTAGGTGTCCCTCGCTTTATCATTGTATGTGAAACCTTGAATGTTAATTTTTTTTATATTATTAGTGTTCAAATGATATTTTCATATGAAATAAGCTGTATCACAGATGTAACAGCTGTGATATTCCATTCATTCCTTTAATGAAATTGCTTTTTTATCGTAGGGTAAAGTGATTATTTGCTGTCATATAAGTGTAGCACTTCAATAGTATGGCAAGGAGGCTGTAATTTTTCCTATCCTCTTACCTCCTTAGTGTAGAATGCTTACATTTTGAATAACATAAAATTTAAGAAAGCAGGTTACATTATGTTGTTCCATAGCAAAGCCGTATTATAATCTCTTAATAATCTAAAAAAAAAACACATAATGTTGTAATGATAATAATTCTTTACATTTATAGGGCACTTTTCTCACTGCTCCTATGTTCAAAATATTTTTGAATCTGTGTTTCATCAATGAAAAAAAAATCACAAGAGATCCATAATAAAAGATAATGGATATTTATGACATAGTAATAACAATGATTTTTTTTTTGTTTTTTATTTTGCCTTATACAATTTCTCGTATTAGGAATTTGTTAGTTTTTGCATACCCCTTGGAGTCAGAGTGCAGGGTCAGCCATTGTACAGCGCCCCTGGGGCAATTGAAGGTTAAGGGCCTTGCTCAACAGCCCAGCAGAGAAGGATCTCTTTTTGGTAGTGATGGGGATTCAAACCGGCAACCTTCATGATACCAGTGCAGATCCTTAGCCTCAGAGCCACCACTTTATTTACATAGCACCTAATAAAAGGAGTACCATATTAGCTTTTTTTTCATTTTAGGACTTCAAACAGAAGAAAGAGCCTATTAAAGTTTAAAGGGTATTCTCCAACTCTGGAATTGTTCTAGCATCTCCACAACTTACTCAACATAAAAACTTCTTCTTACAGAATGCCCAAGTTATGCCCAAGGTAAATATTTTTTCATACACTGTCAAAATGCACAGCATAGGAGACAAGAAGGAACATTGGTTGTTTATTCAGATAGCAACTACTGCATAAATGTCTTAATTATTAAAAAACAAGCACAATATAATAACATCTTTGAGTAACCCTTAAAATTTTATTACATTTGAAAAACAGAAAGAGTGAATAAATTAATTTTTGTGTAACAGGTTCATGTGAATTTGGTGTGTTGAAAGATGAGTGTTTGCTGTCAAAAATCATAAACTCCAAATAGCTGCTTTTGTGAAAGGAATTAAGAGGCCAAAAGAGTTGCATTTTCATCTCTAAGCACAGGGCAGAACCCTTTTATGCTGTTGCCATGATCTGGACTCAGATTGGTGGTCTGGGAAGCACTTTGCCATGAAGATCAAAGTTTATTGAGGAAGGGTGTAAGATCTCTCAAATGGAGGGAGCCTTTTACAATTTGTATGCTTGCAGTGAAAAATCTGAATTGTTACTTGGGTGAAATTAGTTCTAAGCTGGCTAAGAAGATTACCTTTTACTCTCTAGGCAGAGCATTTGAGCTCCTGTAACTTATGGTGAGGATGACAGCCTCACAGAATATGTTTTGTCTTTTTAAAAATAAAGCAACAACAGCCAATATTATTGGAATATTATTTTGTAACAGTGTATAGGCATAGCTGACTGCACATAATAGGTGGAGCTTTGCTGGATACTCATGATTGTTATAAATAAAAAAAATATGATTAGGCAAAACAAAAAAAATCCTACCTAACTAATACTGCCAAGATAAATTCTGACTACCTGAATCTTTGAACTCCAAACTGGTAGTAAAAAAGCAAAAGAGCTCTCTATAGCTTTGCCAGTAAAAATCACTGCCATACGTCAGACAGTGACTACCCAATATAACACTTTGCTTCAGGCATTTAAGTGAATGGATTTAACTAAGCAGTAATGTGCTGTTGTTCTTTGATGACTGAACTAAAAAATGTTATACTTGAGTATTGCATTCTGAAATGCCTGCAGGGTTTTTGAATTTGGGATATTAAACTGTTTCTGAACTTACCTACAGGCAGTTGTGCACTGTATCACTTGTCATTGACATAGTGACTGAGGCAGCATTTATTTATTTTTTTTACTAAGGTTTTTGCAAAAGGATTGTATGTTCATATCTCTATATATACACATATACTGTATATACCCGTAGTGCCTTCAGAAAGTATTCAGACTCCTTCACTTTTTTTACATGTTGCAGCCTTGTGTTAAAATCATTTAGGTTAATTTCTTCCCCACATCATGCAGCACTCAATATGAATGACAAAGTGAAAACAGGATTTTAGAAATTTTTTGCAGTTTTTAAAAATGAAAAATGGAAATGTCACATTGACACAAGTATTCAGACCATTTGCTATGACACCTAACGTCTGGCTCAGGTGCATCCCATTCTATTGATCATTGAGATGTTTCTACAACTTGTTTGTATTCCATCTGTGGTCAATTCAATTTGTTGGACAGGATTAGGAAAGCAAAAAACAAACAGCAAAAATTCAAGTCATAAGGTCAAAGGGTGTTCCTCCAGATCTAAGAGACAAGATTGTGTCAAGACAGAGATTTGGGGAAGGCTAAAAAAAAGTCCTACAGTATTGAGGGTTCCCAAGAGCACAGATACCTTCATATTTCTTAAGTGGAAGAAGTTTGGAACAACCACGACTATTCCTAGAGCAATCATGAGAGAAGCGCTATGGTAAGAGAGATGACCAAGAGCCAATTAGTCATTGTAGCAGTATCTCCAGAGAACATGAGTGCAGATGGGAAAAACCTCCAGGAGGATAGCCATCACTGAAACACTCTACCAATCTGGGCTTTATGGCAGAGTGGCCAGAAAGAAGCTTCTGCTTAGTAAATAAACACATGGAATGTCGCTTAGAATTTGCAAAACAATGCATGTACAGGCAACTAAGACTGTGAGAATCAAGATTCTCTGGTCTGATGAAGCCACGATTAGCATCATGTCTGGCGGAAATAAGGTTTCACTTACCACCTGTGCAATACCATTCCATCGGTGAAGCATGGTTGAGCAGCATCATGCTGTGGGGTTGCTTTTCAGCAGCAGGGACTGAGAGACAAGATGAGGTTGAGGGAAAACAGAAAATGAAAATGAAAACCTGCTTTGGAGTGTTCTGGCCCTTACATTGGGCCAAAGGTACACCTTCCAACAGAACAGTGACCCAGAAGAAATGCAACACTAGAGTGGCTTAGGGACAGTGACGCATCATAAAAAGCAAGACAGGAGATCATCCTGCCCAAATCCTTCCACGCAAACCAACAATGGTGACAGGCAAACTGGTCCAAGTGCCATTGTTTGGTAAATTATTGTCATATAAATGTGTATATCCTTTATGAGAATTAGTGGGGGATTTCCAGCACATATGACAGAGAGTTGCAGACAAATTTGTTCTCCCTGAAATTTGGAGGATGGGTAACAGTGTTGTTGGTGATTCCAATTTCTCAGAGCAGTAAGAAAGAAAGTGAAAGAGATAGGCCATGGAGGGTACACCATAGATGGCAAAGTCCCTTGTGTTAAGTGGTCCCAGGTGATGTATGGAACCAGTTTGTTCCTATTCCTATAAGACTTGGCCCTTTAGTTAGAGTAGATTAGAAGGAGGGGGTGCAGTAATACCCATGATGTTGGGAATGACCTCAGGGGGAAATAAGCTAAGGACTAACTAAAGGATTGTCCAAGTGCTTTCTTCTAAAATTCACAGGTTGAGGTATAAGCCCACTACATTGAGAATTGTTTAGTCATAAGGTAATTTGAAGAAACTTTTTTTATGGGCAAGAAGAAGACACAGAGGGAAAGGGAACGAGGCCAGACCAGATAGTTAGAGAGTAAGAAAAGAGAAAATATAAAGTTTGAATCTCGTGGTATCAGGTTTGGGTGAGAGACCATGTAGATGAGCCAGCTTACAGGATGGCCAGGGGTTCAAAGCCTATTGAATCCTACATTATGTTTACTATATGTGTCATAGTATATTGTGAATAAGCTGTTATGGTGTAAAAATATGTATAATTTTAAATAAAACTAAAATCCAGAATCATGCTACCTTAGCTGGTATGGGATATGGCATTTCACCCACACTTTCCTTTGGAAAATTTGTTGAAGAAAATAGGATACGTTATATAAATGTTATGTAAGTTTATTCAGCTTCACTTTATTTTTTAAACTTGGTAGAGTCAACTGAAAAACATAAGATTGGTAAACTCAGCATGATACCATTGATATGTACACAACAAGACTGCCGAGACATCCCCATATAATTAGTCAGGTGACATCTATTGAAAGAATAGGATATAAGAAAAGGGAAAGTGTAAGATTTTTTCTGTGACAGCTGACATTTACAGCTATGTTGTTATCAATTGTAGCTGCATCAAAACACAATTTCTAGTTTTCACCTTGAAGCAGACAATGCAAAATACAATTCAGTTACCAACAAATGAAAACATCACTGTTTGGGTGGTCAAAACACTGCTTTAATTTACAAAAAAAAACTTTTCAGAGTATTACAGTCACATTAAAAAAGGCCTAATATATTATGATAGAATATTAATATAAACATATTGTATAAAACTGAAGCAAACCAATTCATTAAGAATTAGAATAACATCCTAGCACATACACTTCTCTGAATAACAGGCTGAAAGCAAATAGAAGTGAACTTCTTCTTTCAGTTTATATTTTTTTTCTAACCATATAGTTTTATATTTAAAAAAATATTCTTAGAAATGGTGCATTGGTGCATTTTTTCCCTCTCTCGACTTTTAATGTGCTTACCCTATATTTATCTCAGTTTAATTAATGGTATACTTTATTTTGAAACTTTCATGAATGAATGGAGTGTGGTACCATGGTATGAAATTTAAGTGAATTTGTGACTTTAAATTTCCCCAGTTGGGGTATGGAAATGAAAGAACAAAATTGTTTATAAGTATAAAATCAGAAATATAAAACATTTAATACAATAAGCTCCAAATTTTGCACTTGGCTAACAGCCTATTCTAAGAACATATTCCTTTATAATGATGTCCCATGATATTCACAGTAACAAGTAATGGAACCATCAGTGCATTTTACTAAGTAACCAGATTTCACCATATCAGATTCAGTGAAATTGCATTACACACAAGTTTACATGTCATTATCATCAGAAAATGCAATTAAGTGTCTCTTATTACTCAGCTTTCATGTAATTAGGTTTCCCATTTTATTTTTAACGTAAAGGCATCTATTTTTGTTGTAACTATTGCCACATTATCAGCTAGATTATGGATTGTTAAAGTGGTTTGAGATTCTGGACTCCTTTGAGAGCAACTTGGTTCATCATGAACCATCCTCCATTGCATTTATTTTGAAAATAAGTGGAGCAAGAGGAAGGACAGGTCAGACGCATTAAGGGAGGTGGACAGTGATGAGCACTGCAGATATGGCATATGGTGGGAGCCATTTTTGGGAAAAGTATTTCTAAGTGAAAATCAACAATTACACACATCAAAATAATTTCTTTAAACACTGCCATTACCATAATCAAAGATAAAAACTTATATTTTATTTATAATAAATATGATATGCTTGAAGATGATGTGGAAGAGAGAAAATTACTTAATCTACCCTATTTTGAAGTGGTAGTAGATAACACAGAAGCAGACAAAAAAAAGCTTGTGATGGCTTTTTCCAGGACAGGATTCTCATCTTAACCTACAATTTTACAACATATTCTGTTAGGCACATAATTGCAACCAACTAGTCAGGCTGAAAAAAAATAAAGCTATGTAACATTCTAAGAAATGCAGGAACAGCATAAATTTAGCAATCAGTAGAACCTGTACTTTTATAGAGAAACCTATACAGATGATTAAAAAGTGCTTTCATGGGAAATTGTGGGCAATCATCTGGTGGACAGCAGTATATTCTACTTTTGTAAATGGTGAAGAGCACCAGTGAGTAGGAGAAGTTTTGAAGGACATGAAGAATACTAGGACAATTAATCTGACGATTAAGGACTCTTGCATACCGAAGACAAAACGTTGTGGCCCAAGGCAAACATCAGGGAGCCACATAAGAAGTACAGGGTTTCCCAAAGCTCTCAAAGCAGGACTAGTTAGATGAGCCTGGAACTTTCAGTAGGTCCTGATATTGAGTGCACAGCTGGGTGGTGAGAAAAGGCCAAAGTTCCACTGGTGGAAAGATAGAACAGCCATGGTTCAGGAGAACGTGTTTTTGGGAGTTGAGAGGATGGTATTTGGTAGGTAAGGTAAAGTGTTTGAGGTAGGTAAGCCTTTACGATCATCAGGTTAACTAACTTGGGTGCCCTTAGGCTGATGCTAATTTCTTGTATCCCCTTGGCCTTCCTGTAAAAACAAATGCCCTACCTCTCTGATACTTACCTCATGCAGCATGACCCATAACAACCATGAAATGCATAACAATGTGTGGCACTTGATACACACAGTTATTTTAACATACCAATGTGAGCAACAAGGACACTTTTGCTATTGTACGAGTGTAGCCAGTCAGCACCCACAAACCTCAGGTGAATGTATGATACCAAATATCACTATAGCAAAATGAATGTCCCTTCTTTCATAAGTTTTTATTCTGGTGTTCTTTGTAGAAGAATCCCTTATGATTCCTTTGAAATCCAGGGGCTTCAGTGTTAGACTGTTGAGTCTTCCCTGTTGCATAGCAGAACTTAATCTATTTTATGCCACAGCCCCCTTTGATAAAGAATGCTCTTTATTGACATTAGAGACTCCTGAGTGGCACACCACAATTGGCCAAGCACCAGCTATTCTTACAGCATTCAATGCACATGCACATGGTATTTCCTATTGAAATTTAATTTAAGTTGTGTAGTGATTTCAGGTTCAGACCTGCAAACCACTCCCCAATGCTACAGGTTTTTGTTACAAGCAGATTCACAATCAATGAATCATTCATATATTTCATTGATATAATTTTTTATCTCTGGTGACTCTACCTATGAAGTCAGTAGTCAGACTGAGAGAGTATGGGGGTCATGAAGTCGCTGCAAAGGAGTGTGTGGTACTATATATCTATGCAAAAGGACGAAGGTCCAAGTCTTTAGAGTCCTGGGGCCTCATGCATAACGCTGTGCATAGACTTTTCACTATAACATGACATAAGCACAAAAGCCAAAATGTGCTTCCGCATCTGTGCGTTTGCCAACTTCCGCCTTCTTCCGCTACATAAATCCCAGTCAGTGTGAAAAGTAATGCTCATGCACGCACCTGCTGTTCCGCCCAAACTCCTCCCAGAATTACACCTCTTTGAATATGCAAATTAATATACATAGCCTTTAAGCTCAGTATTCTGTGAAAAGACAATGGGAAAAGAAAGAGGGAAAATGGAAGAATTTTAGCGAATACCAAGTGGAGAGAAGGAAAAACATACTAATTGTTGGTTTTAACAGTGGTATAAACAACAAAAGGAAGCAAAATCGAGTGACATAGCATGTCGGAGAAACTCGAAAGCTCAAGTTCACAAAGTCGCACAGTGCCCGAAATAAAAAAGAAGTTGTCACATATCAAAGTCGCCGTGAAAAGGCGAGTCGTAGCCCACCGTCTGAGTGTCATATGAAAGCTTATTAATGCGCAGAGAAAAAAAAAAAGGCACACAGTGGGGAAAAAGACGAAATGTCAACTTCAATCTTGAAATTTCAACTTTAATCACGTAGTTTATTCTGTCATTAAAGTAGAACATCATAAACTTCATCTTAAAATCATTTAATTAACTAGTTTCTCAAATCACATTGTAAGTAAAGTAGCGCGTTAAATGCTTTGTTTTGTATGTGCTCTATGTGTGTGAATCAATACGTGCTTCTTAAACTGGCTTTCTCTACCTCCAACAGGACACAGAATCCATTTCATTTGTGATAGTACAGCTCTCTGAATAACTAAAATGCTGAGATGCATATGTGATATCATTTTCATGATGATAGGAGTTAAAGCATGTTATTAAACATGGAAACACGATGTGATTGTGAAGGTCCTTCGATGAAATAATTTATTGCAGCAGTACTCAGGGGCGGCTCTAGGCTCACGCCGGCCCTGGGCATGGAAAGAATCAGTGGCCCCTTTGCCCGCCAATGTCAATATGGTGTCTTATGCACGGCGGATGACCACGTCCGTTGCGGACACTGCATAGTCGCCTCGTGCTCATGACACAAGCGTTTAGCTTTTGTCGAAATTTGCCACTGTGTTTTTAGCTGTTGTTATTTTCTCTTCCTGTTTTATATTCAACTAGCAGAATACCCGCGCTTCGCAGCGGAGAAGTAGTGTGTTAAAGAAGTTATGAAAAAGAAAAGGAAACATTTTAAAAATAACGTAACATGATTGTTAATGGAATTGTTTTGTCACTGATATATACACACACACAAACATTTGTACATAGACATATAAACATATCTACATATACACATCTACCTATATATACAGTACATACACATATTTACACACACAAACTAGTGATGGGAACTCCGGCTCTTTTCAAAGCTTCGGCTCTTTTGGATCGGCTCCCTTTAAAGAGCCGGCTCTTACGGCTCCTGAATGGCTCTTCGTTTAGTATCACTTGGATGCTTATATTTTAGCCTAATTAAGCAATTATGAATGGTTTGTGTATAAGCAATTTCTTATAAATTGTTTTCAGACATTACGTATTTTTATGCATTTTTTCATTACAAAAAATACACAGTTACTATTGTGTTAAAAGCTTTAAATGAACAACTTAACACAAAACCACAGCAAACACAGCAAACAAATTAAATAAAGGCCAAACTCAACAACAACACAACACTATGACTCTTTGCATAAAAGTTTTTAGGCCAGGTTGGCATTCAGAAATGTCAGATGCCTCAGCTTAGATGGGCTGATGCGATTTCTCCTCTCCGTGATTATTTGTCCTGTTTTTGAGAAGACTCTTTCTGAGGGGACCGATGCAGCGACAATGCAAAATCTTCCTACCATTACCTTAACCAGGCATGGGTAGACTGCAGCCTTGGCCTCCCGCCAGCTCAGTGGGTCTTCAGCTCTTTGGATGAGGGACTCCTCAAGATAGGACCTCAACTCCAGCATAGCATCAGCTGTGGGATTTCTCCTTGCAGTGTCTCCTGTTGCTCTTTCGTCAAAGAGCCTCCACACAGCAGACGCTTGTGGTTCCCATGAACACGCCCCTGCTCCAATTTCTTCCTCTTGGCCCTCTGATGGAGGAGCAGGCAGGCTGCTGGGGTTGCATCTTGCTGCTGCTGCATTTATTCTTTGAAATGCCTCATCCACAGCTCTGTTGTCATTAAATGCTACCTTTTTAAACCGGGGGTCCAGAGCAGTGGTTTCTGAAAGCACAATGTTGTACTCCATCCTCAGAAATTTTCTGTCCATGGATGAAGAAAGAGCGGTGGCCAGCTCCTTTACTTTATCCACTGTTACACTCCGTTGGTGGTGGGCTGTTACCCGCTGTAGACCCTTGCAGAGAGGAAGCATTTTGGAGGCTGTGACATAGCTGAAAAAGAGAAAAAAGAAAATGTGAAAATAAGATTTTGCAATGTGATACATTGCCTTTTTTACAATTAATAAATCATTTGTCTGTAATACATAGTATTTTGCTATTTACTGCAATCTTTAACTGTATAGTAGTAAAGTAAAAACAAAATTGTTCAAGGTACCTTTCTGCACTTATCTCCACAGTCACCTCCTCAAATGGTGCAGACCTCTTTCACTGTCTCCCATTCCTCTTGACTTAAAGTTTCAACAGGAGCGTTGATTACAGCCAGGGTGGAGATGATGGCATCTTTTGACTCGAGGATGCATTTCAACATATAAAATGTTGAGTTCCACCTGGTAGCACACTCTTGTTTGGGCCTTAGCTCTGGCATCCCCATCTGGCATTGCATAGACTTCAGCTTCTCTGTGGCAATTGTGCTTTTATGGAAAAACTCTACAATAGCCTTTAGCTTGTGCACAGCTGGTTTCACCACCTTCAGCGCATCTTTAACTATCAGGTTTATTGTGTGTGCAAGGCATGGGTTGTGAGTCCACTGCAAATTTTTTTATGGCTTTTGTTATGTTTGCTGCATTATCAGTAACACAGCACACCACTTTGTCATTTACTTGCCATTCTTTTGCCACTCTTAGTAGCTCCTCTGCTACGTTTTCTGCGGTATGTCTCTCAGCAAACTCAAAACAGTCAAGAAGCCAGGATGTCATCTTAAAGTTTTCAATAAAGTGACAAGTGACAGACATGTATGAGCATGTTGTTCTGGATGTCCAGCAGTCAGTTGTAAGGCAAACTGCTGAAGCTTTTTTGACTCTGTCTTGCCATAATGCACGCTCCTTGTTATATAGTTGTGGAATAATTGTTTGGGACAAAGTTTTTCTGCTAGGGAGAATATATATGGGGTTTAAGGCCTGTACAAAAGTTGTAAATCCTCTGTCCTCCACAACTGAAAATGGTTGAAAGTCGCTAGCTATCATTTTAGCCAGCTCCTCATCGACACTTATTTGGCTTTCAATCATTTCTTCACTCTTCTTTTTTTCTTCACGATGTACTTGCATTTAAATCTGGCTCCTCGTCTGTCACAGCTACAGCTCTGTACCTGGCCTGTACCAACACACACTTCCTTCTTTCACATAATGGTACGATCCTAGTCCGATGTTTCGTTCGTGAACGAGCCGGCATTATGAGCCAATGTTCAGTGTGCCCATATACAGTAAATAAAGTCCCGCCCCTGCCAAATGAATTTTCAGCAGAGCTGAGCAGGAGCGGCTGAAGCTTCGGCTCTGCTCGACGGGCATTGGCCCCTCTCATTTGCTTCAAAGCATCGGCTCTTAGAGCCGGCTCGTTCGTGAACGACACATCACTAACACACTCATATACATATATACAGATAAATATACTGTACATAAATATACACACACATATATAAATATACATACACACATACATATATAGCAAAATACCCGCGATTTGCAGCGGAGAAGTAGTGCGTTAAAGAAGTAATGAAAAAGAAAAGGAAACATTTTGAAAATAACGTAATATGATTGTCAATGTAATGAATGTAATTGTTTTGTCACTGTTATCTATATATCTATTATCTATCTATCTATATCTATATCTATATATATATATATATATACAGTGTATATATATATATATATATATCCTTTGGGATGTAAGCAGCTGATGCTGGGGGTGCCAGAATCCATCGAGGAAGAAAAATGAAAAACATTATTTGTACAAAATCTTAATTTATCTATCCATTAATAAATAATTAAATGGCAGGCTATTTCGTATCAGTGCAATATGCTGCTTGTTAAAACGGATGACTCCTGCTCTTACGTGCACTTAGTGTAGTGCTGCCTGGGTATTATGAACTATCGTATCTGTTCAAGTTCTATTTAAATTTTAAATAGAAGGAATTTTTATTTAGTTGACAGAAATATCTTTGGTAGGAATGTAAGTTAAATGTAGGCATCATTGCATACATTTTTCTTCACTATAGAAATGTAAAGAGTAAATTCGCCTTACATTCCAACCAAAGATATTTGTGTCGACTAAATAGAACTTGAAAAGATATATTTTTTCGAATGTGATCGCGCAATTCAGATCGAGTTCACACGCACTACATCGAGCCCGCGTGCTATTGTGCTTTCGCCTGTGGGCCTCAATAAATCACCCTCCCCTTGCTCTTACTTTTTTACCGTTCATCTAATGATTACACTGAGTATGGCTTTACTAAAACAATCATTGATGGCGAATAAAGTATCCATTATTCATAAAGCTTCAATTGGTGATCTGTCTTTCTGTGTTAACCGCATATTTTTTCAAACGTCTCAAACTAAGGGGATGCGAGGGTAAAATGAATCGGGAAGCGCTGATATATATGTATGTGTGTGTATATATATATTGAAATAGTTTTACTGTGAAATAATGCAAAGAGTACGCAACACGTGTTTCGCCCTAATTTTGGGGTCATCAGGCGTACATACTGCACACCCTCTCGGGAATCGAACCTCAGACGTCGGTGCTAGAGGCGAATCCTCTTCCATTGCGCCACGGTGTGTGGGTTGTCTATTTGAAAGTATGTAGATCGGGGTTTCGCAGCGGAGAAGTAGTGTGTTAAAGAAGCTATGAAAAAGAAAAGGGAACATTTTATAAATAACGTAACATGATTGTCAATATACAGTAATTGTTTTGTGAGTGTTATTAGTGTTGCTGTCATCAAGGATTTGATTATCATTATTTCTTTCAATCAGGTTCGTATTTGTAGGATGTGTTGTGTTCAAGTTACATTCCGTGTTTGTCACTCGTAAAGATAACAGGTTTCATTCATCGATTCGTTTCTTACTGCATTAATAAACAGCTCGTCTTCCTCTTTATCTGAGACGTGACACACTGCATGCACGGGTTTTTTTTTACACTGTCTTCCTTTAGCGGGATATTGACTTTTTCCACTGTGTGCTTTGTTTCCACAGTAGTTGCACTTATGAATATGTTTGTATGTGTCACACGCTTCATATTTTTTGCTGCCAACTCAATTGTGTAATTTGGTCTTTGGAACTGTTGCTTTTTGTCTGTGCACTGCGTCAGTTCACGTGAGCCGCTCGGTGTACATGCATCGAAGGTTCCCAGCTGTGCTGGTGCCATCTCGAGCGATGTCCACGGCTGTATGTAATATTAGCTAAGACCCGGCACTTAAAAGTTTCTCTTGCAGTTTCGCTGAGTTTGTGCCAAACACCAACCTGACCATCTTATCTTCGTCTGCATAAGCACAGCCCTTCACTCGTGAATATTTAGCGGCAGTGTTTCTATTGGATTGCCGCTGATGGACGGCCTTATATGGGCAGGCACTAAATTACGTGGGAGGCGTAACTCCGTCTCCCACTGCCATCGAGCAGATGTCTATTATAGTATATGGACGAAAAAATAGGTTCCAGTTATGACCATTACGCATAGAATTTTGAAATGAAACCTGCCCAACTTTTGTAAGTAAGCTGTAAGGAATGAGCCTGCCAAATTTCAGCCTTCTACCTACACGGGAAGTTGGAGAATTAGTGATGAGTGAGTGAGTGAGTCAGTCAGTCAGTGAGTGAGTGAGTGAGTAAGTGAGTCAGTGAGGGCTTTGCCTTTTATTAGTATAGATATATGTTGGCGTGGCGGCCCCTGGGATTTGGTGGACCTGTGCACAGCTTGCACATGCCTAAGGCCGCCCCTGCAGTACTGTCTCTTTCAAACGTATTAAAATCCAATTTCTTTCCTTCCTTTTCTTTCTCCAAGTAACCGATCACCACACAATCAGCTCTGTAATAGACAATAAGCCATCTGTAAGCTTAGAGCGCCGTTCTTCAAAGCTTTTATGGAACATTGAAATATCTTTATAGTACATGCTTAATTCTATCCTTCACGCCAGTTCCAGTGAAGCATACAGTGCGAGGCAGAAACAACCTTTAATTATTAGCAATATTGATTATTTAAATGAAGTTAAAGTTTTATCTGTATAATATAATAAACATATTTTCCTG
Organism: Polypterus senegalus; assembly: GCF_016835505.1. Taxonomy (NCBI): domain Eukaryota; kingdom Metazoa; phylum Chordata; class Cladistia; order Polypteriformes; family Polypteridae; genus Polypterus; species Polypterus senegalus. The sequence continues at coordinate 91,749,863 of NC_053158.1, forward strand.
CATTTCATCTTAAAAATGATATCGTCATCATATGTAAATAATGGGATGGGAAACTCTTTCTGAACTGCGAGGTCCGTACAGGTAAGGTTTGAAGCATTTGCCGTGTTAGAAACAGTTCAAATAGGAAGCATGGCTGAGGCAGTGTGGGCTTGATGCTGTATACTGATAATTCTCTTTCCAATCAGCTGCTCTGAGTAGTGCAGTGAGAGTAATATGGAAAAAGATGATCTGCTGTGACAACCCCTAACGGGAGCAGCTGAAAGAAGTAAAATAGGGTGGAGTGAGAGTAACAATGCTAAAGCAGCTAAGGTATTTGGAATAGTTTGACCATTCCATGGACCATTATATTATTACTAGTTAATTACAATCAGATGCATTAAACTAATAAACAATATGCAGTTAATTCCAGTTTATTTATAAAGCCGCGTCAGGAAAAGAAAGGATAACCACACAGGAATAGTAGCACTGCTTTGACGCTGGGTGCCGCCAGTCTGCAAAACTGAGAAGAGAACTTGCGTACGACAGGGTATGAGGTACCATGGAAATATGCGTGGCTTTACGCCAAGTTTAGGTTTTATACATCGCGATTTGAACGTGGAAACATTCTTACGCAACATTTCTCTGTGTACGCACCGTTTATACATGAGGCCCCTGGTGCTTCCTGTCTTGCTATATTTTTGTGAGACATGGACGCTATCCAGTGACCTGAGACGAAGACTGATCTCCTTTGGTACTGTGTCTCTCTGGAAAATCTTTGGGTATCATTGGTTTGACTTTGTATCGGGTAAGTGGCTGCTCACAGAGTCCTGAATGAGGCACATTACCTGCATTGTGAGGGAATGTCAGTTACGGCACTACGGCCATGTGGCGTATTTCCCTGAGGGTGATCCAGCTCGTAAGATCCTCATTGTTGGGGACTCGAGTGACTGGACCAGGCTAAGGGGTTGCCCACGTAACACCTGGCAGCGGCAGGTAGAGGGTCATTTCTGGACGGTAGGACATGACCATGTGTCTGCCTAGTGGGTTGCCAACCGGGATCCCGAGCTGTTTTGTCATGTGGTGGGTGCGGTAACACGCTGTACCAAGTGCATGCTCCCCATCTTGACTTGATTTTTTTTAATTATCTGTCCTTTATTCCTTCTCTTGCTTCTCCACTAGTTGCTTGTCTCTCAGTTCTGGAAAACAAAATACTGCAAGTACTAACTGTAAAACCATACATTTATGGGAACATACCATAACTATGTGAAATGCTGCAGTAATTAAGTGCATTTCAGAAAGCATATAGTCCAAAAGAGGAAATAGCTGCAGTACATGTAGGTTTTGTATGTTAACAGTGCACAGTACTCCAAAGTTACAGTAGATGGCAGTATGTAAATTATCTACCTATATCCCACTATGAAGGTTTGTATTATAGAAGCTACTTTGAAGCTGCTCAGTTTTGTTGCAGTTCTTGACTAGCTTGTGCCACCGACATCCCATGCACAAGAACAACAAGATGAGTGGCACAAATGTCATTTGAAACCATTTATCTTCTTGCTGTTGCTCTTATTCTTCCTCTTCCACTTACCCTGCTATGTCCTCTTTCTTACTGTGGTGGTTGATCCATTGTTCCAAAATGAGTGAACTGACCCCTGGCCCTTTTATCTATCTATCCTAAGGCTATGACTGGTGTGTGAACAATTTTGACTTGTAGTGTTTGCTCCTGGAGAATTGTGTGCAAAATGTTTTCCAGCTGTGTTGATTTGAGTTTAATGATATTGAAGCTACTGCTTTCTAAATGAGTATATAATAAAGTCAATGATACATGAAGTGATTTGTGTGCAGAGTTTTGCACAGAAATTCAAATGAATCTGAAGCATGTGTCAAAATAGGGGGAACAGAGTTTATAGTTTCAGGAAATGAGTTTGTATTTTGGTAGATGGTGGTATGATTTGGGATATTTAGTTATTCATTTTGGTAATAGTATGTACGTGATTGAGAAATAATGTTATAAAAGTGAAGTAACGTCATAGTTACATGTATGAGCAATTAAGGAACATCTGCATTTTTGTCATGTCTTTACATGTTTAACTTTTCTTTGTCATTTTCTTTTTACCTGTGTGGAATTGCTGTCTTAATTGTATCCAATTACTGACAACTGATGATAAGCACAGCAGAATGAATGGTAAAGGACATAGGCTATTTCAGTGTTGTCCACTTGTGTCCTTGTTAGTTAATACAAAAGTATTATAAAGCAAAAAATATATATTTGCATCTAATACACAAATTCTTTCTTTATTCAGTAAAAATGTAGGTTCTCCTGCAGCTGCTTTGTCCTCCTTTGTCTTCTTAGCTCTGCTCTCCACCATTTCAGATGCTGGCTTTGGCCTTAAAAAAATTAATGTGTAAGGGTCTAACAAGGACAAACTGAGGTTTTATTCCTAACTAAAAGTCTGTTCATGGCTTGCCAGCTGATGTTATCTCCAGTCCAAATGTTTTAAAGTTGGCATCCTTGTAAAGTACAGCGTAAAACAGTTTAGAAAATAAAATCAAGGAGAAATCTTATGAGTATGACATTATCTTTAAACACCCACACTCTTTCAGTTTACCTATCCCATCTGTGTTCACTGATTTATAAATTATTTGTTGTATATATTGTATACTAGCCGTTCCCTGTGTAGTGAAACAGGACAAACTTTAAAAATCAATACGTAAAAATGTATCGCTAGCTAAGCAGAGGCAAGTTACACTCCAAAACACAGAGGTAGACCGACTCCCCATTCCTGACGTCATGCTCCCCCCCTCAGCCCGCAGTCTCTGTCTTGGATTAGCGTGAATATATCTCTCCTGCAAGCAAACTATGATTCTTAGTGAGATAAGAGATGTCGCAAAATCAACTGGAACATTCAAGCAAATTCTACTAAAAAAATAAACAATCTAAATCCGTTAAGTACTGTAGTTCTCTCTTTCACCACCTAAGCAGATGTAAGGTACGCCCCAATGCTGGTGCATGAGTAAGGAGGGCCCTGCCGACCTCCCCTTGGCCTGCTTTGTCTCTCTCGGATTTGCGCACTTAAATCAGTACCGTAAGTGAACTATGGTGCTTAGCGTGATGAGAGAGGTCGCAAAATCAACCTGAATGTTCAAGCAAATTATATTAAAAAACCCACTAATCCACTAAGTTGTTCTCTTGTGAAAAGTGGACAGACATATAGACACACATACAGACAAATGTTGGATTTTATATATATAGAGATAAGATTTTTTGTATTGTATTTTGCAAACGGTTCTGAGGAGATGTGCAAGAATGAATTTAATTGTACTGACCATTGGTATATGCTGATGCCGCTGTAGTCCCCTGACATAAATCACTAATTTATTTCATAATTTTCCTCTTGTGCATTTTTCTTGTTTGCATCAGTGCTGGATGGCCAAGAGTCAGTATAATCATGTGAATGGACAAACAGGAGCTTGGAGGATGCAGCATGGGCCACTCATGTTGTCTCTCTCTCTCTATTCTACATTCACCCTTTACAGGTGGTGGCTCAACAGTCCGACATTGAGAGGGAGTGAGCAGCAGAGTTTTTTTGTCTCAATGGCCAAACCATCTTGCAAGTAATGGAAGGTAAGCCCATATTATAACGATAGCAACAAATAAATCCATTTACTTTTTTTGACCTTACAATCAGTTGGGGTTCATAGGCTACGGCCTATTTAGTCTATTTGTTAATCCTCCCCAGCCCATCAGTCAAGGAAACAGGATCACCAATATTAAGACCCAATGTTTCTTTTCTACTTTAAAAAACCTGTATTACACTCCCTAATTTTTTATTGTGAGGACACATTAAAAAGTCACAAACAAATTGATACAGCCCTAAAGTGGTAACAACATAGCTGTAAATGTCAGCTGTCATAGAAAAAAATCTTATATTTTCTCTTTTTCACATACAGCTAAAATCTGGAATAGCCTGCCAATAGGAATTCGCCAGGCAAATACAGTAGAGCACTTTAAAACACTGCTGAAAACACATTACTTTAACATGGCCTTTTTATAACTTCACTTTAACTTAATCCTGATACTCTGTGTGTTCAATTCTTCATAATAACTATTCACAGTGGCTCCAAAATCCATACTGACCCCTACTCTCTCTTCTGTTTCTTTTTCCGGTTTCTTTGTGGTGGCGGCCTTCACCACCACCACCACCTACTCAAAGCATCATGATGCACCAACATTGATGGACTGAAAGCCAGAAGTCTACGTGACCATCATCATCAGGTCCTTCCATGAAAACCCTAAATACAAAGAGGACTGTTTGACTTATGTTAGGTAGATTGCCCAGAGGGCACTGGGCGGTCTCTTGGTCTGGAACCCCTACAGATTTTATTTTTTCTCCAGCCTTTGGAGTTTTTTTGTTTTTCTGTCCACCCTGGCCATCGGACCTTACTCTTATTCTATGTTAATTAATGTTGACTTATGTTTATTTTTTATTGTGTCTTCTATTTTTCTATTCATTTTGTAAAGCACTTTGAGCTACATTTTTTTGTATGAATATGTGCTATATAAATAAATGTTGATTGATTGATTGATTGATACAGTACAGCCCCAAAATTCACGGGGGTTATGTTCCTAGAGCACCCGCAAATTATGAAAAACAGCAAATTTTGGATGTGGTTAACAAAATGCCTATTTCCATTGTTTAAACCCTAAATATGCCCCCAAAATACTTTAATTTAATTTCAAACTCAGCTTAATACATTACTAAAAATAAAGACTGTACAGGAAAACCTGTGTACTGTACTGCTATGTCTCCTGCAGTGCTAAAATGTAAAATACCGATGTTACCGCCATATGTACCGTAATTCATGCAAGTGCATTTTCATTGCCAGAAGCCTTAGACGGTGCAGCTCATTTCAGTGGCATCTTTGGGCTTTAACCCTTAAACTGCCACATATTTGAGGGTTAATGCATCCCTGGATTCCAAATACTTTTTTGCTGCACTTTAAGTAAACGCCACAATTAACAAAGAAAAAGTCAAATTTTAATGGAACACTTTTTTTCATGCAAAGAGCATCACAATTACTGCAACACTTATCATTTTACACACTGCTAATGAACTGTAAAAACTATTTAAAAAACTGCTGGAACAATATGTACAAAGTGGAACTGACACCATGGATGAAAATCACTGAGCCAACTGAGCTTGAACTGGCTGCACGCAAGCACACAGAGGTAAGTGTTGATGCTTGCAAGTGTGAACCCGGCCCGGACACAGACAGGCGGACATGTTGTTAAAACACCACCACACGTTTATTTACACTATATACAATAATTGGTCACAAAGACCCCAGTCCATTGGTCACTCAGACCCCAGTCACGTGCACAAATACCCCAATCACAGTCCTGGTCACAATGCCTTTCTCTTCGGGCCGCCTCCACAGCTCTCCTGAGCTTCGTCCTTCCTCCTCCCGACTCCAGCCTCGAATGAAGGGAGACAGCCCCTTTTATAGAGTCCCCGGATGAGCCCCAGGTGTTCCCGGCATTCCTCTTCTGGCCACGCCCCAGTGTGGCGGAAGTGCCGGCTGTCCTCCTGGCAGGTCTCCGGGCGCCGTCCTAATTCTTCCCCCCAGCACTTCCTGGTGTGGCGGAAGTGCTGGGGTAACAGGTCCCCAAGGCATTGGGGCGCCTCCTGGCGGTGACCACAGGCCCTTACAGGGTGGAGCTTCCATACCCTGCACCCGTGGCCCCCAAAGCAACCAGGAAGGCAACCCCCACGTGATCCAGGGTGGGCACAGACCCACATCCGGTCCCTCATGGCATCCCGGCCGGGTCAGGCTCCCTGGCATCCCTGATACAAGCTAGTCTAGTGCAGCAGCTGAATCCCAGGGACAGTGAGTCTTCAGTACTGCAAGGTGTCATGCTTGGGCCACAGAAACACAGGAGATTGTAGAGACAGGAACTTTATTCAAACACTTCAAACAAACATGTCTCTTTCAGAAGTAAAACGAGCTTAATATGCAGTTAGTTATCGCTTAAAAAATAGACAAACATCATAGGGGAGCACAACCCCCAACAGGAGCATGTCTGGGGGAGGAGAGAGAAACAAAGCAATCAGCCAAAAAGGACAGGTGCTGTTCAGGCTTTTAAGTAAACGGAAAACACAAGAACACTCAGTTGGAGATGTATCACAGTCAATCAGCAGCAAGGAAAAATGAATAATGCTGTAGCGGTCCGGTGCCGCTAAGATTCACACCGTTGGGAAAACGGTGATTTATATATTTTTATGGTGGAGATTCCAGGGATGCACCCAGCCTTGACCTGACCCATGCGCACTCACAAACAGAGACAAAAACAAAGCAAACCGGTAATCAAACAGCAAATAAAGAATGTAATGAAAACAAATGAAATAAGAAAACAACGATACCGCCCCTGTTCCCTTTACGGCGATTACACATTAAATACAACAAAGCACAAACAAAACACACAGTAAATCAGGAAAAAGTTCATGAAAAATGGCAACAGATGAAATGTAATGATGAAAATATATAGTCCACAGATCTGCACGTTGAATGGGAATGTAAAGATAGTCCTACCGGTAGTTCCTGAAATGGTGAAGATGGGTGGACGGGTTCAGGAGCACTCCTTTCTTTGCAGGATGGCCATGAATCCACTTACAGTCTTCATGTACACAGGCAGACGGCAGACAATCCAGACACACAGGAACTTGAAACACAAATTACAAAAACTTTTTTTTTGCTTTTGGTCACTGGCCCCCTTTTTAAAAGCCACACTGACATCCTTTGACCGCAACAACCCCTGCACCATCAGCAGAAGACCAATCAGAGCCACTGCAGGGACAGCTGGTGTTGCAGTTTCAAAATCTTTTGGCTACTTTCAACATCCCAAGCCACGTTTTCCACCACAGTTGCTTCTTGTTCTCTCCACAGTGGAGTATTGCCACGATTAAAGCAATAAAAAATGTGGAGGATATTTGTGGTTTCCAATAACAATAGGTTCTAAGGAAAAATCCACGGATGACTGAGGCTGTGAACTCTGAACCACGACTTTGCGGGGGTCTACTGAACTGACATAACTTTGTTACACACCAATCTGTTGTGATAATCACCACATCAATTTATGAGTATTGTGATCCGACTTATTTTGTAAAATTTTCCTCATCTTAGAAATTTTTTTACATTGTTTATGTTCTGTTTTTAGGGATTTTGTACCTTAGGGAATCCATTCCAATAGTTATTTTCTTTGTGTTTAGCCAATGGAAGATTGCTAGTTTTGGTTAATGCTCGATGTAATGCTTACCAAACTGCCATTTTGTTTTAGCATGAGCAGTGTTACTTTGTAGCTTGGTTCCATGATGCTATGGATTGCTTTTTAGTGACATCTTTGGAAATCATGCATCGTGATGCTTTTGAAGCCAGTGCTACTTTCAGATGCAATCTGAAATAGCGGATATCCTGTAAAAACTACTAGTTTGCATTTCTTTGAGATTTCCTTATCTAACAAGTTGTTATTTTGTATATTTTGTCTTAGATTTGGTTTAGCGTTTAGGTTTAGGGACAAAATAAAGCTCCATAATCAATATACAATGTTTTCCTAAATAGCATGCCTTCTCTTCAGAAAGCATAGATATGATATGATACAAAAAGAAAAACTAAACAAAATATGGATGGGAATGTCCCGCTAGCTTATGTATGCTGTGACTAAAACCAGGATGGGGCTCCTTCCTATACAAAGAACTGTGTATTTGCACACCACCTTAATAATTAAGTTTAAAATATTTGCACTGTGTTAGGATATAGCGGGTTGGATAATGGATAGATTATCTGGTAATATTATCATGATATTTTACTTTTATATTATTATACATTAAGTATCAAAATTGTATTCCAAAATATATTTAAGTTTATGTTTTTCTTATTTATTGAAATGAGATTCAAGTTAAACTCACATTCTCATGAATAAAAATGTCAATCTAATAGGAAAACCTTTAGTTAACTTATCCTACTTTTTTCTTTGTTGCGGATTTTAAGTATCTCAACAGTCTCCACCATAACACTGGAAATACATACAGTAGTAGTATTTAAAATACATAACACACATGAAACAGGCCCTAATTTAAGAATCAGGGCTGACAGTAAACCAAAAACTGAGATTTTAGTGTTTTACGTTAAAAGAATATAGTTGTTATAATATACAGTATTTGAGTATCAGTTTAAAATATTGGGGGTTTCATACATATGCAATCTTTTATGAGATACACAATACTGAGATCATAATATTTTTTCAATCAATTGTTGAAAAAATGCAATATTTTTATTAAGTTATTAGGATGTTAGAAAAGATTATAAACAAAAATATCTATAACCACTGTAGGGAAAATATCATGTTATTCTCCATATCTCATCCATGTTTTTAGGACTTCGTTTATACTTTATTTTTCCTTTTGTTTGCAAAGGTTTGTTGCTGCTGTTGCCAGAGTTGATCTTCACATGGAGGTGAACTTTTGCTGATGAAGAGAGAGGAAAGGTTGGGAGTATGCACTGATACAGTACGTTGCTGCACCCATCACACAATGAACCAACTCAGGATCCCAAATTAGGACCTGGGAGCAGCCATGCAACAGCTGACACCTCAGCACAACACTAGTTCAAACAGAATGGAAGAGGTTTTTTACAGTGTTTGGAGTGCCAGTAAAGCCACCAAGTCTCAAGTTCTCCCTGCAAGTTGGAGTACCTGATTGCAGGGCTGGATTCAGATTAACATCATACAGGACAGAGCAATTGCAGGTTAAGGACTTTGCTCAAGGGCCAAACAAAGTGGAATCACTTCTGGCCTTTCAAATACCGGTACAGATCCAAAGCCTCAGAGCCACCACTCCACCTTTACTGACAAACAAAACAAAAACAAAAAAGATGTCATTTCTGAATGTCACAGACACCAGATTTCACTGATGTGCTAGAAAGAGAGTTAGAAATATCCCTTTAGCATGAAGTGTGTATTTCATTTTCTCTTTCATTATATTGGTTTGCATGTGTGAAGTATCCAAAATTTGCTCTCACGTGAAGTGTAAATCAACCTTCAAGTGCTTCTGTCTGCCTAAGAGGGGAACCTCATGCCTGCTGGCTTATCCAGTTTAAATGAAGAATGGAACAGAGCCACACTTTAAAAGAAAAAAGCACCTTCTTTCTAAATGCATAGAATACTGTCTGCTTAATAACTGAAGCTATAGGCTGTTTCAGGAAGTGACATGTGCTGAAGAAATTTGAATCTGAAAAATATTTTTGCTGTGAAATGTTTTCAGATTAGCATGATGCTGCTCTGAGTATGTTTAAGCTGTAATAGGTATTTAAATATACAAAAAATTTGAATACAAAGATGAGGGCTGCAGTTTGCATTATGGCAGAGTACTTTGTTTTCAAATGACAGTGCCTGCAAATTGCATTTTTATTTCATTTCTGAGTGGCAGAGTAAAGAAGCTTAGTTAACCCGGAGACCAGGCACATCAAAAATTGGAACGCCTCACGTTAGGATGTAGGAAATCATTTCAAAACAAACAATGGTTAATTGTCGGGAATATCAAAATTATTAATAGGACAAATTCTGTGCACAAGACCAGGAATTCTTTTCAATTAAATGATTGGTATTGTTAGATGATGACGTGATAGCAATTTCATTAGCAGTCCTGACACAGACATTCCGTGCTCAGCTGCTGTTCAAGTGGAAGTGCAAGTTTTCCTCCCACATTTCCAAAGATTTGGTGGGGAGGTTAATTGCCAATTTCATGTTGGCCCTTTATAAGTGTAGGAATGTGAGCAAGTCAGCCTGCTTCTTTCCTGATGTACCCTAGCTGCAAATGGTTCTGAAACAGATTAAGCAGGTTTGAGAATATTGTTTTATAAATCTGTTTCTGGAACTCAATGCTGGAAATACCAAAATAGGCAAATTAATATTGTTGTCAACCAATAGTAAAAAAAGGAGCCCAAGCACGGTACCAACTGTGCCACCACATTTACTTTTTTAAGAAACAAAAATAACAGGTGCACAATGACACTATAATTTCATTTAAAAAAAGTATAATTAGCTTTCGGCTCAGACAAAGCTGATGCAAGCAGTGGTCAGGTTTTAGGTTTGGAGCCACGTCTTTCGGATTGTTCTTCTTCTAAAAGTAAAATTGCTGTCTGGGAGCATCCAGCTTTTAATAACTCATGGTCTGAAAGGTTGTCCTCATTGGGCGTCTTCTCAGAGCAGTGGGTGGAAAGCAGGCAAGAAAGTTAGCGATTGTGCCTGGTGTCTTTAGGTGGTTGCTTACCTCTTAAAATCCTTGAAGGTGAAGTCCTCACATGCAGGCATAACAATATACAGTATGAATTAATTGTCTTGTGTATCACCCGAACTATCTAAGAATCAGGTAAAAATGACAATAGTCTTCTCAGTTAACTGGATTCCAGAGTTACTATGCCTTGTTTTGTACATACTGCATTAGGTGAGTGAACCCCTTTGTCTTCTCAGAACAAACCTAAAAATCAGTTCTTTTAAATTCCCTCTGTAAAAGGCATCTCTTTCTTTCCCCTTCTCAGTCTTGGCACTGCTTCTGATCCATAACCTTCAAATCATTGTTTTGTTTGCTTCTACAAAATCTCTTCATTATCAAATGAAGGTCAGAGCTGCATGGACGTGCTAGCTGGAATGGAATGGAATTACATTATAATACTGTCATATATTCATACCAACACTGACCCAATGAACTTTTGCTCATTTTGGTCTTTTATTAATTCACTGTCAATAACCATTAATTTAATTCAATAGGATATTAATGGTGTAGCAGCAATATTCACCTTTTAACATGACAGCCCCCCAAAGTTTACACATTTGAATATCATTCTGCCAACTCAGATTTCCAATTCTTCTGGCTTCACCACAGATGGTGTTTTCATTTATTGTCTCCCCCTGTTGCTGATGGAGTCAGTGTCATTACAATATACAGTCATATGTAAACGTTCCTCTCAGCCTGCATAATAATTTACTCTACTTTCAACAAAAAACATAACAGTGGTATGTCTGTCATTTCCTAGGAACATCTGAGTACTGGTGTGTTTTCCAAACAAAGATTTTTAGTGAAGCAGTATTTAATTGTATGAAATTAAATCAAATGTGAAAAACTTGCTCATTTGAATTCATGTAACTGCTCAATACTGATTACTTGCAACACCAAATTGGTTGGATTAGCTCGTTAAGCCTTGAACTTCATAGACAGGTGTGTCCGATTATGAGAAAAAGTATTTAAGGTGGTCAATTGTCATTATCCAGTTCTTACTCTTCAGTCAACAATTGCCATTCAAACTCACCAGCTCTTCTGCCTTCTATCTGATTTCTTTTTTCTAAATCAAATTTCAATGCAGTGCTGGTTACCTTTCCTAACAGTGGTGAAATATCTATCTGTGTAGCATGTTCCTTAACACTAGAATTACCAAAGTATATGAAAAAACTCGTAATTCCGTCCCACGTTAAATTGCTTCTTAAATCTCTTCACACCTCTCCGCCAGCGTCCTTTGTCCTCTAAATCTGCTGATAAAGAGAAGCTAGGAGCAGCCGGCTATTCCATCCCCCCACCAATTTAGAACGTGCACGAACTTCTCTCAGCTCATGCCTTGATTGAGTATCTGGGAAATAATAGATTGTTATTTGGAACACACGCATTTCATGTCTGTTCCGTTTCTACAGTAATCTGTGTGAACACATTGTTAAAACAGAAACTTTTTTTATATTCTAGTAGTAGATGGCAAAATGTAGGCATAAACTATATAATGTATGAAGCCTGAAGTCCAAATATAAAAGAAGCATTTTTTGCAAAAGGTACAAATATAACACAATTGCACTTTTATTCAAAAATATAACTTGAGAAACAAAAAGCCGCCTTAACATGCGACATTGACAGCCATTTATTGTAACTGCCTCCATGGTGCAATTGAATCCGTTCCAGCCTGGGAATCAAAAGGTTGCAATTTTGATCCTGCATCACTCCATTTTGAGAAGTAAAATTATATTTGTCTTACTATTTTAGAATAAAAGCATACATTTGATTTCGGTCTGTAACAGCCAGTGCAATTTATGATCCTTTTAAAGGGTAGCCTTTTTTTTATTCACTTTTCATTCTCTCAGTCGCTTTCAGAATCAATCCATACAACCCCATCTGAAACGGCTGTTTTCACATAAAGACGCTCTATAGCTCTGCAGTGTACCACGATGCACACTAAAGCCCCCCCCACCCAAGGTTGCTGACACACAAACGCTGGCGAAGCTGCCTTCTTCGTATCTCACCGTCACTTGATTTTCTTTTTATTCAGTTTTATTGAGTGTTCCTGCCAGTCCCCGCATGTTGCTGTATGCTGTTTCTTTTGTACTCCAGGACATGCAGAGGAAAGAATGGTAAAGAGCAGTAACTTCAGCGCTATATGCAATAATCACACACTTCCCATCTGCCCGTTGTTTTGTTATACTTTCACACCAACATATGTTCCTGTGTTTGAGCATATTCCAACAAGACAATGACCCAAAAACAAGTTTTAAATCTACAAAGGCATTCATGCAGAGGAAGAAGTACAATGTTCTGGAATGGCCGTAACAGTCCCCTGACTTGAATATCATCAAAAATCTATAGGATGATTTGAAGCAGGCTGTCCATGCTCGGTTCAGTTACCTGAACTGGAGAGATTTTGTATGTAAGAATGGCCAAAAATACCTCCATCCAGAATCCAGACACTCATCAAAGGCTATAGGAGGCATCTAGAGGTTGTTATATTTGCAAAAGGTGGCTCAACTAAGTATTGATGTAATATCTCTGTTGGGGTGCCCAAATTTATGCACCTATCTAATTTTGTTATGATACATATTGCATATTTTCTGTTAATCCAATAAACTTAATGTCACTGCTGAAATACTACCGTTTCCATAAGGCATGTCATATATTCAAAGGAAGTTGCAAATTTGAAAGCTTAGCCAATGATAAACAAAAATCCAAAAGAATTAAGAGGGGTTCCCAAAGTTTTTCATATGACTATAAATGTATATCTAGAGTTAACAGTACTACCATAGATCTCTGGATGGCCGGATTCTAATTCTGTATGAGGAACTGCCTTTGTAAAGGTTGCATGTCCTTCAGGTTCTTATCCTTTCTCCCAAAGATGGGCAGTTTAGATGGATTGGCAGGTAAAGATCTGCTCACTGTGGATGCGTCTGGATTTGCGCAACATATTATAGACTACAACAACATTTAGGATTGATTTCTGCCTAGTGCTGCCATGATGCCAACACTACTAAACAGGAAAAATATTGGATAAAGATTGAATTAATATTTCGTTTTTTTCATGAGTTCACATCCCACGCCTAATTTAACTTTAGCTCTTATAATAGCAGCCCAGGGGATCTACTGGTTGACATAAATGATATCTTTTGCATGAAAATAATGTTTTTCAATGTAAGAGTTATTGGCAGAAATATGTCATCAAATCTCTGTAAAGGGGCAAAAATACAAATATTGCTGTACACTTAATATATAAAATGACATAGTGAAGAGGTGAGGGGGTCTTTGCACACTAAGGTAGAAAGATAGCATACAAGGCAGAAAAGGATGTATACAAGGAGAATGCAAAGTACAAACTAAACCATTGCTCATTTGCATTCTCAAACAAGCATTCTCTTCATTTTCTACTTCCATCTATGTTTCTCATTTTCATACATATATTCTGCATTCAATTAGTCACTGGTCATGAGGCAACTTTAAAAAGGTAGGCTCAGTTATAGGATGTACTCTTGACCTGTTAGAGGTAGCATTGTAAGAATAAGTGAAGACAACACTGTTGGTCATTGTGAACACACACATCCACTCTGTGATACACTAGCATTAAATATTTGTAGCCACTGAATTATTCAGCAGAAGTGTGTCAAGAAAACCTATTGGTTCATATCTACAGCAATACTCATCAGTGTGACTGCTCTCTTATCATTTGTCAAGTCATCTTTTACAAAGTGTTTTTGTTTTGTATATTTGAGAGGGTTGTTGTTGTTTATAGTAATAGCTCTTGAGGTTCTGCAAAAAAGTAAACTTCAACCTTGGAACAAATTAAGTGCTATCTGTTTATGTATTGATCACAACCCAGGCTACGTTTAGGCTAGGCCTGAAAATCTATTCCAGGACCAGAAACAACTCTACTTGTGCATCAGGAACTCTTACTAAAAGTTCCTGATGTTTCTGGCTTCCTTCTGCTTAAGCTGGGTAGTTTTCCAAATACATACTCTATGTATGAGTATCTCTTCATGCAGTATGTTACTGAATATGACTTTCTGATCTGGAATAGTCGGAAAGGATTTATTTTAAATGTCCTGAAGGAGCATTTACTCTTTCCACCTTTTCAACTTCGATCTCATTTTATTTCCCTAACCAAAACACTTCTGTACCAAGCAAGTTACACATTGGTCATATCATACTCTGGGAGCCTCCTCAACTACACTAGCGTAGGTAGGACATCTTCTGCATCCAGTGGGATTCTATCTTTTTGGTGGAGGCTTTCTGTGTGTCTTTCTCCTAACATCTGTTGATCTGGTTCTGCCCTTACTCTCTAGACATACAGGCACAACAAATCCATACACAAATATACTGTATCATATATGTATACAGTATGCCATATATATATATAAGGCAGAATCAAATGTGAGATTGAAACCAGCTCTAGGGGGCACACTCACACAAAAAATATTGCTCAATCATAGGGGACCATTTACTGTAGATTCATCAGGCTTAAGGAAATAAGTGTGGAGCATCTGAAGAGAAACCTACACAGATGTATATCCATTCATATATACAGTCACAGTTTTCCCCAAACTTCCAGTGTGAAAGGAGTAAGGCAGTAATAAATGATTAAAAGTTCTAGATGATTCAAAGCTTGTTCTGTTTCAAGAAATGATCAGAAGTATAGACAGGAGGACATGGCATGGAAGGTCAGCCAGCTGATGCAGGGAGATTGTCAGAAAGAGAGGAAGAACACTGCTCTTCCAGTATTATTAGGGAACAAACACTAATCAAGTAGAGTCTAACTTTGTTTCCTGTCAAGTACAGAACACCCACTGAGAGACTACTTCAGAGAACTTTCAATGTAAGGAGTTTCCAACTCTAATAAATAAAAGAATAGAAACTCCAATTAGCCTGATAGCTTATTTAGTACTTGATTGTTACTTACTTTTTTTTTTTTTTTCAAAAACAGAAGAAAAAAAACCTCTTCAGTCTGCACTCTGGAGACAAGCCATTCTTCTAATCAACAAAACAGACTTTGTGTGGTAAAATAAAAATGTATAGCCAGCATATATGACATTGGAAATGTGTAGGATCTGAAGTCTTTGTTTGCCAAGTGCACACATATATTTATAAATATGAGTGTGTATAAACATAGCATTCTCAACCCACTAAATCCACTCAAAGGATATGTTTGGTATTTTTAAAGTCAAAGTTGTTTCTTCATAATCATGGTATATATTAATTTATCACATGATACTGTGTTCTGAAGTGAATTTTTCCTAAATTTAAAAAATATTTGCCTCCTCTTGAGTTTGAAAATGAAAGTTATGGGTCAGGAGTTTAAATGTTAAAACAAAAGCCTTAAACATTAACTCCTCCACTGATGTCTATGAGAAATGCCTCCACTTTTTATGTAATAAAATTAAAAATCTAAATAATTCAACTAACATAAATCCACCTTCCATTTATATCTTTTCCTGTCTTCCCATTCTATCCAGCTTTTTCTAAATTTTCACCAGTCACATCTGCATTTGTTGATGACCTGCTTTGTAAGATGAGGCCAACTACCTGTGTACTGGACCCCATCTCCACCACACTTCTAAAATCATGCCTTGATGCCATAATCCAAACTGTTACAATAATAATAAATACATGCTTTGATACTGGATTCGTGCTAGCTACTTTTAAAGTTGCTTTTGTAGCCCCAATGTTAAAAAAGTCTCATCTTGATATTGACTACCTTAACAATTTATGGTTTATTTTTCATTTACCTTTTGTGTCAAAAGTTCTTATGCGTGTTGTAGCCTCCCAACTCACCAGTTACTTAACTTCTAATGCATTGATGTAACCCTTTCAGTCTGGTTTTGGGGCGCAGCACGACTGTGAAACTACTCTGCTTCTGGTAACTAATAATATGCTTATGGCAGAAAACTCTGGACAAACCAGCATATTAATTCTGTTAGATCTTAGTGTAGCATTTGACACTGTCAGACATGATATTTTAATGTCCAGAATTGAGAACATTCTGGGTGTTTCTGGCACTGCTCTCCAGTGGTTTAAATCCTATCTGACTGATAAGCAAGAGTTTGTTAGCCTTTGCAAAAGCATTTCCAGCTCAGTGCCAGTCACACAAGGAGTTCCTCAGGGGTCAAAGCTTTGGCCTTGGTTATCATTTTTATGCAGATGATACTCAACTCTATTTCAATGTTAAAAATGGAACTTCAAGAGAGCTTTCTCAGCTCACATCTTGCCTCAGTGAAATTAAACCCTGGATTGAGCAGAACTCTTTAAAATGAAATTGCAATGAAGCTGAACTCCAGCAAATTGTCTCTAAGAAAGTAAACTCCTTTTCAATTACTCTTGACGATGATCTCATGAGATCTTTTTTAATGCAAGGTGTCATTTTTCATTCTTCCCTTTCTCATTCCACTCTCATAAACCACATTAAGAAATCTTCCACCTCCATAACATATCCCGTGTTTACACATTCCTCTCCTTTTCTAATGCTGAGAAAGTTGTCCATGATTTTATCACATCCCACTTCAATTATTGTAACTCCCCACTGGCAGGTGCCACTTCTAATCTTTTATCACAGCTCCAGCTGATCAAAAACTCTGCTGCAAAAGTCCTTTTCACAGACCAGCAACAATCAGCACATAGCACCCATCCTGCTCCGCCTTCACTGGCTCCCTGTGCATCACAGGATTGACTATAAAATTCTATTTATAACCTGTAAAGTCTTAAATGGCCTTGCACTGGACTACATCAGTGACCTTCTCCATCACTATGCGCTTGTTCACCCACTAAGGTCTTCTGATTCTGGCAATCTTGAAATGCCCTCCTGAAATTAATTTGATCAGGTGACTCAATTCATTCTTTTAAAAAACAACTTAAAACTCGTCTGTTCAGGAAGGCTTTTAACCTATTCTAACATTCTGCCCTTTCTTTTAGTTTACCTCTCTATCCATTGCTCAGGATAATATGTGTGTGTGTGTTACATCACAAATTATAGTATGTTATTTGTTCAGAGTTTTCTTCTAGTATTGAATTTAGTATGTTACTTTGGTTTATGGTCTTTGCTCTATTTAACGCTTTGTTTATTCTGCATTTACAGTATCTGTTTTTAGTGTTCTATGTGGATATTATTTGTGCCCAATAATATGTATATTCTGCTGTTCTTTCTTAGAGCATTTGAAGTGCCTTGAGCATGGTAAAGGTGCTATATAAATAAAATATATCATTATTATTATTATTAGCAAAGATACAGGAGAAACAATGTGGATTCCATAGTGGCCATAGAGCAGTTGACCAACTCTTTTTCCTGATGGAGGGTGCATAGGAGCATGATAGCCCTGTCTAAATGTATTTTGTATAGTTGAAAAAAGTATATGACGGTGTCCCACGGCATGTGTTGTGAGAGTTACCACAGGAATATGGGGCAAGAGAGCCACTCTTGCATGCTATTCGTTACTTATATGAATGCAATGAGAGCTGTGTGCAAATACAACGTAGATGATGATGTGAGGGTGTCCAGTTGGAGAGGCTATGGGTAGAATTGTTGTAAAATTCTTGCCTCATCTGAATTTGACTTTTGGCCCACATTCAAGCAATTTGATGCCAGGTGTGAAGTAGCTGAGATGAGGATGAACACCTCCAAGTTTGAAGACTTGGTTCTCTCTCGTAAAAGTGTGGATTACTTTCTGCAGGTAAGGTGCCCTTAATGGAGTAATACAAGCATCTCATGATCTTGTTAATGAGTAACAGAAAAAGGGAGTGTGAGATCAACAAGCAGAATGTGGTGGTGGTGGCAGCTGTTCCGTGTGTGCTGTACCAGCCCACCGTGATGAAGTGGGAGCTGGGTCTAAAGACAAAACTCTCAATTTACCAGTCAATGTACATCCCTGTTATCACCTTTGGTTATGAGCTAAAGTTAACGAGATTAGATTACAAGCAGCAGAAATGAGGTTTCTTCGCAGAATGGTTGGACTGACACTGTGTGACAGGATGAAAAGCCCAGTGATTCGGGAAAGTGTCATGGTAGAGTCACTGATGCTCCAAATGAGGTGATTTGGGCATGTCGTAAGGATGCCCAACATAAGCTTCTTCTCCTAAAACTGTTCCTGGCCCATCCCACTGTGTAGAGACGCTGCAGAAGGCCCAGGCTAAAATGGAGATATATTTCTCTGCTGGCTTGGGAACACCTGGGAATTTCCAGGATGAGCTGGAACCTATATTTGAGGACAGGGAAGTGTGACCTGCTTGGCCTGCTGGCCCTCATCAGGAAAAGTAGCTGAGAAAATGAGATGAGATGAAATGACATCTGTGTCTTGAGATTGTACACATAATGTAAAACAGAATTTTGTTGTCTTTTAAGGAGGAAAAAAAGCAAGACATTTTAAAGGAATTCAGTTATTTTAAAAGGAAACTGGCTCTGTGGTTCACCTAACTGCTTGTCTCTCTCCACAGCAACAACCTTTTAGTCCTAGTGGTGTATCATTTCACCTCACCACTGATATAATTGAAATTATGGAAAGTTTCTGCCTAGGGGTGAATTGCTGTCTCTTGTTTTATAGACAACTAGACACAATAATCACTGAAGAAATGTCATAGTTACGGTCACTCACAGTCTTTCATTAAATGTGATGAAGTAGATCATAGACAAATCTGAAAAACCAGTTGGAAGAATAGAACTTATATGTGCACAATTGAACGTCAGGCCCCACTCTGCATGAATCTCTCTCTGTAGGCTATGTAAAATGGCTTGAAGTAGACACAGAGGCTATAGCCAGAAGGAATGATACAACGTGGAAGTTAACTGTATAAATGGCGAAATTTTGGAAAAATAATCATGATTTGAATGTGCGTCTGACTTGAAACCACTATATGTGTATGCAATTCAGCATTTCTGCAAGCACTGCACATAAAATATATGATATTAGTTCCCATGGGAAGAAATATATGTGATTTGAGCATGCACTTTTTGAATTACATATATTTTTATATATCTTGCCAAGCACGAGCGCATGGGGAGCAGTTTAAGGACTCAGACCACATCGCAACAACCCATGCCGAGGGACAGAGGCGGCACACTAACCTTTCTCTTCTTATCTCATCAGCCAGAACGAGGACTCGCCGCCGTAAGAAAGCCCAGGGTAAACAAAAAGAAGCCATACTTCCAGGTTCCTGTCTTCCCTCCAGTCACAAGATGATGACGTTGTTATCCCAGCATGCATCTCGGTTTTCCCAGCATCCCTGATTCAATTTCCTGTCCCTCTGTATAAATGTTCCCCCGTTTGCTTTATACTTTGTCCGGTATGACCATTTGCCTTGTATTGTGGAGACAGTACTCAATTTATGTTTCAGTAAACCGGGGTGGAAACCCCAAAAGTTTATACTGTGTGACTTTGTTTCTTCACAATCTTTAGTCACAATAGTTTGACAACAGATGTGTAGTCAAATCAAACGATTTCATTGCTTACTGAATGCTCTGACACTGTATCAGACACCTGGCACATTTCTTTGAAGAGCATCATCTGTTACAAGCATGAATGGAGCATAACTATTAATGAAACAGAGCTGGACAGAATAAAGAAGGTAAAGATGGAAAAGGTTAAAACTCTACCCATTGTGGCCGCTGTGAACAGACATGCAAACAGAAACATATAACAAAATAGTAACAAGAATCTGTGATAAAATTTAGTATTTTCAATTTGCTTTTGTTGTCACAAGCTTTCTTCAGAAACTCAGAAGGCACTTCTCCTTAAATTAAAACCTTTGCTGCCTAAAAGTAGATGTCTTTTGCCAAGTTATGCACACCTGCCCCTTCAATTCAATATCAAAATGAGAGAACAGGCTTGCATTTAGAACACAACTTAATGTAGCAAATTAATATATACCATGATTGTGAAGAAATAACTTCTACTTGAAAAATAACAATCATATCCTTTAAGAGTTACTTATTCCAGCAGCAACACAAGGCAGGAACCAACCCTGAACAGAGCACAAGTTCATCACAGGGCACACACTTTCACACATCCATGGGGCTAAACTAAAGTCGCCAATTAATCTACTGTGTGGGAGGAAAACTGGAGCACCTGGAGGAAAGTCCATGATGATGAGGGATAATGTGTACAATCCATACAGTTATGATTTGATATTAATAAATTCTAACATGTTAATCTTTTTTTCTCTATATACACATTTATTCATAAAAATGAATGTTTTGTTGTTGGCTAAAAATGCATGTGCATTTTCATTAATATTATTGTTGTTCTGTTTTGAAATTTCCAAAATTGTATTATTGTTTTCTAATGGGAGCTGCCAATTTTTGACACCATTTCCATATTGCGATGCCCCAATACTAGGTGGCTGTCTTCTCAAGTCAGTCATCATGATGTTACTAGCACAACAGAATAAAGGTGTGCCGTCACCATACATTGTCCAAGAATGTGAATACATTTCCAAAAGACTTTTCATCAGCACTTTCCTTTTTCTCCTGGTTTCCAAATTTTGGCAAATGTATTTCAACTCTGAATTTGTTTTTTATTATTGGTTTGACTTTTGAATTTCTATTCTTTGAGCTTTGACTTCCACTCTGTTCCCATCTCCCAATCCACTCTGTTTTATTTAACTGCCAGGCAGAGCACATGCAGAGAATGACCAGGCCCAGAATTTCAACCTAGGGAGTTAGATCTAGAAGCAGCAGTGCTAACCACTGTGCCACCTAGCCATTATCGGTTGTCGTGGGCGACCAGGTCCCATGCCCTCGGTGGGAGCAGCCATGGGCTCCTTAGTACCTCCCCCGGGACGCTTGGTGGCAGCCTCCTTGGGTGACATGGGTGCCTCAGTTTTCCACAGGGCTCCATGGGAGATAGAGTTCTCCACAACCCTGTGGGGATGTTGGGTGGCCGCCAGGGGGTGCTACCTGGGTCCCAGAGCCTGTGTGGACACCTTTACAGCCCCACCCAGAAGTGCAATTAGCCACAGGTGATCAAGCACCTGAGCACTTCTGGATGGGCTATAAAAAGGGCCAGCATCCACCACTAATTAGCCAGAATTGGGAGGAAGAGGATGAGGTTACCTGGGAGGAGTGGTGGTGCCAAGGTGAAGAGGAAAAAGTGTCTGTGAGTTGTGTAAGTGCTTTTGGGAATGTGTTGGGCCTGTCGAACACGGGGAAGACGTGTCCCATGGCTGAAGAGAAAAATAAAAACTGTATTGATTTTACACGTACCACTGTGTCAGTCTGTGCTGGGTCGGGCGCTATATAGCCCCGTATTACACTGTGTATCAAGTTTAATGTAAAGTATTGGCACATATTAGCATTTCATAAAAATCTTGCCCTTTTCCAGAGGAAGGAGAGTATTTTTTATAAATTTGAAAAACTGATACAGATTTTTTTGCATTTAATTGAATGTACATACAGTATATATATGAATACAGTATATATATATATCAACATAGTATACAGTATATATAAAAGTTGGGCTGAATTTATAATACAACAAGAGGGAAGAATGTAAGCTGACACATTTTCAAAAATCAAGGCTTCTGTGTGTGAAGTTTGATCAGTGTAATTTATTACCTGTGATACATTGTTCAAGTAGAAACTCTTCTAATCCAGGTTACAATAGCTTTGCAGACTGCATCTCTCTCAAAGATTTTTTACTTTTATGAGGTTAAACTTGACAGATTTGATTTCAGCATTTGGAGCACAAATTTGGTCAGCTAACAAGCTTGAACTACATGCTAGCTTGAAGTAATGGCTTGCACCCCAGCAAGAAATAGGCAAAGAAAACCTGCTGGAATGTGTTGTTGTTGTTGTCTCAAAGCTTTTCTTTTTAACAATTTGTATTATTTGCAAATTTACAATATTCAAGTTTGATTTTATGCTCGATTCAGTTCGTTTGACTTCCTCTGACATCTGTCAAAAGGATCTCTAGGGGTAATGATCTCTACCGAGGCCTTTCTCTGCAGCTATCACCCAGGTGGTTTGGATGTGAGATAGAAGGAATAATATTATTTGTGTGCAGTATCTGATTTATTAGCATTTATCTTGTGAAACAATGATACTGAAAATTCTGAAAAGCAAATAAAGCCATTTACATATGAAGTTCATGTGAAATTATTTACTGTACATGCATAGATACTGTTTATATTGTTATCCTGAAATGAATGTAATGTAATATTTATTCTACAATTCTAATATAATATAACTAATATTTTAAAGCATCAAGTCTACAATTTTAATTTGTACTTCCATTAATAACAAAACTTATTTTATTCCGTTCCAGTTTCAGTTTAATGTCTGAGAAACAAACATATTTAACATGCCTAAAGCCATTCAGTATTACTATCCACAACAGTCGGATGTTATTTATTACTGTATCATTTTGTTCTTGGAAAGGGAAAATGTAAGCAAGAAAATCAAATATTGCCTGTTTTCTTGGCTGTTTAAGGTAGTGGTGATTTGGGTGTGTATTTTGTAGTTGAAATTATTTTCTTTCTGGTCTTCCTGATCAAGGCCAATGATAAAACACTGAGATGGACAGACCTTGTCAACTTAAGATGAGCAGAAGCTTCCTGCTGCTTCTGGAAAAAACAGCAGTTATACTCCTCAACTCATCATGGAGAATGAACCCAGAAACCCTGCAAATAAATCTCATTTTGACTACTTGTACTAAGGTTTCATTCTTTCAATCAATATCCGGAGCTTGTAGCGGTAGATGAGGATGGTGATATACTATAACCTGATTAATAGTAAGCCCCTGATTTACTAATACAGTCCAGTATAAAACTCCAAAACTGCTGCTATTTTAGTGACTCATTGGTCGTCATATCAACCAGATCCTAAGTTTCTTAAACTTTTACATTTGGGTCAAGGTCTTATCAGCATGCAACTAGCAACAATTTTTTAGGTGAGGACCATGACCCCAGATTTGAAGGTGCTAATTGTTATATAATGACACTGTTAGATGGAGAAAAAACAAATGACAATATATTGAATTAAAATATTTATCTTTAGAGAAACACCTTGTGATGAAAAATGAAAATGTTATTAAAAATAGGAATTATTTATCCTGTGTCATATACTATGTGTTATATGGACAGATGAATAAATGATTATCATTTGGGATCATATGAACTATTGTTGTTTAGCCTTGTCAAATTTATAAACATGGAGCTTATATGTACTTATGTACATATGCTTAATTATTGGTTTATGTTACCCTAGCTAAACATTTAATACGAGGTAAACTTGAAATGTACTGTAGTCACTATATGTAATTGCTTGATGTTACACATACCCAAAACTAAATGTTTTAAAATAGAATTAACCTTCTTTACTTTAAGTTTCAGAAAGTAAGCTTCTGAATAGAATAAATACTACTGTATATGCCAAAATAATTACTTCAAAAAAACTTTACAAAAATAATTGTCTAGTACAGTGTTTGACGCAACCTATTTTGGGTTGTGTGATATCTAAACTTTGATTGCACTGTGTTTCAAATTACAATTGTACTGAATGAGAAAGGGTCGCAAATGTTTTTCTGAAAGCCTTGCGATAGATCCCTGCTTGCAAGTGGAAAAAAATGAATCCTCCTGGATGACAGTCTGCGGCAATTCTCTAAGGGGGACCTAATGTTGATCATAGACAGTTCCACAAGGGAGGTAGAAAGATGGATCCCCTGGATGATGCGCCTGGTCATGAGAAAAAAAAAAAGTGTAAAACCCACTGGTCTATTATAATGCGTATCCTGATTGACAGGATAGAATTCTGTACATTTTGTAGCAAAAGAAGGCAGCAAAACACCCGGACTGTTATCTTATGTAATAAGAATTTGTAAAATTGGTTTATCTCATTTAAAATGGTGTCCCATCCAGCCTTTATCATTAAGCCCCACAATGCCAGGAGAAGCTAAGAGCCCAAAAAATATCTTAGGTTGGATTAAATAGTTCTTAGAAAGCATACTATAATTCATGCCGAGATCCATTGTTTATTCATTTATTGCTCCTCTTTCAACCTGTTCCTAATAATTTCTTGTCCAATAGTTTTGGTTACTCTTTGCTTAGTTTGCAAATATTACTTTTGCTCCAATGAATATGAGTTACTCTCCTATGAACTTCTTAATGATATACATTACATATTTTAAGCAGATTATTAGATATTATTTCAACAGTTCATTCATTTTAAATGACTTTTTTCACCTTGCACATCGTAGTAATAATCAGATCTGGCTCCCTGGAAACTTGAAGGATTATTGGCCTCCGAGACATTATATACAGAATCTATTTATTGGAAGTACCTCACTCTCTGCCAGTGATATGAACTTTTTAGCATGACAAAATCTTTGCTTAGCACCTTAGACCCTTCTGCATTTAGAAGCCATTACTAGTCAGGCCCAAGACCAGATTTATTCGTGCACTCATTTGCAGCCTAATTCACAGTGGAATCGTTTGCTGTTAGCTTCAAGGTAAAATGAACATGATTCAGATGACTTATTATAAAACCCATTTTATAAAATAGTAATGCACAATTTCCCTAAGAAGTCTTGGAGGAGCATTTCCACCCTGGAGTGAGACTCAGCATATCGATACGCTCATGGATATGAACTGTGCCAGCTAACACAGCTTTGCAGCCCACTTGAAAAAAGTTTCAACAGTCCAATTTAAAATACAGAAAAAGTATATTTTATTCTAATTGCATGCATAATGGCCAAAGTCAAATTTTCTTAAAAAAAGAGCATTCATTTTATATAGTATATAGCATTTCAAAGTGCTTTTACAAGTACAGTATTACAGTGCATTCATTCTCCCTATATTTCTTAACAGTTGGAGCAAATAAGCAACCTTGTGGTTCATAGTTTAATAACCTTACCCCCTAGATAACAATACCTCTTTAGAACCAACTAAATTCCCATTTTAAACAACATTAACATACAGTATGTAAATCCTTGTGTTAAACACTAATTAATTATCTCTATTTCAGCAGAATTTTAACGGTACTCTGCCAAAAAAAAGAAGCAGTTATACAGTATTGAGAGCTCATCTACACATTTGTGTTCACCTACTGCATCACATAAGGATAAAGGATACATAGAAACAATGTATATATTAGATACTGTTGTCAAGGAAGGCACAAGTTATATGTCTTTAGAGAAAGCAAAATACAGTCCCCTTTATTTTTAAATATTTCTGAATGGCAGTCATAAAAAAGAAGAATAACTGGAGTTAATTCACCTTAAATGCAGGTGACACACTTTAAGCGCCTCTTTAATTTTTCCTCCTTTTTTATAACACCAGTGATTTAGCCAGCTTTATAAAGTATTTTCAGTGTTTGTACCTGTCCACATTCATAATGTTACTTATAAACGTAATAAGCTTTGTTAACATACATGTATTGTTTTATATTTTCATTGTTTATTTCATCATAACTCAATAAACATGTCATTAGAATTGCATAAAAAGAGAACTATACTTCATCTCTGCCTTTGTTCATCCCTTCTTTTAAAATACATATTACTTATTTATTTAATTACTGAGAGGATGGCATAGTAGTTGGCACCGAAATCTCAAGCAACCAGCATTCTGCATTTGAATCCCATGTCATTTTGTTGTCTATGTGTTGTTTACTGCCCTAAATTATTCAATATTTTAGTATGAGTTCAGATTGATTTATCTTCACAGTTTATTGCTTTGTGTCCATCCAGTTTCTGAAACTACTAATTCAGGCAAACATGGAAACACAGTTTGCACAGCACAGTATAAGTCGCATGCAGGTTGCTATGAGCTCATTTATAATCTAACAGAAATAAAACCATGCTGCACTTGTATACTGTTGGCATGAAGAAAGAGATGATGTTTCCATATAAACCACTAAATTATATAAACCTTAGACTTCTTTTTATCAAGGCTAAAGAGAAGATAGAGGGAGTAAAGATTCCCAGAGATGACACTGATGTTTGGGACAGAGTAAAAAGCTTCTTGTTTTTCATTCTGTTACGTCTAAAGATATTTGTTTCTCTTGTGGCTGTTATCCAGTTGCTGCTCTACTGATCCTCAGAACCAGTAGGAATATCTCCCACTAAGTAGTCAGCCAACACATTGAATGCTGACATTTCAGGCCACCTAGTATTTTCCACAATGCTGGATCAGATTTAACATAAACTTTATATAATCCTGTTTTTCACTTGACTGCTGCTGAGCCTACTGTTGTCTTCTCTCTTTTTGGAATCCTGCCTGAACTAAATAAGCTTACTTAATTTGTTTACCTCCCTACCATTCCTATTTGTTCTGCTAACACTGCTGGACCGTAGGCACTCAGACCCAGTTGTTTTCTCCAGTACTTGGCATTAGTTCTACCTTTTTATGCTATGCATCACTTTGACACTCTTTGGAAAGCATTGATCTTCATTACTTCATCTGGCATTTTGATTTGACAGCTTGTTGGTATTCTACCATAAATTCTACTCTTGCCACCTTTTAGCCCTTTTTGCAGTTTTGAGCTGTTCTTTGTATTTTTGAAATTGTTGTTACTTATTTTTACAAAGATTCTTTGCTTGCCCTATTTATACAAGCCAGAGGTTAACAATTACCCTTCACTATGTTGGGCTTTTGTTATAAATTTCAAAATTTTTATGGTAGTTTTACCAGTTTCTCATTTCTAGGCCTGCACCAACTAAAGTTATCAGGTTGCCTTAGGGCCTGGCTGAAGTTGAGGTTGCCTATCCTGGGCAGACCTGGTAGGTTTCTGGCCTGCTTTCATGCTTATTTTGCAGGCCTCACTTCTATTTTGCTCTGAAGGAAATTCTGCTCATACCGTTGCTGTCTCTTTCCTATGATCCCTCAAAAAGCTTTTTTCCTTTCCCTTTTAATATTGCTGGTTTTTTTAAAATTTGTTTAATATATTGTGGCTGTCTCCCAATGACCACATGATGGCTCTCCAATCCATGTGGTTGACCCTACTTTCGCATAGTCGTGCCATTCTTGTAATGGGAGAATGACAGTGCATATTGAACAAATATAGTTTCCATCAGATAATACATAAGTGGTTCAAAAGTATTACTAGTAAAACAACAGCAGTTGCTCCTGCAGCATAATGACAATTGATACGTTTGAATATAAGTTGTAGCCTATCTCTTTATTGAGACTTGCTTAGTAGTTGTTGCAAAATATTAATCCAACATTATTCTGCTTTTGGAATTCCTCTGAAGGTAGCAGTGACAGAGAATCTCAATTTGGATGAACTATTTATCAATTATTTGTGTAAAGGAACCAAATTAAGCAACTGCTACAATTGTTTTATTCACAACCAAATGGCAGGCCAAAGTGGCCTACAATGGAACCATTGAAAGTAATCACTAAACTGAGGGCCAGCTTCTGGTTTTTATGTTTTTACAGAGTATAACTGCTAGAAAGTCTGCATTGTTTTCTGCTGCTTTTGCCCTTACTGTGAAAGAAATAGACATGCAAACACTCTCTGAATTTATGCACTCATTTTGTTAGGTTTATATTTAGTTCACATCTGGAAGTCATCCCCAGAGTTCTGTTTGATGGTCCTTTCGAAGTCCTCCTGACTATCCTACTTGCAATAATTAAAAAAAACATCATGGGTTCATGCCTCTTGCTGCCAAAATATCTGATTTTCAGATTGACTGGTTACTTGATCTTTGTTCATATCATATTAATCTCCATCCTAACTGTGTCCAATATGACGAAGCCACAATTTTTCAAATATCATTCCAGACATCCCCAGTTATTATGGCTTCCTGTGCCTCATCAAGATCATTTGCATGGACATGGGAGTACTCAGCACTGATTCTCTTTTATCCCTTTCAAATTATTGGATTTCTGCACAGACAAATAAATCTTGTTGAATCAGTATAGCCCATTCTCACTTAGTACAAACTAAAGGTGTTCTGCCTGGAGTGACTATCACCATATATCAAGATGACTCAAGTTTTCCAACTGTCAGGTGACAGACTTACAGTATGGAAGGACAACACTATTTGTGAACAGCACAAACTGAAAAAAAATTTGTCAATTATTTTCAAGACAGTATAAACTAGAGCTTGATGAACAGAATCTGTAACCTTGATACAAAAGTAAGTGTCAATTAATTGTGTAGACTTCCATGAAAAAGGGCAAATCAGAAATCATAGAATATCTAGTCAGTTGTGATAAATTCCTAATAATAACTATTTTTGAATTCTTTTAGAAGATATTTGCTTTATGTTTTAAAGCAAAAAACAGACAGAGTATCACTACTGACTGTAAATCTAAGATGACATCTGACATATTGTCAGTTGATACATACTGTATGTAGCAACATGGTGTAGCAACAAAGTATCTTTAAATGTAAAATATAGCAATGAAAAAGAATGAAAACATTAAATAAAATGAATTCCCAAAGTAAAAATGGGGAACAATTATCCAAAACGATCCATAATATATTTAATATGTCAATGATCCTGACAATATACTGTATATGTATAGCAACCATATTACATACTATATATATCATATAATTTCTTGATTTTCTTTAAATGTGATAATATATGAGGGGGAGTCAAGGTCATGTTAGAAAAAGGGATTTGTTAGAAAATGGAACAAACCTTAACAAAACTGATAATGTCATTTATCAATGTAGTCTCCACACTTCTCTGCACTTATGTCACCTGCCTGGAAGTGCCTGGATTCCAGCAGAATAAAAGGTTTTGTCTTGTTCTTGCAACCACTCGTGCACCCGAGTTATTGTCAATCACTACATGCCAAGGGGTACTACAGTCACTAGTGCAAGTTACTGAGACTTGCTGGAGACCAATGTCAAGCGTGCTATCTGATCCAAGCGGTGGGGACTGCTATCTCAGGGATATCTTTTGCTGCAAGACAATGCTAAGAACACCAAGGCTTGTCTGGAGAAATTGAAGTTTGACGTATTGCCACATCCTCCTTATTTGCCAGATTTGGCCCTGTGTGATTTCCGCCTTTTTGGGCCACTAAAAAAAACATCTAAGAGTTCATCGATTCAAGACAGATGGTGAAATGAAGAAAGCAGTACACGAGTGGTTGCAAGGACAAGACAAAACATTTTATTCTGCTGGAATCCAGGCACTTCCAGGCAGGTGGTGCAAGTGCATTGAGAAGGGTGGAGACAATATTAAGAAATGACATTATTAGTTTTGTAAAGGTTCGTTCCATTTTCTGATAAATCCTATTTTCTAACTTTAGTTTGACTCCCCTTGTAATACACCTTATGGACTAATGTTTGGAAACCCATGTGAGTTCTTTATGCTCAAACCTTCAGCTCATAATTTATAGTTATTATTTTATTAATGCAATTGTATGTGTCTGCTTAAAAAAAAAACCAAACATGTCTTAATAGTGTTTTGTGAGCAAGGAAGAGACTACAGTCTTGTAACCTAACAGCCAAAAGACACTACCCACATTTCTACACATTGTAGAGAGTCCCTTTTCGAACTTCATTTACTTCTATTTTTTCCATAGCTTTTCTAAATACAGTATTACATCTAATACTCTATGGCAGTGGTCTCAAACTCCAGTCATTTTGAATTCATTTTAATTGACTTGCTCTTGAAGACACGGACTCCTTAATTGTTTCTTTTTCCTTTTTAGTAGCTAAACAATAATGAGATACAAATTGAGCCAAAACATGACCAGCAAACTGTGTCCATCATACAATATCTGAAAATAAAGAAAGATGAAGGTCTCAGGAATGTTAAAGATCTGCTCAGGTCCTCAAAACATTTGAACAGTGGTCTTAGAAAAGAGAACATCAACAATTTCAGAAATGTACGCTATTGCACAATGAGAGCAGCAGCAAGCCATGGAATTAAGGAATAGGTTTAATTATCAACAAGAATCAGAGCCTAATGAAGCAACTGCTTGGAGTTTTGTTGGAGTTTGAAGCCCTGACTTAGTTGGTCTTCTGTTGCCTCACTCACTGCTCATTTCATTTCTGTTTAAGTAAAGAAATGAAGCAATTCAGAGGAAGAAATCTTAAAAAAAAACAAATTAAAATGAAAGGAAAATGAGTTAATAAGCAGCAAAACTGGTCACCAATAAAGAAAAGGGTTAAAATGAAAACCTGCAGCCACAGCGGCCCTCCAGGACTGGAGTTTGAGACCACTGCCCTGTGTCGTTAACCTGCATCTCAATACTCTTAAAACTGTTGTTTCTAAATGCCTTAACTTTCCATTTTTAATAATGTCAAAAAGTCTGCAAGATAGAAATATCTTGAGTAATTTCTCAGAAATCAATGGGGGAATATGGAAGTTTTTTTTGTTAGATTATAATGATAATAATTCTTTGCATTTATATAGCGCTTTTCTCACTACTCAAAGCGCACAGCAATTGCAGGTTTAGGGCCTTGCTCAAGGGCCCAACAGAGCACAGTCTCTTCAGTTGTTTGCCCAATAATTATTGTAGTATAAGACACTGTATCTTATATTATTTGCTTTGTTTTAGTGCTGTATGCAGCTCTGATATGACCTTTTGAACTGGCTATGCATTTGATACGTTTTGTGAAGCTCATTCTTGTAAGCTTTCTAGGCTTTATGCCAAGGGCTGATACTGAACAATGTGACCTTGTAAAAAGAATATGTTTTAAGATATATTTTTTCTCTTTTTTAATCATATTTATAATTACCATCTTAGTTGCTCAAGGGCTTTATCGTGTATCAATTTGTTTCCTTTCTCTATGAGTATATAAATAAGCTGGATGCAGCCCTTCCAACAAACTTTGTGATATAAGTAATGCGAGTCTTTACTTGTGTGAATAAAACTGCCTCTTCCTGATCTGTATTTTTCCACCCACAACTTATGAAATACACATTTTTTTCAAATTTTTTTTCAAAAGACAAATGCAATTAAATGCTATACTAAATAATTAAATGCATGCAATAACTGGTTATTGAGATTGATTTTCACAGCTCATTGGTTTTTATCTATGCAGCTTCTGAGTTTGATTCCTCACATTCCCAGATATGACAATCTAGAGCTTGTACCAGCAACCCCTGGTGTAAAGCTGAAGCAACACTGAACACACACCCATGCCTACTCATGACCAGTAAGAGAGAAAAAGAAAGCCAGAATAATAATTAAAAAAAGGAGGTCTTTTATTTTATAACATCTTACAAGATGTGACCCAAATCTCTAATAGAAACTGAATGAACAGTATCTGCTTATGCCAGTTCTTATTGGCTTAGGTATATAACAGAATAAGAAAAACAGGATGGTTTAGGCTGAATTCACATATCCTGTTCTCCAGTTCTTTTAAACAATGAGCATTTTTATTAAAGCAGGGAAGAAATGAATAGCTTTCCTGTTTTTACCTAGCTCTAGCAGACCTAAGCAAAAAGTAAATCACTTCTACAATCTAAGGCAGTAGGTCTATATTTTGAACTTTTTTACACCAGAAAATTTAAACTTTAAATTATCCTAACCTACATGTCTTTGTAGGTACTAAGAGTACCTGGAGAATGACCTGCACAGACATCTACAGCTGTCAGGCAGCAGCGTTAACCCCACCACCATGTTGACCCAAATGCCTGTTAATGCAAATGAAAAATGTGTTCAAAATTGGGCATCATTACATGCAGCTTTTATGTCAGAAAAATTGAGATAAATGATTCAGAAATGGCTTTCGTCAAAACTTCCTTCTAAAGTGAGTTTAGCATTTTACTTTTGGAAGAAGCAAGAGTCATTCTACAGTCCTGATGTCAGAGCTGTATAACTGATGTCAGTTTCCTGCAGTACACAATGATTAATCACAACTGCAGGAATGGAAGTCACAATCACTTAAAAGGATAAAGAATAAGGCCAGTTTATTTCTTTCAGATTGGAACTCTTATTTATTCACTCTTAGATACCTTATGAGCAAAGTTAATAAAAATAAACAGCCCTCTTTCATCTATCTAGGAAAAGATGATTATATTAAGCAAGCAAGCTACATTTATCATATAGCTGCATCCTCCTTGTCTGGACAGGAATACAATGATACAGGCACTTAATTAAAAATTCAATCATTTATAGAAGTGATCATTACTGGGTGACAAATAAAATATGCACATTTAGAGCATAATTTTTGTAATAGCCTTTTAATATTGTTCATCCTAGGCTCTTCTCATCTACTTTATTTTTCTCAGTCTCCTCTAAATAAAATTGCTTCACATTTAACAAGTCTGCATGACATGAAACACTGACTTAAATAGACAGAAGTTTAATTTGTATTTTTGACTCATCAAATCTTCCTTCTCTCAGAACTTCAGTTTCATATACTGAAATCTGGCTTCCAAGTTTAAAATCGACCATTTTCTTCCCTTTCCCCTAACCAGAAGAGATTAATACTTTAACAAATCCTTTTCCTGATAAAACCAGAATTGTCAATTTCTATTGAAGATTTTCCTGAGAATGGAGCTTCTATTAGCTTTATGCCACTGAGACACTGGGCTGTGCTACACTGCTATTAATCACAAATAATAGACTGAAACATTCTCACACACAACAAACAAAGATTAGCAGATGGAGTAGTTTAATTGCCAACTGACTTATTTTCTGAAACCACTACTAGCTGAATCATAATTGAATTTTTTGTCTGTTAAGCATGTAATACATTGTAACAAAGGTTTAGTCACAAGATCTTGCACAATAAGTTTTATAAGCTTTTCAATCACAAAATGGTGCCCAAATATGACACCACTTTGCCTGCAGGTGTCTCTTATGCTGTGTATTGTATTGATCTTTACTCCAATGAATGAAAAAAGGGTAAGTACAGCTCTCAACAATGATAAAATACAATTGCCAGAACCTTAGACTTAGACTAAAAAAAAAAAAAGATGATTCTTCTTAAATACAATAGTCATCTTTTTAGGAAGAAGAGAGATGAAACAGCCTCTTGGTACGATTTGATAATATGCAAACAAACCAGCATTTCCAGGCATTATACTGAAAATAGATAGTGTGGCACAGGATTGTATCTGAAATTAGAGTTAGGGTTAGGGTAAGGGTTAGTTAGGACACTGAAATCATGTTTTCTGTATCAGAATTCAACTAGAAATACTGTATTTATGATTCTTAACATCAAATCAAGAAAAGTTATTTTCTAATTTTGCGTATTCTCATAGAGAGGCCTATCCTAGCAGCAATGTTCACAAAGCAGTAATTAAGACTGGATTAATTAACACATTAATTTAGGTACCGCAAAAAGGCATCTGTTACTCTTTCACTCTTATGTAACAAGACCTTGACATGAAGACCTTCTTTATAACATTTACAAAGCATCAGCAAAGTGTTTATTCATCTCTGTTTCTTCATCAAGTCATTTTATCATCATGTCAATATGCCGAAATGCTCAGAGATGAATAACTTAACTACTTTTGTGTTATGAAGACCAATAGAAGCCTTTGTTAAGGTCTTGTTACATAAGAGTAAATGCATAATAGACACATTTTTGTAGTACCTAAACTAAAGTGTTACCCTAGACTAGTACCCACACTCACACAAGACTAGTTTACAGTCACAAATCAATCTAACTTTGGCATCTGAGGGGAAACCGATAGTCAAGCAAATCCCATACAGACCATGGTACAATTTGTAAACTCCATGCAGTCTGGGTGGGAGAATTTAGCTTATCCAAATTAAAATCCTTAAGTGATTACTTTCTAAACAAAACTGAATAATGTACTGCTACATTCCCTAAGGGAGATAGGGATCTCCAGATTTAATCCAAAAACAGCCACGTGAAAGCCTTTAGACAAACACAGAATTGGAGGTAAACTAGTGTGAGATTTATGGCATGGTCTTCAAGTTACCAGTAAATTTAAATAAAACAGCAGCAAAATTATCATCAGCTTCACCCTACTTACCAAATTTTAAATTTGATTTGAAAATCAAGATTGTTATAGCTTCTTGAGAACCTGCAGATTTTGTTGTACAACCAAAAATATATATTTAATTTAAGATGCTTTAAGAAGGTTAATATCTGTAATACAGTATTGTATCCCACATCTTCAAACTTTATAGATCAGCTGTCATCTGTATCCATCCATTATCCAACCCACTATATCCTCTCTACGGGGTCATGGGGGTCTGTTGGAGCCAATCACAGCCAACACAGGGTGCAAGGCAGGAAACAAACCCTGGGCAGGATGCCAGCCCACTGCAGAATCATCTGTATTCTATGCAAAATTTTGCAGATCCCATCTTTAATTTGATTGAGAAACTGTATATATGGTTTTATAACATCCAGACAATAAATAGTAAAGTTAAATAACAATTTCTTCCATGCATATTTTAATCAGCTTAGCCTTCCAAGGACACTACGCCAGATCCAAACTATATCCATCTTTCACTTAAACTAGCCAAATATGATCAAAATCATATTTGCTGCTGATATCTCAGTAATTGGGCTAATCAACAACAATAATCAGGCAGCAATTGAGTAACACAGTTTATACGGTTGTGACAAGACAACATATAGTACCTGTGCAGAACTAAAACACAAATTGATTAGGATCAGTCAATAAACAATGGTAACATGCCTGTTTCTCACTTCTCATAAGAGAGATAGTAATATATAAAAAAATACATGAGCATCTTTACTTTTTGAGGATCCTTGGACAACGCAAGATGAATAATCAAATACTTTATAATAAAGTTTTTATCACTGCACAATAAAAATGTTCTGACTG
This sequence comes from Polypterus senegalus, assembly GCF_016835505.1. Taxonomy (NCBI): domain Eukaryota; kingdom Metazoa; phylum Chordata; class Cladistia; order Polypteriformes; family Polypteridae; genus Polypterus; species Polypterus senegalus. Next base: position 91,784,853 of record NC_053158.1, read on the forward strand.
GTGGCAATAACAAACAGTAAAGCCTTTTCGTTCTATAAATCTAAAAATGTCCCTAAATGAGGATAATACAGAATTATAAATATCTAAAAATTATTATACACAATGGTTACTTTTATTACAGTACATTGCTTACTTAAATTATGATGTGTAATACACAGATAACTGCTTGTAAAACTACAGAGTTTTTTTTGCTGTAACAATAAAAGGCATGTATTTTATCAATTTTGCAATAGTTTTCTATAAGAAACTGAAGGTGTCTGTTTCACTTGATCTGGCTTTTGACTGTTTTAGCCCACTCTCTGTAACTTTCTACACTTTTCTACATTATAAATATCAAGCTTCAGGTTTTTAATACGGATGATGTTACTTTACCGTGATGAAAAATTAGGAAATGTGCACATCCCTTTTTTTGTCAGTGATGTATTACCTGTTTCATCAACAATCAAGGCGACAGATCTCTAAAGTAACTGAATTTTTGAAAAATTGTCTTTTTTATCTATTAAATGATGTATTGCTTGTACATTTACATAGCTGTATTTCTGACATATGAGACTAACAAGGAAGTCACCTTGACTGCCTGATGGCCTTTTTGTTGTTTAGTTACTTTGGAGATATAGTAAGGGCACACTTCATCAACATGGACATTTTTGCTCTGTTTATTTGGGTCTTTATGAAGAAATTAACATGGCATTTTATACTAAAGAAAAGCTTATACTAGGCAATGCCTTGAACACTACATTTGATAATGGCACCCATTCATAGACTCTGATGATTGCATTGAGAACTAGAAATTGCCACAATATTGAAAGATTGGAATTTACTTGGGAACAGAAAAAGAGGAAGGCCACAAAACCTTTGTAAGAGGACAGCAAGTTGGAATTTAAAAGAAAAACCTGAAATGGAGGAAGATAATTGATGCACTATACTAACTAAAGAAGGAAATAGGTAATGAAGTTGCTTGAGCCTATTCTAGCAGGGACTCTGAGATCCAATACTGGACACAAGTGAGGTGAACCCAGTACATTTAATCTTTATTGAACAATTAACTTGGTAGGGGGACAAGCCAAAAACGGCAGCAGCTATGCAAAGGGTGGAGAATGACAGGAGTTTGGAGAAGTCATGGACAAAAAATAACTTTTGGATATTCTTTAAGAATATTTCTCTGAGGGCCTGAGAATACAAGGAATTTCCATGGTAGAGCAATTTCAGCGTCCTGTTCAGTCTGAGACTGTCACCATAAGTAGCAGGGAGAAGGCTGAGCGAGTTAGTTAATGTATGAATAAAATACAAGGTAAAGCAGGGCTGATGGAACTCTTGCTAACATAAAATAACAATTAGCTTTTGATACATAATACCATTTTTATTTTACCCATTGAGTCACAAGCAAACAGAGTTTATCACAGAAGCTTCAAGGACGAGGCAGAAACAACACAAACATCACTGTTGATATTAGTACATCACAAGGAACATAATAAAATTGAACAATTAGTATATGGTGCATAATAACTTTTTTTATTATTGTATCCATCTATCCATTGTTTAGAGCCTACTTTTTCTATTTCAGGGTCATAGAGAACTAGAGTATATGCCAAGAGCATTGGGCACAAAGCAGAAAATAAGCGATACAAAATATCAGTACACTACAAGGAACAATCATGGACACAATTACAGAGCCTATGATAAGTATTCACCCCCTTGGAAATGTTCAAATTTTACTATTACACATCATTGAATCACAATAAATTTAACTTGAGTTTTTTGACATTGATCAACAGAAAAAGACTTTCAAGCCAAAGTGAAAACAGGTTTCTGCTAAGTAGTTAAAATTAAATACAGATATAAAACACAAACTATAAGAATTCAATTCATTTCAAGCCAGTTTTTAATTGATGAACTTTTGGCCACCATTTCAGCATTTAGTCTGTGTGAAAAGGTCTCTCTCTCTCTGTCTATCAGTTTTATGCATCTGGGCACTGCAATTTTCACCATTCTTCCTTGCAAAACAGATCATACTCTGACAGGTTACCTGAGGACCATGACTGAACAGTCTTTTTCAGACTCAGCCACAAATTTTCAATTAGATTGAGAACTGGAGTCTGACTCAGCTACTCCAAGACAATAACATTGTTGTTCTTAAGCCATCATTATCCTGCTGGAAAAAGAAATCTTCAGCCAAGGTGCTGCATTAGGTTTCCTCCAGAATTTCCCTGTGTTTTACTGCATTCGTTTTACCCTCTACTTTTGTAAGTCTTCCGGGGCCTGCTGCAGAAAAGCATCTGCACACCTTGATGCTGCCATACTTCACAGTGGAGATGGTGTGTTTTTGATAAAGTACTGCATTTGGCTTATAACAGTCATAGTGTTTAGTTTGATGGTGAAAAAGTTAAAGTTTGTTCTTATCAGACCACAGAACCTTCTACAAGTTAACTTCAGTCTCTCCTACATACCTTCTGGCAAACTCTAGCCAAGACAGTTAGATGAACTTATTTAACAATGGTTTTCTCTTTGCTTCTCTCCCATAAAGCTATAAAAGGGTGAAGCACCCTGGTAACAGTTATTGCCTACAAAGTGTCTCCAATTTATTCCCCAGTACCTTACATCTCCTTCAGAGTTCACATACATCATTTTGTGGCCTCCCTCACTAGCTGTCTTCATGCAGAATTACTCAGGTTTTGTGGATGGCCTGCTCTAGGCAGATTTACAGCTATGCCACAATCTTTGTATAGTGATCCCTCGCTATATCGCGCTTCGACTTTCGCGGCTTCACTCCATCACGGATTTTAAATGTAAGTATATCTAAATATATATCACAGATTTTTTGCTGGTTCGCGGATTTCTGCAGACAATGGGTCTTTTAATTTATGGTACATGCTTCCTCAATTTGTTTGCCCAGTTGATTTCATACAAGGGACGCTATTGGTGGATGGCTTAGAAGCTACCCAATCAGAGCATGTATTACGTATTAAATAAAACTCCTCAATGATATACGATATGCTCCCCACGCGGTTCTTGATTGTTTGCTTTTCTCTGTCTCTCTCACTCTCTCTGCCTGACGGAGGGGGTGTGAGCAGAGGGGCTGTTTGCACAGAGGCTGTTTGCCTAGAGGATACGGACGCTCCTCTAAAAAATGCTGCTTTATTGCGGTGCTTCGACATACTTAAAAGCCCAAAAGCACGTACTGTATTGATTTTTTGATTGTTTGCTTTTCTCTCACGCTCTTTCTCTCTCTGACATTCTCTGCTCCTGACACGCATTCTTTGAAGTGGAAGATATGTTTGCATTCTTTTAATTGTGAGAAAGAACTGTCATCTCTGTCTTGTCATGGAGCACAGTTTAAACTTTTGACTAAAGGGTGTTATTTCATGTCTAGAGGGCTCTAATACTGTTAACAGTGTGGGAGAGTTTATAAGGGCTTAAAATATATAAAAGTAACCATACAAACATATGGTTTCTACTTCGCGGATTTTCATCTATTGTGGGGGGTTCTGGAACGAAACCCCCGCGATCGAGGAGTGATTACTGTAATTCTTAATAATTAATTTAAGTGGACTCCAAGAGATATTCAATGACTTGGATATGTTCTTGTATCAGTCCTTTGACTTGTGCTTTTCAATCACCTTTTCATAGGGTTGCATGGAATGTTCTTTTGTCTCCATTGTGTGGGTTAGGCCACCATACTGACTCACCCCATATTGAACTTTCCAGATTAGGTGTGTTTACACTATAATCATTTAAAACCTCCTGACTAGAGATAGATGATCTCAATTAAACTAATTCTGTGATTTCTAAAACCAATTGGCTGCACCAATGGTGATTTAGATGTGTCCTATTAAAGGAGATGAATGCTTCTGTGATCAGGTATTTTGTGCTTTGTATTTGCAATTGATTTAAACAACTTTCCTGTTGATTAATGTCAAAAAAGATTAATTAAACCCACGGTAATTCAATGTCGTGTAACAATAAAATTGTGAAAATATTCGAAGGGGTGAATACTTTTTATAGGCATTGTACTAGGTCACTTATGACATGGTCATTAACATTACCTTTTTAGAGAAAAGCTAACCTTGCAGATTCTGTGTATCAGAAATATTCTTAGAGAACAAACTGAACAATGAAAATGATATTTCTTTGCCTCAATTTATTCCCATTGAAAACTCTATTTTAAACTCATCTACTGAGCAAGTGAGTTATTGTAGTTGTCAAAAGACTGGCAAAAAAAGGTGCAGATATTTAATTGGTTTTGAATAGACTGTCACGTCAAATACTAAGGTATAGTTTTACCTTTCATGTACATTTGTTTTTAATGTAGAAAATTGTAAGGTATCTCGGAAAGCCTTAGGTATAACTATAAATTAACACTGTGCCCATTTTATCATATGATATTGCTCATCTTTCTCAATTCTCTCTTGTTTTTCTCTACAGACAATAAAGCCAATAATAACTTTGTTGAAACAGCACCTTTAAATGTATAGTTTTATAATTATACATTTTTAACAGTGGCATTTTAATATTGATAATTTAGACAATGACTGTCTTATTAACGAAAAAATAATATTCAATTGTCAATGCCAAACTAAAAAACGCCATTTAGTGAAATGCTCTAAAGATGATTGTCTTTGCTAGCTCCTAAACTCAGTCAAAAACCATGCATACATTTTATCAGTGAAGGTGGTTGAATCAGGAAGTAAACATTATTCGTCAAATGAAAAAATAATTGTGCACAGCAGCATAGGATGCATTTTTCAAAAGGATAAAGTAGAATTTAAGGAGTGTTCCTTCCATTAATTCATGCTACAACAGATCAACTTATGCAAATTATTATGTATTGTTGTTTGCATTCCTTTTTCGTTTAATAGTGTCAGTTATCAGGATCCCCACTTTTGCACACATTAATGTGGGGTTAGGGTCTGAAAATTAGTAATTAATTTTAGCTAATTATGAGTAAGAATGCAATATAACTGTACAATGCAGTTGTTACTGGTACAGTGTGTAGTTGAATGAATCGACTGATGTTAAACATTTAATTAAATAATTAGTGGTTCAGATTTCAGCAATGCCAAAAATTAATGAGACATTTTGAGGAGGCTACCGCTTTACTTTCTGTACCTAGAATGAACTCTCTTCCTATCAAGGTACAACAGAGTTAAAAAGTATTCAGACTCCTTCACTTTTTGCACAATTTTGTTATGCTACAGCCTTATGCCAATATCATTTCATTTTTTTTCCTCACATCAACCATTATTCAATACCCCAGAATGAAAAAATGAAACAGGACTTTAGTCTATTGTTCAAAAATAAAACGAAAAACAAAAAAACTGTAATATCACACTGACAGACGCACTTTGCTTATGACACTTGAAAATTGGCTGAGCTGCATCCCATTCTATTAACCATCTTTGAGATGTTTATAGACCTTGTTTGGAGTCCACCTGGGTAAAAAAACAAGCCATGAGGTTGAAGGAATGTAGAGCTTAGAGTTGTATCGAGGCACAGATCTAGTGAAGGCTATAACAAATTCCCTCAGAACTTAAGGTTGCCAACAGTACAGTTGCTTTCAAAATTAACTGAAACGTTTAGAACCTAGAGCTGGTCACCTGGTCTAACTAAGCAATCATGGCAAAAGAGGAGACCAACAACCTGATGGTCACTCTGGCTGAGCTCTAGAGATCCTGTGTGGAGAAACTTCCAAAAGGACAACCATCACTGCAACACACCATCAATCTGAGCTTTATGGTAGAGTGATCAGATCAAAGCTTCTCCTTAGTAAAAATCACATGGAAGCCAACTTGGAGTTTCCAAAATGGCACCTAAAGACTCTCAGACTGTGAGTAACAAGATTTTCTGGTCGGGTGAAACCAAAAGTAGTGTCATGTCTGCAGGAGTGATACCATTCCAATGGTGAAGTATGGTGGTGGCAGCATCATATACTGGGGTTGTTTTTTAGTAGCATGGACTGAAAGACTAAACAGGAATGAGGGATAACTGAATGGATTAAAGTACAAAGATATCCTAAATGAAAACCTGCTCCAACCTACACTGAAGTGAATGGTGAAGCAAGAACTGCACTAGTTTTGAGTGTATTATAATGGTATAAATTTCTTTGAAGTGTACTGAAGGGCTAGGGAAGCATCTTCCAACTATGACGGACCAATTATTGTGGCTGGGCCACAATTATGACAGACCAAAAATGTGATCTGAACTACGAGGCATCTAACCATTGTGCCACTGTGCCTTAAACAACAAAAGATGAAGATAGAATGATAATTACAAACAAACTACAGCACATAGACACAATGTGGTGAAACACATTAGGGGTATGTGGCAGTTTATTCGTTTTTAATTCAAAACAGTGCTCTCAGGCTCCGGACAAGCGTAGGTGCATATGGCAGTGTGAACAAATGTCCCTGGGGTATTGATAGGGAGTTTTCTTGACCTGCATTCATGCACAGATACACACTGTTCTGACATTTTTCTTGTTAGAGCTCTAGGGTTTGCAATTAAGGCAACTGTGCCCATGGAGATAAAATGAGTCTGACTTTGGAAGAGACATCAAACAGGAAAGAAGAACAATAAGAAAGGGTTAAAAAAAGAGCAAATGGTTAAAGGAAAAGATTGAAAGAGAAGAAGAAGAAGTGCTGCTAAGGTGAGGAGGCTTGCAGTCAGGAAGTGACCCCAAGAGGAGCAGCAGGGTCGCTTCTGCTGAATACTATAGGATCAGATTGACCCTCCATGAACTGCTAGCAAGATGAAGGGCTTGTGGAGTCCCTGCTGAAAAGAATGATGATGGCGAGGGACACGAGCCAGTTATAAGGGATGACTGTGCCTGTCGGAGGACTTCTCTTCTTACTGCGGTAAGCAGAGGAGATGTCAGTTTTAGACGAGAAGCAAAGGGGATCAGGAATGATTTTAAATAGGGATGCATTGATACCATTTTTTTTCAGACCAAATATGACTACCAATTCTTGCTTTTTAGTACCCATACCGATACCATTGTAGTGAAACCAGAAGATAAACAAATTCTATGTCCGTTAACTGTCAACTTCACTGTTAAAATCAAATATAAGACTCACAATTAGGAAATAAAAATTGAAGTTTAAAAAATAACTCAAAGCAGGGTATACTACATAGATTAGATTACAACACCATTTTTAAAACTGCCCAAATTTCACAGAAAAAAAAAATCAAAAATCACATACAATTAGCGTATGTATAGTAGGACTGGGAAAGAAAACACATTATTTTTTACGATTAATGTGGCCTGTTTAAAAAATATTGTTGCATCCAGGGTCGGCAACGGGACAAACTCCTCGGGCAGTGCTTTGGTCAGGGCAGCATTTTCACATAATTTTTTTTTATTATTTTAACATTACCCAACAATAATACAAAAACGTTAAGTTTGAACCTAAACAATAACATACACATTCAGTACCATATTTGTATACAACCTTTAAAAATTTTAAGAAATCAAATTTTTATTTAGGGCAGCACGGTGGCACAGTGAGTAGCGCTGCTGCCTCACAGTTAGGAGACCCGGGTTTGTTTCCTGGGTCCTCCCAGTGTGGAATTTGCATGTTCTCCCCATGTCTGCCTGGGTTTCCTCCAGGTAGTCCGGTTTCCTCCCACAGTCCAAAGACATACTGGTTAGGTGCATCGGCGATTCTAAATTGTCCCCAGTGTGTGTGTGCACACCCTGTGGTGGACTTGCTCCCTGCCCAGGGTTTGCTCATGCCTTGCACCCTGTGTTGGCTGGGATTGGCTCCAGCAGACCCCTGTGACCCTGTAGTTAGGATAGAATGGGTTTAATAATGGATGGAAATTTTCATTTAAAGGTTTAACATTTCATATTAAGCCATTCACAACGATATGCCAAATGTCAGAATGTAGCACTGGTGTTCATTTTCTTGATTTATACATACTGACATAGGTGCAGGGGAGTGGGGTTTATGGAAGTTCTGGTGCAATGCTGGAGAAAACTTGAGAAGGTAAAAATTAGTCTTTTTTTTTCATTTCATGATTCAATAAGAAGATCAATTCCATATTATATCACATAAGTGCTAAATAAGTTATCTTTGAGTAGCACTAAAACCAAAAAAATCTTCTAGTACCTCTGTATGTAACTTGCTGATCTGCTAGGTAGTGCTGACCACCGTGATATAAGGACAAAACACTACGAAATAGAAGTGTAATGATTATCCCTACCCATTATTCCAGTTTTCAGTATCTTCGGTAATTTATGCAAAGAACACACAGTGTCAGTTTCTAAATGAGATAGCAGCTATGGAGATCTTTTTTAAGAGTACCGGGAGCAAAGGTGTAGGTAGAGCAGCTGTTTTCTGTGGTGGCATACTTTTTGTAAACCAAACAATCCCAAGGCACATCACGATTCCACCAACCAAAAAAGCATTAAATCTCTTAGACGTGCTAAACTGTCCGAAACGGCGAGACAAGGGGCAGCAAAAAAACAGCTCAGGGATTGCCATTTGTTCTGTGAAAGTCACTGGCGAACATGCACACAGGTAGATAGACCCCCAACACATCTCCTGGCTGCTAAAGTTCTCTAAGTGCTGTGTCTGCAAAACAACAATCATGGAGCTCCTTAGGCAGGTCTAGAGCAGAGCACCTGAGGAGCATGTCACTCTCAGATCTGGACCCAAGAACACTATACTGTTATTTCTATGGCACAGGACTTGAAAAACACTTGTGTAGAATTTAGTTATCAAGGTGTTGACGGTGATGAACAATTGAGGATAGTATTTACAGAGTTTAACACAAGTTTTAATGTATGCCCATTTAAGAGATCCTTATTCTTTCAATGAAATCGGTCTTCAGCAATGCAGTCAAAATCAACAGTCATTTGGATCGTTTTTACTTTGACTCGTCTGTCTCATATGATATGCCAATTTGAGAATTAATACATTGGTCCTGATTTCTTGTTGCCTTCTGTTCAGCTTGCCTTTTAGGAAGGCATTCAAATTCAGGTTGTATTTGCAGAAGTAGTATTTTGCTGAAAGTTCAGTTTCAAGGCCATTGTTTTAAGATTAAACTATGCCATTAATTAAAAAATCCTTTCTAATTCAGTGTGTATTTACTTCATGATTTATATATTAATTTAATAATTACATGCTTTAATGTTAAATGCAATTAATTGCAATTAATTACATACATTTATGAGATTAATTAATTCCCAGCCCTAATGTAAACCCAACCAACATTGTTTCAAGTCTTTCAACATGAGATGTTGACAACACAGTGTTCACAGTTAGACATAACAAGAATATTTCTCTTACTGGTATCACATTTTTGAACATAGCTAGCTCAGTGGTGTAAAGGTATACAGTTCAAAGGTCATTGGGAACACATGGCACTGGATAAGTCTACAACACTTTTAAGTAAGTGGCAGATTGCTTTTAATGAACAGAAGCATCTCTGCATGTTCAGCTGTAAGCTTATTTCTAGTTTCATTAACAATATGTGACGGCACACTAAATAATCTCTCACTCTCTACACTACTACATGAGGCTAAAAGCTATTTCCTTGACATCTGAGACAAAGTGAGAAACTGCACTTTGTTAATTGACCAGTACTAAAGTGGTTTGTCTGAACAAGAAACTGTGGTCTCTCCCAGGTATGTTTCCTGCTGTATGGCAGCAGCTACTGGAACAAAGATTATTGATGCTGCTGCACGTTCACCTATGATCACATTAAACATACACTCTAAACTACTACTTTCCTGATCTTCCTGGGACTTTTGACAGGCTGTGTCACATAATCCTGCCTAGCTGCCTCTAGGCCTCACAATTCCTGCAGCTCTAGAAACACCATCTCTTTGGCCTCCTTGGCTATATTGATATGTGAAAAGAACTAAGCCTTGTATCTATAACAAGAAACATTTTTTTGTGATGATATGCATCTTCGTTTTATGTCTAATAAATAGACAATATCTGATACTTAAAGATATTTTATCTAAGTAAGTGAAGAAATTCCAAAATGCTACATTTTAGTTTAAGAAATTTTGGCAATTAATGACTTTTGTAAGAAATGTTGGCAATTAATGATTTTTATAAACAGCTACCCTGGAGAAGTAATTAATGAGATATTCTTCACATTTATATACTCATAGTTATGTTCAGGATACAAATTTGTGAAATTCTATTGCTAACACATGCACCTTCAATAGAATATCTATCTATTATGGAATTTTTAGTTAATATTTAATTTTTTTATATGTCATGTTCCCATGCTGCTGGGGGAGACCCTTTGGCCGGCAGCCCACACAGAAGACACTGCTGAGGAAATTCCAAACTTGGGACTGACTGCAGATGCTTTTTCTGTAATCAGTCTGAACATCTGGCTAGAGAGTGTCACCTCACACCTGCTCAGTCCCTGGTAATCAACTTGGCCAAACTTTGTTGCTCTCAAGCCAACTTCTTTAACAAAGATAACTTTAAAGTCTCGGTTGGCTTAGCTTGGTGCAAGATCCCTGCCCTGTCCAATCTCTCACCTGAGTTTCTGGGAAAGTTGGAGGGCTGTTTGCAACAGGCGCTTGCACCTTCAACTTCCGCAGATGGGGCTGCTGCTTTGGGCTCTGGGGAACCAATATCTAGGGAAGAGGGGGTTCCTGTGCTGGGCTCTGGGGAAGCAGGGGCTGGCACACAAACAGAGTTTGCCATGAGCCAACCACAGCTTAAATTTTTCAAAAATGTAATTTCAAAACTCCACACTTTTTGGTTAAGAATGGCTTCTTGTATCAGCTGATTGAACAGTTGGCGGTCCCAAGCAGTCACAGAGAGACTGTCCTGGAAATAGCTCACACACATATCTTGTGGGGTCATCTCGGCATGGAGAAGACGAGATATTGCATCTGAAAACAATTTTATTAGCTGACTATGGGCAGAGATGTAGAGCAGTTTTGTAAGTCTTGCCCCAACTGTTAAGTAGTTTCTGCTCATAGACCCGCCAGGGCTCCCCTTTCACCAATACCTGTTTTTGATGTCCCTTTCAAGAGAGCTGGGTTAGACATTGTTGGTACACTTCCAATGATTAATAATAATTATCAGTATATGCTCATGTTGGTTGATTACACAACAAGATATCATGGAAGGCTAACACACTGGTTGTGCAAAGACTCTGTCGGAGGCTTTCACACGTATTGGCATTCCATGCAAGATTTTAATTGACCAGGGAACAGCTATGTGAGAGCCTTTCAACTAAACAATTGAGCACCACAGTTTATCATATGCAGACAAGTAGCCTGATTGTACACTTTAATGACTTTAAAGCAGATGATTCAGCAGATGGCTCATTATGACTCAACATCCTTGGACACTGTGTTGCCCTTTCTCATGTTTGCTGTTCATGAATCTCCTCAGGAATCTACCGGCTTCAGCCCATTTGAACTTTTATTTGATAGGCAGCCACGAGGGGTGTTAGATATTTTTCGTGAAGAATTGATGGGCGTTCGCAGTAAAACTCATAGGTTGAAATTTTGGTAGTTCCAAGAACAAATTTCTAAAAAGTCCCCCAGTGGAGAATCAGCAGTGTGAACAGGAGCCACAATAAGCATTGGTTACCGTCAAAAAGTGAGATCTGTGGCTATTTGGTGGTTTAAATAAATAATCATTTGTGTCTTCGAGTGGGAGTTGTGTAGGGTTGGCATGGTAGCTGGCGAGAGGGGGTCCTGCGCGCAATGAAGACGCGGACTTGCATTTAGTGCATAGGTGTATGATTGCCTGCAACCCTAATTGATGCCAGGAGCTGCTGATTACCATAGCTGTGTCACGTCCCCATTTTAGAAGGGAACTGCAAGGGCGACGGGGGGAATCAAGAATCGAAAAACACTAGAAATTAATGAAGAATAAAAAGATAGAGAGAGAAGAAGGCAAGAGGCGGAAGGAGCCAGTGCGAGTGAGCTGAAGGGAGCAGGCTCGAGGGAGAGAATGCAGGCAGCTGGGAATGAGAGCTCCTTAAGCGGAGTTAGAGGCTGATGCCGGGGGCTGAAGGGGTGATCACTCTGGCTAAGCAACTTGGGGAGCCACAGTAATGTGTGATAAAAGGAGCGACTCACTGTAGAAGACCGGGAAGGCAGCTGGGGTCAGGTAGGCTTGGGTGGAGACCTCCAGCATGAAAGTCATGGCCATTGTGTTCCCAAGCCTAGGTCGGAGAGGGAGCCTTACCATGGCCATGGGATGGCAAGAACCTGGACCTGCGGAAGGTCAGCTGCATTTATCAGTAGGGCGACTCCTCTGCGGCAAGGCTCATATGAGATAAGCTGGGGAGCCACCATGGAGGAAGAAGGCACCGGGTTTTTAGTAACGATAGTTTCCTGCCAAATAATTTTTAACCAAATTTTTAATGGATTTATTTATTTTGATTTTAACCTCCACCTCACCTTTGTTTTAATTGAATTATTTATTTATTGACAATTTTGAAGCACTGCACTATTCACTTTTGCACACCTTGTTTTAAGAATTGTTTTTAATAAAAGCAATGATCACTTTTACACCATCCCCTTGCTCCAAGTGTCATTTGTTCTCATCTGCCAAGCTCATCTCGGTTACGGTACTGACGGCAACAGGTTCAAGAGGCTCCCAAAAATGAAGAGGGAGAAAGGAGCTGACCCGCACCATCACAAATATTTGTTTTGATCCCAAATGACCAACATAAGTTTCTGGCAAAATGGCTGGGCCCTGCTGTAGCGGATGAACGAATGAGCCCTGTGAACTATAAGGTTAGGAAGCCTGTTCAAATCTTACATGTTAATCTTTTGAAGGAGTGGCATGCCTCATGTGACTGAGCCTCATGTTAAGGTACAGATGCACCCACATCATATACCGGAAGGAAAGAGGACTATGGTACCTGATGAGGTGAAGCAGATGCTCGAAATGGGAGTGATTTGTTGAGTAAAAGTGAATGGTGCAGTCCAATTGTTTTTGTACCAAAAGCTGGATGGTTCAGTTTGGTTTTGTAATGAATTTAGGCACTTGACTAAGATTTCCAAATTTAATGCCTACCTCAGTATTTCTCAAACTTCAAGTTTTTGCAACCCGAATTTTCATAACAGTTTTAATCGAGCCCCCTCTAACATTTTTTTGAAATGTAGATGCATATTTTATTATACCTACTTAACTTTTATCGACATTTATCCAACTCTATATTTATTGTTCTAGTATCAGAATGTAGTTTAAGTTAATTTGTTTTGGTTTCAACAGATTTTTTTTCACATTTTTGATTTGTTTTCTTTTTTTCAAATCTTTGCGCCCCCCTTTTTGTTACTTCACGCCCCCCTAGGGGGCCCGACCCACAGGTTGAGAACCACTGGCCTACCTGAAGCTGCATATAGATGTCTAACTGGAGATACTCAGGCAAAACTGAAATCAGATACAGACACTTATTTCCAGCCAAATTTAAAGTTTTTCTTTGATGGCCATTCTACATTTTCACTTTTCCTGAAGATGCAAAAAAGAGCTAAATAGACTGATCCCAACATTGTCTGGAATGTGAACATGAGCAGGGTTATGTCCTGGTTATGCAAAGAAGATTCTACTTGCTACTTGGTCTGAAATGCAACATAAGTATATATTCTTTTTCCATTCTTTTCTTTTCCCTTTAAGACCATATTTTCTTTTTCTTGCCAACAACAGTAAGTGCTGACATAATAATAGGCTCCTTAGCCATAATAGGTATGGCTATGAAATCAAGGACACAGTTATTGTATGAAACAACATACTATTACCTTTACTTTAGACTACAAAATGCCCTCAAAAGTTCAGAAGAAGTGTCTCTCTGACAAACAGTGAACTTTATTAGCCGGAATGTTAAAGGTCTCAAACATGATCTAAAGAGAATTAAGTAGTCTCTCCCTACCAGGCCTAAATGCCAAGATTGTATTTTGCAGGAGACTCATTTAAATTTGTATCAAAATTTTTCAGTTATTTTTCTGACATCTTCCCTGATAGCTGCTTAATACATTGTAAAACAGAATTCTGAAAGGCTCTTTCTTACCTAGATGTTGGCCTTTCTTTGTTTAAGGGCTGTATTTTACACCTGAAGTGATATTTTGTAGGTTTCAAAAGTCTAATTACTGGATGTATTGACCTAATGTAATGTAGATATGAGGTTTGTTGTATCCACATGAGACGAGTAATTAAGCCAAATGTACATTTAGAATGTGAATTATCTTTCTAAGGAAGATAACAGTTTTGAGGGAAGGTTATTATAATCACGAATCATGGAGCCCGAGAGAAGAGATGTCTTGCATGTTGATTACCACAGGCATATAAGAATTTCACTGAAATCTACACACATGACAATAAACAATTGTAAACATAAAATAGAAAAAATAAAAAGCAGAGTATGCATTACTTTTGTAAACTTTCAAGAATCACTTTTGCCTGTTATCTGCTGATTTCATGTAACTCACAATACTTTGCTAAAAATACAGTTTCTATGAACTGTTTAGAAACAATCAGTCCATCTTTTTTCCAAAGCTGTTCCGTAGCTCGACATGCGCTGCATAGCGATCGCATAATTTCATTTAGCCAGGGAGCAGGTCTTCCCTTATTACTGCTTATCTTGAGCGGAGCAATTGAGTCTAAAACTGTTTTACAAGAAGAATTAAATTTTAAGACAGAATCATCAATACCATCATTTTGGACATTCACATCAAGACTAGAGAATATGGTTTAAAAATCGGATATAATAGAAGAATTTAAAAAGCGAGAGCAGCGTGGGGAACAGCTAGTAGTCAAGACATCAACAGTAATATTTGAATCCATAATTATAGAAAAGTGATCAGTGAAAGAAACATCGCATAAATCAATATCATTAACTGAAATATCACAAGTAAGAAAGAGATCAAGGGTGTGACCAAGAGAGTGAGTTGGTGTATTAATATGCTGGATAAAATCAAATGAGTCCAATAGTGATAAAAAGTCATTAACCAAGGGTTTCGATTGACAACAAACGTGAATGTTAAAATCACCAACAATACTTTGTCATGGAAGAGGGTAATATCAGCCAGGAGACCAGAGAATTCAGAAATGAAGATATCATTAATTACAGGAGGTCTATAAACCACAGCAAACAACAAAGAAGGGAAGCTGCACACTTAAAAAAGTTGCAGTTAGAAGTTGCTAAAAGGACCCTTTGTAAGGCTCTGACACAGGAACATACTTTTAAAAATAGTGGCAATGCCCCCACCACAATGAGTCAGCCACGGACAGTTTAAAAATGAATAACCTGATGGTACCAAATCAGTAAAACATGAATTACCATTTAAAATACAGGTCTCAGTGATGAAAAAGAAATCCAGATTATTTGAGGTAATAAAGTCTTGCAGAATAAAAGTTTTATTAGACAATGATCTCACATTCAAGAGAGCAGCCTTGATAGAGGTAGAAGAGCTCGTTGCGGGATGAGCACGGGTGAGTGTGCGAAGATTAGCAGCGTTTAGTTCCCGAGAGCTCACCGAGGAGGAGTGATGCTGCCTTGAAATGGAGAATTTAAATCCGGTGACCAGAGTTCATGAACCAGGGATGGAGTCCTGTGCAGGACAAGATGGGTCATAGACGACTCGCAGGCATCGGGAATCCAAGCTCTGTGACTTGAGTTGGCATTGTTTAATAGCAATTTCAGCTCTTTTTCAACAACGGCGGCGGGTGTGTTTGCATCTCCGAGGGACATTTAATTCACTGATACAGGTGAACAAGTCAGGAGATGAATAAAACAAAGTTGGAGGTTCATATAATATCCCATCAGGAGATGAAAATTGAGAGGAAAGCAAGCCAGAAAATATGTTAAGTAAAGAATCACAATCATAGGACTGTGGCCGTTGGGATAAACTAAAACATAAAAACAAAGTTAAAACATTGATTAGTGAGAGGAGCAGACGGACAGCCACACCAGCCTGCGCCATTTAGATGGACTGATCGTTTCTAAACAGATTTTTTAGGACTTCTCTATTCAACTTCCAGGCTGCAGTTAAGAAAATTAAACATGATTTCTTTGCTGATTTAGTATCCTGACATTCTAAGAATCCTAGGGCCTTATTTAATTCAATTAATGAGGCCATTCATCCTCATTCTGTGATGGGATTAAATAGCACTGTTCATTCATGTGAGCAGTTTCTTTCATTCTTTGTCAGCAAAATTGATAATATCCACTATGGCATTGTTCAAACTGGCTATCAACTTCCTACTGTTAAACAAGACATTGTCTTAGAATCTTTTGATCTTGTCTCACTTTCACAGTTAAAAAGAACTATCGACACCCTTAAACCAGCTCACAGTCCTCTCAATATAGTACCACTATGCCTCTTAGTTGAAGCCTTTGATGTTTTGGGCCCATCTTTACTAGCCATTATCAATGATTCTATTAGTGTGGGGGTTGTGCCCTCACTTTTTAAACATGCTATGGTGCGTCCCTGTCTAAAAAAGGCAGAATTAGATCCTGGAGTTTTACCCAGTTTTCGCCCAATTTCCCAACTACCATTTCTGGCTAATATTCTAGAAAGAATTATTTATAATCAATTGGTTGATCACCTTAACTCCAATAATTTATTTGAGATCTACCAATCTGGCTTTAGGCGTGGTGTTGAAACGGCCCTCCTGAAAGTATTCAATGATATCTCTATTATTACTGACTCCGGTGACGCTGCAGTGACATTGCTGTTGCGGCTTAAAGGGGCTGCTCTTAACTGGTTCTGGTCATATTTAACTGGTAGACACTTTTCAGTGACTTTTAATTCCTCTTTTTTGTCTACTGCTCCTCTTAAATATGGTGTTCCTGAGGGATCCATTTTGGGTTCTATTTTATTCTCTATATACCTTCATCCTATTGGAGCTATTTTTAGGAAATTTAACATTTCTTTTCACAGCTATGCTGATGATACACAGGTGTATATTCCCATCTGCAACTCTGCAATAAATCAACTGCAAAACTGTCTTTTTGAACTAAGATCCTTGATGGCTTATAATTTTGTTGACCTGAATCAAAATAAAACGGAGGTGCTTATAGTGGGTCCATCAGCTAAAGCCCAAATTCGTCTTGGACTTCTCGGCTCTTTCTCTGTCTTTTGCAAACCTCAACTTTGCAATCCTGGTGTTATCTTTGACAGTAACCTCTCTTTTGAGAAACAAGTAAATTCTATAGTCAAGAGTTGCTTTTTCCATCTTCGTCTATTAGGTAAGATCAAGCCTTTTTTTTATCTTCAAGGGAGTTTGAGAAAGCTACTCATGCTTTTATTTTTTCTCGCGTTGATTACTACAACTCGCTGTATTCTGGGATTAGCAAATCCCTGATACACAGGTTACAGTTGGTCCAGAATGCTGCCTCTCGCTTTCTGGTTGGGGCAAGAAAGTATGACTCTGTTTCTCCAATTTTAGCTTCTTTACACTGGCTGCCTGTCAGTTTTCGAATTGATTTTAAAATCTTGCTGCTAGTTTTTAAATCTTTACATGGGCTTGCTCCTGCCTATTTATCCGAATTGTGTGTTTTACACTAGCCATCCAGAGTGCTTAGATCTTCTGGTCAGTTGTCTCTTGTCCCTCGTACCAAGTGTAAAACTAAGGGGGACAGGGCTTTTGCAGCTGCTGCTCCTCTTCTGTGGAACTCTTTACCTCATCACATAAAGGAATCGCCTACAATTGAGCTGTTCAAAACAAGATTAAAGACTCATTTCTATTCACTTGCATTCTGTGACCTTCAGTAATACTGATGGTTTCCTCATTATATAACTTCTATTTATTATTTGTTTTATTTATGTTCATATATTTTATTTTTATTTATGTTATTTATGCTATTTGAATGTTTTCTTGTATTCTATTATTGTAAAGCACTTTGGCCACAGGATTCCTATGTTGTTTTAAATGTGCTATATAAATAAATTGACATTGACTTTGAACTGTATATAGGAATCAAAGCAAAAAGAAGCACAACTAAAGTAGTAACACTAAACAACATGAGGTATCAAAACAACTAAAGCATTATTAATTACATTTAAAAATAATCAGGAATTACAGGATGAACCATACGAATGAACATGTGAAAGCCATAAATCAATGAGAAAAATGTATTCAGCTTGTAATTGCTAGTTAAAATTTATTTAAACTAATTGGCAATTTCTGTTTCTATTTCAAAAGTCACTGCAGCATCTGTGTTAAATGATATCTATACCATTGTATATTGTCAATTTTGTTTTATTTAAAATGTTCTGTTTAATTTTAATACTTTGTGCAGGCAATGATAAGAAACCATATTTTGATCTCTTAGGTTACCAAACAATGACACCATCAGGTGTCAGTTGTAGTCAACAATAACTCCATCCTGAGTCTCATATGTCAAAAAAGCAGTTGTATAAAAATGTGTAAAAGCTGACAAGGTGACATTTTCAAATATTCAGTTGTTGCGAAGAGTTGTCACATTGAGTGATGACCAAGCTAGCAATCAATCAATGCCAGGGAAAGGGACACACTCCCACCTTCTTCTTTATAAGCTAGATCTCAAGATCCTGTAGCCACAGAAGAAGTAAAGTTAGCTGCATTTGAATGCTAAAAATGTGTATATTCTATTTGCAACGATCCAGACTTATATATGTTTTTAACTTAGTGTATTTCCCTCACTCCATTGCTTATTTCATGTTAAGACAGATATTATATATATACTGTGTGTATATATATATAAAATAATACAATTTTAGCTTTTATAATTTCTATTATTTTATTGTTTACCTCTTAGGATTGGATCAGTGAAGAGCAGTGTGTGACAATGACAGGATAAAGCACCAAAACACCATGTTCTATGACTCCTGCTCATGTAAAATGTGATTGGAGGTAAATAATATTTCTATTTTAAAGAGCATGAATGCTAATTACATTTAAATTTGTAAAATGAGTGATTAATTGGATCTAACGTATAACTATGAACATGTATTATTCCTTTTTCAATTGGAAAAACTGTACAAACAGAAACAGAAAATACCAAACGAAGCTGAACCCCATGGATAAGAATATTGCACACTGAGATTTTATATATATATATATATATAAAGAGAATTTGGACATTTGGTTGTATTCTAAAGTAGCATTGTGTTTCTATTTTTACTGCCTTAGGTATAGAGATTAGTAGCACCCTGCCTGACATTCTTCTGACATCAAGAGAATGAATGCCAGTCTGTAGTCCAAAGGTGATAGTTAGTTTTTTATTTATCAAGCCTGAAAGTCATGCTTCCCACTCATTTTGAAGGGTTAATGTAAATATGAGTTCAAAAACATAAACTTTGAGAATGTTATGTTATCGTTTTGAGTTTTGAACCAGCATTTCCATGTCATGTCTGTTATAGATAATGTGTTATAGTTACGTCCTGGGTATCATAACATTAAAAAGAAATTAATGCCATAACTATATCTACAGTATGTTCAATAGTATACAGTATGTTCAATCTAAAGTATGTCAATAGAAGATGCATTTGTTTATTGCATTACAGTGGAACCTCAGTTCACGACCATAATTCATTCCAAAATGAAAGCAATTTCCCCCATAGGATTGTATGTAAATACAATTAATCCGTTCCAGACCGTACGAACTGTATGTAAATATATTTTTTTAAAGATTTTTAAGCACAAATATAATTAATTAAACCATAGAATGCACATCGTAATAGTAAACTAAATGTAAAAACATTTAATAACACTGAGAAAACCTTGAACGACAGAGAAAACTAACATTGCAAGAGTTTGCGCTATAGCCTTACGACCCGATCGCTGTAAACACTTTTTTAAATGAGTTTTAAGCACAGGGGAAAAAAAGGAATATTTGAACAAATCCAAACTTTATTTAAAAACCAACCATAAGCAACCAAGAAATTAACATTGCAGGAGTTCACACTAATAGCCTTACAACCCGATTGCTGTAAGCACTTTTTTTAAATGAGTTTTAAGCACTGGGGGAAAAAATGAAGATTTGAAAAAAGAGAAAAGTAACATTGCAACAATTCACGCTATGAACCGAAAAATGAACATTTGACAAATCCGTAATACAAAAACGAACAATAAACCAACAAGAAAAATAACCTTGCATGAGTCGAGTTCTGGCATGAAGTGAGGAGGAACTGGGTGGAGGGGAGGTTACAGTTTTGAGGGAGAGTCTGGCTCCGTGATGGAGGGATGTTTTCCTTCAGGTGTTTCTCTGTTGTGATTTCTTGGGTTTCTGTTTTTTTTCATTATTTAGCTGATGGATTAGACTTGGCTCAGACTTGGAGGGTGTGCCGGTGTATTGTCCATTAGGAGAAGACATTTTTTAGGCAGGTTATTCTCTTCGAGATATCGCTTCATGGCGGGAGCGAAAGCCTCATGCAGCCATTTCAAAAACAAGGTCGTTGTAACCCAACCCTTCATGTTTGCCCTCCACATCACGGGCAGTCCGGCTTTGTTTACATTGTGCTGCTTGAAAGCACAAAGGTTCTCAAATTGGTAAACGAGTAGCGGCTTGAATTTTACGTCGCCACTAGCGTTAGTACACAGCAAAACGGTTAACCTGTCCTTCATTGGTTAATGGCCGGGCAAAGCCTTCTCTTCCTGGGTAATGTAGGTCCTCTTCAGCATCCTCTTCCAGAACAATCTTGCTGCGGGATGTAGCCTTTGTCCTCCACTAATTTTGTGAAATTTCTCACAAATTCTTTTGCAGCTTCAGCGTCAGAACTAGCAGCCTCTCCATGCCTTACCACACTATGAATGCCACTTCTCTTGCGAAACTTTTTACACCATCCTCTACTGGCTTTAAATTCCTCACTTTCGCCACTCGTAGAAGGATAGTTTTGCAGCAAATCGCCATGAATCTTCATGGCTTTCTCGCATAACATTGCCTCGCTTATGCTATCCTCTGCAAGTTGCTTCTCGTTCAGCCACACTAGCAACAGTTTTTCCACATCTTCCAGCACTTGAGGCTTCTGCCTAGTTAACGCTGTAACTCCTTTTGCAAATTCAGCTGCTTTAATAGATTCTTTCTGCTTTAGAATAGTCGAAATCGTAGACTTTGACTTCTTGTATTTAGCAGCAAGGTCAGTAACACGAACGCCACACTCATACTTTTCAATAATTTCTTTCTTTACTTCAATTTCAATTTTCTTCAAAACTTTCTTCTTACCACTCTTCACTTGCTTAGAAGCCATGGTTAACTACAAAAGCACATGAAATACTGAAGCGCACAAAGAGTTCACAAGTAAAGCATGCATGTCTGACTGAGAAAATAAACAGGGAGAGGCTGAACACATGCTTAAATACAGCAATTGGTGCATAAAAACCGGAAGGGAAATGAAATAGAGCACAGAGTTCACAGCGAAAGCCCACACGCACATGCAAACATGCACGTCTGACCGAGAACAATGCAACACGTGTGGAAATCATCGGCGCGCACAAACCGAAAGGAAAACTGGCTTGTTCGTATACTGAGTGTGTGGTCGTGAACTGAAGCAAAAGTTTGCCGAACATTTTGGTCGTAAACCGAGTAGTAAGTTTACTGAGACGTTTGTGAACCGAGGTTCCACTGTACTCACAAAAACAGAACTACCAACAATCAATGGACAACATAAGTCAAAATAGCAGCAACATGCATACAGTTACACAAAACAAGAGTTGTCTCATACTATAAATCCAAATTATTTTTGCAGCCGTATGAGTTATGAAGTTATCCCTGTTCTATCCTTGTTTATAACTTATTTATAATTTGACAGACAACTTAAACTCATTCCCAATTTAAGATGCAAGAAAGGTTTGGACAAAATGTTTAATGCAGCAATTAGGAACAGGTAGAACTGAAAAATAAAACAATACTTAAGTGTAAATCTAGAGAAAACCATTAATAAGACATAAACTTTATGCATGTTACAGTGGCTGATAGCATCCAGTAGTATTATTTAGCAGAAGCTAAAGTAAAACTGAAATTACAACTGTAAATATACATCTTAAACTCCTATAATATAAAATTAATTGTACTGTACAATGAATACACACATAAGCAATACAATGCTAAACACACAGATGCTGCTTTTAGCGTGTCAATGCAAACAGATGGACAAGATTTCAAATACAAAGATAAAAAAGGAATGAATTACAAGAAACAATAACAAAAAAAAAATCAAAAAAAAAATTTAATATTGTTAAACCAGGAATAGAAAATTTTGAAGTTGAAGTTTTAAATAACCAAACAAAATACCTTGGACCAGAAAAGCCAAAAAGCAGCTGAAATGTCGAAAGATTGCAAAACTCACTGAGAAAGGAAAGGAAAAGAAAAAAGAGACAGAGTAACACAGGTAGTGGAGATAATGCTTGGGCTTTAAATAGTCTTCAGGTAATGCAGCCAAGAATGATTGCAGCACTTGAGGGCTGTGATCTAAGTAGTGGTTTTGCACGTTATCTTTCCTCAAAACCTAATTGCAGAAAAAACGCATGGAGAGGAATGAACAAAACTAAAGGAACACATACATATTCTTAATGGATTTAGGATTCAAAACAGACAACTGAGAAAAAAAAATACAAAAGAATAATGAAACATGGTTACTAGTTTAGAGGCATATACTGTACAGATTCCGGAAGTAATGGTTGGAACACAATGGCAGGCATTTCATAAGTAAGGATTTCCTAAGTAAAGTGTTAGAACTTCTCCAAAATACTCGAGAAAAGCAGTAATGTTGATCTAATTGATTTGATCTCCTACTTTTTGTTCACCTGCTCATTCAAAGCATTTTTTTCTTTTTCTAGCATTTTTCTCAAAATATTTCGGACTGAATTTTGCCAGACTGACTGAAGGTAATTCCAGAAAAATATATAAGTATGTTTATCTTCCGGCAACACCTTGAACACCCTTCTTTAGCAGCTAAATCCAAACAAACTAACAGGTCATCAAATGTTTTTCAATTGGCTCGGTACACAGCTGGCGTCTTACAAAATCACAAAAAAAATCTTAAAGTTTAGAACTCATTTTAAACTACACAACATCATCTCCTGCTTCCCTTCCTCTTTAGTAAAGGCAGAATTTTTTTAATACTAAAAGTTGCCGTAGAGAAAAATCAGAGTCTAGACGTTTCTCAGTTCTTTCATACAACATTAAACATGGCAAGACTACATAAATGATCAAAAGTTTTTTTCATGTCCGTTACATTTTAAGGAGAAAATACTTATTTTTTTCATTGCCAATTTTTTGTACATATAAAGAAACATAGTTGCTTTATCGAAAAATTGCAAACACCTTATTACTTGTCTCTTGTCTATTATCTCTCTTGTCCTATCCATTCAGAAAGTGTGACGACTGCCAATTTTAACCTGTCACACTTGTTAAATATAATCATGTCCTTTGAGTTGCCAATTTTATTCTTTAATGTCTTTTTAGTTTAAAGAATGCATGTCTACTGTTTGTAGTTTAAATTTTATTGAAACTGAACTTAAACGTGAAGGCACCAAAAATGTTAACTACCCCCCGACAGCTTAACTGTGAAGACTTTAGGACCCAGGGCTAAATCCACCATGCAGTCAGGGCCGGATTTTCCTATATGCTAACTAGGCTTCAGCCTAGGGCCTCAAGATCAAGAGGGGCCTACATTCAAATTGTTAGCAAAATTAAAATTACACTACAGTAATCCCTCGCTATATCACGCTTCGACTTTCGCGGCTTCACTCTATCGCGGATTTTATATGAAAGCATAACTAAATATATAACGCGGATTTTTCGCTGCTTCACAGGTTTTGCGGACAATGTGTCTTTTTTACTTCCTGTACATGCTTCCTCAGTTGGTTTGCCCAGTTGATTTCATACAAGGGACGCTATTGGCGGATGACTGAGAAGCTAATCAATCAGAGCACGCAGTTAAGTTCCTGCCTGCTGAATGCAGTGTTAACCAGGAAGTCTTGTCTCACTCATTCAGCATCAACGTGTTTCTCTGTGTAAGGAGTACTGCTTCAGGGGCCGTGCCCAAGTGCAAATGGAAGATGTTAATGATTGCCGAAAAGATAAACGTTTTGGATTTGTTGAAGGCTACGATTAATTTTATTTAAAAAGTAGGAAAGGAATATAAGATCTACGGCCGCAGTGTCCTTTTAACCAGGGTGCAAAATGAGTTGTAAGTGGATGTAATAAGGCAGTAGTCTGAATGGAATCTGTTTTAGGGATTTGCATTGAAGACTGCCAGAAGAAGAACAACGGCAGTGCTACACAATCGCCTGAAGTGGCTACTTTGGAAGAACTGTAACGCTCTTCTTTGTTGTGCAGTAAAATTAAACTCATTGTTATCAGACAAGTCAATGTGTCATTGTTGGTGAGTAACCATAATTAATTTTCTACTTACAGTACTTAGTACATGTACGTACGTTTAGTATCACTGTACACACATTTACTGTATACTATTTTTCTTGCGTATGCGTATTTATTGCTGGTGGCCTGTCCATCGTAATGGCTGTAACATATGTGATATCGGAGACACTCAATATCTTTAAAATAATATTTAGGTTTTACTGTATATAAACAGTGTGTTTATATACATAATTTCAATGAATCTTACCTAATATCTAAGAGAATACAAAGGGATTATGCTGTATAACTCTGCGGGGAATATTTATAAACAGTGTGGGAGAGTTTATAAGGGCTTAAAATATCTAAAAATAACCATACAAACATATGGTTTCTACTTCGCGGATTTTCACCTATTGCGATTGAGGAGGGATTACTGTATTCTAAAAACAGTGAACACTAAAACACTGAACCGAAAATAAGGAGAAATTCTACGCATATGACTAATAAACAAACATAAAAATGTATTAGTTAAGATCAACGCGTTCGGCTCATTGGGTCTGTTCGTTTGTATATACTAGATTGCGCCAAAGTATAGTTCATACGTTCACTGATTGCTATGGCAAATATTGACGTGCCTTATGCTACTAAGCTCTGGTTTGTTCTTGCATAAATGAAGTGCAGATTGGTGTAGATTGGAACAGACAAATAAACAGACCTATTGATATTCCAACGTTCGGTTATATTCGTGTTACTTCGATAATATGAAACACGTGTTAATGTTATTAGAAAAGATTCTTATTTTAGGATTGCGTACACGATCATTTGATTCTAGCCTTTTGAGTTCAGTAGGTTCAATACTTTAGTGAAGTGTTTATAGACTATTGAAAATTTTTTTGTGACAATATCTTCATTTCGTGGAATTCTAGGTAAGTTCTTAACATATGTTTTAATTTATATATTTAAAATGTATATTACATGCTTTATTTTAGATTTTCATGGTTTTATTATTAACATATTGATATATATAACAGTAATGATGTATTTTATTATCTCTCATGTAATTTACAAACTTAAAAATGGGAGGTGAAGGGTCCTCATAAGTGGAATAGCCTAGGGCCTCTTTTCATCTAAATCCGGCCCTGCATGCAGTGCATGCACATTGTTTACAACTGGTAGTGTTTTGTTTTGTTAATTTTTATTGCAAGAGGTTTAAATTACCTGTGTCAGAACCAAAGTAAGTAGTTGTTTTTACACAACCTAAGCAAATTGTAAAGAAGTACAATAGACACTGTGAATGTAGAAAGAGCAAGATGAGGTCCCATGTGGGAGGATTGTTTGTTATATGTAAGGACACGGCCAATGCAAAGTCTTGCACTGTCAGGGTTCTCTGGAGATGCTTACATTTGCTCACAAGCACAAATGGAAATGAAGTCCTTTATTAAGGGAACACAACTGGGTTGATATATGGGCAGAGTGGTAGGCTGAGTCAGGATGGTGTCAATGGTCTTCAGTCTTCACAAACTTCTGATCTCCGAAAGAAGCAGGTGCTTTATACTATGGGCAGTTACTGCAGGCCTTTTCATGTGTCTTCTTTAATTTAGACCCCATAACCTTACCACATTGATGTAAACAGTGTATCTTTTTCCCCCCCTCAGACCTTGGTTTGGTATAGCTCTGGCATTTGAAGAGAAAAACTAGATACTCAGGCATTCCTCTATTCAATATTAGTGTTGAAGAAATAGCTCAGTTTTAATTAAAATTGTTTTATCAGTGAGGAGAAAAAAATAAATAGCTCATGTTCTTTCTGATCTCCTTAATGTGTAATCCTTGCTATAACTTGGCATTAATTGGAGTTAGAAATCTTCACACATCAGTGCATTAGAGTTGAGTTGTTTTGTATTATTCAAATATTGCAAATAAAAGCAAGATATGCAACTGTATGACTGTTACAGTATACAAATTACCAAACTAAAATTTACTTGTATTCTATTTTAATAAATTTGTTTATAGACTTGAGGTGTTCAACTCAGACTACCTGATTCACAGCAGTGGTCATTAAATTTGCACTAACCTTTCAGCTACTGCTTATTCTTCTCTTTTCATTTCTTATTTATTGAGAAATCAAGCAAAATGACACCTTTTATTGGCTAATTAAAAAGATTACCATTTGCAAGCTTTCGAGGCAACTCAGGCCCTTCTTCAGGCAAGATGTAATACCTGAAGAAGGGGCCTGAGTTGCCTTGAAAGCTTGCATATTGTAAAAACGGAAGGATTTACAATTTTAATATATTCTTTATGGCGTCCAACAAGTGAAATTCTATGCAACATGCATGTACAGTATGTTAAATTGTTTAGAACTCATAGTATGTCATGCTGCTTTGAAACGTCATCACACAGGCACAATTATTACAACTGACTTATTTGTTATTGCAGTATGAGGATAAAGGAACAGTGGGTTTATTATTTGTATATTTTTATCACTTGTTTTGTCCACAATAATATTACACATGCAAATCCAAATAAAATAGTTTGGGAGCTGCTGGTCTAAACCATGGTAAGTGCAGTTTTTAAAAATTTTTTTTTTTTTGTTTGCAAGTAATTTGTGACTGAAACAGTTTTTTTTTTTCCTAATCAGGTTATAGGGTAAGTCCATGCCTTTCACGTTGTCACAAAAACCACGATAAGACATGAGAAGGTTTGGGGTAGCCACCTGTATATTATATCCTGGTTGCAAAGAGGTAAATTAGTCAGAGTTTGTTACTCATGTGAGGCCAATACAGACTGAATTGCTGCCTTAACACTAGAATTACCAAAGCCTACAAAAAAACTTCCGGCCCACCTTAAATCTCTTCGCACCTCTCCATCAGCGTATTTTGTCCTGTAAATGTGCCGATAAAGACAAGCAGCCGGCTATTAACCCTCCCCCACCATCCAAGCCCCCCCACCCCCACCGCAGAACGTGCACAAAGTTCTCCCAGCTCATGCCTTGATTGTCTGGGAGTGATGTGCTGGAATTTTAGAGTGGAAATAATAGATCATTATTTGGAACAAATGCATTTCATGTGTGTTCCGTTTCTACAACAGTCTGTTGTGGCAGACGACCAGGGACCTTGCCTCACCGGGACGCCTGGATCAGGGAAGAACCGGGAAAGGGGCAATATCTCCCCTGGGCGCAAGAGGGCAGTCCCCCTGATTTCCGTCAAGGGCCACGGATATGGAGCTGGGAAGCTCAACCCTGTGGTGGTCCGTAATTTTGGGGAGCTTGAACAAAGCAAAACCCTGGGACTGTTTTTTTTTTTTTATTCTGTTATAATTGCACTTTACTTTTCAATTGTGTCAGTGAACAAGAACTGATTTTATTAATAATTTATAGCTTGGCATAAAACGGTGATTCAGCAATAAATATTTTTTTTGTGTCTCTCTATCCTTTCACTCTGGTTACTTGGTTATAACTACAGGTGCTCTTAGCCCAAGCTTTGTGCAAGGTTCCATTGAATGAGGCATCAAAGTTGGATTTGCATAATCTTATTTGGGTTCCCACCCTCAGGATAAAGGCATGCACATTAGGGTGTTTGATGACTCTCAACTCTACCTAGAGTTGTTACCTGTCTTTTATCTGAAGATACTGGGTAAATTCTTTTCCCCAAAATGAGAATTGTACATTGAGAAGGGGGCAAGAAAAACGTAGATAGATAGATATATAGATAATTTATTGATTATAATATGAAATTCAATTCAATCAGCAGCAGCATACAGCAGAACTAAATTCATAGTGTAAAATTGTAACAAAAAGTGTAAACAAAAGTTCAACACCTTGAACTACATACATAAAAACCCTGCATATATTAATATATAACCCTGTATAGTGTTCCTAAATAAATGTTGTATCTATGACCGTGCTTATTATAACTGCTTAAGATAGAGACAGGAATGATGAGAGCTACAATCTGATGGCTGCAGGCAAAAAATAGCCCATAGAATGCCCAGCTGTGGTAGAATGACCTGGAAACTAATGGTTCACTAAAAAAGTCTGTTACAAAGAGACATTTATATACTAAAGACCATCTTTACCAATTCCAAGACGGACTTGTCGAGATCAAGTCAAGACTGACTCTAAGGTAGGCTGATATAAAGTCTAGACCAGACTTAAATGATAATGAGACTAAATTGAAACAGAGACGGAAAAATATACAGTCTTCAGGACCAAGCATTAACTAGAATTCCAGCTCAAATCTGCTAATTCCCAGA
Organism: Polypterus senegalus; assembly: GCF_016835505.1. NCBI lineage: Eukaryota > Metazoa > Chordata > Cladistia > Polypteriformes > Polypteridae > Polypterus > Polypterus senegalus. The sequence continues at coordinate 91,813,377 of NC_053158.1, forward strand.
TGGAGTAATTTGAGATTCAACTATATTATACCCCTGCAGATTAACTTTGGACAATGAAATTATTCATATAAAACATCACTGGTTGTTGAGTAAGGGATATACAAAACAGGTTACTAAAATGTGGCGGTGAACATATATATAGCTTTAATTACAAACAAAGAATATCCAAATTATAGAAACTAACAAATCTAAATTTTCTTAACAGTTAATAACTTTTAAATACTATTAGCAATGTAGTACACTAAAAAAAGTTTTGTTTTTTTTATCAGAATTAATCATGATGGGTTCTAATTTTGCTATATTTTCTTCCACTGCTTCCAGTGAATCCAGGTTTAGTTCTGTAATAGAGTTGGTCTTCCTGATCACGTTAGTTAGGTGGCTGTTTTCTCAATGAGCCTGTGTAACTTCTCTAGCAAACTGCAGCATAGATCAATACATTGACCATTTTAGCTTAGAAGAATAACCCCAGGAGGCTGGCACACACATGACAAAGCCTGAGTTTTTTTTTTTTCTTTAAGTAAAATTATCTTTTTGTACAGCAAGACTGTGTTGTCTATCCATCCAAATCTACAGTTCAGAAGGACTGCCAGGTATTTTTCCGTTGATTTGTGATTAGCTAAAAAGCAATGTAAGCTTTCAAGAAAGAGAAGCACAAGCATTTCACCTCCCCAGTACATACCTGTCTCCCCAATGCCATAGAAGTATCTTCACATAATTTGGTTATATACATTCTGGACATTTACATTTTGCAAACAGAGCAAAGAGGGAGGTGGAGGATGCCACAAAAACACTTCTCAGTTTACTGTACGAGATAAAGATAGACAAAAAAATATTTCTCCCCAGGGGGAAATTTGGCTTTTTACAGATGCTCTGTAAATAAATACATACATAAATAGATATATACAGACACTCCTCACTCAACAACCAATTTCCATTCCTATGACTAGATTGTTAAGTGAATTGGTTGGTTAGCGAAGAGCCTATGCTATGTGCCCCTCCATTTTGGATGCACTATTTTCAAGTGAACAGAAAGGACAAAGACGCAGCAGCGGCCTCAGCAGAAAAAGAAGCGTCATGGCGTGGCTCATCTGGAGACTGTACACACTGAATATTTTTCTGTTGCCGGCTGAAATGAGATGCGTCACGGCAGACTCCTCCCATGAAGATTTTCTCCTTCTTTTCCTCTTTTTCATAATTACAGCCTCATTGTAATCGCAAGAGGACCTCTGCATCTCCTGCAATAGAAAAGTTCAGCCGAGTTAGTGGGCTGGATTACATGACTGCGTCTCAGTGATGGGGCAGGAAAAAGTTACATGTTCTCCAGCCTCGGAATGTGTGGAAGTGTAAAGTTCATACTCGTATCTATGCGAATACTGACCGACTGCTGGAACAAGACTGAACCTGAGAAAGGGTGATGCAAGATGAGATGCTTGACGCTGAGAGTCTGCGCTGCGCATTTCCACGCTGAAAGTTCTTGTACAGCATACACTACCAACTGGTGAGAGAGCTGGTCATAAGTCTGGGTGGTCATTAAACAGGTAGGTTGTTAAGTGAGGAGTGTCTGTAAATAAATATATATACACACAAAATATGACCTGAACAAACACCAGAATAACTTCTGACTTGGTAGTCAAAGTCACAGAGAGGCATTATGCATACATATTGCTGTTGGTATGAAGGAGTCTCAGTAGTGTTTCTTCACACAATTTTACTGAATTGGCTGAAAGTACTTAGTGTTAGTGTGTCAGACAGAAGATGCGAAGCATTGTTCATAATGTTTTGTTTTAATTCTCTCCTTTGGTACTTCCTTCAGTGGGTCCACAGTGTGTCTCATAACTGAGTGCGCCCTTTCAATTAGCGTGTTAATTCTGTGGGACTCTTTTGAAGAGATGTTGCTAGCCCAGCACAGCACACCACAGTGTAGAAGTTTGTGTTCCAAGAACAGTCCAACCTGTCATTGAAGTCGGTCTTGAAAGTACTTGTAGGAGTTCACCACCTCTATATCCACTCCCTGAAAAACTGCAATTGAAAACATCAGCAGAGAGGTGCACGATGTTCAGTGACACCTGTCTTGTTTGTATATACACACCCATATTATCAATTGGAACCTGTTTAACTGCCTTATATATTACTAGCTGTGTAAACCCGTGCTGTAAAAAGCCCGGGGTCTTAGAAACTATTGAAATCATCAGAAAAAAAAACCTGAAATGTAGAGATGTTGAGTAATTGAAAGGAATTACTCAGGGCATCTCTCTTCTAGGAGGATTCCTTTTGCTGACGTGCTCACATCGCTTGTGCATTAGCGGAGGGAGGAAAAGTAAAAGGGATACCATTTTGCCGATGTTAGTGGCTAAGCAACTTTGTCTTTCTTCTGAGGTTTCATTTTGCTAATGTGCTGGCCTCGCTTGTGTTATTAGTGGCTAAGCAAGTTTTACCCCCTTACCCTGACTCCATTTCTCATTTCCAGGCCGGACACTCACACTTCCACGCGTACACTTTTATATATAAGATTATTTACCATTTTCTCCAGATTTCATCCCATCACTGGATGGAGCAGTTAATAACATGGGCAAATACACCTGTAAAGCAGTTATTCAGTTATAACAGCATATGCTATTATGTTAAGTTAAAGTTCCACCAAAGTGTATATATAAGAAAAAAGTGATCATATTGCCTATTTGCACTTGTCTAACTTATGACAAGCTATTAAGTGTCTGCATTATTATTAACAACCCCTGAATTCTAAATATTCTGACAAGAACACAGAAAAGGAGGTTTGCAGTATTTTCTAAGAGTTTATATTGCTATGTTAATTTTCTTTTTTGTGGTTAGTCAACTTGAATGAGCTTAGAATTAAGTAAGTGCTGCTACGTATTTAATTGAGTGCTTATTATTTATGTTTGCCTATATACAGAGTTATAATAAACATTTCTGTTTAATAGATAACAAAGAAAAAGATCACCTAAGCACTGGTGAATGTGGAAAGCAGATGGAATTAAGTGATACCAAACCAATGACTTATGTAAGAGGTTAAAGCTTCATTTTTGTCAACAGTAATTTCTCATAGCAGCTGTTGTTCCCTTCAATGACATCAGAAGGCATAGTCAATATAGTGACATTGTAAGGCTAATATTAAAAGTAAAACTGTAAATGATCTGTGTAAGGGTTTTGCAGCATGCATAATTGCAGTCTTATTCATTTTTTGGTTAAAAAGAACTCCGCTACTCATTTAAAAGATTTATCTGGATGTAGAATCACTGTTAAGCTATGTTATTCCTACTAGTTTTTTTTCAGAAAATAATGCGCATTGGTATGTCATTACAAAAGAGAATATAATGACTGGTGAAGAACGTAAATTAACTGAATACTCTTGTAAATTTTGGGCCTGCAGCATATGTACTCTCAATGGGTTCACTGATAAAACATCTGCATCTGATACAGCATCTGCTATGTCAATACAAATTAACAAAAACTAGTTTAATCTGTTTTATCAAGGGAGTATGGGGCATATCCTAAAAGACATTGAATAGTATATTACAACATCACTAAAACACGTATTTTTTCCTTTTACTGACAAGTATGAATGTATTTATTATTTTACATTAATAAAAAACATATGCAGAGGTGTTCCTTTTCTTCAAATGTACATTTGAAATTGTGTATGCATGAGTTTTACTTAATTTAAATGTTATTAAGTGAAGTATGCATGACTACTGGACAATGTGCTTTGCCTTTTTTTACTTTTACTTGTCTGTAGATATCCTATGATTATGGTGTTTCATATTTCCAGGGACAGTCCTATATATCTGCCCAATTTAGATGTTCTTACTTAATCTTTGAAAATTATTATTTTGTCCAGTATTTTAGATGTGAGTAATTTCTTAGTGCAAAAACATGTGGAGAAATAGCACTGTCCAGATGTTTTCTCACAGTTCCTTGACATGGTGACAGGTGGACATTATTACATTATATTTAACCACCCATCATTTCAGTTCTATTCAAGGAGGTCTAACCAATCCAATGACCTCTAGGCATATGTCTACCTTAAACCATATGCTAAATAGACAGCCTGCTTCAGCCATCTACAGTATTTATTTCACAAACTTTAAGTTAATCAGCATGAACCAGAATACATGAAGTTAGACGATAGTTTTAAATTCCTGCAAAGGGTTACATGGTCAGTTATAAGTACTTCTTTATGATTTTAGCTGATAAGAATGGAACTTGGCTTATTATTTTATAGGCACACACTAGCAACAAGAAGTCTTTATTACTTGTCCATTGCCATATTACTCTTTCAGCAGCAGGACTGTAGTACAGTAATCCCTCCTTGATCATGGGGGTTACGTTCCAGAACCCCCCACGATAGGTGAAAATCCGCGAAGTAGAAGCCATATGTTTGTATGGTTATCTATACTAATAAAAGGCAAAGCCCTCACTAACTGACTGACTGACTCATTCTCTCACTCACTCACTGACTCATCACTAATTCTCCAACTTCCTGTGTAGGTAGAAGGATGAAATTTGGCAGGCTTATTCCTTACAGCTTACTTGCAAAAGTTAAGCAGGTTTCATTTCGAAATTCTACACGTAACAGTTATAATGGTCGACAATGTCTGCCATGTTGAACTTTCTTATTTATGGCCCCATCTTCACGAAATTTGGTAGGCGGCTTCCATGCGCTAACCGAAACCAATGTACGTACTTATTTCGATGGTATGACGCCACTGTCGGCCGCCATATTGAACTTTCCAACAGTCTTCGTTACTTATGGGCCCATCTTCAAGAAATTTGGTACGCAGGTTCCCAACGCTAACTGAATCCTACTTACGTACATATATACATCCATAGCCTGCAGCTCAGTCAACGTGTGAGGCGGCGTTGGGTCCCCCATCCCAACGCCTCCCACGTTCTTGGCTGCCTGTCTATATAAGGCCGTCCATTGCTCCGGTCTCTACATTCCCTTCCTTGCTTCACCATGGGATTTACGTCTCCCTGCTAACTACAGCCTTTTTATTTAATCCATGGCTTCTCCGCTGTTTTATTGTTCGTTTATTACGGTTGTAGTCATTGTGTAGGTATTTTAGGCTTACTTTACATTGTTTAGCTACCCACTTCTTTTTTCATTAACATGTCTATTGAGGTGATCACCATCGATCAAAGAACTGTCACTTACCGAATGGTTTCCATGCCCGGAGATGGCACCTACCTTTTCCATTCTCTTTGTTACATATTGCACGGCCACGGTGCTAGATAGAGTGATACAAGTACTTTTCTCCTGCCTGCCTGCTGCTGAGAGAGAGGGGAGAGGGTGTGTGCATGTGCGTGCGTGCCTGCCTGGCTGGTTCATATGCGCAGATTACTGTGTTTAAACAGAGCCGCTCCCTGTTCATTGTTCTCAGTCAGACGTGCGTGCATTACCTGCGCCCTCTTTGTGCTCTACAGTATTTTGTGTGCTTTTGCAGTTAACTATGGCTTCTAAGCAAGTGAAGAGTGGTGAGAAGAAAGTTTTGAAGAAAATTGAAATCGAAGTAAAGAAAGAAATTATTGAAACGTTTGAGCGTGGCGTTCGTGTTACTGATCTTGCCGCCGAGTACAACAAGTCAAAATCTACGATTTCGACTATTCTAATGCAGAAAGAATCTATTAAAGCAGCTGATGTTGCAAAGAGAGTTACACCATTAACCAGGCAGAGGCTTCAAGTGCTGGAAGAGATGGAAAAACTGTTTACCAGTTTACTCATTTACCAATTTGAGAACCCTCGTGCTTTCAAGCAGCACGATTTAAACAAAGCCAGACTGCCAGTAATGAGGAGGTCAAACACGAAGGGTTGGGTCACAAGGACTTTGTTTTTGGAATGGCTGCATGAGGCTTTCGCTCCCACCAGCTAAACAGCTAAAAACACCAGAAACCCAAGAAATCACAAGACAGAAAACACCTGAAGGAAAACATCCCTCCATTGCGGAGCCAGACTCTTCCTCCTCTCCACCCAGTTCCTCCTCACTTCATTCCAGAACTCGACTCATGCAAGGTTAGTTTTCTTGGTGGTTTTTGTATTATGGATTTTTCAAAAGTAAATTTTTCATTTCGTAGCGTGAATTGCTACTTTTCTCTTTTTTAAAATGTTCACTTTTTTCTCTGTGCTTAAAACTCATTAAAGTGTTTACATGGAGTTGTTAATAGCGTGATTTGTTGCAATGTTACTTTTCGCTTTTTTCAAATGTTCCAATTTTTCCACTTAAAACTCATTTTAAAAAAAGTGTTTACAGCGATCGGGCTGTAAGGCTATTAGCATGAACTCCTGCAATGTTTTTTGGTTGCTTGTGATTGTTTTTTAAATTAAAAGTTGGATTTGTTCAAATGTTCCCCACTGTTCAGAGAGAGAGAGAGCTCAAGCGAGCGAGTGCGTGCTGCTGACGGGGTTGAGTGTGTGCTACAGAGAGAGAGAGAGAGAGAGAGGGCGAGCAGGGAGCCTAGGTGTTTTGTGTCAGTGTTATTCAATGTTTTTACATTAGTTTACTATTACACTGTGCATTCTATTTGTGCTTAATCTTTACATATATTTACATACTGTATTTACATACAGTTCGTATGGTCTGGAACGGATTAATTGTATTTACATACAATCCTATGGGGGAAATTGCTTCAGTTCACCGAGGTTTCACTGTACTAGTAAACAGCCAGCCCATATGTTATACATTATGCTTGTCTGTCTAGTCTGCCTGCCTCCAGTCTTGAAGGTCAATATATACCTATGCATATACCACACTTCTTCTTGTGTTTATGAATAAATTGGACTATTCTGTTTCTTAAGGCCAGAGACCCACCTCCTACAACAGAGAAAGTGAGGTAAATAAAGTAGGAGCCTTACCATATTAGTTGATTACTTACTGGTATTGCCAAAGGTAAAACTGACCATTAATTAACCTGCTTAGAATGTCATTTTCAAATCACAGATTATTATGGTGTCCTCCTAGGTGGTTATTGATTATTAATCATCAAAAATCCTACAGTCTCTAAAGTCTAAATTTGTATATACATAAATCCAAATGATCAAATAGAACCTTATATTCCATTTTCTGCAGATCTGATGCTGTTAATTTTGTGGGTGGGTATACCTAAAAAGCAGTTATCAGCAGAGAATAAAGATTATATTGAAGCTCAGAGCTTATTTAATTTGAATATGTTAATTATAAATATATATGAAACCTTCAGATGTACAATATGCTGTATGTGTAGTTAAGTATAATGCCTGCTAATGTACACATATGGATTTTTAGTTAATAAGTAATCTTTTACAATTTATTAGTGTGTATATAAATCTATATATATATACAATTGTGCTTGAAAGTTTGTGAACCCTTTAGAATTTTCTATATTTCTGCATAAATATGACCTAAAACATTATCAGATTTTCACTCAAGTCCTAAAAGTAGATAAAGAGAAACCAGTTAAACAAATGAGACAAAAATATTATACTTGGTAATTTATTTATTGAGGAAAATGATCGAATATTACATATTTGTGAGTGGCAAAAGTATGTGAACCTCTAGGATTAGCAGTTAGTTTGAAGGTGAAATTCGAGTCAGGTGTTTTCAATCAATGGGATGACAATCAGGTGTGAGTGGGCACCCTGTGTTATTTAAAGAACTGGGATCTATCAAAGTCTGCTCTTCACAATATATGTTTGTGGAAGTGTATCATGGCAAGAACAAAGGAGATTTCTGAGGACCTCAGAAAAAGAGTTGTTGATGCTCATCAGGCTGGAAAAGGTTACAAAACCATCTCTAAAGAGTTTGGACTCCACCAATCCACAGTCAGACAGATTGTGTACAAATGGAGGAAATTCAAGACCATTGTTACCCTCCCCAGGAGTGGTCGACCAACAAAGATCACTCCAAGAGCAAGGTGTGTAATAGTCGGCGAGGTCACAAAGGACCCCAGGGTAACTTCTAAGCAACTGAAGGCCTCTCTCACATTGGCTAATGTTCATGTTCATGAGTTCACCATCAGCTAGAACACTAAATAACTATGGTGTGCATGGCAGGGTTGCAAGCCACTGCTCTCCAAAAAAAAACATTGCTGCTCGTCAGCAGTTTGCTAAAGATCATGTGGACAAACCAGAAGGCTATTGGAAGAATGTTTTGTGGTCGGATGAGACCAAAATAGAACTTTTGGTTTAAATGAAAAGCGTTATGTTTGGAGAAAGGAAAACACTGCATTCCAGCATAAGAACCTTATCCCATCTGTGAAACATGGTGGTGGTAGTATCATGGTTTGGGCCTGTTTTGCTGCATCTGGGCCAGGACAGCTTGCCTTCATTGATGGAACAATGAATTCTGAATTATATCAGAGAATTCTAAAGGAAAATGTCAGGACATCTGTCCATGAACTGAATCTCAAGAGAAGGTGGGTCATGCAGCAAGACAACGACCCTAAGCACACAAGTCATTCTACCAAAGAATGGTTAAAGAAGAATAAAGTTAATGTTTTGGAATGGCCAAGTCAAAGTCCTGACCTTAATCCAATCGAAATGTTGTGGAAGGACCTGAAGCGAGCAGTTAATGTGAGGAAACCCACCAACATCCCAGAGTTGAAGCTGTTCTGTACGGAGGAATGGGCTAAAATTCCTCCAAGCCGGTGTGCAGGAATGATCAAAAGTTACCAGAAAAGTTTAGTTGCAGTTATTGCTGCAAAGGGGATCACACCAGATACTGAAAGCAAAGGTTCACATACTTTTGCCACTCACAAATATGTAATATTCAATCATTTTCCTTAATAAATAAATGACCAAGTATAATATTTTTGTCTCATTTGTTTAACTGGTTTCTCTTTATCTACTTTAGGAGTTGAGTGAAAATCTGATGATGTTTTAGGTCATATTTATGCAGAGATATAGAAAATTCTAAAGGGTTAACAAACTTTCATGCACCACTGTATATATACTGTATATACTAGCAAAATACCCGCGCTTCGCAGCGGAGAAGTAGTGTGTTAAAGAAGTTATGAAAAAGAAAAGGAAACATATTAAAAATAACGTAACATGATTGTCAATGTAATTGTTTTGTCACTGTTATGAGTGTTGCTGTCATATATATATATATACAGTATATACACACACACACATATAAACATATATACATATACAGTAATCCCTCCTCGATCGCGGGGGTTGCGTTCCAGACCCCGCGATAGGTGAAAATCCGCGAAGTAGAAACCATATGTTTGTGTAGTTATTTTATATATTTTAAGCCCTTATAAACTCTCCCACCCTGTTAACATTATTAGAGCCCTCTAGACATGAAATAACACCCTTTAGTCAAACGTTTAAACTGTGCTCCATTACAAGACAGAGATGACAGTTCTTTCTCACAATTAAAAGAAAGCAAACATATCTTATCTTCAAAGGAGCGCTGTCATAAAGGAGCGCCGTCAGGAGCAGAGAATGTCAGAGAGAGCGCTCGCAAAGAAAAGCAAACAATCAAAAAATCAATACGTGCTCTTAAGTATACAGAAGCACCGTGATAAAGCGGCATTTTGTAGAGGAGCGTCTGTGTCCTCTGTGCAAACAGCCCCTCTGCTCACACTCCCTCCGTCAGGCAGAGAGAGTGAGAAAGATAGAGAGAAGCAAACAAGCACCGCGCAGGAAGCATATCTTATAGCATTGAGGAGTTTTAGTTAATATGTAATACATGCTCTGATTGGGTAGCTTCTAAGCCAACCGCCAATAGCATCCCTTGTATGAAATCAACTGGGCAATCAAACTGAGGAAGCATGTAACCTAAATTAAAAGACCCATTGTCCACAGAAAGCGGCGAACCAGCGAAAATCTGTGATATATATTTAGATGTGCTTACATTTAAAATCCGATAGAGTGAAGCCGCGAAAGTCGCGATATAGCGAGGGATTACTGTACATATCTACATATACACATATCTACACATACACATATCTATATAAATATATATATACACACATTTACTTATATATACATACAGTATATTTACACATATCAACATATATATATACACATACATATACACACATACTGTACATACACACACATATACATATATACATATACACATACATACATACAGATAAATATACATATATATACACACATACACATACATATATATATATATATATAAACATATATATACATACTGTGGAGGACTGCCGGCTTCCCATGCCGGTCCACACCCCCAGGCCGCCAGGAGGAGCTCTCCCCTTATGGACTTTGTATTGTTTATACACAGCCCTGCTGGATACCTTGGGGACCACCAGGAGTCGCTGTGGGGGGGCTTATAGGCTCTGTGATGCCGTATGACCCAGGAGTATGTCACGGTCACGTGACAGGAAGAAATGTTGAGCTCCCGGGTTGAAGTAAAGGACTGATTGCCTGACCCGAAAGGAATAAGGAACTGTGGACTGTTGGGACAGAAACACCTCTGGGTGAGGGGCTATAAAAGGGCGGTGCCTCACTCCAGACAATGAGCTGTACTGGGAGGTAGAGGAGCAAAGTGTCTGGGTGAGGAGGAGTGATTATAGTGTTGTGTTGAATTGATTTATTGAATGAGTAGTGTGGAGGGTGCTTTGTGCACATTGATAGTATACAATAAAGTCTTGGACTTTTACCTGGTGTCTGGAGTTGTACCTGAGGGTTCAAGGGAGCACTAGCACCCCCTACTGCCACAATACATACATACATACATACATATATATATATATATATACTGTATATAGCAAAATCCCCACGCTTCGCAGCGACGAAGAACTGGTTTTAAATTTTTATTAAGAAGAAAAGTAAACCTTTTTAAACTGAGGGAAAATATACCAATAACTATATGTTAAGGATCTCTTTGTATACCATGTTGTCAGTTCAGCACTCCGGTTGTAATATGACCAAGCTGTGCACTGAGATTACTTTTGAGAATGCAACGTATAGTTGTCCAGGAGAAAAGCAATGTTACCTCAAATCAATGGCAACCTTTTGTAGGGTCTGTCCCTGAGACTTATTAATTGTCATCGCGAAGCAGAGCCTTACTGGAAATTTGAGGCATTTGAATTGAAATGGAAGATCAGAGGGTATAACGGTGATGCGAGGAATACATTCAGAGTGTGGCGCTCTGCTGTTTTTTTGTGTAGCTGCCTTCACACGGCTTCTCCGCTGCTTTATAAATGAATGGCGTATAAGGCCTTCGTTTCTCCTTGCTTCACGGTTCTGTACTGTTTTATTGTTCGTTTATTACGATTGTTATAGTTATTGTGTAGCTATTTGATACTCACTTTACTGTTCAGGTACCCATTTCCTTTATTTAATCCGCGGCTTGTAAGTTATTTTTTGTTCGTTTATTACGATTATAGATATTTATTGATTCCCTTCTTTAGCTGACTGCCTGCTCATATAAGGCGCTCCTCTGATTTTTTGTGAAGCAGCCTTTACACAGCTTCTCCGCTGTTTTATAAACGAACGACATATAAGGCCATCCTTTGTCCTTGCTTTGCCAAGGAAGCTGCCTTTTTATTTAATCTACGGGTTCTCCACTGTTTTATTGTTCATTTATTACGATTGTTATACTTCTCTTTATATAGCACGTTGTCAGTTGAGCACTCTGGTTGTAATATGACGAAGCTGCTTGAGCTCACTCTTGAGAATGCAACGTATAGTTGTCCAGGAGAAAAGCAATCTTGCCTGAAATCAATGGCAACCTTTTGTGAGAATATTTAGCGGCAGCGGTCTAGGAACGTAATTTAAACTTAAGCTTTACACCTTGCTTTCCAATTGATATGTCTACAAAGGCTTGTACAGCGTCAGAGGGTTGTTCCTTTCCTACTGCATCAATAAACAGCTCGTCTTCCTCTTTATCTGAGACATCACACACTGCATGCACGGGTTTACTTTTCCAAGTCCTGCAAACTTTAGCGAAGTGCTCAATTTACCACTTTTTTACACTGTCTTCCTTTAGCTGGACATTGACTTTTCCTCCATGTGGTCTGTTTCCGCAGTAGGTGAACTTATGAATATGCGTGTATCAGCTCAGTCGCTTCATATTCTATTGCTGCCGCCTCAATTGTGTAATGCGTTTTGTTCAGCTCTTTGAGCTCTTGCTTTTGCCTGCGAAGTGATCACAGTCTGCATGCAGTCAGGTTCTCAGCTGTGCTTGTGCTACCTCGTGAGATCTTGCAATGTCCACGGCTTTATTTAATGTTAGCTCAGACCCGCACTTAAAAGTTTCTCTCGCACTTTTGCTGAGTTTGTGCCAAACACTAGTCTATCCCTGACCATCTCATCTTAGTTTGCATGAGCACAATCCTTCACCAGCAATTTTAACTCCGTTACAAAGTGATCCAAAGTCTTGTTTATACCTTGTGTGTTCTCATTAAACTTGTATCTCGTGAATAAAGTATTACGAAGGCATGACAAACGACAGCGAGAGCGTGTCCATATATTTAATTTAAACTTACGGTTTACACCGTGCTTTGTTTCCGCAGTAGCTGCACTTATGAATAAGCTTGTATGCGTTTTTCTTCAGCGCTCTTTGGGAGCTCTTCCTTCTTTTCTATGTACTGCGTTCACAGTCAGTTCACGTGATTACGTGGGAGGTGTGATGATGTGACGCGCAGCTACGCCCCCCACGGCCATCGAGCTAAAGTCCATTACAGTATATGGAGAAAAATAGGTTCCAGTTATGACCATTACGTGTAGAATTTCAAAATGAAACCTGCCCAACTTTTGTAAGTAAGCTGTAAGGAATGAGCCTGCCAAATTTCAGCCTTCTACCTACACAGGAAGTTGGAGAATTAGTGATGAGTGAGTGAGTGAGTGAGTCAGTGAGGACTTTTCCTTTTATTAGTATATATATACAGTGGGATGCAAAAGTTTCGGCAACCTTGTTAATAGTCATTATTTTCCTGTATAAATCGTTGATTGTTACGATAAAAAATGTCAGTTAAATATATCATATAGGAGACACACACAGTGATATTTGAGAAGTGAAATGAAGTTTATTGGATTTACAGAAAGTGTGCAATAATTGTTCAAACAAAATCAGGCAGGTGCATAAATTTGGGCACCACAAAAAGAAATGAAATCAATATTTAGTAGATCCGCCTTTTGCAGAAATTACAGCCTCTAAACGCTTCCTGTAGGTTCCAATGAGAGTCTGGATTGTGGTTGAAGGTATTTTGGACCATTCCTCTTTACAAAACATCTCTAGTTCATTCAGGTTTGATGGCTTCTGAGCATGGACAGCTCTCTTTAACTCACACCACAGATTTTCAATTATATTCAGGTCTGGGGACTGAGATGGCCATTCCAGAACGTTGTACTTGTTCCTCTGCATGAATGCCTTAGTGGATTTTGAGCAGTGTTTCGGTCGTTGTCTTGTTGAAAGATCCAGCCCGCGCAGCTTCAGCTTTGTCACTGATTCCTGGACATTGGTCTCCAGAATCTGCTGATACTGAGTGGAATCCATGCGTCCCTCAACTTTGACAAGATTCCCAGTCCCTGCACTGGCCACACAGCCCACAGCATGATGGAACCACCACCATATTTTACTGTAGGTAGCAGGTGTTTTTCTTGGAATGCTGTGTTCTTTTTCCTCCATGCATAACGCCCTTGTTATGCCCAAATAACTCAATTTTAGTTTCATCAGTCCACAGCACCTTATTCCAAAATGAAGCTGGCTTGTCCAAATGTGCTTGAGCATACCTCAAGCAGCTCTGTTTGTGCTGTGGACAGAAAAGGCTTCCTCTGCATCACTCTCGCATACAGCATCTCCTTATGTATGTCATCTGCTGCAAGATGATGTTGTAGGTCTTTGGTGCTGGTCTGTGGGTTGACTCTGACTGTTCTCACCATTCATCGCTTCTGTCTATCCAAATCTTTCTTGGTCTGCCACTTGAGCCTTAACTTGAACTGAGCCTGTGGTCTTCCATTTCCTCAATATGTTCCTAACTGTGGAAACAGACAGCTTAAATCTCTGGGACAGCTTTCTGTATCCTTCCCTAAACCATGATGGTGAACAATCTTTGTCTTCAGGTCATTTGAGAGTTGTTTTGTGACCCCATGTTGCTACTCTTCAGAGAAAATTAAAGGAGGAGGGAAACTTACAATTGACCCCCTTAAATACTCTTTCTCATTATAGGATTCACCTGTGTATGTAGGTCAGGGGTCACTGAGCTTACCAAGCCAATTTGAGTTCCAATAATTAGTTCTAAAAGTTTTGGAATCAATAAAATGACAACGGTGCCCAAATTTATGCACCTGCCTGATTTTGTTTGAACAATTATTGCACACTTTCTGTAAATCCAATAAACTTCATTTCACTTCTCAAATATCACTGTGTGTGTCTCCTATATGATATATTTAACTGACATTTTTTATCGTAACAACCAACGATTTATACAGGAAAATAATGACTATTAACAAGGTTGCCCATATGTAATATTCAATCATTTTCCTTAATAAATAAATAACCAAGTATAATATTTTTGTCTCATTTGTTTAAGTGATTTCTCTTTATCTACTTCTAGGAGTTGAGTGAAAATCTGATGATGTTTTAGGTCATATTTATGCAGAGATATAGAAAATTCTAAAGGGTTCACAAACTTCCATGCACCACTGTATATATACTGTATATTCTAGCAAAATACCACACTTCGCAGCTGGAGAAGTATTGTGTTAAAGAAGTTATGAAAAGAAAAGGAAACATTTTAAAAATAACATAACATGATTGTCAATGTAATTGTTTTGTGTTATGAGTGTTCCTGTCATTAAGGATTTGATTATCATTATTTCTTTCAATCAGGTTCGTATTTGGAGGATGTGTTGTGTTCAAGTTACATTCCGTGTTTGTCTAGTCTATCCATGACCATCTCATCTTCGTTGTCTTCTGTTGTAAAGATAACAGGTTTCATTCATCAAGTGATCACCACCCAAATCGGTACTCGTGAATCTAAGATGTTTAACAGGCATCCCTGGTATTAAGTTGTGGATTTGCCTGAGAATATTTAGCGGCAGCGTGTCTAGGAACGTAATTTAAACTTAAGCTTTACACCTTGCTTTCCAATTGATATGTCTACAAAGGCTTGTACAGCGTCAGAGGGTTGTTCCTTTCCTACTGCATCAATAAACAGCTCGTCTTCCTCTTTATCTGAGACATCACACACTGCATGCACGGGTTTACTTTTCCAAGTCCTGCAAACTTTAGCGAAGTGCTCAATTTACCACTTTTTTTACACTGTCTTCCTTTAGCTGGACATTGACTTTTTCCTCCATGTGGTCTGTTTCCGCAGTAGGTGAACTTATGAATATGCGTGTATGCGTCAGTCGCTTCATATTCTATTGCTGCCGTCTCAATTGTGTAATGCGTTTTTGTTCAGCGCTCTTTGGAGCTCTTGCTTTTTGCCTGCGTACTGCGTTCACAGTCAGTACATGCATCGAAGGTTCTCAGCTGTGCTTGTGCTACCTCGTGAGATCTTGCAATGTCCACGGCTTTATTTAATGTTAGCTCAGACCCGGCACTTAAAAGTTTCTCTCGCACTTTTGCTGAGTTTGTGCCAAACACTAGTCTATCCCTGACCATCTCATCTTAGTTTGCATGAGCACAATCCTTCACCAGCAATTTTAACTCTGTTACAAAGTGATCAAAAGTCTTGTTTATACCTCGTGTGTTCTCATTAAACTTGTATCTCGTGAATAAAGTATTCGACGAAGGCATGACAAACGACAGCGAGAGCGTGTCCATATATTTAATTTAAACTTACGGTTTACACGTGCTTTGTTTCGCAGTAGCTGCACTTATGAATAAGCTTGTATGCGTTTTTCTTCAGCTCTTTGGGAGCTCTTCCTTCTTTTCTATGTACTGCGTTCACAGTCAGTTCACGTGATTACGTGGGAGGTGTGATGATGTGACGCGCAGCTACGCCCCACGGCCATCGAGCTAAAGTCCATTACAGTATATGGAGAAAAATAGGTTCCAGTTATGACCATTACGTGTAGAATTTCAAAATGAAACCTGCCCAACTTTTGTAAGTAAGCTGTAAGGAATGAGCCTGCCAAATTTCAGCCTTCTACCTACACAGGAAGTTGGAGAATTAGTGATGAGTGAGTGAGTGAGTGAGTCAGTGAGGACTTTTCCTTTTATTAGTATATATATACAGTGGGATGCAAAAGTTTCGGCAACCTTGTTAATAGTCATTATTTTCCTGTATAAATCGTTGATTGTTACGATAAAAAATGTCAGTTAAATATATCATATAGGAGACACACACAGTGATATTTGAGAAGTGAAATGAAGTTTATTGGATTTACAGAAAGTGTGCAATAATTGTTCAAACAAAATCAGGCAGGTGCATAAATTTGGGCACCACAAAAGAAAAGAAATCAATATTTAGTAGATCCGCCTTTTGCAGAAATTACAGCCTCTAAACGCTTCCTGTAGGTTCCAATGAGAGTCTGGATTGTGGTTGAAGGTATTTTGGACCATTCCTCTTTACAAAACATCTCTAGTTCATTCAGGTTTGATGGCTTCTGAGCATGGACAGCTCTCTTTAACTCACACCACAGATTTTCAATTATATTCAGGTCTGGGGACTGAGATGGCCATTCCAGAACGTTGTACTTGTTCCTCTGCATGAATGCCTTAGTGGATTTTGAGCAGTGTTTCGGGTCGTTGTCTTGTTAAAAGATCTAGCCCGGCGCAGCTTCAGCTTTGTCACTGATTCCTGGACATTGGTCTCCAGAATCTGCTGATACTGAGTGGAATCCATGCGTCCCCCAACTTTGACAAGATTCCCAGTCCCTGCACTGGCCACACAGCCCCACAGCATGATGGAACCACCACCATATTTTACTGTAGGTAGCAGGTGTTTTTCTTGGAATGCTGTGTTCTTTTTCCTCCATGCATAACGCCCCTTGTTATGCCCAAATAACTCAATTTTAGTTTCATCAGTCCACAGCACCTTATTCCAAAATGAAGCTGGCTTGTCCAAATGTGCTTGAGCATACCTCAAGCAGCTCTGTTTGTGCTGTGGACAAAGAAAAGGCTTCCTCTGCATCACTCTCGCATACAGCATCTCCTTATGTATGTCATCTGCTGCAAGATGATGTTGTAGGTCTTTGGTGCTGGTCTGTGGGTTGACTCTGACTGTTCTCACCATTCATCGCTTCTGTCTATCCAAATCTTTCTTGGTCTGCCACTTGAGCCTTAACTTGAACTGAGCCTGTGGTCTTCCATTTCCTCAATATGTTCCTAACTGTGGAAACAGACAGCTTAAATCTCTGGGACAGCTTTCTGTATCCTTCCCTAAACCATGATGGTGAACAATCTTTGTCTTCAGGTCATTTGAGAGTTGTTTTGTGACCCCATGTTGCTACTCTTCAGAGAAAATTAAAGGAGGAGGGAAACTTACAATTGACCCCCTTAAATACTCTTTCTCATTATAGGATTCACCTGTGTATGTAGGTCAGGGGTCACTGAGCTTACCAAGCCAATTTGAGTTCCAATAATTAGTTCTAAAAGTTTTGGAATCAATAAAATGACAACGGTGCCCAAATTTATGCACCTGCCTGATTTTGTTTGAACAATTATTGCACACTTTCTGTAAATCCAATAAACTTCATTTCACTTCTCAAATATCACTGTGTGTGTCTCCTATATGATATATTTAACTGACATTTTTATCGTAACAACCAACGATTTATACAGGAAAATAATGACTATTAACAAGGTTGCCCATATGTAATATTCAATCATTTTCCTTAATAAATAAATAACCAAGTATAATATTTTTGTCTCATTTGTTTAAGTGATTTCTCTTTATCTACTTCTAGGAGTTGAGTGAAAATCTGATGATGTTTTAGGTCATATTTATGCAGAGATATAGAAAATTCTAAAGTGTTCACAAACTTCCATGCACCACTGTATATATACTGTATATTCTAGCAAAATACCACACTTCAGCGGAGAAGTATTGTGTTAAAGAAGTTATGAAAAAGAAAAGGAAACATTTTAAAAATAACATAACATGATTGTCAATGTAATTGTTTTGTGTTATGAGTGTTCCTGTCATTAAGGATTTGATTATCATTATTTCTTTCAATCAGGTTCGTATTTGGAGGATGTGTTGTGTTCAAGTTACATTCCGTGTTTGTCTAGTCTATCCATGACCATCTCATCTTCGTTGTCTTCTGTTGTAAAGATAACAGGTTTCATTCATCGAAGTGATCACCACCCAAATCGGTACTCGTGAATCTAAGATGTTTAACAGGCATCCCTGGTATTAAGTTGTGGATTTGCCTGAGAATATTTAGCGGCAGCGTGTCTAGGAACGTAATTTAAACTTAAGCTTTACACCTTGCTTTCCAATTGATATGTCTACAAAGGCTTGTACAGCGTCAGAGGGTTGTTCCTTTCCTACTGCATCAATAAACAGCTCGTCTTCCTCTTTATCTGAGACATCACACACTGCATGCACGGGTTTACTTTTCCAAGTCCTGCAAACTTTAGCGAAGTGCTCAATTTACCACTTTTTTTACACTGTCTTCCTTTAGCTGGACATTGACTTTTTCCTCCATGTGGTCTGTTTCCGCAGTAGGTGAACTTATGAATATGCGTGTATGCGTCAGTCGCTTCATATTCTATTGCTGCCGCCTCAATTGTGTAATGCGTTTTGTTCAGCTCTTTGGAGCTCTTGCTTTTGCCTGCGTACTGCATTCACAGTCAGTACATGCATCGAAGGTTCTCAGCTGTGCTTGTGCTACCTCGTGAGATCTTGCAATGTCCACGGCTTTATTTAATGTTAGCTCAGACCCGCACTTAAAAGTTTCTCTCGCACTTTTGCTGAGTTTGTGCCAAACACTAGTCTATCCCTGACCATCTCATCTTAGTTTGCATGAGCACAATCCTTCACCAGCAATTTTAACTCCGTTACAAAGTGATCAAAAGTCTTGTTTATACCTCGTGTGTTCTCATTAAACTTGTATCTCGTGAATAAAGTATTCGACGAAGGCATGACAAACGACAGCGAGAGCGTGTCCATATATTTAATTTAAACTTACGGTTTACACCGTGCTTTGTTTCCGCAGTAGCTGCACTTATGAATAAGCTTGTATGCGTTTTTCTTCAGCGCTCTTTGGGAGCTCTTCCTTCTTTTCTATGTACTGCGTTCACAGTCAGTTCACGTGATTACGTGGGAGGTGTGATGATGTGACACGCAGCTACGCCCCACCATCGAGCTAAAGTCCATTACAGTATATGGAGAAAAATAGGTTCCAGTTATGACCATTACGTGTAGAATTTCAAAATGAAACCTGCCCAACTTTTGTAAGTAAGCTGTAAGGAATGAGCCTGCCAAATTTCAGCCTTCTACCTACACAGGAAGTTGGAGAATTAGTGATGAGTGAGTGAGTGAGTGAGTCAGTGAGGACTTTTCCTTTTATTAGTATATATATACAGTGGGATGCAAAAGTTTCGGCAACCTTGTTAATAGTCATTATTTTCCTGTATAAATCGTTGATTGTTACGATAAAAAATGTCAGTTAAATATATCATATAGGAGACACACACAGTGATATTTGAGAAGTGAAGTGATTGGATTTACAGAAAGTGTGCAATAATTGGTCATACAAAATCAGGCAGGTGCATAAATTTGGGCACCACAAAAAAGAAAAGAAATCAATATTTAGTAGATCCGCCTTTTGCAGAAATTACAGCCTCTAAACGCTTCCTGTAGGTTCCAATGAGAGTCTGGATTGTGGTTGAAGGTATTTTGGACCATTCCTCTTTACAAAACATCTCTAGTTCATTCAGGTTTGATGGCTTCTGAGCATGGACAGCTCTCTTTAACTCACACCACAGATTTTCAATTATATTCAGGTCTGGGGACTGAGATGGCCATTCCAGAACGTTGTACTTGTTCCTCTGCATGAATGCCTTAGTGGATTTTGAGCAGTGTTTCGGGTCGTTGTCTTGTTAAAAGATCCAGCCCCGGCGCAGCTTCAGCTTTGTCACTGATTCCTGGACATTGGTCTCCAGAATCTGCTGATACTGAGTGGAATCCATGCGTCCCTCAACTTTGACAAGATTCCCAGTCCCTGCACTGGCCACACAGTCCCACAGCATGATGGAACCACCACCATATTTTACTGTAGGTAGCAGGTGTTTTTCTTGGAATGCTGTGTTCTTTTTCCTCCATGCATAACGCCCTTGTTATGCCCAAATAACTCAATTTTAGTTTCATCAGTCCACAGCACCTTATTCCAAAATGAAGCTGGCTTGTCCAAATGTGCTTGAGCATACCTCAAGCAGCTCTGTTTGTGCTGTGGACAAAGAAAAGGCTTCCTCTGCATCACTCTCGCATACAGCATCTCCTTATGTAATGTCATCTGCTGCAAGATGATGTTGTAGGTCTTTGGTGCTGGTCTGTGGGTTGACTCTGACTGTTCTCACCATTCATCGCTTCTGTCTATCCAAATCTTTCTTGGTCTGCCACTTCGAGCCTTAACTTGAACTGAGCCTGTGGTCTTCCATTTCCTCAATATGTTCCTAACTGTGGAAACAGACAGCTTAAATCTCTGGGACAGCTTTCTGTATCCTTCCCTAAACCATGATGGTGAACAATCTTTGTCTTCAGGTCATTTGAGAGTTGTTTTGTGACCCCATGTTGCTACTCTTCAGAGAAAATTAAAGGAGGAGGGAAACTTAAAATTGACCCCCTTAAATACTCTTTCTCATTATAGGATTCACCTGTGTATGTAGGTCAGGGGTCACTGAGCTTACCAAGCCAATTTGAGTTCCAATAATTAGTTCTAAAAGTTTTGGAATCAATAAAATGACAACGGTGCCCAAATTTATGCACCTGCCTGATTTTGTTTGAACAATTATTGCACACTTTCTGTAAATCCAATAAATAAACTTCATTTCACTTCTCAAATATCACTGTGTGTGTCTCCTATATGATATATTTAACTGACATTTTTTATCGTAACAACCAACGATTTATACAGGAAAATAATGACTATTAACAAGGTTGCCCATATGTAATATTCAATCATTTTCCTTAATAAATAAATAACCAAGTATAATATTTTTGTCTCATTTGTTTAAGTGATTTCTCTTTATCTACTTCTAGGAGTTGAGTGAAAATCTGATGATGTTTTAGGTCATATTTATGCAGAGATATAGAAAATTCTAAAGTGTTCACAAACTTCCATGCACCACTGTATATATACTGTATATTCTAGCAAAATACCACACTTCAGCGGAGAAGTATTGTGTTAAAGAAGTTATGAAAAAGAAAGGAAACATTTTAAAAATAACATAACATGATTGTCAATGTAATTGTTTTGTGTTATGAGTGTTCCTGTCATTAAGGATTTGATTATCATTATTTCTTTCAATCAGGTTCGTATTTGGAGGATGTGTTGTGTTCAAGTTACATTCCGTGTTTGTCTAGTCTATCCATGACCATCTCATCTTCGTTGTCTTCTGTTGTAAAGATAACAGGTTTCATTCATCGAAGTGATCACCACCCAAATCGGTACTCGTGAATCTAAGATGTTTAACAGGCATCCCTGGTATTAAGTTGTGGATTTGCCTGAGAATATTTAGCGGCAGCGTGTCTAGGAACGTAATTTAAACTTAAGCTTTACACCTTGCTTTCCAATTGATATGTCTACAAAGGCTTGTACAGCGTCAGAGGGTTGTTCCTTTCCTACTGCATCAATAAACAGCTCGTCTTCCTCTTTATCTGAGACATCACACACTGCATGCACGGGTTTACTTTTCCAAGTCCTGCAAACTTTAGCGAAGTGCTCAATTTACCACTTTTTTTACACTGTCTTCCTTTAGCTGGACATTGACTTTTTCCTCCATGTGGTCTGTTTCCAGTAGGTGAACTTATGAATATGCGTGTATGCGTCAGTCGCTTCATATTCTATTGCTGCCGTCTCAATTGTGTAATGCGTTTTTGTTCAGCGCTCTTTGGAGCTCTTGCTTT
Organism: Polypterus senegalus; assembly: GCF_016835505.1. Lineage (NCBI taxonomy): Eukaryota > Metazoa > Chordata > Cladistia > Polypteriformes > Polypteridae > Polypterus > Polypterus senegalus. The sequence continues at coordinate 91,835,385 of NC_053158.1, forward strand.
TGCCTGCGTACTGCATTCACAGTCAGTACATGCATCGAAGGTTCTCAGCTGTGCTTGTGCTACCTCGTGAGATCTTGCAATGTCCACGGCTTTATTTAATGTTAGCTCAGACCCGGCACTTAAAAGTTTCTCTCGCACTTTTGCTGAGTTTGTGCCAAACACTAGTCTATCCCTGACCATCTCATCTTAGTTTGCATGAGCACAATCCTTCACCAGCAATTTTAACTCTGTTACAAAGTGATCAAAAGTCTTGTTTATACCTTGTGTGTTCTCATTAAACTTGTATCTCGTGAATAAAGTATTCGACGAAGGCATGACAAACGACAGCGAGCGTGTCCATATATTTAATTTAAACTTACGGTTTACACGTGCTTTGTTTCTCGCAGTAGCTGCACTTATGAATAAGCTTGTATGCGTTTTCTTCAGCCTCTTTGGGAGCTCTTCCTTCTTTTCTATGTACTGCGTTCACAGTCAGTTCACGTGATTACGTGGGAGGTGTGATGATGTGACACGCAGCACGCCCCACGCCATCGAGCTAAAGTCCATTACAGTATATGGAGAAAAATAGGTTCCAGTTATGACCATTACGTGTAGAATTTCAAAATGAAACCTGCCCAACTTTTGTAAGTAAGCTGTAAGGAATGAGCCTGCCAAATTTCAGCCTTCTACCTACACAGGAAGTTGGAGAATTAGTGATGAGTGAGTGAGTGAGTGAGTCAGTGAGGACTTTTCCTTTTATTAGTATATATATACAGTGGGATGCAAAAGTTTCGGCAACCTTGTTAATAGTCATTATTTTCCTGTATAAATCGTTGGTTGTTACGATAAAAATGTCAGTTAAATATATCATATAGGAGACACACACAGTGATATTTGAGAAGTGAAATGAAGTTTATTGGATTTACAGAAAGTGTGCAATAATTGTTCATACAAAATCAGGCAGGTGCATAAATTTGGGCACCACAAAAAAGAAAAGAAATCAATATTTAGTAGATCCGCCTTTTGCAGAAATTACAGCCTCTAAACGCTTCCTGTAGGTTCCAATGAGAGTCTGGATTGTGGTTGAAGGTATTTTGGACCATTCCTCTTTACAAAACATCTCTAGTTCATTCAGGTTTGATGGCTTCTGAGCATGGACAGCTCTCTTTAACTCACACCACAGATTTTCAATTATATTCAGGTCTGGGGACTGAGATGGCCATTCCAGAACGTTGTACTTGTTCCTCTGCATGAATGCCTTAGTGGATTTTGAGCAGTGTTTCGGGTCGTTGTCTTGTTAAAAGATCTAGCCCCGCCGCAGCTTCAGCTTTGTCATTGATTCCTGGACATTGGTCTCCAGAATCTGCTGATACTGAGTGGAATCCATGCGTCCCTCAACTTTGACAAGATTCCCAGTCCCTGCACTGGCCACACAGTCCCACAGCATGATGGAACCACCACCATATTTTACTGTAGGTAGCAGGTGTTTTTCTTGGAATGCTGTGTTCTTTTTCCTCCATGCATAACGCCCTTGTTATGCCCAAATAACTCAATTTTAGTTTCATCAGTCCACAGCACCTTATTCCAAAATGAAGCTGGCTTGTCCAAATGTGCTTGAGCATACCTCAAGCAGCTCTGTTTGTGCTGTGGACAAAAAAGGCTTCCTCTGCATCACTCTCGCATACAGCATCTCCTTATGTATGTCATCTGCTGCAAGATGATGTTGTAGGTCTTTGGTGCTGGTCTGTGGGTTGACTCTGACTGTTCTCACCATTCATCGCTTCTGTCTATCCAAAATCTTTCTTGGTCTGCCACTTGGAGCCTTAACTTGAACTGAGCCTGTGGTCTTCCATTTCCTCAATATGTTCCTAACTGTGGAAACAGACAGCTTAAATCTCTGGGACAGCTTTCTGTATCCTTCCCCTAAACCATGATGGTGAACAATCTTTGTCTTCAGGTCATTTGAGAGATGTTTTGTGACCCCCATGTTGCTACTCTTCAGAGAAAATTAAAGGAGGAGGGAAACTTACAATTGACCCCCTTAAATACTCTTTCTCATTATAGGATTCACCTGTGTATGTAGGTCAGGGGTCACTGAGCTTACCAAGCCAATGTGAGTTCCAATAATTAGTTCTAAAAGTTTTGGAATCAATAAAATGACAACGGTGCCCAAATTTATGCACCTGCCTGATTTTGTTTGAACAATTATTGCACACTTTCTGTAAATCCAATAAACTAAACTTCATTTCACTTCTCAAATATCACTGTGTGTGTCTCCTATATGATATATTTAACTGACATTTTTTATCGTAACAACCAACGATTTATACAGGAAAATAATGACTATTAACAAGGTTGCCCATATGTAATATTCAATCATTTTCCTTAATAAATAAATAACCAAGTATAATATTTTTGTCTCATTTGTTTAAGTGATTTCTCTTTATCTACTTCTAGGAGTTGAGTGAAAATCTGATGATGTTTTAGGTCATATTTATGCAGAGATATAGAAAATTCTAAAGTGTTCACAAACTTCCATGCACCACTGTATATATACTGTATATTCTAGCAAAATACCACACTTCAGCGGAGAAGTATTGTGTTAAAGAAGTTATGAAAAAGAAAAGGAAACATTTTAAAAATAACATAACATGATTGTCAATGTAATTGTTTTGTGTTATGAGTGTTCCTGTCATTAAGGATTTGATTATCATTATTTCTTTCAATCAGGTTCGTATTTGGAGGATGTGTTGTGTTCAAGTTACATTCCGTGTTTGTCTAGTCTATCCATGACCATCTCATCTTCGTTGTCTTCTGTTGTAAAGATAACAGGTTTCATTCATCAAGTGATCACCACCCAAATCGGTACTCGTGAATCTAAGATGTTTAACAGGCATCCCTGGTATTAAGTTGTGGATTTGCCTGAGAATATTTAGCGGCAGCGTGTCTAGGAACGTAATTTAAACTTAAGCTTTACACCTTGCTTTCCAATTGATATGTCTACAAAGGCTTGTACAGCGTCAGAGGGTTGTTCCTTTCCTACTGCATCAATAAACAGCTCGTCTTCCTCTTTATCTGAGACATCACACACTGCATGCACGGGTTTACTTTTCCAAGTCCTGCAAACTTTAGCGAAGTGCTCAATTTACCACTTTTTTTACACTGTCTTCCTTTAGCTGGACATTGACTTTTTCCTCCATGTGGTCTGTTTCCGCAGTAGGTGAACTTATGAATATGCGTGTATGCGTCAGTCGCTTCATATTCTATTGCTGCCGTCTCAATTGTGTAATGCGTTTTTGTTCAGCGCTCTTTGGAGCTCTTGCTTTTGCCTGCGTACTGCATTCACAGTCAGTACATGCATCGAAGGTTCTCAGCTGTGCTTGTGCTACCTCGTGAGATCTTGCAATGTCCACGGCTTTATTTAATGTTAGCTCAGACCCGCACTTAAAAGTTTCTCTCGCACTTTTGCTGAGTTTGTGCCAAACACTAGTCTATCCCTGACCATCTCATCTTAGTTTGCATGAGCACAATCCTTCACCAGCAATTTTAACTCCGTTACAAAGTGATCAAAAGTCTTGTTTATACCTTGTGTGTTCTCATTAAACTTGTATCTCGTGAATAAAGTATTCGACGAAGGCATGACAAACGACAGCGAGAGCGTGTCCATATATTTAATTTAAACTTACGGTTTACACGTGCTTTGTTTCGCAGTAGCTGCACTTATGAATAAGCTTGTATGCGTTTTTCTTCAGCGCTCTTTGGGAGCTCTTCCTTCTTTTCTATGTACTGCGTTCACAGTCAGTTCACGTGATTACGTGGGAGGTGTGATGATGTGACGCAGCTACGCCCCCACGCCATCGAGCTAAAGTCCATTACAGTATATGGAGAAAAATAGGTTCCAGTTATGACCATTACGTGTAGAATTTCAAAATGAAACCTGCCCAACTTTTGTAAGTAAGCTGTAAGGAATGAGCCTGCCAAATTTCAGCCTTCTACCTACACAGGAAGTTGGAGAATTAGTGATGAGTGAGTGAGTGAGTGAGTCAGTGAGGACTTTTCCTTTTATTAGTATATATATACAGTGGGATGCAAAAGTTTCGGCAACCTTGTTAATAGTCATTATTTTCCTGTATAAATCGTTGATTGTTACGATAAAAAATGTCAGTTAAATATATCATATAGGAGACACACACAGTGATATTTGAGAAGTGAAATGAAGTTTATTGGATTTACAGAAAGTGTGCAATAATTGTTCAAACAAAATCAGGCAGGTGCATAAATTTGGGCACCACAAAAAAGAAAAGAAATCAATATTTAGTAGATCCGCCTTTTGCAGAAATTACAGCCTCTAAACGCTTCCTGTAGGTTCCAATGAGAGTCTGGATTGTGGTTGAAGGTATTTTGGACCATTCCTCTTTACAAAACATCTCTAGTTCATTCAGGTTTGATGGCTTCTGAGCATGGACAGCTCTCTTTAACTCACACCACAGATTTTCAATTATATTCAGGTCTGGGGACTGAGATGGCCATTCCAGAACGTTGTACTTGTTCCTCTGCATGAATGCCTTAGTGGATTTTGAGCAGTGTTTCGGGTCGTTGTCTTGTTAAAAGATCTAGCCCCGCCGCAGCTTCAGCTTTGTCATTGATTCCTGGACATTGGTCTCCAGAATCTGCTGATACTGAGTGGAATCCATGCGTCACCCCAACTTTGACAAGATTCCCAGTCCCTGCACTGGCCACACAGTCCCACAGCATGATGGAACCACCACCATATTTTACTGTAGGTAGCAGGTGTTTTTCTTGGAATGCTGTGTTCTTTTTCCTCCATGCATAACGCCCCTTGTTATGCCCAAATAACTCAATTTTAGTTTCATCAGTCCACAGCACCTTATTCCAAAATGAAGCTGGCTTGTCCAAATGTGCTTGAGCATACCTCAAGCAGCTCTGTTTGTGCTGTGGACAAAGAAAAGGCTTCCTCTGCATCACTCTCGCATACAGCATCTCCTTATGTATGTCATCTGCTGCAAGATGATGTTGTAGGTCTTTGGTGCTGGTCTGTGGGTTGACTCTGACTGTTCTCACCATTCATCGCTTCTGTCTATCCAAAATCTTTCTTGGTCTGCCACTTGGAGCCTTAACTTGAACGGAGCCTGTGGTCTTCCATTTCCTCAATATGTTCCTAACTGTGGAAACAGACAGCTTAAATCTCTGGGACAGCTTTCTGTATCCTTCCCTAAACCATGATGGTGAACAATCTTTGTCTTCAGGTCATTTGAGAGATGTTTTGTGACCCCCATGTTGCTACTCTTCAGAGAAAATTAAAGGAGGAGGGAAACTTACAATTGACCCCCTTAAATACTCTTTCTCATTATAGGATTCACCTGTGTATGTAGGTCAGGGGTCACTGAGCTTACCAAGCCAGTGTGAGTTCCAATAATTAGTTCTAAAAGTTTTGGAATCAATAAAATGACAACGGTGCCCAAATTTATGCACCTGCCTGATTTTGTTTGAACAATTATTGCACACTTTCTGTAAATCCAATAAACTAAACTTCATTTCACTTCTCAAATATCACTGTGTGTGTCTCCTATATGATATATTTAACTGACATTTTTTATCGTAACAACCAACGATTTATACAGGAAAATAATGACTATTAACAAGGTTGCCCATATGTAATATTCAATCATTTTCCTTAATAAATAAATAACCAAGTATAATATTTTGTCTCATTTGTTTAAGTGATTTCTCTTTATCTACTTCTAGGAGTTGAGTGAAAATCTGATGATGTTTTAGGTCATATTTATGCAGAGATATAGAAAATTCTAAAGTGTTCACAAACTTCCATGCACCACTGTATATATACTGTATATTCTAGCAAAATACCACACTTCGCAGCGGAGAAGTATTGTGTTAAAGAAGTTATGAAAAAGAAAAGGAAACATTTTAAAAATAACATAACATGATTGTCAATGTAATTGTTTTGTGTTATGAGTGTTCCTGTCATTAAGGATTTGATTATCATTATTTCTTTCAATCAGGTTCGTATTTGGAGGATGTGTTGTGTTCAAGTTACATTCCGTGTTTGTCTAGTCTATCCATGACCATCTCATCTTCGTTGTCTTCTGTTGTAAAGATAACAGGTTTCATTCATCGAAGTGATCACCACCCAAATCGGTACTCGTGAATCTAAGATGTTTAACAGGCATCCCTGGTATTAAGTTGTGGATTTGCCTGAGAATATTTAGCGGCAGCGTGTCTAGGAACGTAATTTAAACTTAAGCTTTACACCTTGCTTTCCAATTGATATGTCTACAAAGGCTTGTACAGCGTCAGAGGGTTGTTCCTTTCCTACTGCATCAATAAACAGCTCGTCTTCCTCTTTATCTGAGACATCACACACTGCATGCACGGGTTTACTTTTCCAAGTCCTGCAAACTTTAGCGAAGTGCTCAATTTACCACTTTTTTTACACTGTCTTCCTTTAGCTGGACATTGACTTTTTCCTCCATGTGGTCTGTTTCCGCAGTAGGTGAACTTATGAATATGCGTGTATGCGTCAGTCGCTTCATATTCTATTGCTGCCGTCTCAATTGTGTAATGCGTTTTTGTTCAGCGCTCTTTGGAGCTCTTGCTTTTTGCCTGCGTACTGCGTTCACAGTCAGTACATGCATCGAAGGTTCTCAGCTGTGCTTGTGCTACCTCGTGAGATCTTGCAATGTCCACGGCTTTATTTAATGTTAGCTCAGACCCGGCACTTAAAAGTTTCTCTCGCACTTTTGCTGAGTTTGTGCCAAACACTAGTCTATCCCTGACCATCTCATCTTAGTTTGCATGAGCACAATCCTTCACCAGCAATTTTAACTCTGTTACAAAGTGATCAAAAGTCTTGTTTATACCCAGCGTCCTCTCATTTAACTTGTATCTTGCGAATATCGTATTCATCTTAGGCATGACAAACACCAGCGGCATCATGTCTATGAACTTAATTTAAAGTTAAGCTTTACAGCTTGCTTTCCTATTCGTTTGCATAAGCACAGTCCTTTACCAGCAATTTTAATTCCGTTACAGCAATTTTAACTCCGTTACAAAGTGATCAAAAGTCTCGTTTATACCCTGCGTCTTCTCATTAAACTTGTATCTTGCGAATATCGTATTCGTCTTAGGCATGACAAACGTCAGCGTAGTGTGTCTATAAACTTAATTTAAACTTAAGGTTTACACTGTGCTTTGTTTCCGCAGTAGCTGCACTTATGAATATGCTTGTATGCGTCACTCACTTCATATTCTTTTGCTGCCTTCTCAATTGCGCTTTTTGTTCAGCGCTCTTTGGAGCTCTTGGTTGTTCTCTACGTATTGCGTTCACAGTCAGTTCATGTGAACCGCTTGGAGTACATGCACTGAAGGTTCTCAGTTGTGCTTTTGCTATCTCGTGCGATCTTGCGATGTCCACGACTTTATTTAATGTTAGCTAAGACCCGGCACTTAAAAGTTTCTCCTGCACTTTCGCTGAGTTTGTCCCAAACACTAGACTATCCCTGACCATCTCATCTTCGTTTGCATAAGCACAGTCCTTCACCTGCGAATATTTAGCGGCAGTGTGTCTATTGGATTGCTGCTGACGGACGGCCTTATATGGGCAGGCAGTCAATTACGTGGGAGGCGTGCTGATGGAGGACGCAACTCCGCCTCACACTGCGACCAAGCTGCAGGCTATGACCGTATATATGTACGTAAGTAGGTTCCAGTTATGACCGTTATGCGTAGAATTTCAAAATGAAACCTGCCTAACTTTTGCAAGTAAGCTATAAAGAATGAGCCTGCCAAATTTCAGTCTTCTGACTACACGGGAAGTTGGAGAATTAGTGATGAGTCAGTCAGTCAGTCAGTCAGTGAGTCAATCAGTCAATTGACATCACTGCCAATCCTGATGATGTCACCTCCGGTTCTGGTGCAAAGATGACCCCCAGGATGATATTACTTCCTACACGGGTCTTTAAAGCCACCATCTTGCCTTTGTTTAATCAGTTCTGTTTTGGACTTAGTCTTGTGAACAACTCTCTTTGAGAACAGTTCTAGAAGAGCCAGTAAAGGTGCTTCAAAGAACAAATATCACTTTATTTGAACCTGTGACTTTAGTTGTGTTGAGGGTTTGAGGTTCAGTAACCCTACTACTTGCCACATTATATATAAAAATATAACTTCTGGGCATTGCACCATGTGGTAGCCTTTGCTGAAGCGCTCTCTCTCACTCTCACAGTTTTTTTTCTACAGTTATTAATATTTTTAAAGTTATTAATTATCAATGTTTAAATTTGGCCTCTGGATTGTTACTATACATTTTTTAATTAATTTTTAAATTAAGCTCCAGAGATGCTGCAGTAAAATGCAGACCTGTGGTTCCAGCTCATCTCAACTGCATTTGGGAAAGCTGCAAACTTGAGAAATGTCACAGGGTGAGTGTAAAAATCTGCCTACATCTGAGAATGTAAGAGAATATGAGGAATGTAAAGTGGAATATATTAAATATACCTGTGCTCATTACACACTATCACAGGAGAATCCAATCTAAAGATAAAAGGGCAAAGATCTGGAACAACGATAAAAGTTACAGGTTCATCCGAGGATGGAAGAGGTGAAAGTACAGAGCAAAAATAAAAGTAAGGTGGAAGGGATTCAGACCTGGCCTGACTCCATATAATGACAAATGTTCAACTTCTTATATTTAAATTTGAATGAACCATTACATCTCATAGCGTGTTAGGGTAATTTTGGATTCTGTGACATTTTGGGTATTGCAGAGAACTGAACTGAATCTCTTATTTCACGTGCTCTTTTAAGCTGGATGGGTTTCATTAGACTGAGTGGGAAAAGCAGGAGAGGTACTGGAGATTTATGTGACTGAGCAATGGTGAAAAAGGGAGCATATTTTAATTAAAACTAAATGTGTGATCCAGACATTGAAATGTGGACTGAATTCATCCTTTCTACTCCTCTGCTAAATAAGTGATATCATCCTGGCTGACTTAGAAACAGAATTGATTCACTCTGTACCAATATCTTAATGACAAATCATAGTGATGATAGTGACTTCAAACAAGGAAACAAGCATCAATCAGCATGTTCATAGACACTAGAAGCTAGACCTGCTCTACAGTTTTCAAATGTTAAAACCTTTTAGTATATACATGACATTATCTTACTGCCATCTACAACCCTGTTATTGTTGCATAGAGTGGTATGATGGCACAGTGCGCCAGGTAAGGAGGAAGTTAGATGTGGTGGGTTTCACTGAACTGGTACTGAGGCTCAAAAGTTTGTAATGATGCTAAAGCTGATCCAGCCCTGCTAAAGAACTAAAAGAGTCTTAAAAGTGTTACTGTACTGTTTATATTTGTAGTTTTTAATTTTAAGTTATCTGAGGTAGAATCAGTCCACGTTGCTGCGGATGATCAGTGTCCTATTATTTATATAGGAGAGGAATGAAGGTCAGTAGGAACAAGGCAGAATACATGTGTATGAATGAGAGGCGGGTCAGAGGAATGATAAGGATGTAGAAGTTTACGAAAGTGGATGAGTTTAAATACTTGGGACCAACAGTACAGAGTAACAGGGATTGTGGAAGAGGGGTGAAGAACAGAGTGTAGGCAGGGTGGAGTGAGTGGAGAAGACTGTCAGGAGTGAGTTGTGACAGATAGGTACCAGCAATAATGAGCAGGAATGTTGATAAGACAGTAGTGATACCAGCTATGGTATACGGGTTGGAGACGGTGGCTCTGACAAAAAGATAGGAGACAGAGCTGGAGGTGGCAGAGTTAAAGATGCTAAAATTTGCATTGGCTGTGATGAGGATGGACAGGATTAGGAACAAGTATGTTAAAGGGTCAGCTCAGGTTGGACAGTTTGGAGACAAAGCCAGAGAGGCAAGATTGTGTTGGCGTGGACATGTACAGAGGAGAGATGCTAGGTATACAGTATTGAGAGAAGGATGCTAAGGATTGAGCTGGTGGCAAGAAGAAAAGAGAAACGCCAAAGAGGAGGTTTTTGGATGTGGTGAGAGAGGACATGCAGGTAGTGGGTATGACAGAGCAACATGCAGAAAGATATAACTAATCTTCTGTGGCTACTCCTAATAAGAGCAGCCAAAAGAAGACGAAAATTATTAATGTATGAACAATCAGAACACAGTGTATAATCTGATCAGCCTAAAAATAATTAAAAAAAAACTGCTTGCCACATAAATTAAAAATAGCATAGAAGACAAAAGCAGAAACATTTAAATACTCTTGAAAATCAAGTAAAAGCAGCAATAACATTATGAGCCAGAACTTGAACTTGAAGGTGAACTAACGTAGGTGGCATGTTAGACAAGTTATGAAGCCACTATATATGTTATTATTGCTAAATATTTTTTCCTTTTCCATGGTGAATGTTATTCTATATACTCTTATCATTTCATGTCCTTATAACATAGTATATCCAATAATAAGACCAGATCAGGCTATGACATGCTACTGGAATCCCAATGGTTTTAGTTATCTCTTGATACCTGCTTTGATCTCAGATTACGTTGTTGTATAAACTACAACATTTTTGGAAAGCTATTGGAAAAAAATAGTTTTCCCATTACATTAAATTCTGGGTGATTCAGAAAACTGATTTAGTCTTCCAGAATTTTCCTTTTAAAGGTTTTTTTGTCTATCAGAGCACCCCATGTGTTTTCATCTGAATCAATATAAGGGGAGTTCAGAATCCCATATTTGCTGTTCTTCGTTATTGTGTAACACTTATGTGCTAAATTCAGGTTTTAATTGATTTCAGGAGCCTGATTCTCCTATTTGTTCTGCTTGGTGTTCAGACACTTAAGCTAAACCTTGTTTTAAGCATTCTGCTTAGTCTTTTGCCATGTTTGACTTCCCGTGGTTAATTAAGCTCAGAAGTGCATTGCTAATGTGGATATCACTTATGCTTCTATGTCAAATATGGATGTACCAGTCTCAGTTGTGCTAGGCCAAGGGTCAGTTATACAACCTTTTTATCTCTAGTTACAGAGCACATTCATAACAAGTGTAATGGCACATTTTATAATTTGAAAATTATACCCTTCCAATAGTACTACTCAACTAATGTCTTTCACATTAGATTCTGGAGGCACAGAGAGGAAACCCTATGGTTTTTACAATGATGTAAATTTAAATGGAGATCTGCTACCTTTTTCATCAATATTTAACTCATTTAGTTAATTGTCAGAATTAAAAGAAGCATTATGCTACAGACTTTTTCTCTGCACTTTAAATAGCAAAGCTATTTAGTGATCAAGATTATTTGCACAGATAGATATGGAACAGAAAAACAAAATTACATTAGACAATTTCAAAAATCCATCCAAAATTATAGCAATTGTTATGATTCTTCCATTTGTCAACCAGTCTCAAAATTGGCTGCATAGCTTAAACAAACACATATCATATGTGAGAAGAATAATAGACATTCATGTACATTAACTAGGGCTTGTCACAGCCTTTTGTTAGGGACCTCTGATCTTGTGTCTCTTATCTTAATGTGTTCTTGGCCATTACTACTGTATGCTGATTGCTTTGCTTCTGCATGGTAACTGAATTGCTCTGCCATCACCTTATCTGATTTCTTCTTTATTTGAGCAAATACCTTGCTATAAAGCTAAGTTTCTTTGTGCATCAACATTGCCTAATTTCTTTGGGGTTTTTTTCATGTGTTTTTTCTTTGATTTGTATGCTTTTGCTAAGCTTTTATTTTTTAAAGTTTTAGATTTTAACTATGTTGCCACCTGCTTTTATCCCTGTTTACACTGGTTCAGTTACTGAAATTTCACTTACACGTCTGTGCTATGTATCTCCCATATGCTAATTCCTTTTCAAATTATATTGCCAGTAACTTTTATATTGTCATGCTCAGCAGATTTTATTTTTTTTACAACTGAGAGTTGCAGTCCAAAAATTGCATATTTAAGCATGGAAGTCCCAACATAAAGTAAAATCAAAGTGTGATGATTTGAGCTCACATGACATTAAAAAGATAAATAAAATTGCTTTTAATGAGACTGAGAAGCCCAGGTTGCTTTTGGAAGAATCTGGTGCTCAGCAAGTGGTATCAGGTTTACCTTTACCTTTAAATATGTCCCCACAGCACAGCGCCAAATGGTACACAATAGTCAATCCCTTATTTATTTCTCTCTCTTCTCTTCATGTCCACCTCTACTCCTCCTGGCAAGCTTTGTCCAGGTCTTCTTGGCTCTGGCCTCCAGAGTAGTGGCTGCTGGCTCCTTTTATAAGGCACCCAGAAGTGCTCCAGGTGCTTGTTGACCAACTTCAGGCAGCACTTCTGGTTGAAATGGAAGAACCGCATCCAAGGGCTCAGCAGCAGCTGCAGTGCCCCCTGATGGCACCCATGGAACCCAACAGGGTTGCATCAAACTCCAGCTCCCATGAAGCCCAGCAGGAGTCCGAGGTACCACTGTAACCCTGGGGGGCTGCCACCTAGCGCTCTGGGGGAGGTAATGCTCTGGATGGGCTCCCTCCCCCAGTCCTTTCAGGAAGGGCCCCAGCCGAGTGCCACAATATATATTATATATAAAAATATATACATACAGTGCTTGAAATGTTTTTCTTAGTAATTTTACCTGTTACTTGTGCAAATATATTTCTTATCATTTTTGTGACAATGTCATGCTCATTTTCCTTTTATTAGTTCATCTGCTGGATGTTCCTTAAGAGGCAAATCTATTTTGCATAAAAGCCACAATGTCAGGAGAGTGTTGATCGTATCTCTGATCAATACCACCTTTGGGCACAACCAGTTTTTGCTCATTCCTTGTGTCCTGCATATCTTTCTGCCAATCATTTCTCTTTTTTTTTCTTTGGTTTGATTCTTTAATCATGTGTTTCAAACTAATAGCCTTTGCCATGGCCGATGGCGCTGAGCTAGACAGTTTCACACCTCAGCTATTTTGCCCAACTCCTGAATGCTTCCTTGTGTGCTCCCTTTGTTTCCTGTCCAGACTTACTCAATATATTGATACTCTGATAACTTCCCTCATTTTCTTTTTCTAACAGAGCACTCCATACAACAATTAGCTCAGTGTTCCCTACCGCCAAATACACATCTCTGGGAATAGAAGTTTTCAAAGACTTTGTTTAAAACTCAAAAGTATCTATAACATCATGAAATAATTTTCTTTCTTTCACTATGTTGAAAAGTATACATCCAAAGATTTGTGAAGATAGATTGGAGACATAGCAGTATTCAGGATATTTTGGTAGGTTGTTCTTTACTAGTATAATGCAGTGGTGACTGTGAGAGATATTGGCATAAAGCATTTAAACATTACAGTAATCCCTCCTCGATCGCAGGGGTTGCATTCCAGAACCCCCCGCGATAGATGAAAATCCACAAAGTAGAAACCATATGTTTGTATGGTTATTTTTATATATTTTAAGCCCTTATACAGTAAACTCTCCCACACTGTTAATTTTATTACAGCCCTCTAGACATGAAATAACACCCTTTTTGTCAAAAGTTTAAACTGTGCTCCATGACAAGACAGAGATGACAGTTCTTTCTCACAATTAAAAGAATGCAAACATATCTTCCTCTTCAAAGAATACGTGTCAGGAGCAGAGAATGTCAGAGAGAGAGAGAGAGCGTGAGAGAAAAGCAAGCAATCAAAAAATCAATATGTGCTTTTAAGTATGCCGAAGCACCGTGATAAAGCGGCATTTTGTAGAGGAGCGTCCGTATCCTTTAGGCAAACAGCCTCTGTGCAAACAGCCCCTCTGCTCACACCCCCTCCGTCAGGCAGAGAGACTGAGAGAGACAGAGAAAAGCAAACAATCAAGCACCGCGCGGGAAGCATATCGTATATCATTGAGGAGTTTTATTTAATAAGTAATACATGCACTGATTGGGTAGCTTCTAAGCCATCTGCCAATAGTGTCCCTTGTATGAAATCAACTGGGCAAACAAACTGAGGAAGCATGTAACATAAATTGAAAGCCCCATTCTCCGCAGAAATCCGCGAACCAGCGAAAAATCCATGATATATATTTAGATATGCTTACATTTAAAATCCACAATGGAGTGAAGCCGCAAAAGTCAAAGCGCGATATAGCGAGGGATCACTGTACTGTAATAACTGTGTGAAGAAAAAAGAGGAAATATAAATGTGAAAATGTAATGATCTCATTTTGTCAGATTGATCACTGTTTCTGTTTTCTGTTTGGACAGAAAATATTAAAAAATGCTTATTAGTAATGCCCAAAAACTGAGATGTAGCTCGTACTATATGTGTTGGCTGTACCCACCAATCTGAGTGAGTTATATTTCCAGAATGCAGTATCAAGCACATTGAGTCAATGGATAGAAGTAAAAACTTGAAAGTGCTACAAAGGCACTAAAAATACCTGAATTGAACAGCTTCCATTTTTAAGGCTTAGAAACAAGAATTCCAAGAAAAATAAATGTAGGTACAACAAGCAATGATTCAGGAAAGACCACAATCTATTGTGGTTTAATATTTTTTTAATAGTTAACCATCAATTACCATTTTATAATTTGAAAAACAGATTTGCCTTAAAGAAGTCACCAGTACGTTGAGCCAGTGGCACATTACAGTAGATGTCAAACCTGACAACAGCAGTAGCCGATCTTATTGCATATCAGGTGACATGCCTGAAATCACAGGGGATGACAAATGTACGACAACTTTTCCAGTTTCACATATCCAAAATATCACGCCCATTTTTCTGACAGCCAATAACAAGCTGCCTGATGGAGGTGATGTTTTCTAAATGCTTTCCAGGTACAGCACATTCAGCTGCAATCTCAGCCATTTTTTTTTCTTTTTTCCATTCTGTCATGGTACATAAAATACAAAAAAAGAGACATACAAGCTTCTCTTCTTTTTCTTGATTCTGAGTAGCTATATTACATGCATTGTCATTTTAGATGAGTGCTCATTGGTTGTCAGCTTTTGCATACACTAAGCTCTAAAACTCAAGACAAAATTAAACCTTTTTGCACATTAGTTGGACCGAATTACCGCGTATGACAGTGTGCCACTAAGATTCACACCGTCAAGGTGATGGTGATTTATTTATTTTTTATAAAGGATCCCAGGGACGCTCCCAGCCTTGGCCCGACCCGCATACACTCACAAACAGAGTGTCACACACGTGTGGTTTTTGTCTTTTATTATTTTTTTTTTTGAGATTCATGCATTTTCTTTGATTTCATCATCTAGTGTTAGCACTCTTGTGGTTGCCACAAACAATTACTGGATTTTACATCATATTACCATATTACATCATATATTATATCATATTATCTTGTTCCTATGTTTAACTACTACATAAAACGCATTAGACAATTGCTGCTTCACTCCCCCAGTTTTTTTAAAAGCATGCTAAAATCTTGAAAGGAGGCATAAATAGAGAAACACAAGTGAGACAATGTGTCAGTGAATCAAGAGTGTTGGGGTCGTCGGGTGCTATTGATAAATACAACTGCGTGTCATCAGCATAGCTATGGTAACTCACGTAATGCCCCGAGATAATCTGACCTAACAGATGCATGTAAATTCAAAAAGAGCAGCGGACCCAGGATAGAGCCTTGTGGAACACCATATAGAATATCATGTGTATTTGAAGTATAATTACCACAACTAACAAAGAATTTTCTACCTGCCGGGTAGAATTCAAACCAATTTAAGACACTGCCAAAGAGGCCCACACATTAACTAAAGCGATTTCCTAGAATATTGTGATCAATGGTATCAAATGCGGCACTCAGATCTAGGAGGAAGAGAACAGATAAACGGCCTCTGTCTGTATTTACCCGCATCATTTACTACTTTAACGAGTACAGTTTCTGTACTGTGATTTTTTCTGAAACTTATCAAGAATGGCATGTTTATTGAGGTGATCATTAAGCCTGCATAATGACTGCCTTCTCTAGAATTTTACTTAAGAAAGGCAGGTTAGAAATAGGTCTAAAATTTTCAAAAGCAGAGGAGTCAAGATTATTTTTCTTGAACAGGGGTTTAATTACAGCAGTCTTAAGACAGTCTGGGAAGACCCCCCCCCCACCATCTAATGATGTGTTTACTATGTCAAGTACTATCAATTAGCACGCCTGATACTTCTTTGAAAAAACTTGTTGGTATTGGGTCTCAGTTGAGAAATTATTTTATATAAATCATCATTATAAAACATCCTAAATGTCATTTGTTCTAACACTTTGAATCATCAATACCACAGATTAACATGGTCAAACCATATAAAATAGATTTGAAGTGAAAAACGTGAAGTCCGGGACACCTAAAAAAGGGTGTCAGAATAGGGTCAAAAAACACCTGTAAAGAACAGCACATATTCAGCAGTTGAAGACATTGTAAGAGTTAGTGACACATTCAAATTGATGCAACTTGGTCACAGTAACATAAGTTTTGCAACTTTCTTAATTCACAAGTTCACCAGGCCTATCACAGCAGCACTGGGTACAAGGCAGCAAACTCAACTACACAAGACCA
Source organism: Polypterus senegalus (assembly GCF_016835505.1). NCBI lineage: Eukaryota > Metazoa > Chordata > Cladistia > Polypteriformes > Polypteridae > Polypterus > Polypterus senegalus. The sequence continues at coordinate 91,851,928 of NC_053158.1, forward strand.
ATTTAGAAGTACCAGCTCACCTAACATGCACATTTCTGGGATAGGGAACTATAGAATCAGGAGAACAACAGACATAAACTGAGGGAAAACATGCAAACTCCAATCTAACATTAAAAATGTGTGGGATTTGAACCCAGAGTACTGCATCTGTGAGGCAGCACCACTTCTCAATGTGCTATTCCAAAAATTGTGTGCAATTTGTGCAGTTTACATAAATAATAAACAAATATTACTACAATTTTGTGTAAATTTACACAAGAGGTATACTATAATAATATAGGAACATAATTGTAAATTTATCTGGTACGACAAAATCAAAGATAAATGTAAATTTTGAATGATAAACATACATTGTATCTGTTACATGTAATAAAAAACAGAGAGTTATAATTAAAATTTTTGCATTGTCTGTTGTTGGGGTAAATAGTAACACTATAATATAGTCATTTAAATAAATAGTAATCAAGGTAATGCTACTTAATGCTTATAGAGATCTATAAATCTATACTAATAAAAGGCAAAGCCCTCACTCACTCACTCACTCACTCATCACTAATTCTTCAACTTCCCGTGTAGATAGAAAGCTGAAATTTGGCAGGCTTATTCCTTACAGCTTACTTACAAAAGTTAAGCAGGTTTCGAAATTCTACACGTAATGGTCATAACAGTTGACAACATCCGCCATGTTGAACTTTCTTATTTACGGCCCCATCTTCACGAAACTTGGTAGGTGGCTTCCCTGCGCTAACCGAAACCGATGTACGTACTTATTTCAATGGTATGACACCACTGTCGGCCGCCATATTGAACTTTCCAACGTCACTAAATCTCCAACTTCCCGTGTAGGTAGAAGGCTGACCCCATCTTCACGAAATTTGGTAGGCGGCTTCCCTGCACTAACCGAAACCGATGTACATACTTATTTCGGTGGTAGGACGCCACTGTCGGCCGCCATATTGAACTTTCCAACATCACTAATTCTCCAACTTCCCGTGTAGGTAGAAGGATGAAATTTGGCAGGCTCATTCCTTACAGCTTACTTAAAAAAGTTAAGCAGGTTTCATTTCGAAATTGTATGCGTAACAGTCACAACGGTCAACAACGTCTGCCATGTTGAACTTTCTTATTTATGGCCCCATCTTCACGAAATTTGGTAGGCGGCTTCCCTGCGCTAACCGAAACCAATGTACGTACTTATTTTGGTGGTATGATGCCACTGTCGGCCGCCATATTTAACTTTTCAACGGTCTTTGTTACTTATGGGCCCATCTTCAAGAAATTTGGTACGTGGGTTCCCAATGCTAACTGAATCCTACTTCCGTACATATATACGTCCATAGCCTGCAGCTCGGCCACCGTGTGAGGCAGCATTGGGTCCCCTATCCCAACGCCTTCGCACGTTGTTGGCTGCCTGCCTGTATAAGGCCATCCGTCGCTCCGGTCTCTACATTCCCTTCCTAGCTTTGCCACGGGATTCATGTCTCCCTGCTAATAACTACAGCCTTTTTATTTAATCCACGGCTGCTCTGCTATTTTATTGTTTGTTTATTACGATTATAGTTATTGTTTAGGTATTTTAGACTTACTTTACATTGTTCAGGTACCCATTTCCTTTATCATTCCAACCGTACCCCCATTAACGTGTCTGTCGAGGTGATCACCATCGATCAAAGAACTGTCACTTACTGAGTGGTTTCCATGCCCGGAGATGGCACATACCTTTTCCATTCTCTGTGTTACATATTGCATGGCCATATCAGGCTCACTCTTGATATCCGGAGGAACATTGTGTCTTATGTATTGAATGACTGGGACAGGTTCAAGGTGTGGACTAATGATGGTACAGGAGTAAGGATTTTTTTGTATACCACATTCTGAGTTCGGCCCTCCGGTTGTAATATGACCAAGCTGTGCGCTGAGCTTACTCTTGAGCATGCAACGTACAGTTGGCCATGTGAACAGTAATTTTGTTTCAAATGTCACAGCTTGGATTGCTGCTGTCATAATCATTTTGAGTTTCATGGTTTGTTTTAATTACGACAGTATTTGCAGGACTTGTATTGAAGTGACATTCGGCATCTGTCAAGCATTGTAAGCATACAACCAGTTTCATTGGTAACTTCACATCCAGCTTTTGAGTGTTTAAACATTCATAAACATCAAAGTGTCCACTACTGAAATTGTCACCTGTGAGTCTAAGAAGTTTAAGAGGCATTGGCAGTTGTCGAAAGGTGTAAAATATTTGGCCATTTCGGTACACTTGAAAGTGACAACCGAAAAATTCAGCGGCAGCCATCAACTCACATGCAGAACCATAGGTGAAGAGCTTAAGCATTTCACTCTTATAGTGCTCCTGTGTAGTATAATTATCGATATAATATAAGAAGGCAATACCCCTCCCTTAGTGATACGGCGATAAGAAATCAGGAGAAATCAGGAGAAATAACCACGTGGCATAACAGACAAAGGAAGCCATGACAAGACCCCAGTTCGTGAGTGGGGGTCTGATGTTTCGAGTCTGCCATTTTCTTAGCTGCGTTGGAAGGATTTTCCAGATAGGATGATGTTATCTCCCATCCAACTGTCAGCTTCAAAGGTGTGCCGGGCAATGTCCCAAGGTTTTATACTCTTTCCTCATGTGCAGGCCCCCACTTTGGTGAATCATGCCATTCCAAACAAGGAAAAGAGGATACCGTTTCATGCTGACTTTGACACACAAAAATAATATACAATGTCCATTTCGCAGTTGTCCCTGTCTTGTCTTCTAATGCTTGCCTAGCAGTTCTAAATGATGAGCCCCTGTGCTAAATCTGGCTTTGTATTAGCTGTGCATGTGAGTAGAAAGAAAAGTAGTTTATAAAATGTTTGTACAGAGCACAGTGACATATTAAAAATATACACTTATGACAGAGGGCACTTGTGGAGGAAGCCTTTGTCAGAAGTGGAAAAAATGTCCCATCAGCAAAGGATAGTGGTTTGCTGGGAACAGTTTAAGACTGGGGGATGATGAGATGACAGCTGAAATCAAGGAGCTAATCACCTTCTCAAACGATATTATCAGCATGACCTGGAGGCTGGACTTGTAAATCTGGTCCAGAACAGCAAAGACCATAATCTTGCTGGAGCTGATGGTACCATGTGAAAAGTACGAGGAGGATTTGGAAAGGAAGCTGAGCAAATACCAGCCTCTGGGAGATGAATGCACTGAAAATGGGTTGAGAACAAAGTGCCTGCCCATGAAAGTCAGAGCAAGAAGTTTGCCAAGACAGTCCCTCGGGAGAGCATTGAAATTATGTGTATCAGAGGACAACAGCAAAAGAAAATCTACATCTGCAGCACAGTGTGCCAAAAGGCAGAGACAGTGTCACAATGGCTGCATCTACAAAACAAGGAGCAATGGTTAAGCCTCCTTGGATCAGGTCAAGTCTGATCAACCTATTTTAGGGGATGTTGTGGCAAGTACTAAAACATACAATGATGAAGGGAGGCTCCTGACAATAAGCCAGGTATTAACAGTCTCAATCCAGCTGTATATACGTAAAATATCAAAGCACAAATAGTCCTTGAGTACAGCGAGAAAGAGAGAGTATGCTATAGGAGCTTGGACAGTAACAAAACAAACACAGAAATATTGATATGGGAGAAGGAGAGAATGCAAAGGTTAGGTTAAGTAGGGAGACTTTATTACCTGCAGTAAAGTACAAAAAAAAAAACAGAAGACTTTGTTACAAAGATTCAATAGATAAACAAGGACACAACATTTGACAACCATTGTTATTGCTTAAACACACACTTAAGATTAGTACAAAGAGGAATAATTACTTTCAACAGTGCACAAAATCATAATACAGAATTTAACATTTAGCAGCATCCCTAAAAGCGAGAGAAAAGAGGATGGCTGACAGAATTGAGTTGGATTTCTTTCTAACTTGTTTGTAATTTCATTGTTAGAGGTGTGCTTTGAACCTATAATTTTACTGCTCATTTTTTTAATGTTGTTAAGATGGTTTATATTCTTATTGCTGAGGTTGCCAGACCAAGAGATAAAAGCAAATGTAATAATAGATTCAATAAAGGAAGTATAAAAAAGTGTCATTATGGTTATATTCACTTTAAAACATATGTGTTTCCTAAGAAAGAAAAGTTGTGACTGCCCCTATTTACAAATTTGCTCTGTATTAACATCAAAGTTAAATTTGTTTTCAATGGTAGTTCCAAGATATTTGCTTAAAATTATACTTGATAGCCATGATAGCAGAAGACAAGATCAACAAGTGATTCCCCAGCAGAGATAGTGAGCCATTTAAATATTGAAAACACAAAAAGCACTGTATGGCCGTTCAGCTATCTCTTTTGAGAAAGAATGAAGGGTAGAGAGAGAGAGAGGAAAAAATATTTAAAAGCAGTAAGTTGCCACCAAATTACCTTTACAATATCAGGCACTAGCAGCTGTGAATGTAAAAGAAAAAACAAACACCAAAATAAAAATTAAAATCCAAATGTAAACGTAAAATAAAACCTCATAGGATTAGATTTTCACCACTTTGCAGACATTAAGCACTTTTGTCAAACTACTTATAAACTTTACTGAATATTCAGTAGAGATAATGTCAGTTCTCAGTTGTTTCAAGTTTGTAACACTTCATTGCCCAACTACGATTCCAAAGCATAAGTAATATGTCAATAGCAATGTTCTTTTCAGGCATGTTAATTATAGAGAATCTCACTATCAAAGGCTCAAAGAAGTTTTTATTTCTATTTTTTATAAACAGAATTTCTCACTATTATGCAAAATGGAAAGTACTTATAAGTTGTTGGCAACAAAATGCCAATACTTGAGAAGTAAGCTTAAATGTTTTTCACTCTTTATCTGCTACATGAGGCAATTCAAGTAAAGGTTTTGTTGACCAGCATTTCACCTTCATGCTTTTGAATGCTGCCTTGATATACAATATGTGCAAATAAACCCATCAGTTCATCATAACTGAAATCAGGCCACATGTGCAGCCTAGAATTTGGTTTCATTATTTGGCTCTAGATCAGTTGCTGTATACATTTGTTACATTTAGTTATAATTATATCTAAACTGAAATACAGTAAGGGGGTCTTCTGCATCTGATGTACCTGCCCTGTGCACTGAATATCCAATGAAAGGCAGCTTGGAAAGTCATTCAACATTTCTGTCATGATATGCACATTCAGAAGTTCACCTCAGTTTACCATTCAAGCTCTGTCATCATCTTCTTATGCCTCTCTCTCACTAGACTTAAAATCTATCATGCTGTCACTATCCATTTCTGAAGAACTGACACTACTATAACATAATAAATTACTTTTTTACTTCATGCGAATGAACACACTTTACCTTTCGACAGCCCATATTCATCTTGCCCTGCTGCTACAAACACTGTCTCATCAGCCTTTCACCTTCCCATGCTGCTATTTACTGGAAATGAGGAAACTGGGGCTGCCCCTGTTCATTCGACTGGCGGTGGACAAGTTATATGAGGATTAATAGGAAAGGACTCCACTGACCAGTCTAATGGGGAGAATATTTCTTTGAAAAACAAAGAACAAATATTTATCCATGCATTTATTCATGCCTGTGGCTTTAGGTGCAAGATAGGGATCAGTCCTGGATTGAATGCTAGTTAGTTAATCATAGGATGTGCTCATTCACATATACGTTCATACAGGGTTAATTCAGAGCCAGCAACAACCCTAAAATGCATCTGAGCAGCTCTAACTACAATAATTTGAAAATAATATCCAGGATATTATGTAAGTAGAAATGCATAAAAGAAAGCCTCAGGAAATTCACTCCAGATATATTTTCATTTATATCTGAGGGGGGAACATTTTTACTTACAATGCAATACAAATAGGCATTTGCACTGTGGCTGCTTTCAGTTTGTTTCAAATATGAATCATTCAAATGACAGTGTAAGTTTGACTTAATGCTTATTACTTAGAAAACAGCATGAGCAGGAAAGAGTTTTGTTGAAAGAGACCTCTAATTGACAAGTCCCACACTACCAGATACTGATAAAAACTGGTCAGAGTTCATTCTTAAACTGTGTATCACTATGCATATATATTGCTAGCTTTCTTCTGTCTCTGAAATAGGGCCATAAAAACAATCAATTGCTAGTACAAGTGGTTGAAATCAGATTCCTGTGCAGGTGGCTAGCTACATTTCTGTAACATGGTGAGGAACTCAGCAATACAGGAGGACCTTGAAGTAGAACCACTTCTATACAATATAGGAGCCAGATATAGTGGTTTGTTCGCAAATCTAGCATGGCTTATGACTGCTTTCCAGAGAGGGATACACCAGGCAATGCCCACTTGCAGAAGACTGTAGACATAGTGGATTTCTTACACACATTATATTGTCTGGCTGGGAAGTTTGTGGGAATTCTCAAGAAGGAGCACAACTTCACTGCTGAGTTTAAGTCCTTCTTGGTGTGTAGCCAAGATCAAGGGGGCCAAAAGTTAAGCTTCTGTATTTCATTTCAAATTAGAGATTATAGCTATTTTCCTAAGAAAGTATATTTGTATGATATGGCAGACCAGACTCAATCTTTCAGTATATTGCATATTTCTACAATTCTAATGCATTAATATGAAATGACTACCTCATACAGTACTTACATAAATGAACACACAAAACCATGTCACACACACCAGAGTAGTATCTGTAGCTAGTGGTAGGTAAGGTAGGATCGAGCATGAGTCAAATGTGTGCCGAAAGAAATGTCTCAGTCCAAAATTATGTTTTAAAAGGTGTGGCGGACAGCTGGAGCTCTTGCCCAGCCAGGACACCTAGAGGATGAAAGATTAGGAGAGAGGCAAAACCTTTCCCAGGACATGAGAGGGGGCCTGGACAATTCCAGAGACATGGACTGCAGCACTTCCACCATACCAGGAAGTGCTGCTGGAAGAGAATCCGGGCACACCTGGAGTGCTTCTGGGTGCCCATGCAGCACTTCCGCCACACCAGGAAGTGCTGCAGGAAGACCATCAAGGAGCACATATGGGTACAATATAAAAGGGGCCGCATCACTCCATTCTGGGAGCTGGAGTCGGCAGGTGGAGGACAGAGCTTGCAAGTGGAGGAGTAGAGGTGGCATAAGAGAGAATAGAAATGAATAATGAAGAAAGAGAAAGAAGGGACTGAGCTATTGTGGTGATTGGAGCACTGTGTAAGGTCATCCATCCATCCATCCATCCATCCTCTTCCGCTTATCTGGGGTCGGGTCACAGGGGCAGCAGCTTGAGCAGAGAGGCCCAGACTTTCCTCTCCCCGGCCACTTCTTCCAGCTCTTCCGGGAGAATCCCAAGGTGTTCCCAGGCCAGCCAGGAGACATAGTCCCTCCAGCATGTCCTGGGTCTTCCTCGGGGCCTCCTCCCAGTTGGACGTGCCCAGAACACCTCACCAGGGAGGCGTCCAGGAGGTCTGTGTAAGGTGCTGTGTGAAAAAGACCAAGTGTGAGCTTTTGTAAGTGTGCCTCTGTGTTGGGTTGGGTGGCTACCATGCCCCTACAGGTGTCACAAAGGTTTAGTGAAAATTCAAAGCACACAGACCACACAAGAATAAAAGGTTAGAATAAAAAGCAAAAAAAAATGTCTCTTCTCTGAACTTATTCTTTTATTGTTAAACTTTAGTTGTTTTCTATATTAAAAAATGTTTTACTTCACCTTCAGTACATTCTAAACATACACATTCAATACAGCAAGTTGTATTACATACTATTGGGCATGTTAAGGCACACGGTTTCAATGCTTTACCTACGGCAATGCAGGTCACTAACTGAGAATAGTCTATAATTAGTGAGACAAGAAATAGTTAGAATATCCCAATTCAATTCAGCTTGCATGGGTTATAAGAACCTCTCTTAGACTGCACTTTTTTATAAGCAGAAATTTAACATAACTGAGCAAACACTTCTACCTACTTGACATAACCTAAATAACTAGGAAATGGCTCTTGCAGTATGTATTTAATTAATCTAAGCAACATCATGATAATAATGGCACCTAGTTGACAGAGTGAGTTCTGTTTGCTTTCAGTATATCCAAGGCCCTGCTACCGAATGTTAATGAGTCCCATTTTATACATTAGCAATATAATGTGTATAATATTTTGGAATAGTTACTTCAACCTCTAACACCATTTACTATATATTAGGATTAGAATCAGAAAATCTTATTGTTGATTTTAACAAAGATAAGTAGAAATATGACTTGTGACCTCAGATATTGCAACAATATAAAGAACATAATAATCCTAAAATTAATAAATTAGTCTCATCAAAATCAGTTGATAAACTAATGTTTTTATAATTGGCAGATGAATTAGCCACGCATTTGTGACACAGCTCCCCTCACAATGCAGACCCGTCAGATCAGGCCTTCTGAACCAAGTGGTCATGGGAACAAGAGAGAACTTTAACTTTGGCATGAAGAGACCCCTGACGATGCTGGACAGTAAATTTGTACAGCTTAAGGTCCAGGAACCATCTAGTGACTCATGGATTTGACTATTTGTGTGTTGCCATCCACTGCAAGTAGGCATGGTCACTGATCAAGGTATATTCGCAGTACAGGAGGTAGTATCCTAGCTGTTGTATTGCACAACTGATCTCCAGAGCCTCCCTCTCTACTGATGCAAACCTTGTCTCCTGGCCCAATAGTTTCTGGCTCAGGTACATCACAGGGTGTTCAGCACCATCAGTGCTTTGGCTCAGCATGGTCCCCAAGCTGGTGTTCAAAGTGTCCGTCTGGAAAATTACAGGTAATGAAAAATTAGGGGAAATCAAACCAGGTACTGAAGTCAGGGCCTTTTTCGAGTTGCAAGAGACAGCCTTACTTTTAACATCCTATACCACTATATTTAGAGCATGTTTTCTTTTTTAAGTTAGCTCTCTCAGAAAACCAGGGTACAAACTTGCAGCAATACCCCGCTAAACCTAAAAAAGCTCGAATCTGCCCATTGGTTTGTGGATGTGAAAGGTTTTTATTAAATCTGTCACATAAATGCACAATATACTCCACTATGTTAGATGAAGGAAGAGCCTCAGTTTCCCAAATTTCTTTTACAATATCCAAAATAATCTGGGATTGTCATCCACATAATAATTCAAAGAGGGAGAATCCTGTGGAGGCCTGTGGGACTTCCCAGTATGCAAAGAGGATGAGAGGGAGGAGCTGATGCCAATCTCTCTCATCTTCACTAAGTACCCATCCATCCACCATCCATACTTTTTTACTAATTCATCAGTTTGAGGATGATATATTGAGGTTTTAAGACATTTAATTCTGAGTAATTTAGCAACCTTCTTGAACTTATCCAAAGTAAAGGGCGTCCCTTGTTCTATAATGACTTTTTAGGGATGATGACACATGCAAAGAGTCTCACTAGTTTCACTGCAAAGGTTTTTATATTGGCTTGTCACAATGGAATAACCTCTGGGTAGCATGTATTATAATCCACGAGGACCAGAACATATTTATGTCCTTGGGCTGAGGGTTGAAGCAGTCTAACTCTATCAACCACAATTCACTCAGAAGGAATATCCATTAGGAGCAAGTGAAGCAGAGGAGCATGGTCCCACTGACGAACCACCCAGAGTTGGCATTCTTATAGTTATATCATGTCTTGCCCCTATGTGCATTTTATATTTTGTTGATATTAGTACAGATTTGATCACAAAAAAGAATGGTCCAATGATGTCTCAGACCCACTATATGACCATGCATCATAATGTCATAGTCTGAGTCCCTAATAACAATGAGAGATCAGCAACTGACATAAACAAAATTAAACAGTAAAATAAATAAGACATAAATACAGACTTTATAAAAATGCTGCATACAGACTTTATAAAAATGCTGCCAACCAGCCATAATACCTGACAACCTGTATATGGAGATGTGTGCAGTTTTGATTGTTTTTAGTAGACTTTTTATATTTATTCTTTTTTCTGATGTTGCTCTACTGTAGATGCCATTGCTAAGCCTGTGATATCATGGCCACCTATGCATATATGCATGTGGAAACCAGCATACTACTGAATTTTTGCATGTGCAGAGAAACACTGAGCAAAAAAATGAATAAAGAGAAGAAAGAGAACTTTAGATATCTTGCAAAAAAACAAGAACATGCATTTTGTTTTTGATTGTTGTGTGTAGGAAAAATACACCTACTGTTTGGTTTTGGAATTTTAGTTTTTGAATCTCTGCAGTGGGCTGGCACCCTGCCCTGGGTTTGTTTCCTGCCCTGTGTTGGCTGGGATTGGCTCCAGCAGACCCCCGTGACCCTTTGTTAGGATATAGCGGATTAGATAATGGATGGATGGATGGATGGTTTTTAAACCTACATTTACTTTTCTTTATTTGCTTTGGCTTAGATTTGGATTTTTATGTTTTGACCTGGCATTGAGTTTTTGATTCTGAGTTTGTTTAGTGCACATTTTTCATTTGCTACATTGTTTTCCCAGTGTGCTAGATCATGATGTCATTGAGTAGTGGTAGAGTTTTACAAAACACCCTTTGTTTTGTCCCTGTTACTATTTTAAACTAAATCACCATAAAATGGTTTAGTTTATTTGCTGAGTTTGCAGAATCAACACATAGAACGGATTGCCCCATTTCAAATCTTCTCATTATGTATTTAAACATCTCTTGCAGTTCCAAACACAATTCTAATTAGCGCTGTTTCTTTAGCTCTTAGCCTTTTTTAAAATAAACCAAAAAATGTTTAGACTGCAAATTTCAATTTATCACGTTTTAAAATAAATGTTCGCCTTTTCTAGCTTGAGTAAATTCTCTGGTTTGCTATTTCAATTTATCTTTACATGTTTTATTGGGATTATCACATTCATACAACACGGAATACAGATCCATGAGTAAATACCTTGATCATTGCTGCTTTCAAAGATGTCAGAAAGGTTATGTCCAAGCAGTCATGAAGATTAATCAGAGTATGCCTTGTCGGAAAATACACAAGCACTATCTGAAAATTATCAGTAGGGAATATGTATCAGTATCATTTGAGAACAGGGGCTACCCATGTGCCCCTATGAGTCAAATACAGCTACATAAAAAACCTAATGGAGGGCAGTATCACAAATAAAATATTCACAACACATTGCTTAGGAATCCAGTTTAATCTGAAGGAGCAATTGACATATTTCTGTAGATCATGAAATAGTGTTGTCTTATCATTTACAGAATGAGAAAGATGTAGAAAAGGCCAATAAAAATAGATTAAGAATATAGAAGGAAGATGGGGAAAGAGGCATGAAAAAAGGTAGAAGAGTCAAAAAGACAGAATGAAAGGGAAACAAAAAGTTGGAGATAGAAAATTAGTGAAAGGGAGAGAGAAAACAGAGGAATAAAAGCAAAATAATAAAAATTAACCACAAAAATACAAATTGCAATTAGACAAATAAAGTAAATCTCACCACAAAGGTCCAAAAAATGTTTTGTCCAATTTCAGACACAGGTATGTAGTCATCTAGCTGCACCAAATCCCCACTTAAATCCCAAACTTATTGACTGAACTCTTTTTACCAGGACCAACTTGTAGTTGATCTGATTATAAAGATGTACATCAGAGTTGAGCTGACACGTTTGTAGAGGCCCCTCTGCAGACTCTTTTAAAACAGAGGGTGCAAAATAGACACACAAGAACACCAATAACTCAATGAATGACAACTGTGATGGACAAAAAATGTTCCAATGGGAAAACATTGACTTTGTAACTGGAAGTAACATTGATCCAATCGAGAGAGTTTGCTCATTCATTCAAAAACTAGCTGCACTCAAACTCTCAGAAAAATTTTGAGGGCACTCTCTCTGGGTAACTCCCAATGATACTCTGCTCTCACACTCTCCAAAGTGATCTCTTACACCCTATGAATCTTAAAAGCTAATTTGCTGCCACATCCCTTGGGAGCTGAAAGCTGACAATCTCTTCAAAGCTGAGGTCCTGTCTACCAAGCCAAACTGTGCCAATACCTGTGCCAGCATTTTGAGGAGACTGAGAAGCAGATGTTTCTTCAAGAAAAGAACTTCAGCATCTAAACTCTTGTGCCAGAAACAGTAATACTTTCTCCTATGATGTTGCAGATGACACAGCAAAGACCTTTAACTCAGAAAAGCAGAGAACACCCGAACAAAGAATCACGAGAAAGAGTGACCTCAAATGCAAGAAGAATCCACGACTTGAACCTGGAGGAGCAACAATAACATCAGACAGCATCTTTAAAGACTTGGTATCCTTAAAACTATTTATCGTAACAAAGCTGGGATTAGCTCCAGCAGACCCCCGTGATCCCTGTAATTAGGATATAGCGGGTTGGATAATGGATGGATGAATGGATGGATGGAAGATAAATTAGAACTCTAAATAACAAGTATATGCCCTATGTGTCTGCATTTTGTCTTATATGTCAACATATCAAAACAAGCATGTTTCAGTTACCTTAATATAAGTCTAATGCTATAGACCACTACCTACATCAGAGAAAAGTGAGGCAAATAAAGTAGGAGCCTTACCAAATTATTAAATTATTTACTATCATTGCCAGAATGCAAAATGGATAAAATAAATGACCAGGTTACAGGTTCCTACAGTAATTGCAATTGGCCAATCAGTAATTTATTTTTGAAGATGCCAGACCAAGAAGGTACATATCATATATATACATATATATTATCAAAAATTGCTTCATTTGATGATGGGAACACATACTTCACAAGAACAGTGGATACATTGCAATGGCCAGATACAAAAGTGACATTGAAGAGGATGGAAGAAAAAAACAGTCCATTCAGAGATACAGCCTAAGTATGAAAAGGTCATCAACTAAGAATGAGCATTCACTTCTGTTAAGAGACATGGCACTTTATTGTGTAAAGACCCCAAAACAGACACCCCCTGTGTTGTAAGTTACTCTCAGAGTGTTAATACTATGATTCATAACTGTTCATTCTCTGATTAAGACAGCCAAAAATAAAACATATTATCAATGAAATTTACTCAGAACTTAATAGATAAACGTGTAAGTACAATTTAATGTAGTTGTCTGTTAACTTGTTTTTAATCCTATTTTTCTGTGTTTTTTTTTTTTTTGGTGAAAATTTGAATCTTTTTCCTTTTTTTCATTTCTTTGTGACCACTGCTCTATGAATGCTCTCTGTGTGTAATAGAGGGTTATGTTTTGCATCTATCAGTTTTTGCTTGCATTCCCTGTAAACCTTGGCTGATGACATTGTTGTAATGGGAAAAAAAAATAATTGAACAGATTCAGCTAGCAACTGTACCACAGCAATAATGTTTACACTGTTATATAAGAAAGACTATTTGGAATTTTGTTTTAATGCTATGGTCACTGTAACAGTTTCTCGGTAAACCAAATGTTGAAAAGCTACTGCAGTTAGTGGTTTGAAGGGTGCCAGAAAATGATTTGTTCCCAATATTGGCTTGACTGGATTTTTCCTTACAAAGGCAAATAACAGGTCTAATTAGGGGAATGAAAATCAAATATCAGTAACTATCAAGGATTATTTGATGCATCCTATGATATTACTGTTTATTTGGTTGATGCTCAAATTGTTCTCTTTGATGAACCTTATTTAATGTTCTGCAATGTAATGCACATTAATTTAGGTCTCAGTCGATGTAGTGAAAAGGAATTGTAAGGATGGTGCTTATTGGCAGCTTACTGTTTGCAGTAGGGTGAGACAGTGAGTGATGTTGACCAACATTAATTTCAAATCTTACCATTGGCTGTTGAAGGCATCACTGTCGCTTTAGTTTGGCGTCTGGACCCACATGAATTTGTACCTGCACTCTGGTAGTAGACTAAGAGATGAACAGCAGCAGTGCTTGTCTTAAAGTCTTGTATGTATGTTATCATCCAGTTGACGCTCGGAACCAGCCAACTCTATTTAATTTCAAAAGCAACGGGCGTGCTCAAACATAAAGAATGCTGGTAGTCACCTCCAGTTCGCCCTCTGGTAGTCGTTCCGAGTGTCAACTGCATGATAACATGCATACAAGACCGCACGATCACCCCCCACCCTATCCTGAAGGGGGTGGGTTAGGGTTGATTTCACCCTACAGTATTTTTAGTCGACCAATGTGTACCAAGTTTCATGAAAGTCGCTTCAGCCATTTGGAAGTGATGGTGGAACATACATACATACATACAAACATTGACTTTTATATGCTGTATATATTGATTTATGATAATATTTTATGAAACATGATCATTTTTAAATTACAAAGCATTTTTTTTAAAACACTTGGATTTCATTATGTTAGTTCTGGAGTTTTAGCTCTCTTTTATTGCTCTTTTTAAAAGCCCCTTCTTTGTTCCTTTAGTAATTTTTCTTTTCACGCAAGAGGCCGTTAATCCTTTTAAGTAGATATCACTGTGAGCAATTTACCAAAGATATAGAGCGTTTTTTTTTTCTTTTGAGCCTGTAATAGTCTCTCTTATATGGGTTTAATTAAATCAAACTGCATTTATAAAGAAAGATTTAGCTAAATTGTCCTTAGTATCTCTTATCCTGATGCTTTAGCCTATTTACAGCTTTACAGCTTACAAACAGGTGACAAATAATAGATTTTTACTTTGTAGAACATCAATCATTCTACTGAATTGAAAGCTGATGGTCAAGTAGGTACGCATGGTAAATGCCTATTATAATAATGAATTCTTGTAAGTCAGTTTTTAGGCTTTCAGAAATATTTCTCATCTGCAAGTAACATGGCGTAAAGCTCCCTGAGTTAGGCTGTGCTCCACTGCTCAAGTTAAAGAGCAGTGTCAATTTAACAACTTAGCTGTGCACACCTCAGCACTTTTCCATGTTCTTTGTATAATCAGATTCCTTTTTACTTTTTCCTTGGTTTTATGTATATTAAACTCTGCTTCTTCAGAACTCACTTTTAGGTGCCTTCTGAGTGGAGGGTAACAATGAGAATAAACAGACACCAGCATTATACTCTGCTAACATTAGGGTGCATTTCTCTTAGTTTTGTCATAACAATTTGATTAACTTCCTTCATTAAAGACGCATTATAAGTGGAGAATCTCATTACATTTTCTCATGAAACTGAAAGCATTCATTTTTCTTGGCAAATGTGACTTCAACTATACATACACTATAGTATTGTATACTGTTTAATAGATAATAATTATTTCCTTACAAGGTCTAACTGCTATCAATAGAATTCTTAGTTATTCATTTTTTATGCTATAGTTTTTATCTGTTATCTGGGCAAGTGTGTAACTAGACCTATTTCCGTATTTTGAGAGATTTTGAATTATACATTTTAAAACCCATTACAGAATAAACTTAATTATGACCCTCTTAGAATTAAACATTAGAGAAAAGTAATGGAGATAAAGAGCAGAGCTTTGGCTCAGGAAACAAAACCTGTTAGTGTGTTTGCAGAAAGAAAACTCAGATTAAAAAAATATATATATTCAAGTCCATTTTATTGAATTAAATACATGCACCAAGAAGCATATGTGGTTGTATCAAATGTTTGATATTTAGATCAGAAAAGCTCTTCTAAATGAATGTGATGATTTAAGTTCAAAGCCTCCTGGGACAGCTGCCAAATGAGTTATATAAACATTCGAGATTACAAGAATTTAATTATATGCTAGCAGGTGCCTTTTTGCTTTACTTGTGACTATAAAATATGACTTTACTGCCATAGTTGACAAGCATCCATGCTGTCCATCAACTTTCCATACCAAAAGGTTTGAAACTGCAGTCATGGGGGAGCCATAGCAATATGTACAAATTAGGAACTTATCCTAAAGAAGATGCCACTTTAACAACAATAATAATAATAATAATAATAATAAATTTTATTGATATAGCACCATCCAGTAAAGGTCATAAAACTATATTTGGAGGAGCAAGTAATACCACGCTCACATACTGTACATTGTGTGAGGATTGTTTAAAGAAACAAAGGACCATACATGAATCATAAATGCAGCTACTGCCCCAGTCTAGCTTTAGAGATAAAAAACAGCTACTAGGGTGGTACAGGAAGAGTAATTTGCTAGAGGTGCTCCAACCTTTTAAATTAAAAGTAAGCATATCATATCACTGCTCATAATATTACCTGCATGTCAGGTTATTCGATTTTTACTCTACAGCTCATGAATACATTGAAAATGTATCTAAATAACATTTGCAAAAGAAGGGTGTTTTTGCAAGATACAGGTATATTCTTAGCGCCCCATCTGCTGTAATTTCTATTCCTTTTTCTGTCTGCTCGCTTGCTCACAGAGAGGGATGTTATTGGCCATATTGTACCTTTTTTACAGAACAAATCATTCAATGTGATATTTCTTTGATTGCTTATTATAAGATCGGTATTACTATCACTGTTGCTAATATAAATACAGTGTTTTCAACAGATCTGTTTCATATTTCATATATGAAAAGGCATTAGAAAGCTACCACAGCCTGCTGCAATTTCGGTTCAATTAGTGTAATGTCTGTGCCTCTTTATGCATTTAAATATAGGTTCTCCTCAGGCCACAAGCTCGGTTTATTTTCACTACAAGGAATCACACTTAAATGTCATTTATGACAGATCTGCTGCACTTACAAGTATTAATTCTTAGAATTCTTTATGAAAAACTGTAATGAAAACAAAAGGCTTACAATCTGCCACTCTCTTTCTACTGTGTTCATCCCGTGATATTTCCATATTAACAAACCATGAAGTGCAATCTGTAGCCTACCTTGCTTCACAACCATCACAGTCACTAAAATTAAACATATCATTTCAATGTTTTTTTCATTTATTGCAGGATCTGTTTTACTAAGGTGAATCATTAGAAGCACCGACAAGGAAGGAAATGGGAACAATCGCCTCAGGTACAGAGTTTGTAGGGGGCCAAGGACAGCCTATGCAAAAATGCATAGTTTTTGTAATAGCAACATCAGTAACAATATCTGCAAGAGCAGTGGAGACAACCGAGTGGTGGCTACAGAAGACAGGAATGCATAATGACTTGAACTGAGTTAGCTGTTAAAGGATAAAGTCCTCACATGTCAGCAAGATTTTAGTTATTCCACAGTGATGAACTGAGCAGTTCTTTTAAAGATAGAAGCCCGATATGCATTAGAAATGACTTACCGTAAGTGCAACAATGTATCAAGTAAGTCTGAACAGTCTTGCGATTCTGTCCATTGAATAGAAGCTTTTACACTTCAAGTGAGATTTGCAGAATTCATTAATGACTTTGCAACTGCTCACAGGTGGACTCTGCAAAAATTAGTGCAGTAAAGAGGACCTGTTATTTACTGTATTTGTTTTACATGACGTTTAAAGGATATTTTGCTGCATTTGTTTTGTAGTGTAGCAAACTATAACCTGATAATCTTTTGTATTTAGCTTGAAATTTAAAAGAGATACACACTAGAAATGTTTTGCATTAGCATTAAAATGTTGTATAATGTGTGTTCCGATAATGTTTTGCATTTGTTTTGCAATGCTATAAAATACACATTGATAATATTCTATTTCTAACAGTGTACAAAAGTCGGAGCACACTGTTTGTTGCGTCATCACGCTCACAGGTTATGTATGGGTGAGCGTGCGCACGTGTTGTTTTCTGTATCTGATACGCGGAAAATGCTGTACTTTCAGGAGTCTGAACGCACTCGCATTTATTCCATTGTTTGTTGACTTTGTGTGCGTCTGTTTGATGTAAGTCACGCTTTGCTGTTTATCTGCTTCATCCTTCTTATCGAGGATTAGGATTTGGTGCCACAGACACACACCAGTTTGACGCACACACTGTTTAACAAGTGGTCCTTTGAGCCGGATATTACTTGTGTGTACCAGCATCCAGAAAGACAGGGGAGGAGCCACTGACACGTAATCCCCGTCCAAGCCGGACCCGCTGCATCCCAGAACATCTGGAGGACTACGTACTCAGTTACAATCCCAGGAATGATTATGAAACAGCTGAATTTAGGGAATCAGAGAATACTCAATGGCAAAACATGCAGGAAAGATGGAAGGATCTTCGTCTGCAGATGGAAGAACTTCAGGACATGATGGATTCTGCAGCAATCTCTTCTGCCAGGACATTATCTCTAAAAAGACAATCCATCAATCAACAAGCAGGGACCTTTCCACCTATGAAGTGCCCACAACCACAATCTCACATTTAGCGTAGCTCCAGCATGCCTGTGCTTGAACCCAGAAGTCCTCATATACAGCTCACTACCCCTCACCATGAATCAGCTGAAGAGTTATCACAATGCATCTCAAACATGCAGACCCCTCGCAAAGAAGTTTCTACAAGTGGTCATCATCAGACCCTCTGGGAACCATTTCTTCACCAGCCAAAATTTGAGTCTTACTATATTCCTCCTTCAGCCCCAAGGCAATGGCAACAATTACAGCAACCTGTATACTCTATACCTCATCTAGAACAGTCTTATGTGCCTCTGTCCTCCACGCAGTATCCACAACAGGTATCTGAGCCTCCACAAGGACAAGGAAAAGTTAAGGCATTTAATCAGTCTGTACTTGATCCTAATTTACAAAGCTTAATGCAAATGGCTATTGTGTCATCATTTGGCATTCCCAAACCCAATCTCCCTACATTCAGCTCAGGTAAAGAAACTGACTTTATCTTATTGAAAAAGGGATTAGACAGCCTTCTGGGACCTCATCCTCGTCTCACAGAAGACTATAAATATCAGGTATTGCTTGATCACCTTAAGTTCCCCTCTGCACTGAAGGTTGCTAAGAGATATTTGCGTGATCCTAAATCATATACCAGTGCAATGAATGCCCTACAACAGAGATATGGTCAACCACGGCAATTAATTCAAGCAGAATTGGGTGCCATTTTGAATGCTCCTGCAGTAAGATCAGGGGATGCTAAAGGCATTGAGGACTTTGCACTGTCAGTTAGTACACTAGTGGGCTTTCTGAGCTCATTAGGTGGTGCTGCTAACATTGAGCTTTAGTGTGGATCCCATGTAGATAGGCTGCTTACAAAATTGCCACCAAATTATAGAGATGCCTTTGCAGAACATTGTGTAACACGGGCATCATACAGAGTGGAAGTAGCCAAACTTATACACTCATTGACTTTGCTGGCTGGCTGGAAAGGAAAGCACAGGTACTACAAGTGGCACGGAGAGCAACAGACATATATCAGGCTTCATCCCAAGGAGCTGAACGCTGTGAAACAAGACCTGCAAAAACACCACCTGTTAAGGTCTCTACAGTTTATCTTAGCAGTGAACAGAATACCCCCGAGATACAACAGGAACCTGACAGCATTCCTCCAAAGCCAATCAAGAGAGAGCGGTTCAAACCATTTTGTCCTTATTGTAATAATCAAGAGCATTACTTAAATGCTTGCTCAGAGTTTACCAAATTGGACACAGTCCATCGGATGGAGTGGATAAAGGACAAAGAACGATGCTGGAAATGTGGCAGAGGGCATAAACCAGACAAATGTACATTGAAGAAACCAAGTTCTACCTGTGGGGAACAACATCTTCAGGTTCTCCATGATGTAGTACAAGTTAGTAATCAAAGTATTCTTACAATCAGTGCCTCCTCCAGTATGTTGTACATCGATCAGAGCCATCGCTCCAGTAAGATTATGCTAAAGGTTGTCCAGGTAATACTGTCTAATGGCAAGAAGACCCTTAATACTGCACAATTATCTTACCAGCAGCTGTAAGACAGCTTGGTCTTGATGGAAGAAATGAGCTTTTAGAACTAAGAACCATTCGTCAGGATGTTGTACAATTAAAGGGTGCAACAGTGGAATTTGCAATATCAGCGGCCAGTAATCCTAGAAAAGAGTACAGTATCAACAGCGCCTTTACTGCTGACCAGCTTAATTTAGCAGAGCAATCGTGTCCTTTAGAATCCCTTCAAAGAAAGTATAAACACCTTAGGGGAATTCACCTTAAGTCATATACAAAAATTCAACCCATGGTTTTAATTGGGTCTGACCATCTGCACCTAATTACACCAATAAAGTCAGTGCGCCAGGGACCCCCAGGAGAACCGGTTGCAGTATGTATTCAATTGGGCTGGACATTACAAGGCCCAGCTGAATTCCTTCAGCAGCCTTATAGTAAGGTTTCATGTTTGCACAGTTCAATTCAGAAGCCTATTCATGACCTCCGTCATCATGTAGAGAAGCTGTGGCAACTAGACACCCTTCCATTCCGTCAAGAGAAAGATGTGACCAGGTCTAAACAAGATAAAGAAGCTATGGAAATACTTGAAACTAAAACCACCCGTGTTAAAGTTAATGGAGTACAGAGGTATGCCACACCTTTGCTACGGAGGAAAACCTTTCCCTTCCTTCATGCATCACCATCAGCAGTAATGAGCCTTTTGAGAAGTACTGAACGACGGCTAACAACAGTTCCTGAGAGAGCCAGTGAGTATAATAATGAAGTTAACAAACTTTTGGATGCTGGATATATTGTGAAGATTACCAGCACAGAGGCAAGTGAATCTACCAATTCTTGGTATATACCTCACCATCTGGTTCACCACAATAACAAAGCCAGACTGGTATTTAATTGTTCATTTGTCTACCAGAATAAATCACTCAACAATAGTCTGCTCCCAGGTCCATCTCTGAGCCCATCACTTCTTGGAGTTCTTCTGAGGTTCCGAGAATACCCAGTAGCTGTCAGTGGAGACATTCGTGCCATGTTTCATCAGATTAGACTTCTTCCAGAAGATCAGCCAGTATTACGGTTCCTCTGGAGAGACCTGGATGTAAGTCGCTCTCCAAACACATATGAGTGGCGCGTCTTACCTTTCGGCACAACCTGTAGCCCATGCTGTGCAATTTTTGCTCTGCAGAAGCACGTCAGGGAGCATGCGAAAGGGAATGAAGCAGTCATGGACTCTGTACATAAGGCATTCTATGTTGATACCTGCCTCCAGTCATTTCAGTCTACTCTCCAAGCTAAGCAGTTCATTAAGCAGTGTCGGGTGCTGTTGGCACAAGGAGGGTTTGATATCAGGCAGTGGGCCAGTAACATACCAGATGTGATCACTCACTTGCCCCGAGATGCAAGGTCAGAATCATGTGAGCTCTGGCTTACCTTCAACAACATATACCCCGAAGAATCAACTTTAGGATTACGTTGGGATTGTTCCTCAGACATACTGGGATACAAATTCAAATGTATTCCTTATGATCAGCCCACCATGAGGAATATTTACAGGGTTCTCGCAAGTCAATATACCCCAATAGGATATCTCATTCCCTTCATCACTCGAGCTAAAATTTTGGTTCAGGCCCTTTGGAAAAAGGAACGAGATTGGGATGAACCTATTGCCAATGACCTTCTCCAAGCATGGAATGAATGGGAGAATGAATTGCTGAACATACCCAAGATTGTCCTCCCACGCTGTTATACTTCAGGCGTGAACTTAGCCAAAGCTGTCGTGGACTTGCATGTGTTCTGTGATGCTTCCCAGCAAGCATCTTCTTGGTAGAAGATGCTCAAGGTAACGTACAGGTGTCTTTTTTAATGGCAAGATCACGGGTAGCACCTAAGAAACAGCTGTCAGTGCCACGTTTGGAGCTCTGTGCTGCATTAACGGGTGCACAGCTTGTAAAGCTGCTGCATACAGAACTCTCAGTTCCTATTAGAAATACATTTCTATGGACTGACTCCACCACAGTATTGAACTGGATTAATCTCTGAGTCCTGCCACTACAAAGTGTTTGTGGGAAACACGTATTGCAGCGATTCAGGAACTCACCAGTTCTGCAGAATGGCGATATGTTGAATCCGCAGAGAATCCTGCTGATGACATTACTAGAGGGAAGACCTTGTTGTCATTAACTCAAATGAGCAGGTGGAATCAGGGTCCTTCTATTCTTCTTCTGTCATCAGATAATTGGCCAGAGATCCCTAAGCTCATTGATGCTGAATCGGAGGAAATGAAGAAATCCTTGTTCTGTGGTTTGACCTCTGCAGCTGATACAACATTACCTGATCTTTCTCTGTTTACAAAATGGGAAGATCTGATTCAAGCCACTCATTTAGCTGTAAATGGGGCGGCTGCAGTGTCCCTATCTGCAAGTGAACAAATTAAAGTTGAAGTTGCTGTTTTACAGAGAGCCCAACGGGACAGTTTTCCAGAAGAAGTAAAGTTGCTAAGTGAAGGTGATACATTGCAAAAAACAAGCCGTTTATACAATCTGTCTCCTCAGTATGATAAGACATTGAATTTAATCCGTGTTGGAGGTCGCCTTCGCACAGCTGCATCAGAATTAGGGGAGGATGAAATACATCCTATTGTGTTGTCACCTGATCATACTATAACTAAAATTCTGATTCATGATTATGATGAACGTTTACTTCACCCTGGGCCAGAGCAAGTATTTGCTGAAATTCGGAAAACTTACTGGATACTTCGGGGAAGACAGGCTATCAGAGGTCACCAACGACTGTGTGTTGAATGTCGCAGGTGGCGTGGTCAGCCTGTCATTCCTAAAATGGCCGATCTTCCAAATGCACGTCTACGAATACAAAAACCGCCTTTCTGGTCTGCGGAAGTGGACTGCTATGGCCCATTTACAATTAAAATAGGAAGAAGGTTAGAAAAGCGCTGGGGCATCATTTTTAAGTGTCTCACTACACGGTGTGTTCATTTAGACCTCATTCCTAGTATGGACACAGATTCACTTCTTCTAGCTCTCCGAAGATTCATCGCTCGTCGTGGTAAGCCTTATGAGATTGTAGCTGATAGAGGAACTAACTTCCCGAGGTGGGGGCCGAGAACTTAAAGAAGCTTTTGCCACTATGGAGACTGCACTTCAAGAACAACTTGCAAGGCAAAGTATAGAGTTTCATTTCAATCCACCTCATGCTCCACATTTTGGAGGAGTATGGGAACAAGAGATTAGATCTGTGAAGAACTCCCTACATATAGTCCTCAAGGACCACACTGTGTCAGAAGAAGTTCTCCACACAGTGCTGGTGGAAGTGGAGGGCATTCTCAATGCCAAACCTCTTGGATACGTTTCTTCTGATATAGCTGATCCAGATCCAGTTACTCCAAATCTCTTGCTAATGGGGCGGCGGGATGCTTCCTTACCCCAAGCAGTCTATGGAGCTAGTGATTTACTGGGACATCGTCGCTGGAAACACAGCCAGGTTTTGACTGACCACTTTTGGTCTAACTTTACCAGGCGCTACTTGCCTGATTTACAACAACGACATAAATGGAAAAATTCCTCATCCTCCTTGAATGTGGGACAGATTGTTCTAATCATTGATCCACAGTTGCCTAGGGCTTATTGGCCTGTTGGAAAGGTCACTAAAGTTATTCCTAGTGATGATGGAAAAGTTTGCGTTGCTGAAGTTAAAGTGAAGGATCATATTTATACTCGCCCATTGAGCAAGCTTATAGAACTGCCAGGAATACCAGACGAATGACACAGACCCATTGAATTGCTTCAAATTTATTACTCAAATTTGGGGGCGGCTGTACAAAAGTCGGAGCACACTGTTTGTTGCGTCATCACGCTCACAAGTTATGTATGAGTGAGCGTGCGCACGTGTTGTTTTCTGTATCTGAAACGCGGAAAACGCTGTACTTTCAGGAGTCTGAACGCACTCGCATTTATTCCATTGTTTGTTGACTTTGTGTGCGTCTGTTTGATGTAAGTCATGCTTTGCTGTTTATTTCAATAGAAATAATTTTCTGCAAGTAATGGTAAAGCTCGTAACGTTGTTTTACTAGCAAGTTCAGACAACCCTTTATGTCAAAGTGTGTTCAGTTTAACGTTTAAAATTGTATAAGTACATTCAGAAATGTTGCTTCCTTATTATATATAAGAGCTTCAAGAAAACAGACTTGGTAATATTTGCTTAAGTATTGATTTGTCTGAGTCTGTACAGCGCTAACGTATTTCGTAAGTTTTATTTAGTACCATTTGTCAATGAAAGCACGTCATAGCGCTGTGTTAATTTCTGCTGTCATCTACTGACCTTTTTGGGCATTACCTGTTTAGCGTTCTCTGAGCCTTTATTTTGTGAGTTATTTTATGTTATTGTATTTGTTCTGTTCCAGAAACCACACATAAATATTTGGCTTCAAATAAACGTTAAGTTCTACAAAGCCATTGCAACTATTCTTTCCTTTGCATCGTTCAGCAGTTAATTAAGATCTTCCTACCTTAATTCTGTTCTGCTTCATCCTTCTTATCGAGGATTAGGATTTGGTGCCACAGACACACACCAGTTTGACGCACACACTGTTTAACAAACAGTGTTGTTAAATAGCTGATACATTGCAAGGCTGAGGTTGAGAAGGGTCCCATTAGTTCAGTACAATATAGTCCCCTGTTAGTCGTTACCCTCTAATAAAAGCAACCCCACTATGTTTGATTTACTGTCTTTCTGTCTTGTTTTGTTTTGGAAGTTTGCTTTGATATTGTATTTCTGTTCTTGCTCTCTCATTTACTGAATTATGCTCATTTTGTCCATGTCTCAGCTAGCTTTTAGGATCCTTATCAGCTGCTGTAAAATTGGTAAACAGTACAATTACATACTATTGACCACAAAATCAAAACCAAGGTCCCCTCATAGCAGCCAAAATCCAAAGATCTAATTCAGCTGTGGCATTGTAGGTTGTAAGCCTGTTGTTAAGAAACATTTTGATGTGCAACAGAATTTCTCAATTGTTAATTTGATCAAAATAAAACAAATTATTAAATTTAAAACATGAATAAGTGGTATAAATACACCTCTGTTTGCTAAAAGCTATGATGCAGTACAGCTCTTTAAGTCCAGAATTGGATATTACAAAGTGGGTCACAAAGCACAAGCTGAATTGCAATAGCTCTGTTGAAGTGGAGAAAAGATTATAAGTGTCTGTATGTAAGATTTGTGAGGTAGAAATGAAAATCCAGCCAGCATTGAATTTAAGAAAAAAAATGACATTTTCACTGTTTGCTCTACTGCCTGTTATGCAATACAAAACATTTACTTTTATTTTATATTGTTGCGTCATTGAAATGACCCCTAAACCATAAATGAGCATGAGTGGTTATCACCTAGGTGCTGACAGATTGATCCTTTCATATACAATAGATTTGAATCTTGAAAATTGCAAAAGTTACACATTTATGCCATGGGTAATGCTGAAGATCAATTAAACCTGTTGCTGATTCATTTCCAAAGTCAAAGGACAGGACTAAGTTTCTGCTTTTGGGGAGAATTTATGGAATTTTTACTCACATTTATTAGAATATCATTTGCCAAGAACAGGCCATTCAGTTCACCAAGCTCTCCAGTACTACTTATCTAGATATGAAGGTCTCTGACGTCCTTCTGTCCACCTCACTACTTGGTAATGTATAACAATTCTTTAGCCACATTTCCTTTATGCAATTGCCTCCAATAAAATTATTACCCACCTCTGATAATGTATGCTGCTTCACATGTCTGACCAGGAGTAATAATTGTTACTTTATGCCCTTTTGGTATTCAGTAGTACTTCACTTTAGGCACAATGGCTATGAATATCTTCTCTTTGAAAAGCTCATGTTTAGTCCTGAAACTGCGCAATTAAACTACATCATACACTGAACAACTTACTCTGAGGTCCACCTAGTGAAGCACCTTTGCAACTTTTGAAGTTGCAAAGCATTAAATTAAACCCAGCTAAATTCACAAATGTAGCTAGTATATACCTTCTTCTGATTTATATTAATGACATTGATGTCAGGGATAACTGACATTGAGGAGGCAGAAAAAATAATTTAGAAAGACCTGGAAAGCCTTTAGAACTAGGCGAACACTTAGAAAATGCATTTTAATGTAGAAAAGTGCTACACTTGGACAAAATTAACATCAATTATAAATACAAGATGGGAGAAATTGTCATACAGGAGCAACCACTGAAAAGGATTTGGGGTATATGTTGACACAACATTTTCATCAACTAAGCAATTAACAGAAGCAATTAAAAAGGAAAGTAAAATGTTAAAATGTAAGTCAAAGGATGTTATGTTCAAACTATATAATGCACTAATGAGACCGCAACTCGAGTGCTGTGTGCAATTCTGGTAATTACAGTACAAGAAAGACATAGCAGCATGGCATGCTGGCAAAGTACTGTACATGTGAAATGCTACTTCAGTATGCAAATCACTTTAGCTGCAGGTTGACGCTCCTGTCACAACTGTTGTTACAGTCCTGCCTTTGTCCAGAAACAACTCCATAAGCTTTATGACCTAAGTCTCAGTGTCAGCATATCCATTTCAATTGAACACACTAAGCTCTGTAGTCTACTTGTGACTTTACGCTGTACTTAGATAAGTAAATAAATCAAGGTGAATAGGTAAATAACATTTGATGTGGCTTTTATATAAGTAACAAATAAATATATTTCATATAGAGACCATCACAAAACATAATCACAAACAGAACTTTGCACAATACCTTGGCAATCTCGTCATGTCCTACTATTTTGCTTAAGGACATGCGTGTGGGGCAGATTCACTAGCATGACGACACCCAACCTGTTGCTGCATCCAAACAGTGGCATCTTTCACCTTTATGCCTGGTTCAACTGTGTTATTCTTATGTGTGAGTGGACATTTCTTGCAGCGATAGCTTCTGTTCTCTTTCTCCAATGTAGAACCCTCATCCTCATCTGAGTTCACTTCTGTCATAGCACATTTTTATTTGAAAACAGCAGTGTCAGATTTTGGTGTGTGAATGTGACTGAGAGAATAAACCTGAATGATAGAAAACAAATGCTAACCTTTACAAGTACCACAAATTTACACTGGCTGTCACAGACTTGAATTAAATGTATGTTTTTATTGTATAATAGTAACAATAAGCTCACTACTCAAAACAGTAATTCTGAGAAGCGGCCAGAATCGAAACCACAACCTCTTGATTATGAGTCATCAGTTCTTACCACTGCACCACCCAAACAGTTGTGTCAGTGCCGTACCTTAACCTAATTTCTTTTTCTTCAGTTATATTCTTGAATAAAAACGCACTTGTTTTGTTATATGTGTACCTTTTGTGAAAGTGTTTATTTGATATTTGGACTTCAGTCTTATTATACACTTCATGTCAAACTTTTGTCATTAGTATTATAAAATGAAATAAGTTTGTTTTAGATAAGTGCTCAATATTTCTTGCATTTCTCGCATTTCCTGTCATTCTACACTTACATAGATTATTGTACAGTTGGAACACACATGAAATGTATGTATTCCAAATAACAATATATTATTTACCCTATACAGCTCCAAGCACCTCACACCCAGATAAACAATCTTTTTGCCCTTTCTGCGGTGGTGGGGGTATGGTATAGCAGGCTGCTTGCTGCTTGTGCTGATCGACACATTTGCAACACAAAAGATGCTAATGGAGAGGTGCAAAGGAATTTAAGGTGGCCCGAGATTACACATTTTTTCGTAGGTTTCAGGGATTCTAGTGTTAAGGGTGAATCACATTCTCAAGGATATCAGTGAAAATTAAGAGGAAGAACATTTAAAACTGAATGCAGGAAGCACTTCTTTATGCAAAGAATTGTGGGACTCTGAAACAACTACAGAGACAGGTAACTGAAGCAGAAACCTTGACAAATATTAAGAAGAATTTGGATGTGATACTGGGATAGCTTAGCTCTTATCAAAAAAAATGGGCTTGAGTGACTGAATGGCTACCAATTGTTTGTCAAATTTCTTATGTTCTTATGGATATATGCTGGTGTGACAGCTGCAGTTTGGTGTAGTGTGGTCAAGTGAGTGAGCCATTGGACTTAAAACTTAAGATGGACACTTCTCTCACAACTTTGTAGTGTAGCTTTGTGCTAAGGGCCACAGGATGAATTTCACTTAAAAAGGTGCTATAAAAATATAGCTAGTACAAAAATGTTGAGATATGTCAATCTGTAATATAGATGAATGAACATAAGAAAATCAAAGGCAAAGGAAAAAAAAATCAAACATAAATGAAATGTTTAATTTTTGGGAAGCAGATATGTTTCACAGGATGGGAGCCCAGTATAAATGTAACAT
The DNA here is from genome assembly GCF_016835505.1 of Polypterus senegalus. Taxonomy (NCBI): domain Eukaryota; kingdom Metazoa; phylum Chordata; class Cladistia; order Polypteriformes; family Polypteridae; genus Polypterus; species Polypterus senegalus. The sequence goes on from NC_053158.1 coordinate 91,880,046, forward strand.
CATTTTGAGTGTATCATTTCCAAGGCTTTAGCGCTTCATAACTTGTTATGGGTGGATATATGAGCCAATTACACTGACATAATCCTCTTGTTGAGTAATACAGCACTACCAATGCTTATCACTTGCAATTATAGTGGCTCAGCGGGATGTTCTCCAGTGTCAAGAAACATAACATTTTCTAGTTGCTGTGGGGGTAGGTTTGAGACTGCAAGTAACTAATTTAAAAAGCATATTTTCTCTTATATAAAATAAGGAAAAGGTACTTTTACTCTTTATGCAACATTATCATTATTATGCTTCAAACAATATTATAAATTAACAGTTAAATATAATTTAAACAGTCAAACATATCAATATAGCTAGAAATATTTTCAGAACACTTCAAAATGCTTCTTCTGTTTTTTCTATTTTTCTGCCATCTTTTTTTTTGAGCCTTCAGAGAGAAATGCAACACAAATAGGTATTCCTTAACTAAGGGAGTGGAATATCCAAGTTGAAAAGTGCAGGGTATAGCTTGAGGAAGGAAAAAGACAATCTATATGAAGGTTTTGTATGGAGAAGTCGGATGCAGTCAGTCTGACAGATCATAATTAAAGTAAAAAAAATGAAAGATTGATGGCTGTGCTGGAGCTTATTAAAAGGAAGAATTAAAGTCTAGCATATTATGAATTTTTCACCATTAAGTCACTTGGTTTACTACACAACTTACAATGGAAAGATTTGACACTACATCTTTTTTCTAAAAGATTATAATGCCTTTCATAAAAAAGCAGTCTTCTCAGCAGTCACGCTCAATTTACACAAGCCATGAATTCTCTACAGGCATGCAACTTTTGACACAGGATTCTAAATTTCGAAAAACATGTGAGTAGTATATGCCACCATACTCATGCGCTGGTGCTAATTTGTAACTGTACTCCAGTCCAGGAAGTAACATTCAATAAAGTCCTTATTTTAATTATTTATTGTTTTGAAAATAGAATTAAAGCATACCCTCCAAATTTGAATCTGTGACAGCAGCAAGCAATCGTGTATTAACAGTTTGGGTAAATTATAAGGGAAGATGAAATCTGAGTAGCAGCTACAAATAATTGTGTTAAACACAAGTAATTTGAAAAATCACTGCAAACCTTAAGTTGTTTCTCTAAAGAAAATCTGAAGAACAAAGCTGAAATTTGAGTTATCTAAAAATTAAAATATTGTTTTGTTTTTTTTTTAAATTTGAACAAATTGGATTGTAGGAGAGAGAATTAAAGATTTAAATAGAAAAAGGAGATGAAGGAAAAATATAACACAATGTAATGTTTAAGTATTTAAGTGGCAGATTACCGTAGAAAAGTGCCATAGTGGCTAAAGCATTGGACTTGCAAACAAAAGACTGCTAGTCTCCACTACTAACTCACTGTGTGACCCAAAACAAATCATTTCATCTCACTATACATAACTAGTAAATACTGTATACATGTATGTATGAATATATGTATATAATGTTTCTGTAACTGTAAAGGGCTGCTATAATCCCTCACAAAGTAGTGACGTGTATATTTCCAGAATTTATGTAAATTACAATTAACCTGTGCTCAGTTTATTTTTTCTGAAAATGACAGGATATTTAAGTTTATAAATCAGAATGTGTAATTATTATCAAATGAGTTGAAGGACATAATAAGTGGGAAAATTGATTTATATAATAAATCTGGAATATATAAAATACATAGTAAATTATCCCCACCTAATTAAGAGGGAATTTACCACTGGGCGTTTTTTTTACAGTCATTTAAAGTAGTGTATATAAAAAGCAATTTCTTTGTTTTAGAAAGCTTATTACTTTCAAATATAAAAAGAATGCACAATAACAGAATGTTTAATTTGCAAATGTCCAAATATATGAACACCACAATAACATGTGGCCAAGACTGTATTATATACTATAAACTAGGGGGTTTTGCCCTGAGTTAAAGTTTAAATCCGAACAATATATTCAATCTCTTTTCGCTGTTCCGTTATTTCACTGAGTAATAATTTCGTTATATCTAACCTGCTGTGCATGTATATTGCGCCGTTTTTTAATTCTTTATGGCGTTCTACTTTGTCATCTAGTCTTTGTCTCGCGTGATGTGAAAGTGTTTCTCTGAGAAAGTCACATCTCATCTCTTTGATAAAGTCTCTTCTGGTCCCAAGATTTTTTTATATAATAGAAAGATAACAGCATCAAACTACTTTGGTACATTCACCACACTTAAAGCTGTTAAAGCCATTCACATAGATATACACTAAAACCGTCCAGTCCATTGTTTTTAACACCTGTGCTTCACACAAGGAACATACAAAGTCAGTTCTGTCCAGTTATTAAAGGTGATAAACATCAAATAAATGCCAAAATGCTGTAATAATGAATTAGGCAAACCTTCAAACACATTATTTTACAGCATGGACAAGAAGAAAGAGCATCTACTTTGTCTCCCTCCTATTAATCTGTCTGCCTGTGCTTCACCTTCCATTCAAGACACCAAAACAATGGAGGCATCTGTAAATTTGCTAAAATCCACATTAATCAACTTTCATTTTCTCTGCTTCTGATTTGGATGTGGTGATAGATTATTTTTTCAGTAAATAACCCAAACACACTTGCTGTAAGAAACCAAATCATGTAATATTCATAATATGAGGTTAATACAAGCTGAAATATGCAAGTGTACATAGGCAAAGGGCAATAACAAGCAAGATAAAACATAAATCTGTGCTAGATTAATTGGAGCTTTTTCTCTCCAATAGAAAAAGGCACATAGCTTGTGAATTCTGTTTGCTTGATTTTTATCTAAAGAATTAATCAGGAAACATCATTTGTATTTTGCCAACTTTTAAAATGTTCTTGTCAGAATGTTTGTCTTTCTGGCTAGTTATAAAGTTTCTAGTGCCTGCACTTAGACGGCAACATTGATTTGTTCACAGTTTGTATGCATACAGCTTCTGTGTGTGTGTGTGTGTGTGCGCGTGTTCGTGTGTGTGCGTGTGTGTGTGTGTGCATTTGTGTTGTCGAACATGTGCGCTTAGGAGGCAGTCAACAAGTCCAGAGGTGAGCGAGATATCATCGGAGGGGGGATTGTATTGTGGTAATAACGCCTCTCTCTCTAATCCTATAAAACCAAAGAAGAAAAATAATCATCTACCATCATCAACAGATCACATCATGGAAAACAACTCCACAACAAAATCCAACTCCGGTCCATTGTTGAAGACGTCACTTCCGGTCCCTCTGTGATGACGTCGCTTCTAGTCCCTCCGTGATGACGTCACTTCCGGTCTCTCCATTATGACGCCACTACCTGCCACATCACCTTCAGCTGCCATTTTAACTACTGTATAAATACCAGCCATACTGTAACCATTTTGTCGAATGTATGATTTTTATCTGAAAACCTAATTTGACCAAACCTTTGCATCCAAAGCAATATACGGGGCAAATCCTCAACTCTTTGTATTTTGTTTGTGGAATAATTTCATCACAATTGGCATAGTCGGCAGAATACAATTGTTACAGAATGTCAGAGGAACAAGACCTCAACACTGTTTTGAACACTATGATGGCTGAGCTACAACAAGTTAAAATACAGCTAGGTGATACCCGGACCCGATGAGTGGAATCCGAGAATCGCGAGACTACAGCAGCTGCAGTAAGAACAGAGACTTCACAGTCAGTACTTCCTGTTTTAACATATCTGACAGAAGATGACGTAGAATCCTATTTTTTAATCTTCGAACGTACTGCTAAACACAACACATGGCTGCAGACGGAATGGGGGTACATTCTAGCTCTCTATCTGAATGGGGTAGCGCAGAGGGCCTATTATGATCTAACTGAGGTGCAGTCCACCAACTATGATACTCCAAAAAGCGAGATTTTTAAATGCTATGGCGTATCAGAGGCACAACAGGCAAGGGAATGAAGAGAATGGAAGTTCGATCTGGAGCGATCGATTTGCACTCAGGTATATGAGGTCTGGGGCAAAGTTGGTCACTGGCTATAGCCAGATGTGAACAGCGGTCAACGTATGGCTGAACTGCTAACCGTAGAGACCTTCATAAATGCTCTCCCTGAAAAGCTGGCCCAACAAGTCCACAAGCAGGAGGTACCCTCCATGGATAGTCTCGTGGAAGTAGTGGAACGTCATTGGGCGGTCTGCAAATCAGAAGGGTCAGAACAGTCCCCTCATCTAACCCGACAGGTTCGTGTGCCTTATTCTGAGCCCACCAGATCTAATACTAAAGTCTCTGTTCGTATAAAAGAAAAAACAAGCTATGCCCTGTGCTGTTTCAGGTGTGGGGGGTTCGGTCATTTGTTTACTGCGTGCCCCACTCCGGAGCCAATGGACTGTTCTTTGGGAAAGGGAGAGAGGTATTGTGCCATAATCAATTCTTTGACTTGTCCTTATACAGTAGAAGTAGTGATAAATGGGTATAATGTAACCGCAATGTTTGATTCAGGGAGCAACATTTCTATTATTGCTCGCTGTTATATTTTACTGCAACAGTGGCTGCCAAGTAAGATCAGTATAATGTATTCATGGGGAGACTCGTTATTTTAAAACCGGCTCCTGTATCCTTTCACTAGATCACGTCATGAAAACCGCAGTCATGGCCATGATGCCAGATCCACCCTACCCAGTGATACTAGGGCGGGACTGGACCGAAAATAAATGCGGTAAAAACAATACTGATCCTTTAATAAAAGAGGGCTTGGTTATGGATAAAGATATTCCGACTGCCTCCACGCCGTGTAATAGCTCCCAAAATCCCCATACATTTCATTTAGATAACGGTGATGAAGGTTCCTCAGGCTCTGCGAGAGGCACTCCACCTCTTGAAGGACACGAACAGACTGTAGCTCCACCCCTTCAAGTAGCCCAGGATCCTATTACTGAATTGGATTCATACTTTAAATTTACACCTTGATCGTTTAAAAGGGAGCAATGGAACGATGATTCCTTGAAATTTGCAAGAAATGCTGTTGCTTCAGTAAACTGACATCATTCTGTAGATCCCCTACCACGAATGCCCTATTTTGTAATAAAGAATGATTTATTATATCGTGTGGCTGACCATGAGGGTGAAACAAGGATATTGTTGCTAATATCCTGCACTTACCATCGTCAAGTATGTGAATTAGCCCATTTACTCGGAGCCCATGTGGGGACCGAAAAAACATTAGAACGTATTAAGTTCAGGTTTTATTGGCCAGGAATAAATGAGGAGGTCAGACGTTTCTGTACTTCTTGTCCAGAGCATCAGATTCTCCAGATTCCAGAAGGGACCGTGCTCCACTTATTCCTTTACCCCTGATTCATATACCTTTTAAAAGGGTTGGGCTCGATCTTGTAGGACCTCTGGAGCCCTCCCTACGTGGTCATAAATACATATTAGTTATGGTTGATTATGCCACACGATTTCCTGAAGCTGTTCCCTTGCGTTCAGCAACTTCTAAAATAATCGCACAGGAAATAGTAGGGATTTTTGCTCGTGTTGGGATTCCCAAACTCCTTTCACGTCGGATACGTTCAGGGAAGTTGCTCGGTTACTGCAGATTAAACATCTAAAGACGTCAGTCTACCTTCCGCAAACTGATGGATTTGTAGAACGTTTTAATCAGACTCTTAAACAGATGTTACGCAAGGTTGTTAGTGAGGACGGTTGAAACTGGGATCAGTTGCTGCCCCTTGTACTGTTTGCCTATCGGGAATTCCCTCAGACCTCTAGGGGCTTTTCTCCTTTTGAACTCCTACACGGAAGACAACCCAGGGGTCTTTTGGATATATTAAAATAAGGTTGGGAAGAGGAGGTCCATCCATCTTCTAATATTCTTGAATATATCGCACAATTATATGATAGATTAAATAAAATTATACCTGTACTCAAAGAACATTTAAAAAATGCTCAAGCAACACAGGCGCAATATTATAATCGAAACACCACCCTCCGGGAGTTCAGCCCAGGGGCTCGTGTTATGGTGATCGTTCCAACTTCCCACTTTAAATTATTGGCACATTGGCAAGGACCATACGAAATTAAGGAACGAAAAAGACTAGTCGATTATTCAGTTAAACAACCTAATCGTTGGCTGAGTGAGCGTGTTTATCACATCAACTTGCTGAAACCGTGGAAGGATAGAGACGGAGCCTCCCTCCGGTCAGCCACGCTCCCTTTTCATAGAAAATCAACACCTTAATTTCGGGTCTAATTTATCCTGGAGACAACAGCAGGAGCTGGAAACAGCTATCTTGTCTATACGGGGAGTTATAAGAGAGCAACCGGGTCACACTGCATTGATTGAACATGATATTATTACTGACCCCGGGGTGGTTGTCCGAGAACGCCCATACAGACTTCCTGAGGCAAAGAAGGCGGAAGTAGAATTAGAAATTAGACAAATGCTGGACATGGGCATTATTGAGGAAAGTTATAGCCCATGGTCTAGTCCAGAGGTTCTCAAAGTCGGTCCTGGCGGACCACTGTGGCTGCAGGTTTTTGTTCCAACCAGATTCATAATCATTGACGACACCTGATAACACTGATCTCAATTAATTAGCTGGTATTTTTTTCCATTTTTGCGAGAGATTTAAATGCTTAACTCCCATTTGTTGATTTCATTATATTTTGCCCTTTCTCTGTGCAGTTTGCTCCCTTCATTGTATCTTAGTAATGACAAGCCAGCAAAGCAGATAGCTAGGCAAACAACACTGTACAATCAATGGTTGCAATTACTTTAGCATTAGACCCACTAATTACAAAATAATTAATTAATGAAACAATTAGAACACAATGGCAAAAAACAGAATGAAAATCACAATGAAAATATTGTTAAAAAGAAAAAATAATACATCATTCCCATATAACTGCTTGGTACATTTTAATATACAGTAGAGTCTTGCTTATCCAACATTCCGTTTTATCCAACGTCACACTGCAAAAAAAAAAAATATGCATCAATCGGCAACAAGAACTGCAAGTTGTGAGCGTGAGCGTAGTCTATTCTTTGTTGCTCCCGATTCTACCGCAGCTAATTACAGTGGAACCTCGGTTTGCGAACATAATTCGTTCTGGAAATGTGCTCGCAGTCCAAAGCACTCGTACAGTATATCAATGCGAATTTCCCGATAAGAGATAATGGAAACTCAGATGATTCGTTCCACAACCCAAAACTATTCATATAAAAATCCATCCATCCATCCATTTTCTAACCCGCTGAATCCGAATAGGGTCACGGGGGTCTGCTGGAGCCAATCCCAGCCAACACAGGGCAGGAACCAATCCTGGGCAGGGTGCCAACCCACCGCAGGACACACACAAACACACCCACACACCAAGCACACACTAGGGCCAATTTAGAATCGCCAATCCACCTAACCTGCATGTCTTTGGATTGTGGGAGGAAACCAGAGCGCCCGGAGGAAACCCACGCAGACATGGGGAGAACATGCAAAATCCACGCAGGGAGGACCCGGGAAGCGAACCCCAAAGATGGCGAGACTTCACAGCGAAGAAACGGCACTTGTCAGGAAAGCAGACTATGATCAAAAATGTCTTTAAATCATCACAGGACTGAACTTTTTAAGTACAGTACATACTCGTCAGACAATTCTGTAACTGTAAGTTCATTTTTTCAGTTTATTTATTATTTTGTTTTGTTGTAAAACATGATTATTAGGTTTCAAATGTGTAAAATTATAAGATAGTTTGACGTTTAAGAAGGCTTTTTCTTAACACCTGACATTATCCAACATTTTCGCTTATCTGACGTTCGGCTGGCCCGTTTATGGCGGATAAGCGAGACTCTACTGTATATGTATATATATTTTTTTCTTTTACAAAACTTAGTTTTCTAATTTCTATGTTTTTCCCAAAACACAGAATCTGGAAAATAATAGTTCACTTAATTAGCCCAGGATTCCAATAAAAATTAAGAGCTGGTTGGAACAAAAATGTGGAGCCACAGTGGGCCCTCAGGACCGACGTTGAGAACCCCTGGTTTAGTCTATTCATCTTAGTTTCTAAGCCTGATGGGTCGTGGAGGTTCTGTAATGACTTCTGACGACTCAATCAGGTATCTAAGTTTGATGCATATCCCATGCCTCACGTGGATGATCTCCTTGAGAGGTTGGGAAACGCACACTTAATAACTACACTTGATATGATGAAAGGGTACTGTTAAATTCCCTTGACGGCATCCGCTAAAGAAAAAACCGCCTTCAGTACCCCTAGCTGACACTGGCAGTACCGGGTCCTTCCATTTGGGTTGCACAGGGCGACAGCGACTTTTCAACGTCTGGTGGATACACTGTTATGGCCCCACATTACCTACAGTGCCGCCTACCTGGATGACGTAGTTATCTTTTCCGGCACATGGGAGGATCATGTACAGCAGGTGGTGGCCGTTCTATCCACACTTGCTCAAGCCGGGCTACGTATCAACCCAAGGAAATATTTCTTTGAGGTGACTGATTCCAAATATTTAGTCTATCTGGTGGGGGGTGGTTCAGTCCAACCACAGTTTTCCAAGACTGGCCCCATGCGATTACTAAGAGGCAGGTGCAAGCTTTCTTGGGATTGGCGAGTTACTATTGTTGTTTTTTCCTCAATTTTCTGAGAGGGCTACGCCTCTATCTAATTTGACAAAGAAGAGGGCTCCTTTAAGAGTGGTGTGGGATGATTCTGCTGAAACTGCATTTTGCGACTTAAAATCAGCCCTTATATCAGCACCGGTTTTGTCTACTCCTAACTTTTCTTGTCCTTTTATTCTCCAGACCAATGCAACGGACACAGGATTGGGTGCCATGTTGAGCCAATGCATTGATGGTGCTGAACACCCCGTAATGTACCTCAGCCGGAAATTGTTGGATAGGGAGACCAGGTATGCGGTGGTGGAATGGGAGGCTTTGGCTATTAACACTAGAATTACCAGAGCCTACGAAAAAACTCGTAATTCCATCCCACCTTAAACTGCTTCTTAAATCCCTTCACACCTCTCCGCCAGCGCCCTTTGTCTTCTAAATGTGCTGATAAAGAAAAGCTAGGAGCAGCCGGCTATTCCATCCCCCCACCAATTTAGAACGTGCACGAACTTCTCTCAGCTCATGCCTTGATTGAGTATCTGGGAGTGAAGTGGAGTTTTAGAGTGGAAATAATAGATCGTTATTTGGAACACCTGCATTTCATGTCTGTTCCGTTTCTACAGTAATCTGTGTACACACATTGTTAAAACAGAAACTTTTTTTATATTCTAGTAGTAGATGACAAAATGTAGGCATAAACTATACCACGATGCATACTAACGCCAAACACCCCTAACCTCCCCGGTTCTGACACACAAGCTGCTGAAGCTGCCTTCTTCGTATCTCACCGTCACTTGCTTTTTTTTTTATTCAGTTTTATTGAGTGTTCCTGCCAGTCCCCGCATGTTGCTGTATACTTTTTCTTTTGTACTCCAGGACATGCAGAGGAAAGAATGGTAAAGACCAGTAACTTCGGCGCTATATGCAATCATCAGACACTCCCCATCTGCCCGTGTCGTTCAAACACAGGAACATATATTGGTGTAAAAGTATAACAAAAGTGCACTTTTATTCAAGTGCACTTTTTCCATCGCCTTTTCCTGTAAGAAGCAATGTCTCTCTATGCTGTGGTTTCTATTACACACCTGAAAGAAAGAGACAATATATGTGAACATATCCAGCATACAGCAACATGCGGGGACTGGCAGGAACGCTCAATAAAACTGAATAAAAAGAAAATCAAGTGACGGTGAGATACGAAGCAGCAGCTTCAGCATCTGTGTGTTAGAACCGGTGGGGTGCGTTAGTATGCTTCGTGGTACAACGCAGAGCTATAGCGCGTCTGTATTCTGTTTCTTTTGTACTCCAGGGCACGCAGAGGAGAGAATAGTAAAGAGCAGTAACTTCGGCGCTATATGCAATCATCAGACACTCCCCATCTGCCCGTTGTTTTGTTATACTTTTCAATACTTTTTATACTGCTCAAACGGGCATGCTCAAAAAATACACGTGTAATGCCACGAAAAGTGCGCAGACACTTCATTTCGCAAACAAAACAAGTGCACTTTTATTCAAAACTACCTGTATAACCAAAGAAAAAAGAAAGCAAGTTACAGTAGGCGATTGATACGACAGCTTGCATGGTGCAATGCTAAGAAGTGCTGATTTTCATTCCGTGCTATATAAAATCATCACATTCAAATATTAACAGTTCCCACACACCCAAGGACCGTCCTTCCTACATTTACGACACGTGTACTTGCTGCCGTGTACACACCTCTCTGTGCTATGGTTTCTATTACACTGAATGAGCACCTGGCGTTAGTATGCATCGTGGTACACTGCAGAGCTATAGCGCGTCTTTAGCGAAAACAGCCGTGTCAGATGGGGTTGTATGGATTGATTCTGAACGCGACTGAGAGAATAAAAAGTGAATAAAAAAAAAAAAAGCTAACCTTTACAAGGATCATAAATTGCACCGACTGTTACAGACTGAAATCAAATGTATGCTTTTATTCTAAAACAGTAAGACTAAGAGCAGTTTACTTCTCAAAACAGAGGGGCACAGGATCGAACTCGTGACCTCTTGTTTCCCAAGCGGGGACTGAGTCGATTGAACCACGGAGGCAGTTACAATAAACTGGTGTCGATGTCGCATGTTAAGGCGGCTTTTTGTGTCTGCAGTTATATTTTTGAATAAAAGCGCAATTGTGTTATTCTTGTGAAAATGTTTCTTTGCTATTTGGACTTCAGGCTTCATACATTATATAGTTTATGCCTACATTTTGTCATCTACTACTAGAATATAAAAAACGTTTCTGTTTTAACAATGTGTGTACACAGATTACTGTAGAAACGGAACAGACATGAAATGCGTGTGTTCCAAACAACGATCTATTATTTCCACTCTAAAACTCCACTTCACTCCCAGATACTCAATCAAGGCATGAGCTGAGAGAAGTTCGTGCACGTTCTAAATTGGTGGGGGGATGTAATAGCCGGCTGCTCCTAGCTTCTCTTTATCAGCACATTTAGAAGACAAAGGGCGCTGGCGGAGAGGTGTGAAGGGATTTAAGAAGCAGTTTAAGGTGGGACGGAATTACAAGTTTTTTCGTAGGCTCTGGTAATTCTAGTGTTAAGTGGGCTGTGACTCAACTCCGTTATTACCTGTTGGGGCGGGAATATACTCTGGTAACAGACCATGCTGCCTTGGCCCTGAATCAGGAGTCTAATCCTCGTGATATTAAGTGGTTTCTGGAATTGCAACCTTTCAAGTTCAAGGTCACTTATCGTCAAGGTTCTCTTCAGGCCAACGCCGATGCTCTCTCCAGGATCCACGACCTCTCGGTTCTGGTCACCCAGCCCAATGGGTCTGGGCTGAGGAGGGGGGGGGTGGGTCATGTCACACACGTGCGCTTAGGAGGCAGTCAACAAGTCCAGAGGTGAGTGAGATATCATCAGAGGGGGGATTGTATTGTGGTAATAACGCCTCTCTTTCTAATCCTATAGAACCAAAGAAGAAAAATAATCATCTACCATCATCAACAAATCACATCATGGAAAACAACTCCACAAGAGAATCCACCTCCGGTCCATTATTGATGACGTCACTTCCTGCCACATCACCTTCAGTTGCCATTTTAACTACTGTATAAATACCAGCCATACTGAAACCATTTTGTCGAATGTATGATTTTGATCTAAAAACCTTATTTGACCAAACCTTTGCATCCAAAGCAATATACGGGGCAAATCCCCAACTCTTTATATTTTGTTTGTGGTATAATTTCATCACGGTGTGTGTGTGTGTGTGTGGGTGGGTGTATGTGTGAGGTGCTGCTTTCAATTTGCCTACTGATTTACTGAAGTCCTTGAGGCTTTTTACACAGTGGTTTGCTGGCATAAAAATTACATCTGCTGCACAGATGGTTATCAGTCTGTTTCCTTCTTCAGAAAGATAACTATGCTGATATACTCTTTGGTCTATCTACCTTGTATTCCTTTAGAAAGGTGCGATATAGTATAGCAACCATATCCAACTTCATGTCAGTCTTCCACTCTTACACTCCAGCACCAGGGTACCTACAGGATAGCTCAAGCCTTTGTTACAATCACACCTTATCAATAGGGGTCCTGTTATGGAGCAGAAATTATAACTACGGAGAAAGCATGCATAGAACACAGAAGGCCCAGATCTAGTGCTGGCAATGAGTCAGAACGGAAGGGGTAGATTTTGATTTCTTTAGTGCACAGAAGTCCAACATTTTGGTTGATAAATTTGTGCAATTTGGATGCCAATGGTAAAGTTATGATCATTGACCAAGTTTTTAAATGGTGCATCATGGAGACATCTCTGGATGTCATTTGCCTCTGATTGACCAGTCTTGTTAGGAGAACTTACTGTTTAGCTGAAAATAGGTGTAAGAAAAGAATGTGTTGTCTGTTGTTGTGTGTTCCTGTCTATTCCTGGAAGACTTGCACAAAAAGATTTTCATTGTACTGAGTACATATGACAGTAAAGCTGAAGTTGAAGTTCAAAGCAAATCAAAGTATGTAATTCCAGTATTTTCCTACACTTCCACTACTTTATTTCACTGCACACACAGTTATGAAGCAGTAAAGACTGTGGACCATAAAGATCCCATTACTTATAACACCAATGGGTGTGAAGAAAACAGAGATGACTACTAATCTTTAATTTCATGATTTTCTCCTTGGCTCCAGTGACTAAACTGTCTTGTGTGTTTGTGTTTCTTTTACTGCTGTATAAATTAAAGACAGTTTATTTACTTATCTCTTTTTCATTTCTGTTACTCAAAGCCTTTCAAAAACCTAAGTAAAAGATAGATAATTGCTATGGAATCTGCAAATCCACTAAAGACTTATTAAAACAATGAAGGGGGTAATGTGCCATGCAAACGCCATAATAAGCGGTTTTCACCAGATTGTATGATGTAATAAGTGGTGCACACTAGATATTATATGACACTTACAAGATACTTAGCAAATACGTGTTCCTTTTCTATTATTGGTCAAGAGTGTGCACTCATCATGGGTAGCAAGCAAAGGAAGGAATATAACTCCAAAATAAATCTCTGCTTCTAAACTATTATTGTCATACAACAACTGTTGAAATGGATGTTATATATATGATGCTTTTTTCCACAGAGATAGTTTCTATAACTTTTAAAAGAGTAGATGTTTGAACTTAAGTATGTCAATAACATGACAGAGGTGATTCTTGTTTCAAAACTTGTGAACTGCAAAAAAGTATAACTGAAAAGAGATAACTATTAATTCACATAAGTCATAATACTTTAAATACAAATATTTCACAAAGCAATGCTCTCTAGCATGCACCTGACATCACTTCTTCCCATCACCAAAGATGTTGTTCTGCTAAATCATAAAATTGATTAATGTTTTATTTTTTATTTCAAAATTTTATTTATTTATTTTTCCATTTCAAGATTATGTAAATTGTTAATTCTTCATATTATATCTTGTGAATTTAATACAAAAATTGCTTATTCTTAGGCCATTAGACTTCATTTACCTTGTGAACCTTCCATGGGTTCTTGAAGAGCAGAAGATAATCCCAGCAGTATTTTTTAGCATAAAAATTTGATCCCAGTCCATCACAGGGTGCATACGAGATTTTTCAATATGCCATTATTTGAAGATGTAATCTGTGAGATGGTTATATAGTATATGTTATGATTGAATTAATGATATTTAGTGACATATGTGTTATGTAGGTGAACGCAGTAGTGCTATTAATCACCTACTTCAGAATTTTGTTTGGCAATCAACTTAATTTGTTTTAATTTCTCACACACCTGACATCCCTTGGATCCCTGAGGAGGAGTTCATCAACATCAAACCCTCTGCCCTGATAAATCAGCGGGGACAATCTGCCCCACGTGTTGGTTTTGCTCAGGCATCCGAGTCTGCTCACATTCTGTTTCTTCCTCAGATCTCATTCTCTTTCTTGACTTGATTCCCTCTTTGCCATGCAGGCTCTGTTTTATTCTGCAGATGTGGTCCTCCTCTTACTCTGTGGTGTGAATAAGGCACCTGAATGATCCACTTGTATTTGCAGATGAATGTGCGATCAACCAAGCACCTATTCAGAGCAATGTACACTCCGGGACCCGATTAGTTATTTAAAAATAGAGCTTTGTTATTGACTTCTTATCACACACCTCACCCCTTAAGCTGTCAGTTGCATGGGATGCTCTACACTCCTCCCAACCTAGTGCAACTGGTGGCCAAGGTCCGTGGCATGGCCCTAGCACTGCACTAAATTTATAAAAGCACTAAAAACAAGTTCCTTAATAAAACAAAGACCAATCCCCTTCTAAAAGCAGGACATTAAAAGAACAAAAACTTTAAAATGACAATAAAATCAGTAATAAATAAATAATCTATTAAAACCTCAAAGTTCTAAAAAGTCCTCGTCAGGCTTAGGTACATGGCACCATTTAGACACCACTTCTGCTTGCTGTTCTCTCATCTGCTTTCTGTTCCTCATCTGCTTTCTGTTTTGCCAAAGGCTTGTCCCACTACTGCCACCATTTCTGACAATTCCAGGTTCAAGAGGCTCTTGGAAGCAGTCAGAGAGTGTGGAGCCAACCCAAACTGTCACAAGAGAACTGTGCATAAATAGGAAGAAGACAGAATATTTGAAGATTAATTCTGGTCAAGTTTCAGAAGTTACCCTGCAAGTAACAGGTATGGAAAAGAGTGGATAAGTTTAAATACCTAGGAATTGTGTAGGCCTAAGATGGAGAAACATCAGAGATAACCCACAGAGTGCAAAGTGGATGAAACAATTGGAAGTACTGCCATGAGAAGGGCATTTCAACCTTTATAGCTTGGCCTTCATGATGTCATGGGACAGAGAACAAGTGTCATATGCCTAGCAATCATGTGGCATTGTAGCAATCAAAAGCTCGAAAATGATTGCATAATGTAATGAACACAAAAAATTGCAGCACCTATTAAAGGGCAGTCTCACAAAATGGTGACACAATAGCGTAGCCAAAACAAAGATAAATAAAATAAACAAAAATGAGCAGCACACAAAATCAAACACAAATGATATTATTTAACAGTGTACTTCTGACATGAGATAAAAGCTAGTTGTTGGACTGTCAGAATGTCAATCCCAGTCTTAATTATTGATCTATCTTTTTGTGTGTATTCTTCTTCTTCTTACCTGTGGACCTGTCATATTTGTCTGTCCTCCCACCTTGGTCTGCATGGATTCGAAGGACTGGCAGGACTGGGTTGAAAGAGGTGTGTGATATTATAGTTTTCCCACCTGGGAAGGTGAAAATCTCCCAAACACAAAGAAAGGTACCTATTAAGAAATGTAATTTACTTATAAAAAGAAAATATATATATATTATTCCTAAGCTTTCAACACCTGCCAGATGTCATCATCAGAGGAAAACAATTAGACATGCAGGAGGCAAAGGCAATATATAGCAAATGAGGAAGGGGTTGGTAGGTGGGTGGGGGTGTGGATTAGTAATGTGGGATTAAGAGGGAGTAGGTCTTAAAGTCTTTTTGATTATTTGGATGTTCTTTTTTTAAGCTTGCATATGCTGTGTTCATGTCCAAGTGTCTGTTAATGGTGTTTTCATTTGGTAGCCACAATTCAGCCAGCTCTCTGCCACTCTTAGTATTTGCCCTGAATCTTACTTGCGCCATGTCTCAGTTAACACTAGAATTACCAGAGCCTACAAAAAAACTCGTAAATCTGTCCCACCTTAAATCACTTCTTAAATCCCTTCACACCTCTCCGCCAGCTTCCTTTGTCCTCTAAATGTGCTGATAAAGAGAAGCTAGAAGCAGCCGGCTATTTCATCCCCCCACCAATTTAGAACGTCCACGAACTTCTCTCAGCTCATGCTTTGATTGAGTATCTGGGAGTGAAGTGAAGTTTTAGAGTGGAAATAATAGATCGTTATTTGAAACACACACATTTCATGTCTGTTCCGTTTCTAAAGTAATCTGTGTAAACACATTGTTAAAAGAGAAACTTTTTTTATATTCTAGTAGTAGATGACAAAATGTAGACATAAACTATATAATGTATGAAACCTGAAGTCCAAATATCAAAGAAAAATTTTCAAAAAAGGTACAAATATAACACAACAATTGCGCTTTTATTCAAAAATATAACTGCAGAAACAAAAAGCCGCCTTAACATGCGACATTGACAGCTGTTTACTATGACTGCCTCTGTGGTGCAATAGAATCAGCTCCCGACTGGGAATCAAAAGGTTGTGAGTTCGAACCTGCACCATTTCATTTTGAGAAGTAAACTGCTTTTAGTCTTACTATTTTAGAATAAAAGCATACATATGATTTCAGTCTGTAACAGCCGGTGTAATTTATGATCCTTGTAAAGGTTAGCTTTGTTTTTTTTAATTCACTTTTCATTCTCTCAGTCGCGTTCAGAATCAATCCATACAACCCCATCTGACACGGCTGTTTTCATATAAAGACGCGCTATAGCTCTGCAGTGTACTTGTGACTGCATTCTCGTTTGCGAAATGAAGTGTCTGCGTTCACTTTTCGTGGCATTACACGTGTATTTTTTGAGCATGCTCAAACACAGGAACATATGTTGGTGTAAAAGTATAGCAAAACAAGTGAACTTTTATTCATGACTACCTGTATAACCGAAGAAAAAAGAAAGCAAGTTACAGTAGGCGATGATACGACAGCTTGCATGGTGCAGAAGTGGTGATTTCCATTCCGTGCTATATAAAATCGTCACATTCAAATATTAACAGCTCCCACACACCCAAGGACCGTCCTTCCTACATTTACGACACGTGTACTTGTTGCAGTGTACACACCTCTCTGTGCTGTGGTTCCTATTACACTGAATGAGCACCTGACACTGTACTTTCTTCCCTGGGGGAAGGTCCCACATCAGAGAATTTCCAGTTCCTGCATAAATTCACACCCGATCTGACGCTGTTCATTTTCAAATGATATTGAATTAGTGCGATGATGTTTTCACATATATTGTCTCTTTCTTTCAGGTGTGTAATAGAAACTGCAGCATAGAGAGAAGTGTGTACATTGCTTCTTACAGAAAATACTTTTACACAAACATATGTTCCTGTGTTTGAGCGACACTTTTTATTCTCTCAGTTGCGTTCAGAATCAATCCATACAACCCCATCTGACACGGCTGTTTTCACATAAAGACGCGCTATAGCTCTGCAGTGTACCACGATGCATATTAACGCCCCCCTCCCCCCCCCAAAGGGTTCTGACACACAAACGCTGGCAAAGCTGCCTTCTTCGTATCTCACCGTCACTTGATTTTCTTTTTATTCAGTTTTATTGAGTGTTCCTGCCAGTCCCCGCATGTTGCTATATGCTGTTTCTTTTGTACTCCAGGACATGCAGAGGAAAACAGTAACTTCGGCGCTATATGCAATCATCAGACACTCCCCATCTGCCTGTGTCGCTCAAACACAGGAACATATGTTGGTGTAAAAGTATAACAAAAGTGCAGTTTTATTCAAGTGCACTTTTTCCATCGCCTTTTCCTGTAAGAAGCAATGTACACACT
This sequence comes from Polypterus senegalus, assembly GCF_016835505.1. Taxonomy (NCBI): domain Eukaryota; kingdom Metazoa; phylum Chordata; class Cladistia; order Polypteriformes; family Polypteridae; genus Polypterus; species Polypterus senegalus. The sequence goes on from NC_053158.1 coordinate 91,897,695, forward strand.
TCTCTCTATACTGTGGTTTCTATTACACACCTGAAAGAAAGAGACAATATATGTGAAAACATCATCGCACTAATGCAATATTATTTGAAAACGAACAGCGTCAGATCGGGTGTGAATTTATGCAGGAACTGGAAATTCTCTGATGTGGGACCTTCCCCCAGGGAGGCGGCTAAAGACAATATCATTAAAAAATCTCTTTGAACCTAAGTATTACTTAACTGGTAAAGGATGTTGCCAAGTTGTCTTCCGCCAAGTTGTCATTTTGCAGAATTGTCTTTGGCTGAGTTGTCCTTTCGCCGAGTTGTCTGTCGCCCACTTGTGTTTTTGCCGAGTTGTCTGTCGCCCAGTTGCCCCTGAACTGAAATATATATATTACTCTGTTAATCATTTAGGCATGCTTTGTTATGATATGCAATGACTGTTAATAATAATAATAATAATAACTGTTATGGGTGTATCCTTAGACATCAGAAAATGATTACCGTGAAACGGATATAAAGTGTTTTCCATGTCTAAGGTACTATATATATATATCGCTTGTTAAAAATCTTTGTGCTTAATTTGTTTGCGCATTGCCCTTACTTACGTCCTTAACTGTGTTTCATGCTCTTCAAAGAACACTAAGCATCAAGGCCAAAATGATCTCACAGGTTGGACCTATTTTGATTTTATATCCTTCTCCTGGTCTCTTCAAATGTTCTCTTCCCTGTATACATAACAGCCAGATAGGGTTGGTCTTACTTTTGTCCAGAAATTCTGTAAGTTGGTATCTCACTTTTCAGTCTGCAGAGCTTGCCTAGGACTGAGCTTGAGCTAGGAGTGTGTCACCTCTTTGTAATCAGTGTGACTGATTGATCCATAACCAGATAACCGCTGCTTGTCTGTGTAGCTGTCAATTGACCATACTAACTAGCAAATGTTGGTTATGCACAAATCACCTATTTTGATAGATAAATATAATGCTAAGGGTTGTGTCGGTCTGTCACACGATTTCTTGCAAATGACTGGGGTTACAACCTTAATCTTGGTCTTTATCAAAAACTTATGCTGTGAGGCACAAAAATGAGGCTAGGGTCAGCCTCCATAAAGTTATCTTGTTTCGACTATCTTATAGACAGACCTCAGTATGTGCAACTCGGGAACTGCAGATTTGAGATTGTGGTCAGCAACACAGGAGCACCGCAAGGGACTGTACTTTCTCGGGTCCTGTTCAGCCTATATACATCAGACTTCCAATACGACTTGGAGTCCTGCCACGTGCAAAATTTCTCTGATGACACTGCTATTGTGGGCTGCATCAGGAGTGGGCAGGAGGAGAAGTATTGGAAGCTAATCAAAGACTTTGTTAAATGGTGTGACTCAAACCACTTACACCTGAACACCAGCAAGACCAAGGAACTGGTAGTGGATTTTAGGAGGCCCAGGCCCCTAATGGATCCCGTGATCATCAGAGGAGACTGTGTGCAGAGGATGCAGACCTATAAATACTTGGGAGTGAAGCTGGATGATAAATTGGACTGGACTGCCAATACTGATGCTCTGTGTAAGAAAGGTCAGAGCCGACTATACTTCCTTAGAAGGTTGGCATCCTTCAACATCTGCAATAAGATGCTGCAGATGTTCTACCAGACGGTTATGGTGAGTGCCCTCTTCTACGCGGTGGTGTGCTGAGGAGGCAGCATAAAGATGAAGGACGCCTCACACCTGGACAAACTTGTTAGGAAGGCAGGCTTTATTGTAGGAATGAAGCTGGACAGTTTAACATCTGTGGCAGAGCAACGGGCGCTAAGCAAGCTCCTGTCAATCATGGAGAATCCACTTTATCCACTGAACAGTGTCATCTCCAGGCAGAGGAGTAGCATCAGTGACAGACTGCTGTCAATGTCCTGCTCCACTGACAGACTGAGGAGATTGTTCCTCCCTCACACTATGCGACTCTTTAATTCCACCCGGGGGGGGTAAACACTAACATTACTCAAAGTTATTGTCTGTTTTTACATGCATTTTTATTACTCTTTAATTTAATATTGTTTTTGTATCAGTACTGCTGCTGGATTATGTGAATTTCCCCTTGTAATTAATAAAGTATCTATCTATCTATCTATCTATCTATCTATCTATCTATCTATCTACTTCAAACTGACATAACACAAAGAAAAAGAAGAGCAGTGACATCGGCTGAATGTGTAGCAAATTGAAGAACGCCAACTACATGATATGATGAAGAATGACAGCTCTGGTATCCAGTAAGTGTGAAGCAGGGGATGATTGCAGGAGGACCACAAGTGCCTGTGTTTCTGGTAAAATAAAAATAATACAATACAACAAGAAAAGATCTACATGATAAACATAATACATTAAATCAAATCAAAAAACTAGCAATTATATAATATAACCAAACTTAAAAATACAGGGCTAGGCTAAATCAAGGGGATATCTAGGAAGGGATTATTATATTCAAATTAAATGCAAATTCTGAATTCTGAATATAAAATTCTCAAAGAAGACAAGAACAATAGACTGTTACTTAATGCTTTACAATGTACAAGCACAGAGAACTAAATTCAAAAAGTCTCATTCAAGTACAAAAAAACTAAACCTAACAGTCTCTGAAGAAAAACACAGGGAAAGTGGGTCAGAGATACAGATGCAAAACTAACTAATGCCACCATAAAGAGTTGTGACGAACAGGAGCCTTGTTTGATCTTCTAAGGTAACTGTGGTGCTGATGACTGTGGCACCTAACTGTGCTAATTTAACAGGAGGCTCTGCCACTGCAAGCTCAGGGTCTGATTAACAAAACAAGGCACCAGGGAAAAGAAAAATACACCAAATAAAACAAAGATACTGCGAAGCACCAATGGTATCCTAAAAGGTGGGGGCGGATGATATTTAGGTGGTTGGATTTATTCTTTTTCTCTCAATTTAATATACTTTTATCATTTTTAACAAATACCAAATATGATTGTTCCTGTTATTGTTCCTTGCTTGATTTCAATAAAGGAATTTGATCACAAAAACAGTTAGTTGTGATCAATTTCTTTTTCCTGCATTAATCTTATGGATTTCTTGGTAACAATCCACTTATTATCCTTAATATAGTTGCTGTTCTTGACAGCCATTATCCTATTTCATGACAGCCATTTTCAAACCATGCACAAACAAACAAATAATAAACCTTTAAGAAGCATGCCAGTTCTTTCAGGAACAGATTACAACAGAACAATACATAGAAGTTGTAAGCAGTGCTTGTTGATTTCTGTTATGGAGCAACATTTGAATGAGGAGTTTAAGCAGGTTTTGTTAATCTGCTGTTCTGTGTGTTTAAGAAAAAATGTCATTGGTGTTGTTTTTATTTTTATACTAATCCAGGAAGGACAAAATAAAAGCATTTCTTTGGTTAGAGGTAAATGCATTAAAATGAGGAACTACTTTGCAAAAACATCAATACTAGTATAACTTGTCAGTCTCTAGCTAAATGTCTCAAAATAAGATGCAGTCCAAAGAACATGCTGTAGCCATGTACAGTTTCTAATATCTCACATATTTTGAAATCATTATCTCCCCAACACTCAAAGATTTAGGTCATGCATCCTTATTTATGTGTGTAGCCTAATCAATATTTTGTATTATTTCACATGGAAACAAAAGATATGAAACTGGTGAACAGCTAAAAACATTTCAAATGCATTTGTTTTGCTAACCTGGAAATGTTGCGATCTGTTCTGTAAAGATAATCAACATTTTCATTTACGGTATTATCTTAATCTTGGTTAAAATATCTGTCAACTTTACACATTTTTTAAAGAATTTATATAAAACTGAAAAACAATGTTATTCAGCAAGTCCACTCATCTTGCTAATGACTTTAATCTTTAACAACAAATGAAAATTTGAATTTCTATAGCCTTATAACTCAAACTGATTGTCATTGGAAACACTAAAGCATCTGTTACAGAAATGTATAAGTTGGATTTTGTATGAATAAACATATATCTTTCAAGCAATAATGTATCTGAGTGATCAGTAAGCATGAAACACGCATATGTGATGTAGTAATTCTATTGTATGCAGGTGTCAAGAAGAAAAGACTGAAGAGAATGCTGCCCTAGTTATACATCCTATCTGATACCAATGTAGCCAAAAAGTTTGTAAGTTCTAGGCACAAAAGTGAAGAGGTGAATAAGTATATAGTTGTGAATGACATAAATAAATCAAATGTAGTACAGCATAGCAAGCACAGTGAAATTTAGCATTGAGATTAAAATAAATCCTTGAAAATTGCAAGAGGTAAGAATCAAAAAGACAAAGATTTTATTTAATAATTTTGCTGTTTGATTTTTATGATATGATGTTTTAATTTTTATTAATTTTAATTAAAAGCAAATAGCCATCCATCTTCTAACCCGCTGAATCCGAATACAGGGTCACGGGGGTCTGCTGGAGCCAATCCCAGCCAACACAGGGCACAAGGCAGGAACCAATCCTGGGCAGGGTGCCAACCCACCGCAGGACACACACAAACACACCCACACACCAAGCACACACTAGGGCCAATTTAGAATCGCCAATCCACCTAACCTGCATGTCTTTGGATTGTGGGAGGAAACCCACGCAGACACGGGGAGAACATGCAAACTCCACGCAGGGAGGACCCGGGAAGCGAACCCAGGTCTCCTAACTGCGAGGCAGCAGCGCTACCACTACGCCACCGTGCCGCCAAAAGCAAATAGCAATCCATAAAATCAAATTAAACTCAACAAAACCAAAATTCAACCCCCACCCAAAAGAAAGAAAGGGAGGAGAACAAGCCAACAAAGCAAATCTTTGAAGCAGTAGGGAAGGAAGAGTATCCTTTTTCCTGATATAGATTATTCTACAATGTTTTTGATTCGATCCTGCCATATTTTTAAAAAGTTTTGAACAGATCCTCTGAGTGAGAATCAGATTTTTCCAATTTAAGATAATATATAGATAATAGGACATCAGTTACAAATTTAAATATGATGGGTTGGGATTCTTCCATTTGAGCAAAATAATTCTATGTGCTAGTAGTGAGGTAACGGCAATTATGATTTGTTTGTCCTTCTCCATATTAAGCCCATTTGGGTGTATACCAAACACAGATGTTAATGGGACAGGAGTGATTGTGACACCAAGACTATTTGATATGCATTCAAAGATTTTTGTCCAAAAAGATGTTCATTTGGTGCAGGCCCAAAACATGTGGCCCAGTGAGGGTAGAGCTAGATTGCAACGTTCTCTCGTTGAATCTTGCCCTGGAAACATTTTGGATTGTTTTAACTGAGATATATGTGCCCAGCAGAAAAATGTTAAGTTGAATATTTTGCGCATATGGAGCTAGAGTGTATTTTGTGTATGGTTGCCTTCCACTCCTTTTCTGAAATGTTAAGTGCAAAATCCTTTCCCCTTTGTGCCCTGTGATCTTTAAAAGGCAGGGACTTAAACATTTTTATAAATTGTGGAGATGCTATCTGAGTCTTCAAGACTACTCAGTATTTCCTCTGCAATAGAAATAATTGGAAGGTGAGGAAAATTGGACAGGTTCAAGTTTCTAGCTTGAAAGAAGTGGAAAAATTGTGTTGATGAGAAGTTAAATTAGAAATGATTCTGTTAAAGTGCTTCCTACATTGGTTCGATATTCTGTGTGAATGAAGGTCAATTGGATTATTAGTGTAGTGACCATAATTTGTATTTACTGGGGCACATTGCAGGGAATATAAAGAAGTACTGCAAGATTTTAATTCTATTGCAGACTAAGCTTGTGTATATTCATTGATTTGTGTCAATGTCCAGATCCTTAAGGCCTGTATATTCCCCCCACAGTAATAAAATTGAAAGTTAGGTAGTGCCATGCCCCCGTTTGTTTTAGGACATTCCACAGTCACCCTTTGGATGCATGAATGTTTAGAATTCAAAATAAATGAGGTTATAATTGAATCTGATTTTGTAAAAAATTATTTGTTAATGTGTATGGCAATGATTTGAAATAAGAAAACAACTTTGGGAAGGATGTTCATCTTAACAGTATTGATTGTACTTGCTAATGTGAGACGGAGGGTGGACCATATATTCACATGTTTATTTTTTTTTTTTCATTCAGACAGCACAATTTTGTTGAAAAAGAGCTTATATTTACTTGTGATATTTATCCCTAGGTGTTTAAACTGATCTGCTAAGATAAACAGGAAGGTGTACAGTCTATTACTGTGTGCTAGGCAGGTCACTGGAAAAACCACATTTTAATTCAAATTAATTTTGAATACAGGTACTGTATCTGGTATCTTTCATACTATTGCCAGGAGTTATGGCTATGAAGCCTATTGTGTTAGCATTAACGGTTGTTGGGGTAGAAAGGATAAATAAGAAATAACAAAGCTTTCATTCTCTCCACCCCCCAATGCCCACCCCTCATTTTGTCTCCCTGAGTGACACAGACCACACTTCCTGAAGTCTTGGTCCTCCGACCTGCCAAAAGAGACAGAGAATGTCTGGAACAAAGTGAACCCCCAGCAGTGGTGTAGAAAAGGTTAAAATTGAGGTGACTGGAAAGTACAGTCCCAGTACAATAAACCTAGGGAATGATGTTAAACAGTTCCCACAGAGACTGAGATAATGTATGATAGTACATTCCCAATACAATAAACCAAGGATATGAAGTGGAAAAAAAAAAACACAGTAAATAGCTAGTTAGTTTCTAGTTGCTAAAAGGTACATACATGTATATTTATTGAGAACAATTCCAATATAACATAATAATTGAAAAAAAATGAAAGGTAGCTGAAAAGGAAATGGAATGGATAATTACAGCAAATGCCTCATTACAAATGGTCCAAGTTGCAAGCAGAATTTTTTTTGCCTTGTCAAAATACAGTATCACTCATAAACGTGTTTTAAAAGGATGTCGGGATCAGTCTCTTTTACTGCTTCAGTCGGAGAGCTAAAAATGTAAAACTAACTTTCAATATTCACTTATAATCTGGCAGGGTTACAAGAGTTTGATTCTAGTATCAGCACTGCATAGATGCTGTTTAATTCTGTAGTATGCGATGCGTTTAGCAGCTGTTGCCAGGGAGAAATCTGAAAAAAGACAAATGTAGTTACTTTCAGATATAATCTCCTCTTTCTGCCTGAGAAGGGACATGAAATTTTGTTTGGCCTGTAGTTTCTCAAAACAGATAATAATTCGAGCCACGTAGACAGTAGGCTGCTGAGATCTTGGTGTCCAATTTGAAGTCCTCTCCACTTATTTTAGAGAATAGTTAAACTATGAATTTCACTGGGTTTTGACATTCAGGTTTTTCAGGGAGACCATTGATTCTGATATTGTTCCTTCTATATCTAATTTCCAGTGCAGCCAGTTTGTCAGTGAGCACATTGCATTCAGATTTTGCAGCCGCTGCCTTGTCATCAGCAACGAATGTCAAATGTTCAACTATTTCAATATGAGTCATAAACATTTGCTTAATATCTTCAAGCTGAACAGCGAGTACTCTAATTTTATTTCTTTTTTTATATCCTTGTTTATTTTGCTCTTTATATCATTTATGTCCCCCATAAGTGCGCCAATCATTTCCTTCAGCTCAAAAAGTGTATTTTGGTCTTTTCTGCACGCCATAGGTAGAGTTGTGAGTCCGGTTGGTGTTGATCCTGTTGATGCGGCTGACTCATGGGGTGTGTTAGCTGCAGTTGACAGCAGGGATGAAAGGGCCATGCTCAGTTCCAATAATCCTCCTGAAGTTGATGAATCCTCCTTGCCTGCCTCGCTTGCAGCTTCGCTCACACTTTCGGCTGGAGGCAATTTTGCAGCGTGAGGCCCTGGCAGATCAGTTCCTTTGCCCGTTTGTTCTATGTCAGTTTCTGGTAGGCCATACTGTGACCTTGAGGCCGGTATTGACTTTGATGAAAGTTTAGCTGCCTTACCCCTTTCCTTTTGTTTCGGAACCCTTTGTTTGCTGCTCTAGCTTATTTATACTTGCATGTAATGTAAATACAATGATACCTCAGGATGATAGTAAAAATGGGTAAAATAACACCACTGGTAACAGAGCTTAGCTCTAGCCATCCATCTTGAACAAAGGATGAAACCAAAAACACAACTGCCTCCTCAAATGACCACAATTGCAGCCAAGTAGTCTCTTTTTCTGTTAATTCATTATCTATAGTTTTGGTCTTAAATACCTCCAGCTATCATCTAATTTGACATGTCTCTTTTGTGTCTGTATAGCTTGCCACGGAGCGAGCTTGACATAGGAGTGTGTCACCTCTGTTTAAATGTGTCATTGATTGATCCACAACTAGGTAACTGCTGTTAGTCTGTGCAGCTGCCCATTCTCCAAAATAATCAGCAAATGCATCACAGTGATCCCTCGCTATATCGCGCTTTGACTTTCGAGGCTTCACTCCATCGTGGATTTTAAATGTAAACATATTTAAATATATATCACAGATTTTTCACTGGTTTGTGGATTTCTGCGGACAATGGGTCTTTTAATTTATGGTACATGCTTCCTCAGTTTGTTTGCCCAGTTGATTTCATACAAGGGACGCTATTGGTGGATGGCTGAGAAGCTACCCAATCAGAGCACGTATTACATATTAAATAAAACTCCTCAATGATATACGATATGCTTCCCACGCGGTGCTTCGTATTCTTGAATGCCCGAACAGCACATATTGATTTTTGATTGTTTGCTTTTCTCTGTCTCTCTCACTCTCTCTGACATTCTGTGCTCCTGACGGAGGGGGTGTGAGCAGAGGGGCTGTTCGCACACTGGTCTAGAGGATTCCTCTAAAAAATCCGTTCTCTGCTCCTGACACGCACTCCTTTGAAGAGGAAGATATGTTTGCATTCTTTTAATTGTGAGACGGAGCTGTCATCTCTGTCTTGTAATGGAGCACAGTTTAAACTTTTGACTAAAGGGTGTTACTTCATGTCTAGAGGGCTCTAATAATGTTAAAAAAACGTAGTAAGAAGGTCGTAAACAGGTTTTCTATGCTCTAACTGTGAAAATATTCAATTTATAAATAAAGAATCCTACTTCGCGGAAATTTATCGCGGTAGAGTTTGGAACGAATTAACCGCGATAAATGAGTTTTTACTGTATGCCTTCCTATACATTTTACCTGCCAGTTCTTTAGTATTGACTGAGAAATCATGTATATAACAGGGAAAGCACCTATTGTGATAGCCATGAATGTCCTCATGAATCAACTCCTTTCCCAGTGGACTGATTTTGTTGGTATTTAGCACACTTATTATTCAAGGAAATTTTTCATGACAATTCTATTTTCATTGAGATATCTCAAATGCAGCGAACTGTACAAAGTTTTGAAATTTTAAAATCTCTCATTGAAAATCATTAACATATTTTCAGACTTCTGTATCTTAAAAAAGAGAAACATTCTGTGCAGTTTCAATTATGGATAAGTTTACTGTTTTGAGTTTACCTTGGGAGGGGAACTTCAACATATATATTTTGTATATACTTCCTCTTTAAGTAGTCCAAGAACCACTCAGATCCCCCTTACAAGTTAGACATACATGGCAGAACAAGGACTGGGAACAAGGACTGCACTGTGCATTACAGTTTCTACAGTGTACAAAGAAAATGGTTGGGCCACAAATAACACAGACAGCATGTGATTACAGATTTCACCATGCTGAAAGAGTTGCTTAGCAGTTGTTATAATGTCCAAATTTAATGATTGTGTAAATTTGTGCTCAGTTCCTACCAGTCTGTTTAGGGATTATATGGTTTAAAGGCTCAAGGAATTCAAACATGTGGTTTGATTTTGTCTAAAACTTGTTTTGAGAAAAGTATATCATAATAATCCATTTTTGTTGTGAAGTCATTTTTGATTCATGTATAAGGTAGCACTGTTAAGTTTCTGCTTCTGCCATTTCCGTGGAGATCTTGCCCAGAATTTCCTAGGGTGCGCTCATTTATGACATCATTCTGGTGACAATACAAACATCAGCCCAGGCTTTTCTGAGGTATCCTAGTCTCATGTTCCCAGAAATGATTCTTCAATTCTTGGGACAGCCCATTAAAAGGGTCCTAGCGAAATCCTGGTCTGAAAAGGCTAAATAGGGGACTTTTTTCTGTTCTTCCCACCCTCAATTTCTTCAGTCCATGGATTTTAAACCACTGCCAGATATTCTAGAAGAGAGCAAATAAACTGAAACAGAAAATAAAAAGCTAAAATTGCTGTTTTTAGTTCAAGAGCTCAGTAACACAAGGAAACTGAAACTGTATGATTAATTTGTTCATTTCATTGAGTACTGCAACAGAAGCAACAGCTACATGGTTCCACGAGTTTGTAAAGTGTTTCTGTCTGCTATGATATCTTTCTGTCATTTTGACTATTGCATCACTATATGTCATAACAGTGAACAGAGTCTAAGCATTGTGGTCTACTATGTGTTAAAATGCTGTCACTATTCTGGCATGGCATATTTGCATTTTCAACTAGACAGTAATGTTAACTTCTTTTAACTATTCATTTAGACATGCCTTCAGAAGGAGAATACTGTGCAGCCTGGATGTTCTTCTGCTGGTAATGTTAGGCATATTTGCGAACACACATTCAGTGTGTTGAGTATTGAAATCTGTGTCTCCTGTGGCTCTTCGTTATCATTAGGATTAGGATTACGGTGCCTTTATTGTCAATGTACCATTACTTATTTTCCTATAAACTGGAAAAATAACAATAATAATAATAATACAATAAAAAACAATGAAAAATATACAATATGAAAGCATAAGTGGCTCAGGTTGTGCAATATTACAACTGTAATGCAAGTTTACAGTGAGGTAATTGTAATTATAAGTACAAAGAGTGTTCCTGGGAGCACTTGATAGACTGATTCAGTGTGTTTATAGCTCTTGGGATGAAACTGTTTCTGAACCGCGAGGTCCCTAAAGTAAAGGCTCTGAAGTATTTGCCAGATGGGGGAACTTCAAATAGACTGTCCACACGGCTGAGGCAGCATGTGCTAGATGCTGTATCCTGATAGTTCTCTCTGCTCTTGACACAATCTACCGAAGAGCTTTCCAATCAGCTGCTGTAGAGCTGTGATTCCACACTCAGATACAGTGGGTTAAAATACTCTAAGTGGTGCACTGAGAGTAACAACGCTAATATTTGGAATAGTTTGGCAATTCCATGGACCATTATATGGTTACAGGATGATTACAATCAGATAATTTAATTGTATTTGATCAAGCTGCATCAGGGAAGTTAATCTAAAAAATAAAGGGAAACCACAAAGGAACAGTAGCATTGCTTTAATGCTGGGTGCCACCAGTTTGCAAAACCAAGCCGGAAACTTGCATACACAATGATTTGAGCTGGTGTGAGAATGTGCGTGGCTTTATGCCAAGTTTAGTTTTTATACATCCCAATGTCACCATGGAAACGGATGTAGGCAACATTTTTGTGTGTACGCACTGTTTATACATGAGGATCCTGGTCATTTTCTTTTCCTTTCAAGTCAGCATAGCAATAAAACATGTAACAAAGACTATTGCTTCTGTGTATCATGAGACTGAAAGCAAAATCTTTAAGATTAGTCTTCGGAGTTCCCATTTTACAATATGTCAGTTTCAATTAAGTATTGGATTTTACAAAATATTAATAGCTATGTAGTGAACTTGATGCAGTTTCTTTTATCCTTCTATATAGTAATATTGATTGTGATTTTATGCTAGCATTGTTAATTTTGCATTTAGAGTTTTAGTCTTTTTTGCATTTTAGTCTTTTAGTAATTCCAGTTTATTGTTGATGTGTTGGCATTTAGTGATTACCTGAGTGGTGTAATATTGTTACTATAGTTGAGAAACAGGGAATTGTATTTACTACAGACTTGTTGGGTGGTTATTGGGGTTTTCATTTTTTGGGATTTCTTTTGTTATTTAAAACAAAAACTTTCATATTTTTAAATAAAAACCATGACTTTCCATAATAATTCAATACATGTCTGACTACACAATTAATCAGCCAAACTCCAAATCTGCTCTCCATCATGGTCTGGATCATGGACAATTTTATTTTGAAACTTAAAATCTCCGTTGAAGTCTCCTTTGGGAACTTCTTTTAAATATGCTATGTGTAAGAAATTTGAACAACAGTTAGTCACAGACTCTCCACAACTAACAACAGCATGTCAATCAATGACATTTTTTTTTCACTTGAATTATACTCTGCTGTCTGTGGAAGCCTTTGGAACACCCCAAACGTATCTGACACACCTTTTTAGCTTCATGGCATAATAAATTGTGGTTAAGGATTGTGTGTTTAATGTATTCTATTAATTCATGTAATTCCATTCTATTATTTTTCTTACTTTGAATATGATTTATTGTTACAAAAATGTTTAATAAACAAAGGTAGGATAACTGACTTTTTGATGAAGCAATTAAGGCATGTAAAATGCTCCAACTTTCAAATAATGTTCTCAAATGCATCTGAATGTTATTCAGTGCACAACATTTTTTTTTGGGCCAAATAAACACCTTCTGATTGAGACTTAGCTTCCTCTAACATTTCCTCTTAATTTTTATTAGTTATTTTTTTGCCTTATTTGGGCTATTTCAATCAGTTTCACTCTCACCCAAGTCCAAAGATGCAAGAAAGTAGTGAGCTTCTGGTAGCACAGGCTAAGTCTTGACTGTCTACTAGTTGTGCTGTTTAGGAGAGTTAACTGAAACATTTTGTGCATTTGTAAAATATATGCATTTAAATTTAAGACATTTTAAGAAAGATTGTTGTGATTATTCATTATTACCATTATACTAGCCAGCAGCAGATATTATTGTTCATGAAGCTTACCATACAGTCTAAAGTACATAGTGAATGACAGCTAACAGATAGCCAATATATATATATATATATATATATATATATATATATATATATATATATATTCACATTTGTGAATATGTGTTATCTAGCTTAATCCATGGAATGAAGTATTATTTTTTATATTTATTATTCTGCTGTTGTAATGCCCCGACAATCTGCATTCAGTCCTTAGACCTTTGCTCCAACTTGAATAAATTATTTAGTTTACTGACTCTGGTAAACCCCGTCTGCCAAAAGATGAATGCATTTTACTTATAAAAATCCATTACACACAACGTTATCTCAATGAGTAGTATAATGAGAAAGGAAATGTGAAAATAAAGAAACATGTTCATTAATATCCTTGAAATAGCCAAATGCCTACTTTAAAAATGTGCCATTTTTTATTTTTGTAAGAAAAGTTATATAATTGGAGTAGGAATACTGATTTAAAAATGCATTTCTTGAAGCTGGTACCAACAAGGAACATAACAAAGAAAGTACTTTTTTCTACTTATACTTGATACCATATGATAAATCACCACATTAGAAAGAAAATTATGTTCCTTACTGTTTGCCACAGAAATAGAATAGAAATAGAACCACCTCTTGATTGTAAATGCATTTATATGTAAAGGGCAGTAACACACACGCTTTCTTTATTGTCACATTAGCAAAGTGGCATCAACATGTAGCACATTTCAACATGGGCACTTCAGGAAGGTGTCTGGATATGTTGATTATTCTAAAAGGCAATGGTGTGACATTGATGTACTATATGTTATGATTTTATTAATGATTTATAGTAAGATCCCAGAGTTACACAGGTGAATCCACGAGTGTAATTAATCATCCTCTTTAGCTCTGGCAGGCAGCATGGCCTAACATCTAAAGATCTGCACTATGTCACTTAACCTGTCTGTTTTCTAACTGCCCTAATGCAATACTTTGTGAAGTATAAAATATACAGTTTTTTCTAAATGCTTTTCAAGTAATGAACATATTATTTCAACTTAACTTAATGTTGTTTGTTATCCAAGCCGACGTTTTTATGTGTGTTTAAATGTTTGTTTCTATCATAATTATTTAATTGTTTTATTGTTTTTTTTGGAGTTGCTGTAAAATTTTAATTCCCCCCTAGGTACAAATAACATATATTCTAATGTAATCTAATCTTTATAGTACATTTCCCTTTGGCTGATCCCTGTCCCAGCAGCATTTGAATAAAGCATTAAGCATTGCAGCTTAATACACTTACACACACACCTATTCTGACTAATACAGAGCCAGTGATACCTACTACAAAGGCAGGACACTAAAAAAAAAATGGAAAAGACTTAGTAACTGCTGGTCATGATGATTTCCTCAATTAAGATAAATAACAGCTGTAAATAATAGTTTTACCAGTCGCTCTAAGAGTAATACACTATACCAAGATAATGAGGCTATAGCCTTAATAAGATCACAGAAACCAGATCAGTGTTTCTTACACCAAAGTGATAAGGTTGTTTATCTAAAATCATTGGAAAAGTCACAACTTTTCTGATTATTTTCAGTGGTAGCCTAACTTTAAGAAAATCAGTGAATCGTGGACAGTTATAGCTTTCCTCGTGGTCGCCAGTCTTGTAGTGTGGCACTGTCAATGATTCAGCAAAACATGATTTTATTGCATTGAGTTGGTGGTGTGATGGTTTACTGGCAATGAGAAACAAATATAATGCTCAAAAACAAATGAGAACAAGAGTATCTACAAGGATAGAAAATAAAGTATTTGGGATTGTGCAAAAGGAAGAGAGTCATCTTGAACCTTAAGCCAGAACATATTTCTTTTTATTCGGAAAAAGACTAGTTGATAATGCAACTAAACTCAAAATACCCATAAAGTCTGTGTTAAGTCACTAGGAAAACTAGTGAAGTTCACATTAATTGGCTGTCAAGAACAGGTGATTTTTTAATACTTTTTTATTGTAATATCACTGTAGATGGAACTGTGTTGAAAAGGTACGAAGGACTCATGTAGTCAATCCCAGTCATATTGTTTGATATCCTTAGAAGCAATAACATTCAGCAACTGCAGCCATTATATTTGATATGCTTTGTGGCTAGAAATCATATTTAGCCATATAGTGTAATGTGGACTATAAGTCTTTAATTCCAAAAGCTGTAAAATTTTCTCCTGGAATTTTAAGAAGGCCTTCTTGTGATGAATTGTCCAATATGGCGTATACACATTTAAAAATGAAGGGAAGGACAAGGCATTTTGACTTTATGTACCAGAGAGGAAATTTTGAAATACTGTAGATCTGGGGTAGTCAATTATGATTTAAGGAGGTCCAGATAGAGAAAATTTCCTCATGTACAGGTCAACAGCATTATCATATTTAAGTTGCATTATAATTTTTACATTACAATTAATTTATATATTTTAAGGTAGCATTGCCATTGTATCAACATCTGCACTGTGTGAAGTCAATGACTCAAATCAAACGAAGAAAGTTCAATGCCATTTCAACAATATTTGTTGAGGGCTACATACAATAAAATAAGAAAAAATAAATAACAGTAAAAGTAATTAAAAGCAAGGTAACTTTAAAATTCAACTGAGAATTATAAATAATAAGTACTTTCATAATGATAATACAGTAATCCCTCGCTATATCAAGCTTCGACTTTCGTGGCTTCACTGTATCGCAGATTTTAAATGTAAGCATATCTAAATATATATCACGGATTTTTCGCTGGTTCGCGGATTTCTGCGGACAATGGGTCTTTTAATTTATGGTACGTGCTTCCTCAGTTTGTTTGCCCAGTTGATTTCATACAAGGGACGCTATTGGCGGATGGCTTAGAAGCTACCCAATCACAGCATGTATTACGTATTAAATAAAACTCCTCAATGATATAAGATATGCTTCCCGGGCGGTGCTTGATTGTTTGCTTTTCTCTCTCTCTCACCTTCTCTGACATTCTCTGTGCCTGACGGAGGGGGTGTGAGCAGAGGGGCTGTTTGCACAGAGGCTGTTTGCTTAGAAGATACGGACGCTCCTCTAAAAAATGCTGCTTTATTGCCGTGCTTCGGCATACTTAAAAGCGCAAAAGCACGTATTGATTTTTTGATTGCTTTTCTGTCGCGCGCTCTCTCTCTCTGACATTCTCTGTTCCTGACACGCGTTCTTTGAAGAGGAAGATATGTTTGCATTCTTTTAATTGTGAGAAAGAGCTGTCATCTCTGTCTTGTCATGGAGCACAGTTTAAACTTTTGACTAAAGGGTGTTATTTCATGTCTAGAGGGCTCTAATACTGTTAACAGTGTGGGAGAGTTTATAAGGGCTTAAAATATATAAAAATAACCATATAAACATATGGTTTCTAGTTTTTGCGGACTTTCATCTATCGCAGGGGGTTCTGGAACGCAACCCCCGCGATCGAGGAGGGTAATAATAATAAGCTTTAATGTTTCAACAAAACAAAGATTTGACCTCATATAAAAATAAAATGTTGTGGACGTTACCCGGACACAGACAGATGGACATCATTTCTTCCACCACACACGTTTATTTACAACTATTTACAAGTGTAAAGTGCACACAAACCCAGTGCCTCCAGCACCGATCCCCCAAAGTCCGAACCTCTCACAGTCCTTTAAACCTTTCTTTGGGCCGCATCCAGTCCTCTCTATAGCTCCGTCATCTTCCACCTGACTTCCGTTCTCGAATGAGGGAGGCGGCCCCTTTATCAACAACAACAACAACAACATTTATTTATATAGCACATTTTCATACAAACAGTAGCTCAAAGTGCTTTACATATTAAAGAATAGAAAAATGAGACATAATTATAAAAACTAAATCAACATTAACATCGAATAAGAGTAAGGTTCAATGGCCAGGGGGGACAGAAAAAACAAAAAAACTCCAGACGGCTGGAGAAAAAATAAAATCTGTAGGGATTCCAGACCATGAGACCGCCCAGTCCCCTCTGGGCATTCTACATAACATCAATGAAACAGTCCTCTTTGGATTTAGGATTCTCACGGAAGGGCTTGATGATGATGATGGTCACGTAGACTTCTTCCTTTTAATCCGTCCATCATTGTTGGAGCATCATGAAGCTTTGAGTAGGTGGAGGTGGCGCAGGCCACCACCACAAAGAAACCGGAAAAAGAAACAGAAAAGAGAGTAGGGGTCAGTACCGATTTTAGAGCCACCATGAATAGTTGTTATGATGAATTGAACATACAGAGTATCAGGATTAAGTTAAATTACGATTAAAATGAAGTTATAAAAAGGCCATGTTAAAGTACACCCCAGACGGACTCCAGCTGCTTCCTGGCATTCCTCCGCAGACACGCCCCAGTGTGGCGGAAGTGCCGGCTGCGCACTCGGAAGCCCTCCTGGTGTTCCCTGTTTTCTTCCCCCCAGCACTTCCTGGCGTGGCTCCAGGTTTCTTCAGGCACTGGGGCACCGCCTGGCGGTGGCCACGGGCCCCTACAGGGTTGGGCTTCCAAGCCCCTTACCCGAGGCCACCAACAAAACCAAGGCGGTCGCCCCCTCATGGTTGGGAGGAGGCACTAGCCCTCCTCCGATCCACTCAGCGTCCCAGCTGGGCTCCACCCCCAGCCGCCTGTGACAATGTATGAGTTTTTAATATGTGCACAACTGAACAAGCATAACCAGTTTCACAGTAAATCTGAACATCTTTAAATAACTAACCTATCTTCCCCTCCTTCTTTCCCTCATATCCCACTGCCTACTTTCTCTTGTTCAGTGAGAGAAATGAGCTCTTGCTTGGTCTGCCAGGATTTTAAATGGTGTCAGTGCCATCCTCATTCATGTGTGAACACTGTCATCACTGAATGTTTTTTTGTGACGTCCCAAAATCCACGCATCTCTGAGGGAAGACTCGTTAGCAAGTTGTTGGCCAGTAAATGAATGTATTAAAAATCCTTGTTGACCGATTGTTAGTTGGCTTTAAGATTTGTTGTTTTCTGTAGCCTAAATGTCGAATTTAGTGGGTAACTTTTCTCAAATGTAATTTTGTGCTTAGTTTTCGTAATGCTGTTTCAGATTCCCGCTTTTAACCACTGCCACTGACTGAGCAGATGAGACACAGCAGTTTCAAGCTTCAAGGAAGTATGAACATAAACGCCTCGGTTCATTCCAGATTGAAAGCCTGGTTTTCAGCGTCAAGCTCCTGCCGTTTAGCTTAAGCCATGGCACATTGACTATTTCATGCTTTTCTCTCTCTTGCCTTCTCACTCCTGTATATTTTTTTCTCCATGTCAATGCCGCTGCCACAAGAGTGCCAGTTGTTTTCACTCAGAATGCAGGTTTCCCGCTCCTCTATTCAGTGAAGGCCCGCCCTACTCTGCCTGTGATTTGGCTGACATTCTTGCCTTCACTTTGATCAATATCAATCTTCATGCTTAAACCCAACCAACTAGAACCCACACAGGCAACAAGTATTGGCCAATCAGAGACACGTAGGAGGTCCCTTTCACTGAACCGCGTTGTAGAAACACTGTCAGAAAAGAGTTGCCGGTAAAAATGTAATCTCTGCCAAAACTAAATAAAACTCAATGATATGTCTGGGTCCAGACAGAACAGAGTCTGGGTCCAGACCTGGACGGCGGTCCGTCTATTAGTGACCTGTGCTGTAGATTCTTACCTAGAAGCTAATGGAAAGATTAGTTTTAATATCGATTCTTGGTGCAGAATCTTGAACAAATTGTTTACATTTGTAATAAACTGATTTGAATAACCTGACAGTAAATGAAAATGGTACACAATTCTTATTGTGTGCAAAAGATTCAGCCAAGTGTCTAATATCTGACATTCTGTAAAATCTGTAATTTATCAAAATTTTCTTCCTTTCATTTTTTCCCACTTCTATGTGGGGTCGATGTGCTTGATCAACCTTTCCCAAACAGCTCGGTCCTGCACCTCCTTGCCAATCAGGCCCTTTATCAATCAGATCTTCTTTTACTTTGTCCATCCACCTCTGATTTAGCCTTCCTTGTTTTCTCTTCCCAAGTTCTTCAATTCCTATTACTCTTTTTTTCACATATTCATTGTCTCTAACCTACTTTCTTGTATTTTCTTAAATATCTCTCATATTACAGTTGCACCTCTGATTGTTTCATTCTGTTCTTTTTTGTAATTCCTCACATCCATCTCAACATCACCATTTCTGCCACATCTAGCATCTTCTTCTGCACTCCCTTTACTGGCCATGTCTCATCTCCATTAGCTGGAAAAGAAGATTATATGAAATTGTCATACCTATTGGTAATATCAATGTACAGGTAATCTAAATCCCCAGATATATTCAAGCCATTGAAAGTAATGATTTCCAGCACTCTATTTTTCGCAGAATATCCATGTAATAAAGGTACTGAAGTTTTAGTAGCTTTTTTTTTTAATTAAGGAGGAGTCATTTTCTCATTAACATTGTCACACACATGTGAGTAGGAGGAAGATGAGTGGACCAAGTGAAGGTAATTACCTGCCAGGCTAGGGGGTTGCAGGATGCGCTAAAGCTACTTCTGTTATCTCTGCAGGCCAGATATGAGAAAACCTACCTGATTTATAATTAACAATGTCACTTCTATTGCCAAGAATGACATCACCTCAGGTGGTTCCAGCACCACGAAAGACATCACTTCCGGTTCCACCCACAGATGATGTCACTTCTAGTTATGGCCTTTAATGTTGCCATCGTATCACTGCTTCAGTTCAGTTTTGGAACTCAATGAGAGCACATCTCATCTTATTTCTGTACCCTTTTGCAGCCAGGGACAATACACGGGTGGCTGCCCCAAACCTTTTTCTTGTGTTGATTCTTTTGCAACATGTAAACTGTAAAGAAGCAATGAATTACAGACACAGTAGGAAAATGATTAAAGATTACAATTATTAAAGATAAATGGAGTGTTATGAACACATTTTATTGGATACAATGGTTTCAAATGTTATTGCTCTATAGGAATATATAGAAAATAGAATTTATATCAGTGTGGAATTCCATAAAAAAGTAAGTAATGGCTTTCAACAGACTCTAACAAATGTATAGACTATGCCTTGACAAGCATCATGCAAAAGGCCAAAAAAATTTACTGAGAATTAATGGTGATCTGTGAAATTTGCTAAATCATTTTTTGCAGCAAATTTGCTGTGTTTGCCAGTGACGTTGCTTGCCAAATATATTCCTGGAAATTTTCCATGCTCCCGGCTTAGATGAATATTTTTTTCCAGTGCACCATGATGGTTGACAAGGCCAACATGACATTACAGAAATGTAGCAGCCATGCACAGAAATTTCATGAATACTAAAAGGCCACTGCCTATTTGCTTTTCCCAGGAGTGATGTATTAAAATAAATTAATAACTTGAAATATTTTAATTTGAGGGGTAGATTAGCTGAGTATAATGAGAATATTATAAGTATTGCCACCTGATATATAACACTGATCCCTGTGAAACTGTGTTTATATTTATGCTGTGCCAAGCTCAGTCTTTGTGCTACATCACATGGCTAATTTGCATGCATAATTAGCCATATGCCGCTGTGACAAAACAAATCTTAAAGGAGCCCTCTCCCTCCCTGCATCAGAATTAGAAAAGTGCAAAGTATCTGCGCAGATACGCCAGAAACAAAATATATGGTCCTCATACTCCCAGGATCAAACAATGAAACATGCTGGTCCCGTGTAGCTGCTGCCACTTCATGTGTAGCCAAAGATTGAAACTGTGAGCGCAATGATACTTTTTTTTACTTATTGCTAGTTTATGGCCATTTGTTGTATTTTGTTTGTAGTTATCATTCCATCTGCATCTTTTGTTGTTTGAGGCATTGTGGTTAGGACTCCTTCCTCACAGCACAGATCACATTTGTGGCCACAATAATTGATCCATCATAGTTGCCAGATGCTTCCCTAGGACACCTGAAATGCCATTGTATTATTATCATCCACTGAAAGCTAGTTCAGTTCCTCCTTCACCACTGATCTCAAAGCATTTCATGGAGTTTGGCAAAGCTCCTGAAAATTTCAGAGATTTTGCTGAACTCACAGTATAGTGAACTCAGTGGGGTTCACTCATCATTACTGACAATCCAGCAATGTTTTCTAGGCAGCATAATAGGATGTTGTTATCAAAGGTGCAAATAGCTGTTGTGGAGTGCATCATTTTTGTGACATTACCTGAAAAAGAGGCTATAAAAACATTTTTAAAAGTGAATAAAATTATTTTTGCACTGTGACAGAACTGAAAGCTGTATTAAAGATTAACATCAAATGCTGCCTTTTAAGATAAACCTGTGGTTACAAGAATAGTTATGTTTTACATTCTTAAGAAACAGCAAGCCTAAAATCCCATTAATAAATTCTAATGTCATTAATAGAAGTCTGTTATACCTAACCATCTCATGATTGAAGTCTGCAGTCAGTATATTTCATCAAGAACATGAAAGAAACAGCAGACAGATGACATAAAACTGTCACTAAATCTACCAACCTCTATTACATCAACAACATTATATTTGAGCATCAAGGCTTCTAATCTTTATAACCTGAACGTTTCAGCCTCCATAATTACAATTTTCTGAGTCATCCAAATTATTAACAATGCAAATGTCCATTAAAGCCATAATGTCTTCTATACTACAATCTGAAGGTATCCAAGTTTCAACATTATCATGTTCTTAAGGCCAACACATTATGGGATAACTCCCTCCTTGGGGCCAGACATTCTAAATGGTTATTAAACAGATCCATCAACTAATAAGTAAAATATACAGCTCATGTATAAAACTCATTAAAATTTATAACTTAAATTAACTTGTGACTGGTGTTTCAGAAATAATACTTACATATTGCTGGTGCTTTTAATGAACAAGAACAATCACCAAAAATTACTTAACCTCAAATTTATAACTTTTAGGTCTTTAATTTTTAAATCTTGCATGCTGTTAGTAAAACCTTACCTCATGAAAACAATAGAAAATCTATAAAAACTGTTTGAACAAAGTAGATGAAGCTGGAAACACAATTACAGATTAAAAAAAGGCTTTTAGTCCCAGTTAGAACAATAATTAAAGTGATGGAGACAGTCAGCCAGACTAAATTAAACTAATATACCAAACCATCCCATGATTGAATTCAGCAGTCAGTATATTTCAGCAAGAACACCAAAGAAGCACCAGACAGGTTACATTTATAAAAGTCTGACAATAGCCACTTTACAGGATTAGTATGGTCTCAGCAAGTACTGTGAGTTTTTTAACGGTAAGTTATCCTTTAAAACTGTTAAAAGGTTTTTAACCTATTGTCACAGTTCACTTTGTTACATTTGGGCTTGGAGCATAAAGAACACCCAGGAGAGGAGTCAAAGAATTCCTGATGCGTATGCAGGGCAATCCATCGAGCCCCACACGCCTTTCCTGACACTTACCTTCGGCCCTTGCGTGTAGATGCCATCAACTGGGCATTCCTACTCCCAAGAAAGTGCTCAGTAGCAGGTCCCCTTTCACAGCATCTGGCTCTTACAGCCCTGAGGCTCACTACCAACCACCTGCCTCACTCCATTCAGCTCGGCCCTCTCACTCTCCATCTTGCCCTCTGCTTCTCTGTCTTCCTTTTCCTTTTAACGCCTATGCATCTCTTGAGTCTACCTCTCTCAGTCACTGGCCAGTCTGCTTTCCTCTCCATCCTCTGATCTGCCTTTTTCTCCTAACAGTCATGGTTTCCTTTTAAAATGAAGGGTATGGCACAGCTGCAGCAATTAGCATCTCCAAATGCCAATTTGAATGTCTGCTCCCGCATCACACATGGTTACCGCTCTCACCACACTACCCTGCCCCCACCCAAAGACATGAGTGCAACAATTAGAGTTACTTATTTATTAAAATGGCCACCTTTCTCAGCAGCGGACCCCACTTTACCACACACCTCCCCACTTTACAGCTGCTATTTGCATAGGAAGGTTCCATACCTCACCTAACCCAGTGCAGCTAGTAGCACAGTTCTGCAACGTAGCCCTACACTGCACTAAAACCCATTCATAAAACCAAAACCATGCCCCCTTTGTAAAACCAGGACATTAAAAGAATAAGAACTATTTTTCCATACAAATAAGTCAAGTTTTACAAGACTTGGTTCAAAACAAATCAGCAATAAATAGTCTATTAAAAAGTTCAAAGTTCTTAAAGTCCCGTGAGTTCTTTAAAAGTCAGGCACCTATCCCACTTGCTGATCCATCTCTAGTTCTTCAGTCCCAGCTCATCTCACCATTGCCACCAAATGTGACTTTTGACGGTGTCGGGTTCAAGAGACTCCCAAAGCCGAAGTAGGAGCATGGAGACAACCTGCACTGTCAAATTTGTTGAGATCCGCTGCCAAGCATCCTCGAGAACTCCTTGTGCACAGTTAAGAGACTTGGGGGACTTTGTTCAGATCAATTAAAGCAATCAATTTTTATTTTGATAGTTCCAGTCTCTTTTTTGGTAGGTTATCTATTATTTAAAAAAAATAATAATAATTTTTAGTAGTTTTCATGTAATGGGCACATACATTTGGGAGGCTTCTATTTAATGTGGGGTTCCTGACCTGTACATTTTTTGTTTTCAACAGCAGTAGTCATAGACCATATGAAGAGTGCTTACCTGTTGTTTAATGCAGATTGGTCAACTAAAATTTGTGGTTTTCTATCAATAATCATGCTTTACAGATTATAATTTAAAACACCATCAGGTATCATTAAAGTACAGCTAATTTCTCTTTACATTAATTCTTTACATTGCTTACCTTTGTTTGGCATAAAGCATCTCTTCTACTTCTTTCAGCTGCTTCCATTTAGGGGTCTGCAAAGCAGACCATCTGTCTCCAACTACACTGCCACATTGACTGCCTTCAAGCCCTCCCTCATCACTTCATAAACCTCCTCTTTGGACTTACTCTTTTCCTTTTGCCTGGTGGCTCCATCCTCAACATCCTTTTCCCAATGTACCCCTCATTTCTCCTCTGCACGCCCAAACCACCTCAATCTAGCCTCTCTCACTTGGTCACCAAACTGTCATGCCTAAGTTGTTCCTCTACTATAATAATTTCTAATTCTGTCTACCCTCGCTATCCTAAATGAAAATCAAAGCATCTTCAACTCTGCCACTTCCAGCTCTGCCTCCTGTCTTATTGTCAGTCTCACTGTCTCCAAACCATACAACATAGCTGGTCTCACTACCATTTTATAGACTTTCCTATTCATTCTTGCAGTTACTCCTGCCACTCTTCTCTACCCAGTCCACCATGTCTGCACTCTGTTCTTCACCTCTCTGCCACACTTTCTGTTGCTTTGGACTGTTGAACCCAAGTATTTAAATGTGTCTACCTTCACCACTTCTGCTCCTTGCCATTGCACCCTTCCACCACCTTCCTTCTCATTTATGCACATGTACTTCATCTTACTTCTACTGACTCAAATTCCCCTTCTCTCCATTGCATACCTCCACCTCACCAGGTTGCCTCAACCAGCTGTCTGCTCTCACTACAGATCATAATTTCATCTGCAAAAATTATAGTCCATGGAGACTTCTGTCTGACATATAAAACTAAATTAATTTACACTGGGCCTATAGCTAAAACTGGGTGTTCTCAGGAAACTCAAGAAACATTAATGTTATTTACCCATCATGTTGGTCAAATTTTTAGCCAAGAATTTTCTGACAATTTCAGAAGATGATCAAAAGTAACCGGATATTAGAAATGATTTTAGTTATACATAGACAACATTAAATATCAATAGAC
Organism: Polypterus senegalus; assembly: GCF_016835505.1. Taxonomy (NCBI): domain Eukaryota; kingdom Metazoa; phylum Chordata; class Cladistia; order Polypteriformes; family Polypteridae; genus Polypterus; species Polypterus senegalus. The sequence goes on from NC_053158.1 coordinate 91,922,359, forward strand.
GTAGGAGTAATAATAGTAATCTAACATAATTATAAAGTTATGAAGTGGTGATGCTGAGGTTAAGGCTGCTGCAATAGAGCTCCAGTAAAAACAATTCTGGCCAGGTCTATATGGGTTTTTCTTTGGCTAACCTCCTCATGTATTGCAAAAATGTTCATGCTAAGTAAACCGAAGAAACTCTACATTAGCCTCATGTGAAAACATGTATGAGGGTGTCTTGCAATCAAATGGTGTTCCAAACAGTGTTTATTTTTTTCTTGTAACCAGTACTACTGAGACAGAATGTGTAATGGACTAAGATTATACAGAAAGGAGATGGATGCATGAACAAATGCATTTATTATGAAAATGTTTTGAACTTTCTAAAGTTTGGAAAAACTCATCTGAAACCAGTGGCATTTTTGGAATGAAAATTTGTGTGGAGCCACATGGACCGGAGAGAGAGACAGAAACAGAGACAGAGAGAGAGAGAGAGAACCTGTCCAAAAAAGGCTGAACCGTCATGGGAGGCTGTGCAGAGATTGTATGCCATGGTCATAGAGAGAGATAAATAAACACTTTAACAGCAGCACTTTTGAGTCCTACGTAACTGCTTAAATCCATTTGCCGGGGTATGTGCCTGCCAGCGAATCTCGGGGATCCTTACAGAGTTGGGGAAAATGAGTTCAGAATATATAGCCTTTTTCTCAAGTGAATGTTAAGAAGTGTAGCAAGTGGCATGAATATATACAGCCAGTGGACATGGAAGAGGAAGGATCATTGGAGCCTCATGAAGGAGCCACTGAAGATCGGAATAGTGGCAGCAGTGTTATAGGGCAGCCAAGTAAGGAGCTGACCTCCGGTAAACCTCACATGAGAAAGAAATGGAGAGACACTGAATTTCACAATATACATTAATAGCTAGAAACACCATTGATGATAAAATATCAGAATGATGTAATTAAAAAAATCACAAAAAATATATTATTTTTGTCATATAGTACAACCATCAGATAACAGTATTAAAAGATACATTAACATGAAATACTCAATACCCAAAGCAGAAATACAAATGAATATTCATAAGTTTCCAATTTCTGCTCAATGGGCAAAGTTTGTTGCACAATAATTATCAACATGACTCATCATGATGATGATGCTTACTCCCGACAAGCAAGATGTGCATGTTCAAGCACCCTTTGGGCTCTGTCCTTCAATCCCCAAGATGGAACTGGCTGCACATGCACATGAATGAGCAAAGGTATGCCTAAAACACTGCAGGGTTCAGGGGTGAGCCCCAGCAACCCAAAAGCAGGCTGGCAGCACCACACACAAAGATAATTTAATAAACATCAAAAAGATGTAGTTTTGTAGATTGCATTGTGCATTACAGAAAATTTGATTGTAATGACAAAGTTGAGATTGTTATAAACAATTAAGCAATACATTCAATTATATATAGTTTATTATTTATTTAATTTTTGCACATAATACAGTCTTTGCACTTATTTGGTGTCTTTGTTAAACCATTCTCATTTTTTCACTTATATAATTAGGACTGAATTTTTACTGCTGGAATGATGATGTACACTAAATTTAAAATATGTCAAATTTAATTTTCAGCTTTCTTTTGGCTCCAAAAATTAATTGTCTTGCTCCAATTTAATAAATAGAAAAAGAAATGCATATCAGTACTGAAACTTTCATGTAAACTTTATTAAGAATGAGATGTCTATTATGGTCTTTATTAATATTCAATCATAAGACTTTATTTCAATTCAGAAAAAAAGCCATTCCAAGCTGCTCCATCTTGTTTCTGATTTCAGCTGTTTATCCCAAGATTTTCTTGCCCTTCCTGTTTCTAGCCCACTCCTTAAATATTTAACTGTGAGTTTGGAGAAGAACTTTGGAATGACATATAAAAAGTGACACATTAAAGCAGTGACAAGAGTTGTGTGACAAGTAACAGAAAAAAAGTGTTGCTTACAAATTTTGAAGTTATAAGTGAGAAGTGTCAAATGAACAGTAATGAGTAGGAAGTTGTAAATGAGAAATGATGAGAAATGACAAATGACAGACAACAAATTATACCTAACCTAACATGCCAATGCTTTTGTCTGTCTAAGGAACATAACATGTTATTCAAATATTTCAGCCCACATTCCTGCCTATTGACATGCCTTAATATCTGTCATGACAGCAATCTTTTATATGCCTTCTCATGAACTCAGGTATCATTATGCAACTACCAATTAGGATCAAGGTGTAAAACATAGGGTGGTAAGGGAGGTCTACAACACCCTAATTCACCCTTTGGACCCCTTGACAGCTTAATATTCAAATCAGTAAGGTCACAGAAAATAATGTTAATATATAATGGCGTTACAAATTGCTTAAAGTCTTTTTGCACTTCTGAGTTTGTGCTAAAGTACTGTAGCAGAGTGCAGAAAGCTTTCCACAGTCAGGTTGTGAAGGCAGCAGACTGTGAGTCTCTTCACAGACAAAGGATAGATGTTTGAATGGCAGCAACCTGTCTGCTAAGGCAGATGAATGTATCCTTCGAAAAGTCTTTGGAGAACTGTAGAAAGAGGGTGAAGACTTTCACAGGAAATTAATAGGTAGTAGCTTCACACAGGCTTCAATGCTTTCATGAAGAGCTGAAGAGTATGAAGGTGATTGCTGATACAGTACTTTGACACCATTAATAAACATAATGAGGCAAATAGCTTATTCCCACTTTCATATTTGTTGTTTTGCAGGTGTTTCCTATGGCCCATAACAACAAGAAAGTGATCAATCTGATTATTATCTTAGATTTGTTGTTTATTATTTTTCACAAAATCAGCCCATTATTGGGCTGAATTGTTATTCAATGTGTGCATCAGTTCTTCTATCTCAGTGCTCACTATGATACAAATTCAGCAAATGATAATTATTAGAGTGTTTCTTTTTATATTAGCTTGCTGTATACTCAAAATGACATACTTCTGCCTTCCATACTATTAGGCCGACTTCACACAACATGATTTTCCCAATAATTTTCAGCCATAGCCTTTATTTACATTATCTTTAAGAGTTGTTACTTTGCAAACAGGTCTGGTTCTTAAGTCTTAAGTTGAAGGGGTGTGTTCCTGTGTGTGCAAGACTTGACAATGAATGAACAGTTATACAGAAGCACAATGCATACAATGTGATTCCAAAGAAAGAAAAAAAAGCAGGTATTTTGGATTGCGCAATGACATGGTTGTCTGGTATCTCACTTTTTTCATTACATGAGAGGATAGAAAGAGAAAAAGAGAGGCAGAAACTAAAGCTGAACTTACCATTCTTGCTTAACATTCTCGAGCCGACAGGCAGCCTGTTAATTGGCTATCAAAATCAGCGAACTCAATTTGATAATTTGATCATATAATCCATCAACCCCTGTGATTGCTATTCATGCAATCTGACATCTTCAAGGCAGTTAGATTCAGCAACTGCAGTCATTAAATATAATGTTTTCTCTGACTCAAAGTCTTGCAGTGTGATACCTTATTCAGAGCTGCAATAGTGATCTGTGACAGGGTGGTAAATTGGCTCACAGCTCACATTTTCCTTAATATTTATTATGAAATAGCCATTGTAGCACTAAACTCATAATATCTAAGTATGTATGTGTCATGGAATTTGGCTGTTCTGTATAACTGGTCAGAGGGTTGAGATGGCATACCATTTGTTTGAAGATTGTGTATTTGTGTTTAATGCAATTTGTGTACTAAAGATATGCATACCTTCAGTTGTAGTATTCTGAAGATGGAATTTATGTGTATGTTTTGTATTAGCAATGTGATTTCAATGTTCACCCAAAACCGGAGAATTAATGGGACCCCCTGATTACCAAGGGTTATATGCACGCTGAGTAGGATCAATCCATTATTTACTGAGTGTGAATCATTAGACTATAAAGCCTTTGATTCTACTGGGAAGGTTGTTATGCTCTAACTGTCCCTGCGTTATTAATTTATTCACAGAATTTTGATGCTAATCTTTGTCTTTGAGTGCTTTTATCTCAGGTTGGCTAACAGTCACTATACTCAAATAACCTACAGGATCAGCTAGAGTAGTGTTGCTAATGCAGTCTAAACCACTGCATGACTATAAGTCAGCCAACACATGAGTCTTCTTTGGTGTATATTCTGGGGCTATGAGTTTAGTAGCTGCTATATCAGTCAGTATTAAGGAGACATTTTGAAAAAGATGTCTTGTGAGAACCTTGTAGGGTTAATTTTTATTTATTTTTTTGTTTTGTTATGTTCCATATACTTCTTCTGTCCTTAAAAGTGGTAAGATTTTAAATGCTTTGTAGGTAAATGGGTTGAATCATCACTCAATGATTAGTTTTGCCTTTGGCAATGCTGGTATTTAATTAAAACAATTAATAAGGCACTAATCAAGGAATCCCAGGTGAATGTTGGACGAGTGAGGAATCTCTGTTTTACTTTCGAGCCAGGATGTCATTAAACACTTTTACTTTCCTCTATTGTGATCCAGTTGTGGTGATAAGACTTATTTTCACTTCTTACAATAAACAAATCAATACAATTTATTTAAAACATAAGGATGATAGAAGATGGTATGTGTATATATATATATATATGGGATTGGCTCCGGCAGACCCCCGTGATCCTGTATTCGGATTCAGCGGGTTAGGAAATGGATGGATGGATGGATGTATCTGTGGCTGTGTATATATTAATTGTCACAAAAACAACAAAAAGACATCAAAGGTTTGGGGCAACCACCCATATAATATGCACTGGCTGCAAAAATGGGTAAACTGTTGTGAGATGTTCACAAGTCACGAGTCCAAAACTGAATTGTGATTGATAGCTGAACATGGTGGCTTTATTTATCAAAACCGGAAGTGACGTCATCGGAGACACCAGAACCAGAAGTGATGTCTTCAGAGGCTCCAAAAAAACAGAAGTGACGTCAATGAAGGTGACGGAACTGTGCGGGATTTCCCAAGAATCCTTCTCAATCCCTTGCAGACCAAAGTCAGTGCACCTTGCCACCCCCTGGTCTGGCTTAGAATTATTACTATTGAGGCCCTTTAGCTGTCTCCTACTCGCACGCGTGTGATAACATATATATATCAACAAAACATAATAACAAACAACTCAAAAAATAAAAATACACTTTTAGCTTAATTGAACTTTTTCTCTCCTATACAACATGGCACATAGCTTATGATTTTGATCTTATTATCCATGTGGTTAAGATGGATAAGTTCTTTAGCTAGTCATGTAGCTTCTATTGGCATGCTATGGCGTTTCTTTGACTCACAGCTAGTCTCTTTGTGTGCAAATGAGAGAGTTGCTGCGCTGCACCTTCTTCATGGATTTAGGAAGAAACTTATAAAAGCTAGAACTTTACAAGGTCATTACCTTTCAGTTATATTGACACATAAACCATAATACTAAGTTACACTCAATAGTTGTAAGAATCAAAATAGTTGTACTTATGATTTGTTGTTGGTGAAGCTTTGTTTCTTTCCTGTTTGGCTTTCTCTAGACACGTGGAAGAAACTTCAGCGTGCTTTCATTCTTCGTTTTAGAAATTGTATCCTTCTTCACCCTGGTTGCACCTTCTGGTTGTAGTCGGTACTCAAATCTTTTTGAGGTTTAAACACACCATGTTGGTTGTCTTGTTGCTAGCAAAGTTACATCTCCTGGCCTTACATAGGTCGTCCTTTTGCAGTTTTCATAAGGTTTGGACTATTGGCTCCCCTCTTTGAACTCCTGTTTTGGACTGTCTTCCATTTTTCCAGTCCAGCACTGTTTACCCTTTGGAGTAGAAGAAATTGCACTAATGTTTATTATGGCTGCATCCTATAGGCTACAGTGTCCAGCTATGGATAGCCAAAGCTATGGCCAGGTTGAGAGGAGTGAGATAATAGAGAAAGCAATGAGCTTCTTGTCATTGATTTCTAAGGTACACATAAGCTCATTCTTTTGGCTGACAGTTGGTGCAAAGTTCTTTCCATCAAGGTTGGCACTTGCTGAATTATGGCTCTTTGTTCAAGCTTGGGTGTCCAGGTGGTGGCTGTAAGAGCTGTCATTAAATGTTACTTGGTCTGCAATCTGTCATTTTACCAGAACAAAGTAATGGGCCCATCATGTAAACAGAAACTCCGGGGTATGAACGGATAATGTCATTCTGTCCTACAGCTTCATTAATTTTTTTTGCTTCCTCATCGCATTCTAAATGTAGGACACCTTACAGAAGTGAATTAGGTATCCTCCATGTGCCTTACATTCTCCTTAAACTGTACCAAAAAATATTTTTTTCTGCTGTCCTTCATTTTGCCACATGGGCAGAATATCCTGTTATCCATAATTTTTATTTAGATATTTTTTTGCTACTGGTCTTTTCTTCATCTTCAGATCCACATGTTATGGTTTCCCATATATTTTGCACTTGCTGTCAGTTTTTTTGTTTTCCCTGCCATGTTTCTGTCTGTCACTTCCATTACTCCTCTCAACAGTTTCCTTCACTTCATTGCACATGGGGCATTTGACAAACCTGCTACTTCTCTTTGTTGGATCATGTGCTATCACACCATATTCACTGCAAACTCCAAGGTGAGGTGCATTGTTAGCTGAATCTTTTTAGACTCTTTTTCATCCTAAATTTGGTCCCAGAAAGCTTCTCTAAAATGTTTTTAATTCCTCCATACTTTGCATTTTCTGTTTTATGCAGAGTACAAAGATGCACATTACTGCCTTCTCTCCAGGTTTGCAAATCATTTCTCAAATTTGGCTAGTACAATATCATAACTGCCATTGTGTACATCTTTACTGAAGTGAAAGACGTAAATATGTTTTCTGTCACATTGCCCATAGCGTATATTGATGTGCTAACTTGAATTTCACCAGCCAGTCTGCCTGTCGCTCATAATTAATTTTTTTTGTGAGTCGATTAAACTTTGCTATTTTCTTCTATTCATTTATATCCTCTTTAAAAGAGTACTGATATCTGTGTTTCTAAATATTTCCTTCTGTTTTACACAGGATGTATATTCTTCTAAAAAGTCCTGCTGTGAGTAACATATTTTGGTGACAATATGACATAAGCAAAAACATGTTAATGTGTTTAAATATTTCATGCAAATTTATTAAAAACAGTAGTATATCAAAATTTCAGGTTACCTCTTGATTATAGTCTATGGTATTAGGATAATGAGGTCTTGACCCTTAAAGCAGGTCATTTAAACAGCACAGACAGCATAAGAAAGAGAACAAGGAAATGAGAAATAGGCACAAAAACAAAATAATTACAGAAGAAAAAAATGCCAGAGCCTTATTTGAAATATAATAACCAGTATATGATAAAGGGAGTGCAGAACCTAGGAAAAATGTAAAACAGGCTGAGTCTGCCGTATTTCATCCAACACTCTCATCATTATTGTAGAAACATTTTAGGTAATATTGCAAAGGTAAAATGAGCTTACTGGAAAATATAAAATAATAATCCATCTAAAGATAATTGGTTCAGTGATACTTCCGTGTTATAATTATGAAAAAAATAGCACATGTTCCCCTCAAAAAAAAAGAGTTTCAAAAAGCCACATACATGACAGATAGCTAAAAGGGGTATGGCTCAGAATCATAAACTTTTAAAACATTTTATTATTTGTAATACTTTTACTGGATCATCATATCTGATAGGGCACCGTTATCAGTATGTCGGCGGAAAATGGCAAATTATCAAAAGTATTCCAGAAAAATCCCATTTTTGCATTCTGAATGATATAAAAGGTCAACTACAAGAAAGAAAACAAAATATTTGTTTTTAAACTAAAGTTTGAGATTATGGTGGTAAAACATTTGTGCACATACACAAAGAAAAGAGAAAGCTTACAGATGTTGAAGCCTGGAAGATCAACAAAGCAAAGAGGAATAGGGGAGGATTGAGTTTGGTGATTTTGAGGAAAACCATTAAACATGAGCAAATATAAGCTGAGAGTTCTAAGTATTTAGAAAATTCTTTTAAACAAAAGGACAGGAAAGCACACAACACGATACTGGCAAAAAACTAAAATTCAAATGGTGCATCAACATGTCTGTGTTGTGCTGAAAAGAAAATATTGGTATGTTACAGAGGAAGCAGAGTGGATTGCAAATGAGAAGCACTAGGTTATGAGAGACAGTGTTACAAGATGCTTATTTTCACAGACACTCTGGAGCAAATTAGGGACATAAAAATGAAATAACACAGAAACATTTATATTAAGCAACTAGTATTATAACAAGACATTATGGTAAAGTTCAAAGTGAATACTTAATATGCTGTATATGTACTGCATATGTGAAAGGTTCACATAAAATATCAAGAATGTGTGAGGTAAACCTAACTTGTATTGTCATATGTAGATTACACTATATGTGTTTCCCACAGACTAATGAAAGTAATAATTCCAACAATAAACAGAAAAGTATTTCATACATTGAAGTCTAAGATTTACAGATTTTGGTAAGATCCTCTTTTCCAATGAAATGCAGAGACATATGGGCTGTAAATTCTTAAAGCCCTTCTCCTAATACATGGAGGATGATGGGTTGGGATGACTAACCAAATAGCATCTATTACTGTGCACCTTAAAATATGTGATTTTATACTGTTATTTTATATTAGGCACAAATTAACAATGGCTGATACTTAATCACTTGTACTTGTTAACCCCTTGTGTTTTTTCTAAATAATGTACTTGGGTTACTGAATCAATCAACATTTATCTGTGGGCCAAATCACTATTTATCTGTAAGTAAAGCTCAGATGCGATTGTATAAAAAATCCCTAACAATACCCTAAAATAAGATTCTTCCAGTACAATGCAGATCTTTTATGTAAAAATAAAACGATAATCTAATATTCTTTAATGTGTTTAATTTCACTTATGATTCTGATGGACGTGCAGCATATCTCATCACCATCTGCTGCAAGACAGAAACCAGAATCTATTTAATCTACCCAAAGAAATCCCACAAAGATGCTTTGTTCAACAATGTTGTTACCTCGCAGCTGAGCATACATGTTCATTTGGCCTTGGCTTCCACTGGACTAGACAGAGCGCTGCACTGCACATGTTCGAACTACCCATTAGCTATTGTGAGTGTGTTGTATTGCATCAGCATCCATTCCATTGCCATTACCATGGTAATTTTCAAATTGCCTTTGCTTTTGAATTACCTTTGTATTTTGCTAGAAAAAGTAATCTATACTAATAAAAGGCAAAGCCCTCACTCACTCACTCACTCACTCACTGACTCACTCACTCACTGACTCATCACTAATTCTCCAACTTCCCGTGTGGGTGGAAGGCTGAAATTTGGCAGGTTCATTCCTTACAGCTTCCTTACAAAAGTTGGGCAGGTTTTATATCGAAATTCTACGCATAATGGTCATAACTGGAAGCAGTTTTTCTCCATTTACTGTAATGGAGATGAGCTTCAAAGCCGTGGGGGCGGAGTTTCGTGTGACATCATCACGCCTCCCACGTAATCACGCAGTACATAGAAAACCAGGAAGACCTCAAAAAAGCGCTCAAGAAAACATGCATTATATAATTGAGAAGGCAGCGAAACAATAAGAAGCGAGCGAGTGAAATATACAACCATATTCATGAGTTCTGCTACTTCGGAAACAAAGCACGATGTAAACCTACACTTTAAATTAAGTTCATAGACAGGCTGCCGCTGGCGTTTGTAATTTAGTGCCTGCCCATATAAGGCCGTCCGTCAGCGGCAATCCAAAAGCAAACTGCCACGGGTAAATATTCACGGGTGAAGGACTGTGCTTATGGAGAGGAAGATAAGATGGTCAGGGTGGTGTTTGACACAAACTCAGCGAAACTGCGAGAGAAAGTTTTAAGTGCCAGGACTAAGGTAACATTAAATACAGCCATGGACATAGCACGAGATGGCACCAGCACAGCTGGGAAACTTCGATGCATGTACACCGAGCGGCTCACGTGAACTGACGCAGTGCACAGATAAAAGGCAACAGTTCCAAAGAGCTGAACAAAACCGAATTACACAATTGAAAAGGCAGCAAAAATATGAAGCGCCTCATACATACAAGCATATTCATAAATCCAACTACTGCGGAAACAAAGCACACGTTGGAAAAAGTCAATGTCCCGCTAAAGGAAGACAGTGTAAAAAAAACCCGTGCATGCAGTGTGTCAGGTCTCAGATAAAGAAGAAGACGAGCTGTTTATTGATGCAGTAAAACACGAATCGATGAATGAAACCTGTCATCTTTACAACGATTGACAAACACGGAATGTAACTTGAACACAACACATCCTACAAATACGAACCTGATTGAAAGAAATAATGATAATCAAATCCTTGATGACCGCAACACTCAGTAACACTCACAAAACAAATACTGTATATTGACAGTCATGTTACGTTATTTTTAAAATGTTCCCTTTTCTTTTCTAGCTTTTTAACACACTACTTCTCCGCTGACACGCGGGTATATATATATGTATATATATATAACCCGATCTACATACTCGAATAATGGATACTTTATTCGCCATCAATGATTGTTTTGGTAAAGCCATACTCAGTGTATTCATTAGATGAACGGTAAAAAAGTAAGAGCGAGGGGAGGATGCAGGCTGTAGTGCGCGTCAACTCTATCTGAATTGCGCGATCACATTTGAAAAAATATATCTTTTCAAATTCTATTTAGTCCATATGTGTCAAACTCAAGGGCGGGGCCACATCCGCCCGGCGTGTAATTATATCCAGCCCGAGATCATTTTATATACTGTATTATTGTTATTAAAGCCCGGTATATGAAGCGCTGGTAACACAATAAACTACAGATCCCATAATGCAACGCTAGCTCACACGATGCTGAAGAGAAAAGTTGATTCTGAAAATAGAGCCTTTAAAAACCGATGGGAGGCTGAGTATATGTTTACTGAACCCGTGTGTCTCATTTGTGGAGCTATTGTGGCTGTAATTACAGAATTTAATCTAAGACGGCACTATTAAACAAAACATCAGGGTAACCTGAAAGACCTGAATGCAATGCAGAAGATACAGAAAGCAGAAGAATTAAATAAGAATCTGACACTTCAGCGGACGTTTTACCGTGCACAATCACAAAGTGATTTCAATTGAGGCTGCTTTTATGGGAGACACAACCACTTGCCCCACTTTCCCTGTTACCAAGTAATGTTAAACCAAGTCGTCACTACGGTGTTCCCAAATATGCACTTTGCTGATAAACTGAGCGCACTGAGTTTGCACGGCGCTTTGGTGACTTTGAAGAACAAAAAAAGTCCGTCTACATGCGGCTCAAACCTTGTGCATGTTTGGTAGCACATATCTGTGTGACAAGCTCTTCTCAGTGATACAGAATAACAAAACAGCACACAGGAGTCACCTCACTGATGAGCACCTGCAATCCATCCTGAGAATCTCCACAACACAGAACCTCACACCAAACAGAAACGAACCTGTGGCCAAAAAAAGATGCCAGGCGTCAAGCTCTAAAATGACATATGAGCAAAGACAACTGAATGATTTGATTTGTTATTGCTGAAAGGAACACATTTTATTTATATTTCCAGGTTTTGTTATGCAGCATGTTCATATATGAATTTGTATAATTTTGACAGGATATATTTTTATGGAGAGCAAAATCTTTTGGGATATTTAAAATCTAAGTTTATTTTTATAAAATATAAAATTACATAAGAGTAAAGAAATTTGAATGTTTGTTCTTTTAATGTTTACTTTATTTCTAACTTGTATAATTTAGACAGGATATATTTTTATGGAGAGCAAAATATTATAAGTTGTTTAAGGTTTGAGTTGATTTATTCAGGAATAATATTCCTGTCTGTTTTTACCATTCCTACCAAAGATATTTCTGTCGACTAAATAAAAATTCCTTCTATTTAAAATTTAAATAGAACTTGAACAAATACGATAGTTCATAATATCCACGCAGACTTGCACGTAAGAGCGGGAGTCATCCGTTTTAACAAGCAGCGTATTGCACTGATACGAAATAGCTGTGTGTGTATATATGTAGATATGTATGTATATGTATATATATGTTTATATATGTGTGTGTGTATGTATATATATATATGTATGTGTGTATATATGTGTGTGTATGTATGTATGTGTGTATGTATATGTATGTATATATATATGTAGATATATATATGTATGTATATATGTGTGTGTGTATATATATGTGTATATGTATATGTAAGAGCCAATCTTAGAAAGTTAAAGTTTTGAGTTAGACTCATATTGATGTTTGCTTAATTTGAATAGAATATAAATTTCTTTCATAGTCATAACTTATGGTATAGTCTTTTCCCCCTATAAGTTAGCAAGAGATAGAACCTTCTTACTATAATTGAATAACAGTGTGATAATAAGCTTTTTTTTGTTTGGAACAAGTCCCAGTAAAGAAGGACTTGAAAGACCCATTTAAGCTTAGAAACGGGATAAGCATACAGTTTTCTGACCGTTTTGAAATGGTTCAGAAATATTAAGTAAATAGTAACGATTTGAGATGTAACAAGATTTAAGCTTAGAATTGAACTTTTCTTATCATTAATTTTTCCTTTTTTTGCTATTTTTAATTTCCTTTTTTTGTGTAAACTGTGTTACTTTAAAACTTAACTAAACTTTAAAAAACGAAGATACTTTGTCTGTGGAATCATTTCTGCGCGTCAGGCTTTTGTTGAATCCCATTTTTTGAGTTGAAGCTGCAGAACTTTGATAATTTTGGGAAAAACGCAGCTACATCTTCGTCAGAAAACTTGCTATCTAAGGCCTGAACTGGAATCTACCATTCGAGTACAGAAGATACTTCTGCTACAGAACTCTTCAACGAAGGAAAAGAACTGAATCATTCAGAAGGTACTGTGATATTATCTACTATCTTCGCATGATCGTTAATGAAAGCAAGGTCGCCGTACCTTGAGAATATTTGAGAGACTGTGATATTATTAAATGACGTCTTGGAAAAAGACATTTTGGATGATTGGATGTGCCTTTGCTTGAGTCATTGGAACCTTGTTTCAAGAAAGTAATCTGCCTTGTTGGAACGTCCCGTCATTTTATTGAACTGTTGTCATGGCGATGTCTAAACAGAGCTCAAGTGAGATCGGCAGTGATCTGAGTTCAGACTCAAGTCAGAAAATATAATTAGAGATCTTAAAGATCACATAAGTCAGAGGGAAGATAAGCTTCACGTGTTCATAGCTGAGATCGAAAGTCTTAAAAACATTCCAGAAAACCGCTTAATGGTGGCTAAAAGATTTGAAGATTTTCGTTCGACACACAGAGAGCTAGAAGAACTACAGGAAAAGCTACTTTGTATATTAAATAAGGAGGGAGCGATTCAGAAACAGAAAACGACATTCACCGAACGCTTTAAGAAATGGAATGAATTCACTGTCGCTACTACGGCTTGGCTAGAAGACGCAAATAGACTGTTAGCACATAAAGTTGATGAACAGCTAATTAATCAGTTCGAAGAGATGCAATTTCAAGAACGGGTTCGTTCAAAGCCAAAAAAACGAAAGACGTCACCTCAATTAAAACATACCCTTGATGTTAGACTTGACTCTTTAGCTCAGAAAACAGCAGACACATCATCACCTCCTACAGCAGTACTGATTGAACAATCGACACTTAATAGAATCTTACAAAGGTTAGATGAGTCTGAAAGGCAAATACGGTCACTAACTACCTCGGCACAGCCACAATTATCTGGACACGGTCTTGTCGATATACTTCAGAATCAAGCTGAAAGCCAAAGAGTGGCTGTCGAAGCTACAAATCTGTTAGCTCAGCAGTGGGAGAAACAAATTAAACCTCCAGCGCCACGTACAGAAGTACCAATATTTAATGGTGATCCTCTAATGTATTCATCATTCATTAGAGCTTTTGATTATGCTGTAGACAAAGCGTTTGAAAATGAAAAGATAAACTGCATTTTCTAGAACAATACACTAGAGGTCGCCCTAACGAACTTATTCAATCCTGTATTGGACTTGCGCCTGAAGAAGGCTATCAAAAGGCACGACAGCTGCTGAAAACCTACTATGGAGATAGTAGACAGATATATAGAGCACACATTAAAAAAATTATGAACTGGCCTCAGATAAAGTCAGCAGAAGATGGAGGAGCACTGGTAGATTTAGCTCTCTTCCTCGGTCGTTGTATGAATGCAGCACCTACTTTAGGAGGAAATTACAATGAATTCGATATAGGTGAAAATCTACATATTGTTGTTTCAAAACTTCCATATGAACTGAAAAGAGAGTGGTTATCAGTCGCTTGCAGTACTGAGAGAAAAGAAAAAAGAGACGTAAAATTTAATGATTTAATAAACTTCTTACACACACAAGCACAGAACGCCTCTCATTCAATACATAGCACGGCTATACAAAGTTACAAATATATAGAAAAGGGAGAGAGGAATGACAAAGGAAAGCCTTCTATGAACTTTAGTCTAAAAAAAGGAAATACCTTTGCCACAAATATCACAGAAGATGCAGAAAAGGAAACTCAGGACACATTAATCAAAAGGTCCGTCACAAGCACTTATGCATTTAAAAACCTTTGCCTTTTGTAGCGACCAACATATCCTTGCTGAATGTAAAAAAAATCAAAGAACTGCCACATAAAGAAAGAATTGACTTCTTAAAATCTAAAGGTTTATGTTTTCGCTGTCTCAAACAGGGTCATCTAGGTAAGAACTGTAATGAAAGAATGAAATGTCAGACATGTTCCTTACAGCACCCAGATATCCTGCACATTAAAAAGGACAACGGAGCAGCATCTAAAGCTACAGCTAATGAGGTAACATCTAAAGAAATGGAAACCGAGACTGGAACTTGTACCCTTACTGGGGCCGGAGAAGAATGTGCACTTCAAGTAGTTCCTGTTAAAGTAAAATCTAAGAAAAGTGAAAGGTATGTAGAAACATACGCCTTTATAGACCTCGGCAGTACTGTAACAATTTGCACTGAGAAGCTCCAGAGACAATTGAGCCTTCAAGGGAGAAGAACACAAGTATTTCTCAAAACTATGAGTAATTATGATGATGATTCAAAATGCTAACCCAATGTTCTGTTTTATCAGATTTACAAGTCTGTGGTCTCAATGATGTTGAATATATTGATTTGCCAAAGGTCTTCACACAGGTCTCCATTCCAGTGAACAGAGAAAGTATTCCACTACAAGAAGATATCGATAAGTGGGCATATCTTAAAGAGGTACGTCTGTCTCATATTGACTCTGAAGTTGATCTTTTAATAGGAATCAACTATCCAGAAATCTTCAAGCAGTCACGAATCATACCTAGCCAAGGAGGTGGACCTCACGCCATGAAGACTGCACTTGGATGGGTAGTTGGTGGACCATACAAAGAGAAAGATGACCTCGCAAAACAAAGTGGTAAGATACCTAAACATCCAATCAATCGTGTGTCAATAACAGAAATTGAAGATATGCTGCTGCAACAGTATAACACAGATTTTCCAGAGCGCAACTGTGAAGAAAAGAAGAAATGTCACAGAAGACATCAAGTTCATGCATAGCTTCAGAATCTGCAAGACTGGTAGGTGGCCACTATTGTTTAAATTTGCCTTTAAAGGACGAAACACTTAAAATGCCGAATAACCGCTGCATTGCTGAACAGCGTGCTGTTGGACTCAAAAGAAAATTGAGCAAAAATTCAGGTTTCCATGAAGACTATAAAGCCTTCATGAAAGACATTATAGACAATGGTTATGCTGTTAAGATTCCCAAAGAAAGCCTGAATTGCAATGAAGGCAGAGTGTGGTACATCCCACATCACGGTGTGTATCATCCAAAGAAAAATAAGATTCGAGTAGTCTTTGACTGCACTGCCACCTACCAGGGGATTTCACTTAATGAACAATTACTAAAGGCCCTGACCTAACTAACACACTCATTGGTGTCCTTACAAGATTCAGAAAGGAGCCAGTAGCCTTAATGGCAGACATTAAGTCAATGTTCTACCAAGTTAAGATACCAGACAAAGACACAGATCTTTTACGTTTTTTATGGTGGCCTGAAGGTAATCTAAGTAAAGATCTAGAAGAATTCAAAATGACAGTACATCTTTTGGTGCTACTTCTTCACCCAGTTGTGCTTCTTATGCTTTACGTAGAACAGCCGAAGATGCCAGAGATACATTTCCTGAGGAAGCTGTTAACACCATTCTCAACAACTTCTACGTGGATGACTGTTTAAGGTCAGTGACGACAGAAGAACAAGCAATAAAGCTGGCAAAGGACCTCCAAGCTCTATGTCTCAAAGGGGGATTCCATTTGACTAAGTGGGTGAGTAACAACAGAGCAGTTTTATTGTCCATACCTGAAGAAGACAGAGCTCATGAACAAAAGGACTTAGATTTGAGCCACAGTCTCCTTCCCACAGAGCGTGCCCTGGGCATCCAGTGGTGCACAGAAACTGACAGTTTCAAATTTCAGATTAAGTTGCAAAACAAGCCCGCTACAAGGCGTGGTATTCTGTCTGTTGTTAGCTCAGTTTATGATCCACTTGGTTTTCTAGCACCTGCCTTACTGCCAGCAAAGCTTATTCTAAGAGACTTATGTAAAGAGAAATTTGGGTGGGATGAAGAAGTAGAAGTCAAACACATTCAGAAATGGAAAAATGGATGGATGATTTGAAGTTACTTACAGACTATAAAGTGAACAGATGCTTCAAACCTACTGGGTTTGGAACCATAAAGACAGCACAAATGCACCATTTTGCAGATGCTAGTGAAGATGGATATGGCACTGTCACTTACCTTGTTTTAACAAATGAAGAGGGCAAAAGGCATTGTTCATTCCTGATGGGCAAGTCAAGAGTTGCACCATTGAAACAGGTCACAATTCCAAGAATGGAGCTGACAGCAGCCATTGTGGCAGTTAAAATGGACAAAATGCTTAAAGGTGAGCTTCAAATGCCCTTACGAGAATCTACATTTTGGACTGACAGCACCACGGTGCTAAAATACATCTCAAATGAAAGCACTCGATTCAAGACCTTTGTTGCAAACAGAATCTCCGTGATCAGAGATCATTCACAACCTTCACAGTGGAGGTATGTCACATCTGTCCTTAATCCGCTGATCAAGCTTCTAGAGGGCTAAGCATAGAAAACTTTCTCAAGAACACCACATGGTCACATGGTCCAAGTTTCTTATTGAAGTCAGAACGTGAGTGGCCAAAAAGACCAGATCAACTGAATGATTCACTCTTTGAAGATGATCCAGAAGTTAAAATTTGTGCAGTTAACATAACAAGAGTAGAAGAGGCGACCAACCCATCAACAAACTAATCACTTACTTTTCAGATTGGCATCGCTTGAAGAAAGCAGTGGCTTGGTTTCTCAAGTTTAAAGACATACTGTTGCACTTAAGAAATGAAAGAAAAACATTTCAACTAGAAGCCAGTCAGACTAAAGGTAATCCAAAAGAACAAAATCACTCATCACAAAACACATGAAAAGTATAAACGGACTTTAAAACCAAGTACAATTTCTCTAGATGACTTAGTTAAAGCTGAAACAGAGCTTATCCGTCTAAGTCAACAGCAAGAATTTCCAGAAGAATTAAAAGCTCTAAAGAAAAAGACTTGTGTTAAAAAGAACAGTCAAATCTATAAACTCGACCCGATCATACAAGATGGAATATTAAGAGTTGGAGGAAGACTCTGCAAAGCTGCAATGCCCGAAGAAGCTAAACACCCCGCAATTTTACACAAGCATTCACATGTTGCTTCTCTCATATTGCAGCACATTCATCAACGAATTGGACATTGTGGGCGCAACTATGTGCTCGCACAATTACGCCAGAAATACTGGATACCTCAAGCAAATTCAGCTATCAGAAAAATAATTTCAAAGTGCACAACATGCAGAAGATACAATGCGAAAGCAGGTGAGCAAAAAATGGCAGATTTGCCAGAAGATCGCCTAGCATCAAACCAACCACCGTTCACTAATGTTGGAGTTGATTATTTTGGCCCCTTCCTAGTCAAAAGAGGAAGAAGTTTAGTCAAGAGGTACGGAGTAATCTTCACATGTCTAACAACCAGAGCTGCGCACATAGAGATCGCACATAGCTTAGACACTGATTCTTGTATCCAAGCCATACTCCGATTTACAGATAGAAGAGGACAAGTTAAAATCATGCGCTCAGACAATGGAACAAATTTCGTTGGAGCAGAAAGAGAGCTACGAGAAGCTATTAAAAAATTGGAACACAAAAAAATCAGTGACGCTATGATGCAAGAACAAATCAAATGGATTTTTAATCCACCATCAGCCTCTCACCAAGGTGGAGTGTGGGAAAGACAAATCAGAAGCATAAGAAAGATCTTAAATTCAACACTAAACCAACAAACACTCGATGATGAAAACCTTCCTACAATGATGTGTAGAGTGGAATCAATACTCAATAACAGACCCCTTACGAAGACATCAGATGATCCAAATGATTTGGAACCACTCACACCCAATCACTTGTTATTATTGAAGACAAAACCTGAAATACCACCTAAACTCATTTCAGAAAATGAACCATACCCAAGAAGACGCTGGAAACAAATTCAATACATGGCTGATTTGTTTTGGAAAAGATGGACAAAAGAGTATTTGCCAATACTTCAAAAACGTCAAAATGGCTTGCACCAAGAAGAAATTTCGAACCAGGGACGTTGTTCTAATTGTAGACAAAGCTACACCTCGCAATTCCTGGGTAATGGGTTGAGTCATCAAGACAATGCCAGATGCCAAAGGTGCAGTCAGAAGAGTTTGTGTGCAGACCAAAACCAGCACACTGGACAGACCCGTGAATAAACTGTGCCTGCTTCAAGAAACAGCCAATGTTTGAAATATGAAATTTTTAAAATGTTTGTTTGCAGTGTTATTGCTAATGATTTGAAAAGAATAGTTAATAAAAATAATTGGCTCATATTGAAGTAAAGTATAGTAATTGTCTCGCTCCTGCATAGCCAATTAGGGGCCGGAAATGTAAGAGCCAATCTTAGAAAGTTAAAGTTTTGAGTTAAACTCATATTGATGTTTGCTTAATTTGAATAGAATATAAATTCCTTTCATAGTCATAACTTATGGTATAGTCTTTTCCCCCTATAAGTTAACAAGAGATAGAACCTTCTTACTATAACTGAATAACAGTGTGATAATAAGCTTTTGTTTGGAACAAGTCCCAGTAAAGAAGGACTTGAAAGACCATTTAAGCTTAGAAATGGGATAAGCATACAGTTTTCTGACCGTTTTGAAATGGTTCAGAAATATTAAGTAAATAGTAACGATTTGAGATGTAACAAGATTAAGCTTAGAATTGAACTTTTCTTAACATTAATTTTTCCTTTTTTGCTATTTTAATTTTCCTTTTTTGTGTAAACTGTTTTACTTTAAAACTTAACTAAACTTTTAAAAACGAAGATATTTTGTCTGTGGAATCATTTCTGCGCGTCAGGCTTTTGTTGAATCCCATTTTTTGAGTTGAAGCTGCAGAACTTTGATAATTTTGGGAAAAACGCAGCTACAGTATAGATATGTATATATATGTTTGTGTGTGTGTGTAAATATATATATATATTTATATATATATATATATATATATATATATATATATATGACAGCAACACTCATCACTCACAACAGTGACAAAACAATTACATTGACAATCATGTTACGTTATTTTCAAAATGTTTCCTTTTCTTTTCATTGCTTCTTTAACACACTACTTCTCCGCTGCGAAGCGCGGGTATTTTGCTAGTCTATACTAATAAAAGGCAAAGCCCTCACTGACTCACTCACTCACTGACTCATCACTAATTCTCCAACTTCCTGTGTAGGTAGAAGGCTGAAATTTGGCAGGCTCATTCCTTACAGCTTACTTACAAAAGTTAAGCAGGTTTCATTTCGAAATTCTACACGTAACGGTGATAACGGTCGACAATGTCCGCCATGTTGAACTTTCTTATTTATGGCCCCATCTTCACGAAATTTGGTAGGCGGCTTCCCTGCGCTAACTGAAACCGATGTATGTACTTATTTCGATGGTATGACGCCACTGTCGGCCACCATATTAAACTTTCCAACGTCACGAATTTTCCAACTTCCTGTGTAGGTAGAAGGCTGACTCCATCTTCACGAAATTTGGTAGGTGGCTTCCCTGCACTAACCAAAACCAATGTACGTACTTATTTCGGTGGTATGACACCACTGTCGGCCGCCATATTGAACTTTCCAACATCACTAATTCTCCAACTTCCCGTATAGTTAGAAGGCTGAAATTTGGCAGGCTCATTCCTTACAGCTTCCTTACAAAAGTTAAGCAGGTTTCATTTCGAAATTCTACGTGTAACGGTCATAACGGTCAACAACGTCCGCCATGTTGAACTTTCTTATTCATGGCCCCATCTTCACGAAATTTGGTAGGCGGCTTCCCTACGCTAAACAAAACCAATGTACGTACTTATTTTGGTGGTATGACGCCACTGTTGACTGCCATATTGAACTTTCCAATGTCACTAATTCACCAACTTCCCGTGTAGGTAGAAGGCTGAAATTTGGTACTTATTTCGGTGGTATGATGCGACTGTCGGCCACCATATTGAACTTTTCAATGGTCTTTGTTACTTATAGGCCCATTTTCAAGAAATTTGGTACGCGGGTTCCCAACGCTAACTGAATCCTACTTACGTACATATATACGTCCATAGCTTGCAGCTCAGTCACCGTGTGAGGCAGCGTTGGGTCCCCCATCCCAACCCCTCAACACATTGTTGGCTGCCTGCCTATATAAGGCCGTCCGTCGCTCCAGTCTCTACATTCCCTTCCTTGCTTCGCCACAGAATTCACGTCTCCCTGCTGATAACTACAGCCTTTTTATTTAATCCATGGTTTCGCCGCTGTTTTATTGTTCATTTATTACGATTATAGTTATTGTTTAGGTATTTTAGACTTACTTTACAATGTTCAGGTACCCATTTCCTTTATCATTCCAACCGTACCCCCATTAACATGTCTATCGAGGTGATCACCATCGATCAAAGAACTGTCAATTACTGAGTGGTTTCCATGCCTGGAGATGGCACCTACCTTTTCCATTCTCTTTGTTACATATTGCACGGCCATATCAGGCTCTTGATATCCGGAGGAACATTGTGTCTTATGTATTGAATGACTGGGACAGGTTCAAGGTGTGGACTGATGATGGTACAGGAGATAATTATACTACACAGGAGCACTAGAAGAGTGAAATACTTAAGCCCTTCACCTATGCATCTGCATGTGAGTAGATGGCTGCCGGTGAATTGTTCGGTTGTCGCTTCAAGTGTACAGAAATGGCCAAATATTTTACACCTTTCGACAACCGCCAATGCCTCTTAAACATCTTAGATTGACAGGTGATGATTTCAGTAGTGGACACTTTGATGTTTATGAATGTTTAAACTCTCAAAAGCTGGATGTGAAGTTATTGATGAAACCGGTTGTATACTTACAACGCTTGACAGATGCCGAATGTCTCTTCAACACAAGTCCTACAAATACTGTTGTAATTGAAACAAACCATGAAACTCAAACCGATTATGACAGCAGCAATCCAAGCTGTGAGATTTGAAACAAGATTACTGTTCACATGGCCAACTGTATATTGCATGCTTAAGAGTAAGCTCAGCGCATAGCTTGGTCATATTACAACCGGAGGGCCGAACTCACAATGTGGTATACAAAGAGATCCTTAACAAATGATTATTGGTATATTTTCCCTCAGTTTAAAAAGGTTTAATTTTCTTCTTAATAAAAATTTTAAGGCAGTACTTCGCCGCTGCGAAGCGCGGGTATTTTGCTAGTATACTATATTAACTGAGACTTTGTAGGTATATAACCCAGTACATGATTTAACAGAGATAACAGACAATCAATCAATGACATATTGAGTTGATTAAATCAAAATGAAACAGAAACATGCATATATGTTATAGTTTAAACTCCCAAATCATCACTTCTTACACCACAGCATAAGTGAAAATTGCAACAAGACACAAGGTGGTCATCCTGTAACAGCAAAGGCCTCCCCCACTGACAAATTTCAAATTTCATAGATTTAATATGTGCTGTCCAATGAAGAAGCTCCAGGAAACTGGCAGGGAGAAGAAACCCAATGGTGGAATGTCATGGAAACTGCACTAAAGATGATAGATTAATCAAAAAGGTGTTCCTTCAACATTAAAATAAATGGTATAAGGTCTGGAATCACAGAAACAATTGAAACACCAGTACATTCCTCTGCAGTCCAGCTTAACCTTCTCAGAATTGGTCTTCATGGAAAGGTTGCTACCAAAAAGCCAAAAGACTCAACAATGCACAAAAGCACAAGGACTGGGGTGCTGAACAATGACACCAAGTGCTCTGGACTGATGAATCAGTTTGTTTATACTAGAACTGGACAGCCCTACATAAATAAGTGTCTGCAGCCAAAAACTGAAGGACAGCAGGACAACTGAAGGACAATACTCGGCAAATATGAGGTTTGTGACTCGTTTCATATTTATCAGGCATCACAGGGTAGGGAAACTGTCCTAACTTGCTCTAAAACTGCTTAAACCTGAGTAAAATCAATTTTACTTAAGTTATGAAACTACTCCTAACTTCACTAGGATTTAGGTTAGCTAGTGAGCTGTCCTAGCTCGCTAATATCCACCAGAAGATGGCATTTAGAGATCTGCATGCACATCCCGGGAAAGGCTGAATGTTTTGGAAATTCTGGAAAATAATACACTCAAAATATGCTGATTTGAAAGTGAATTAATAATATTCATAGCATTATATTATTCATGTACATTATGTAATTGATCCATATATGCGGAGAATCAATGCACTGTCAGCTGAAATTAAAGTGTTGGTAACAGTATGTTTTTAGGCCATAGGGGAAATTCAGCTTTGCAATAGCAATGATTTAGGTATGTCGCAACCAAAAATTATTCCACTTTTGCACCAAATTTATATGTAGATGTATATATTTTCTCAACACTCCAGGTTAGGTAATGTTAAAGCAAGCTGCATTCATGCAAATCGACATGTGCATTAAGATCATTGCTCCAGGTGTGGATGAGCATGCATATATCTATCACAATTGATATCCCAGTATCAACACACCTGATCCCAAAATCATCAAAGCTTTCTGGGATTACCTGGAGAGACAGAAACAAGTAAGATATCTTGTGTAAGTTCTCCAAAATGCTTGGAACAAACTACCAGCTATTTTTTATATGGCCAGGAGCCATGCCAGATGCACTTCAGAACAGGTAATCCACTTGAAACTAAACATGTTTGGGCCTAGCCTGTGCTTGGATGGGAGACCATCTACAGAAGGAAAAGCTTAGGTTTCTGCAGGAAGAGGTTTTGGAGTGGCCAAGTGGGGGCACTTACCCTGTGGTTTGTGTATGGATCCTAATGCCCCAGTGCAGTGTTGGGGGCAATGTGCTGCAAAAAATTGGGCTGTCATTTGGATGAGATGTAAAACTGAGATCCTGACTCTCTACAGTCATAAATGATCCCTCGGCATCCTTCATAAAGAGTAGGGTGTAACCCAATGTCCATGCTAAATTGCCCACCACAGCCTAATCATTCCCTGTCCTAATTGGCTATCTCTTAAAACCTATGAGATGTATGGTGATCATATTGGCACAAAATGGCTACCATTGCATCACCCTGGTGGGTGCTACACATTGACGATGGTTAAAGTGGCTCCACACTCTCTATGTAAATTGCTTTGACTGGTTAGAAAAGCCATATATAAATAAAAAGAATGATTATTAATTTTTATTAAAACTGCATTACAATGTACCTAAGAGAATTAATATACTTGTAAAGGGATAGATAGATAGATAGATAGATAGATAGATAGATAGATAGATAGATAGATAGATAGATAGATAGATAGATAGATAGATAGATAGGGTGCACAGAGCCCCAAACCTGAACACATAAACAGTTCTGGGTTTAAAATAAGGGGAGTTTATTACACAAAACATCTTTTTACAAACAATGTATACAGTGACTCTCTCTCTTTTTCTCGCTCTCCACACTTCCAATCCTCCAGTCAAGTGTTTCTTTCCTTCATCCCAGCTCTGACTCCCAGAGCAGAGGCAGACACTTCCTTTTAAGTAATCCCTGGAAGTACTTACATGTTCCGAAAGTTTGACTTGGGAGCACTTTTGGGTAAGGCTGCCCAGTCCCTGCAGCACCCACAGCACCCAACCTTCGTTCTTTCTTTCCTTTTTTTTCCCTCTTTTTAGCTGACTCGCGCTTCTATTTATCAAGAGGGGATGGCAGCTGTGGCAAATCAGCGGCCCCAGGAACAATAACGGAGGTGGATAGTTTCTCACCTGTGCACTTAGGTGAAAAATGTTCACACCACGAATAGCTCCGAGAACCTCTTCAGCCACACTACCACGCCCCCTCGCTAAACCGCGAGCACTGTGATTATTTATTTAAAAGTGGCCCTTTTGTCGTGCGCTGTGGACCCGCTACACCACAAATACTGGCCAGTAAAATTCACAACAAAACCAAAAGCAATGAGTATGTCTCACTTCATTAAAATACTGACATTATTCAGATACTAAACAATTAGTATCTCATCATAAGCTTTAATATTCTGTATCTAAAAAAATATTGCCAATTTTAAGTATACTTATACAAATATAGGCATACTTTTTTTCACCTGTATTTTTCGCAACAAAAATTAGTAGACTAATAGCCCTATTTTTATTTTAACATTATCAAATCTAAAAGAAACTACAAAAGTAATTTCAATTTATTAAGCCAGTGCAGTTTTAACAAATTAACATAACTGCATAAATTCTTTCCAAAATTAACTTTACAAATGAAAAATAATCTGTACTGTTTCTTTTAGTAAGAATACTTCACATCTATAGCTACTAGCTCGTGACAAGAAATCTCTCAAGCATGCAAAACTCTAGTTTGCAGATGCTTATTGACAGGTTTCTATGAGACCATATGACATGTCACCCTCTGGTGTCAGCATTTAGAAGGCACAACATGAAAGAGATGTAGGAAATGAAAAAAAAATGTCTTGTTAAAAATGTTGAGGGTTCTAAAATAATTATTTCATCTGTAAATTCTTCCACTGTGTATCACTGAACATGTTCGAAATGAAACTCAATTAATTGACTGATAAATTGCTTTGACAGAACAACTAACTGAATTATTTATGTCAGTTTATTATATAATATTCATGGAGTTAAATCTTAGTCAGTACTTTTTGACAAAACTATTACCAATGAGCCAAAAAATGTAATCATTGTGAAGATAGGCCCATTCTGCAGGGCTTTCCAGTGTAGGAGATGGGCCAAAAGTTGCCCCAGTAGGAAGTGCAGTGTCTATTGCTCTGTCAGTATAAATAAGTTGCTATCACTTTGAGATACTGGATCCGCTGAAAATGGAATGTGCCCCATATTAAATTGTCTTAGGAATTAAATAATGATTTATATTATTTACTAGAGTATGAGTCTCCTATAGTTGGCAGCAAAAGCACAAGACTTATTATTTTATTCATGGTTCTTTGGTGTATATTGTATATTAGTTACGTTTAGGGTTTTGTTGAATACCCCTGCATGGACGAAGTGGTAGCTCCCTATGAGGGTGCAGGCAGGATTGGGGAACTACACTTGATTTATAAGGATGGTGCTAGCTGTAGCAAGAAGTTGGACTATAGAAAGATAGAGCTTTGTGGCCAAGAAATTGGCTGTATAATCGGGTTGTGGTTCCCATTAGTATAGACTCCTGAATTTACTGTTTGGAGGAGCTTAACTTTTGTCTGTAGGGTGATTCAGAGCTCAGATTTTGGCTTATTATTGATTATTTTTAAAGGAAGTTAGAAACCCATGGTCTGAGTTTATATTTGGGTAAGATGTATACTTTTTTCTGGTTTCATCAAAGGAGTATTTATGTTTTTGGTATACATATATTTATTTTAATTATTTTTTCACCTTTTTTTAATGACTGTAAAATAAAATAAAATCTACCTATTGTTTATACATCTGTTACTTTTCTTACCTTTCATTCCAATCCATGGTCCCTGTTGGTTCAGAACTTCTAGCAGGGCACCATCTCCCACAAGTGGCTTGTGACATCTCTTCCATTCTATGATGGAAGCACTTCCAAAATTTCACCTATAATTTCAGATGGACCCAAACCCATGAGACGCACCTAATGCTCACAAGCATGACTCCTCCAACAGGTCACTGTTACAAGTATCAACCACCTTTTGGCTACTGCGCCCTCCACTGCTGAGGTCTCCACTTCAGGATCCACTTAGAATCCTTGTCCATAAACCATGTGCTTCACTTTGATCATATCCCTTTGTTGCTTCCTCATAGAATTCCAGCATGTTGCTAAAACATGACCACCAACTTCTGAACCCAAGCTGACTGTTTAGTAAAACTCCTCTTCTTGCCATGTGTTAATCAATCTTTGCTTTAATAATTCCTTCTATTAACTTATCTGTGATACATGTAAAGCTTACTGGTCTATAGTTGCTTGGATCTGCCTTGTTACACTTTTTTATATAACTGGATAGTATTTGCCATTTTCCAGTCTTTTGGAACTTCCCCAGTGTGTAGTGACTTCCTAAAAAATATTTGTCAAGTTTTTATATACAGTATGTACTTGCTAACCTTCTTGAGAACCAGATAATAATAAATATTACCTGGTCCTGGTGAATTGTTTAATTTCAGTCTAAGTAGTACTTTTCCCACTATAATTTCCTAATCCGTCAGTGCCTCCTTAGTAGTTTCTTTTACTGCTGGAAGGTTATCTTCCTTTTACTGCTGGAAGGTTATCGTCTTCCTCACATTTGAAGACCTCAGAAAAATGCGAGTTAAGAACATCCGCTATTTCACTGACTGTATTTTTTAAATCCCCCTTACTATTCCTGATTGACTTCACCTCCTCCTTGACCTTTTACTACTAGAATTTTGAAAGACTCTCTTTGGGTTGTCTTTCGCCTTATTTGCTGTATTCCTCTCTAACTGATGTAGCAGACGGCCGGCAGCTCAGCCCGGCCAGGATGCCCCTGAGATGGAAGGATGGGGGAAGGCAGCTTTTATGGGACACTGCCTCCTCCAAGACGCTAGATGGCAGCTTCCCTGGACTGCAGCGGTGCCCCGGATTCCCGCAGGGCACTATGGGACATGTAATTTAATACCACAGCCCTGCTGGGTACCGTGGGTGCAACCAGGGATGCTGCAAGAGAACCTGGGGAGTCATGTCTCACCCATAGCCCGGAAGTACTACCAAGTCACAAAGACAAAGGCCCAGAAGTACTTCTGGATCGGGGACTATTTAAAGGACTGTTGGGACCCAGCAAGCGAGCCAGAATCGGATGGAGTTGGACAAAGCTTGCTGGGAAGTGCGGAAGAGAAAATAGAGAGAAAGAGAATTGTGTTGATTATTGTAATTACTTGACTGTTTATTATGGCTGTGGTTCTTGGGAAGCACTGTTGTAAAAATAAGAGAATTAAAAGGATCTTCTCAGTGCTTTTACCTGGTGTCCTGAGTGTCTGTCTGTTGGGTTTAAAGGAGCAACAGTGCTACCTAGCATTCATAGTGGCATAGTCAGCAGGATTCTGGCCATCAGTTTTGGTCAGAATCCTTTAAAATTAATATGGACACAAACCCAACAGGCAGCGCTGTGACACAGGGGAGCCGGTGAAAAAACCTTCCACTTACATTGGACCGTCATAGGGAAGAAGAAGATGAGGCAGATCGGCAACGCTGCAGAGAAACAAGTGCTCGAGGACGTCAGTGTCAATAAAGAGAAGGGAAGAGACATTCGGCTTCGGGAAAGAAAACTGCTGGATAACTACGTCCAGGATGAGATATGTGCCCGGGAAGGACTTGGTAGCTTCTACGAATTAATAAACTGTAATGCTTGGGGGGGCCCTGCGGTGGGCTGGTTCCCTGCCCGGAGTTTGTTTCAAGCCCTGCGCCCTGTATTGGCTGGGATTGGCTCCAGCAGACCCCCGTGACTCTGTAGTTAGAATATAACTGGTTGGATAATGGATGGATGGATAGTGCTTGGGGAGCACTATTATAAGAAGAAGAGAATAAAAAGGATCTTCTTGGTGCTTTTACCTAGTGTCCTGAGTGTCTGTCTGTTGGGTTTAAAGGGGCAACAGTTCACACTGACTTTCAGCTTCTCTAATATCCTTCTTAATGGTCCTCATGTTCTCATACGCCCTGTGATTCACATTGGAGTTAAAAGTTTCATATGCTTTATACATCTGTTTTTTTCCATGGAAGCTTCTTTTTCAACTCTTTATTAACCCACTGCAGAGTTTTAAAAAAAATCTGTTCCACTGTTCATCAACTGTCTGCACACATGAAAAATTATCCCAGTCCATCCTCCTTAGACTTTGCTGCATCTGCTCAAAATTTGCCCAACCAAAATCAAACTTAACAGTTTTAGTCCTTGCATCCACACTCTTCCAAAACACTGAGGATAGCATTATATTATGGTCACTTGATCCTAGTGGTTCACTAACCTCTACACCCTCAATCATATCCTGATTATTACAAAATACTAAACCTAGACAGGCTCCCCTGCATCTGATATATGTCTGTATATTAATGTGAATTGTATTATTGTTTCTTTGCTTTTCCCAAGTTTAGGCACAATTACACTATAGGGTGGTCCAGATCTAATTATGCAATTTTCATTATGCTAAAACTTATTAAGTTTATTACATAGAATATCACCCGAAAAATCCCGGACCATCGAGAAGTGTGAGAACTGACGACATGAAGAATCGTCTTCACGCCGAACTGGAATTGTCCCCGCATAAATCAAAGTCATCCAGATGATCTGGATCTGCATAATTAGATCTGGACCACCTTGTAGATGGAATATTTGATTAACAAAATACCACTTTTTGTTCCTTTTTTTTGAGGCAATTATTAAAGAAGAAAAATGTGAAATGAATATTAATGACTTGTTTCTAACAGTCACATATGGCAAAATTCTTCCTTCTTATTTTGCCTCTTGGTGCAGCTTACATTAGTTGGTCTTTGCCTGTCACTATTTTTCCTCTATCATCATGGAGATATATTTTTACATAATTGGCAGAGTTTAATGGTAACCTTGTTAATTTGACAGTGGGCAGTGAAATATTGCTTCTACACAGTGCTTTGCCGAAAACACATTCATAAGGGTTTCCCCTCTGTTTCTTGAGGATTATTCTAGAAATATCTCTTAATATATTTGATTTTACTGAGCCAAGTAATAAATTTCAAATCAATTTTATCAACCCATGACACATAATTTTTTAAAAATGGTCCATGTTACAGTGGAGAGTGAGAACAATTTCAATAAGACAGACTTGGAATGATGAATACAATAACAAGGAGTATCATTCCCTAGTGTTTCTCTTACAAGGTGAAAGTGTTTTGCTGTGACATTTTTAAAAAGTGATTTAATTGAGCAGAAGAGATCAAGTGTGGCTATATTTGCAAACAGGTATTGTATCAGTGGAAACCTGAGCGTGATTAATTCAATAAATGTAAAAGGTCAGTGCTGGTGATTAACAATGACTGCAATAAATTTCAATTTACAGAATCCCATATTTTACTATGTTTATTTTGCATTTTATGCAGAGAACTTTGCCAAAACATCTGTTATGCAAGTGACCGGGAAAAAAAACATTAAAGTTATTTTCACAGATCAGAGATCTGACATAATGCTGTAATCTTAGTCAAATAATTCAAGGGCATTGCCAAAATTCAAACAGATGTATTTAAAACCATTAGCATGAAGTAATGCACTATGCCACATGTACTGTATTTTATGAATTTGAAACTATACAATAGATAATGCAGATTTATCATTTTTTAAAACATGAAAGGACATGGGATGCAATTAAATGTTTTTAAATAATTGCAGCAGATTTATTTTTAAAAAATAATGCACTGCATGTAATAGGAATATTTTAAACACAGATAGCCAAATATTTACAAAGTAATTATGAATAAATATAAACATCTTACTGTATGATTTCAAATGAATGTAAAAAAAAGAAAATATTAATTTTGAAGTAATTATTCAGGCCAGTGGTTCTACACTTCCATGCTCTTTTGGTCTGTGTATCAGTAGCATAACCTCTGTTGAGCTGGTGCTTGTTGGAAAGTTCCATTTGACAGATTTTTATCTTTTGATACTGGCAATATGCAAAGTATCTGCCACGAAAGGCAACAGTCAGTTGATGACATAGATATGTACACCATCTGTCACCATTTACTATTGTAACATTTTTATTTATTTATTTCTACGAGATTGCTGTCTGTCCTTAAAATGTCAAATCATGTGATATAATTGATGCAATGCTATTTAAACCAACTTCATGTTTTTCTTTGTCCAAGTTTGTGGATACCCTCTGAAAGTCTAGTGCAATCACTTGAAGTGTTTTTTTTTTTAGTTTGACTTTGGATTACTCCAATTTAAAATAGGCCTAATATGTTGTTTTGACCCTCGTTTTGTATTCCAGACCTACATTTAATTTCCTGGTCCATTCACTCCTTTTCTGTTTGTACCTTAGTAGTTAGTATGGTTCTATATTCTTCCTTTCTGATCATTTCCTTTTGTGATTCTTTTGTTCTGTAATGAAAGGCTGAGTAAGACAAATCAAGTGTTATAATTATCTCTGACAATTAATTGGTCAACAATATTGTCTGTACTCTATAAGTAAATATACTGCTCAAAAACATTAAATGAACACTTTGAAAACACATCAGATCTCAATGGGAAAAAAAATTCTGCTGGATATCTATACTGATATGGACTGGATAATGTGCTAGGAACGAAAGGATGCCACATTATGTACAGCGCTTCAGTCAGTTGTAATGCTGTGTTCTTAAACGCTCAACAAATAAAAATGGTATGGTATGGTACATTGTTTGATGGAAATGAAAATGATCAACCTACAGAGGGCTGAATTCAAAGACACCCTGAAAAAATGATGAGGCAGGCAAGTCCATTTTGCCGAATTTTCATTGCAGCAGCTCAAAATCGTACTCAGCAGTTTGTATGGCCCCCACGTTTTTGTATGCATGCCTGACAACGTCGGGGCATGGTCCTACTGAGACGACGGATGGTGTCCTGGGGGATATCCTCCTACATCTGGATCAGGGCATCACTGAGCTCCTGGACAGTCTGAAGTGCAACCTGGTGGCGTAGGATGGACCGAAACATAATGTCCCAGAGGTGTTCTATTGGATTTAGGTGAGGCGAGTATGGGGGCCAGTCAATGGTATCAATTCCTTCATCCTCCAGGAACTGCCTGCATACTCTCACCACATGAAGCTGGGAATTATCATGCACCAGGAGGAACCCAGGACCCACTGCAGCAGCATAGGGGCTAAATATGAGTCCAAGGATTTCATCCCGCTGCCTAATAGCAGTCAAGGTGCCATTTTCTAGCCTGTAGAGGTCTGTGCGTCCCTCCATGGATATGCCTCCCC
This sequence comes from Polypterus senegalus, assembly GCF_016835505.1. NCBI lineage: Eukaryota > Metazoa > Chordata > Cladistia > Polypteriformes > Polypteridae > Polypterus > Polypterus senegalus. The sequence continues at coordinate 91,953,984 of NC_053158.1, forward strand.
AGACTTTCACTAACCCATCACCAAACTGGTCATGCTGAACAATGTTACAGGCAGCATAACGTTCTGCACGACTTTTCCAGACCCTTTCACGTCTGTCACGTGCGCAGGGTGAACCTGCTCTCATTTGTGAAAAGCACAGTGAGCTAGTGGTGGACCTGCCAATTCTGGTATTCTATGACAAATGCCAATCGAGCTCCATGGTGCCGGGCAGTGAGCAAAGGGTCCACTAGAGGACATCGGGCCATCAGACCACCCTCATGAAGTCTGTTTCTGACTGTTTGGCCAGAGACATTCACACCAGTGGCCTTCTGGAGGTCATTTTGAAGGACTCTGGCAGTGCTCATCCTGTTCCTTCCTGCCCAAAGGAGCAGGTACCAGTCCTACTGATGAGTTAACGACCTTCTATGGCCCTGTCCAGCTCTCCTTGAGTAACTGCCTGTCTCCTGGAATCTCCTCCATGACCCTGAGACTGTACTGGGAGACACAGCAAACTTTCTGGAAGTGGCATATATTGATGTGCCATCCTGGAGAAGTTGGACTACCTGTGCAACCTCAGTAGGGTCCAGGTATCGCTTCATGCTACCAGTAGTGACACTGACCGTAGCCAAATGCAAAACTAATGAAAAAAACAATCAGAAAAGATGAGGAGGGGAAAATGTCAGTGGCCCTCCACCTGATAATCTATTTCTGTTTTGGGGGTTGTCTCATTGTTGCCTCTCTAGTGCACCTGTTGTTAATTTCATTAACACAAAAGCAGCTGATTATCAACATCCTCTGCTATTTAACTGACCAGGTCAATAGCCCAGATGTTTCATTGACTTGATTATGTACTCTTACTAAAAAGTGTTCCTTTCATTTTGTGAGCAGTTTATAAATACAAATATATTAATTTGTCAGTGTGTAGTCTGTTTTGATTCTACAGATATCAATCAAAAGGGAACTACAGCAAATGATGGCAAAATACATTGAAAGTGGGATGGATTACTTACAGAATATTGTCTATCTTTTCAAACTCTTCCAGTTTTACAGCATGTTAACTTCATTTTTATAGGTGTGTGTCAAGGGTCTTTTGACTATGCAATTAAAGGTGTTGATATAGTTATGTTTCAACTAAAATTATTTTTTCCCCTTCTTTTTTTGTTTTTTACTTCACCTTATACAGTTTCTTGTTTTAGGAATTTATTAGTTTTCATATACCCATTGGGGTCAGAGCGTAAGGTCAGCCTTTGTACAGCACCACTGGATCAATAGAAGGTTAAGGGCCTTGCCCAGCAGAGTATTGGGATTTGAACCAGCAGCCTTCAGGAAACCAGCACAGATCCTTTTGTTGCAGTTTCATAACAGTTACTGTAATATTGTCAGATAAATTTATGCTTTCTTTAAGAAATAGAAAAAGTTAAAGCTATGATGTGTTCCCCTTAAATTTACTTATTTAATGCCAACAAGCACCAATGAGAAAGAGGCCAAAGCTAACCCATTAATAAAAAACATAAAATGAGTCTGCAAGGGCTAGCTTCACTCACCTGATTTTGTGCATCGAAAGGCATACTTAATAAAAAAAAAACTGTCTTAAATAAGTACAAGACTAGTACAATGGTAAAAGGAAATAAGAATAAAATTCTAACATGTTTGTGTCATAATTCTTTAAAATTTTCTGCAGGAAATATATTTTTTCTATAGGTTTTTAATGGGGGTAATTATGGTCTTTAAAGTTAGGGAACACAATTGTATTATTAATTTTTCATTTTGTACTTTAGGGAAAAGGATTAAATTAATTGTTGCTATTTTTTTTTTTTTATTTATTTACCACACCGGAGCCCTGTTTTTCCTTTGGGTCATGGTGCTGTGAGTTGTTGCTGGGGGTATGGCTCTGATTTTTGGTCACTGTGATGTTGCTGATGTTGCACTTCATAAGCTTATAGAAAAACTCTAAAAATTGAAAGAAATGCCTTTCATGTGAATATGCTTAGTTTTACTGTTCAACTGCTTTGTGTTTTGTTTGCTTCTTACTTTATGGCTTGGGTTTTGTTATTCATTTATTTTACCTTACCAATTTTGACTCCTACTAATTTTTTTGCTTACATTTTCATTTCTTGCACCTTTTCCCTTGCCGTTTGGCTCACCAATTCTGATCTATGGCAGAACAGCTTGAATGGAAAAAAATCAACTTGTAAAAGTACTAATAAACCAAAATGAAACTGTTATAATGTAGCAAGGAAAAAGATCAAGATGACAAAATCTGATCTTCCAAAGAATTATCAAAAGAGCGTCCTACCATTGTCACAGACATGTGCTTAGGAGGCAGTCAACAAGCCCTGAGGTGAGTGAAACATCGCGAGGTGAAGGGTTGATTTATGGTACTAACGCCTCTCTCTCTTTTTCATCAGACCAGAAGAAGACAAATAATCCAACATACTCACCACACCAACTTCCAGATTCCCAAAATGGCCACCCAATGTCACTCCCACACTAAATCCCAGATGAAAAAGTCACTTCTGGTCTCCCACTGATGACGTCACTTCCGACTGCTGATGATGACGTCACTCCTGTCATGTCATTTCCTCCAGTCATCTTTTTTTCTGTATAAAAACGCCATTTTTCTGTTTCCATTTGTCAATTGCTTTTTTGAAGTATTTTGATAGTTTTTACATCTCTTCTCTTTGCTTTGTCCACCGGACAATATACGAGGTCATTTCCCAACTCTTTGTTTGTGGTGGAAAGTCTATTATTTCACAATACCATGCTTCCTGGTCTTCTTTTATAAAGAGAAAAATTACCTCCATTCCGTCACACCTTCAGCTCCAATTGCCATGTCCATCATGGCATACAGTAATCCCTCCTCGATCGCGGGGGTTGCGTTCCAGACCCCCCCGCGATAGGTGAAAATCCGCGAAGTAGAAACCATATGTTTGTGTGGTTATTTTTATATATTTTAAGCCCTTATAAACTCTCCCACCCTGTTAACATTATTAGAGCCCTCTAGACATGAAATAACACCCTTTAGTCAAACGTTTAAACTGTGCTCCATGACAAGACAGAGATGACAGTTCTTTCTCACAATTAAAAGAAAGCAAACATATCTTATCTTCAAAGGAGCGCCGTCATAAAGGAACGTGTCTGGAGCAGAGAATGTCAGAGAGAGCGCTCGCAAAGAAAAGCAAACAATCAAAAAATCAATACATGCTTTTAAGTATACAGAAGCACCGCGATAAAGCGGCATTTTGTAGAGGAGCGTCCGTGTCCTCTGTGCAAACAGCCCCTCTGCTCACACCCCCTCCGTCAGGCAGAGAGAGCGAGAAAGATTGAGAGAAGCAAACAAGCATGGCGCGGGAAGCATATCTTATAGCATTGAGGAGTTTTAGTTAATATGCAATACATGCTCTGATTGGGTAGCTTCTAAGCCATCCGCCAATAGCGTCCCTTGTATGAAATCAACTGGGCAATCAAACTGAGGAAGCATGTAACCTAAATTAAAAGACCCATTGTCTGCAGAAAGCGGCGAACCAGTGAAAAATCTGTGATATATTATGTTTAGATGTGCTTACATTTAAAATCCGCGATAGAGTGAAACCGCGAAAGTCAAAGCGCGATATAGCGAGGGATTACTGTATAATAATGCACAGATTACCTGTAACAATAGACGATTACCAACCAGACACTAATAGATGAAAAACAAGCAAAAATAAATAATAATAATAAAAAAGACTAAAAACTAGACAAACATTATCTAATAACATGGGAGGTAGTGACAGAAATGAATGATTTTGGGTCTGGGCATGACTAGAAGAACCATAAAATTACATTCTTAAATGAGTTAATTCAATCTAGCATCACTGGAGACCAGGAATGAAAATTTGAGACTGTAGTCAAAACAACAGACCATTACAGAACCCACTTGTCTATAAACCAGACTAATTTTACAACCTTAAACTACACAAACATTTAAGTCACTGGTAATGAGGGATAAACACTTCAGTACCCAGAGGAAAAATCAAAAGCAACCACACATAGAATGGGCAAACTTCGCAAAGATATTGATTAGGCAAGGAATATGAACCCATAATCCATAAAACAGCAGCACTGTTTAACACGGTAAAAAGAGCCATTCTTAACACACGCACAAAGTTGATAGCCCCTTTGAATAGACGCTTAATACCTGGAAAAATTCTGAATAGTTTATCTACTATATAATAAAATACTAAGATCTGTATGTCCTGTCCCAATACAATTGGCCAGTTTGGTTTAGGTGTGATTGGTCAATTTGGCTTCAGTGACATGGTTAAAAGAGGAAGTTCGAGTGCTAGACACACAAGGAGGAGAAACGGCAAAGGAGGCGTGTAGAGCAACAGAGATGCCTTCAAAGGTGAGAGTATAAAACCAAGACAGGAGGAGAGAAAGGTGCTTCAAAAATGTTAGAGTCCACAAATAAAAATAAAACAAAATATAAAAAGATGCATTCCAATAATTCATAATATGCATTTTTAAAAGTGACTTTCTGAAGATGCAGCATAATTTGGGCAACAGGGTTAAAAAATATGAATGGCAAAATTCTGGATGATCTAAGTATCTAATTTTAAAATATCTCTGACCTGTTAAGTTAAAAATTAAGATTCATAGTCTAGACATGAAATCAGAAGGCCCGGAAGCATGCATCATGTCAGGTATGCCGAAATAATGCTAAATTTTCTGTTGGCAATAAAGAGAAATCAGGCAGGAGTATATTTAAAAGCAAATCCCACTTATAACCTTGGCACTCCTGCAGTGTGGCAGATGTTGATCATTGACATTAAGTCACTGCAGGCATTTATTTGAGATATGACCAAGGTGTAATTAGAGATAATGGTTTGTATCTTGCAGCATAATGAAATGATTTCACATTTTGATTTAAACTCAGATCCCTTCTCAGTTCCTGAATGAAGCCATCAAAGAGCAATACTGGTACAAAATAAAACTGTGAAAACTAAAAAGAATCATTTAAATTTTCGATAATGCTCTCACCTATTTAAATTTGTTGATGTTAATAAAGAATTATAATGTGATGACTCAAGTTTATTTTCCTGGTAAAACTCCCTTTTAAATATAAGGATGGCCTATAGACATGCACTACTACAATATGGATTTTTTTTTTACTTTCTCCAGTGTTTTTAGTCTTCCCTTATCATGTCATTTACAGAACCTATATATATATATATACTGTATATATATATATATTATATTAAATATATTATATTATATTATTATATATATATAAATAATTCTAAATTATAGCTTTCAGGATTGGGAAATGTTTTGATCAGGCTCCATGTGACCGTAAAAAAAATGGTTGAACGAATGCTTAACAGTTTCAACTAATCATATGCATAATTAGACTGATATTACTCCCAGTTTTGCATTGGTTATTTCTGCTTCTCACAGGTCTTTGAAACTGAAGTGAGGTGTATGGTGACTGTAGGTGCTCCTCATATTTAAGTGAGGTTTTTCAACCAATTTGCTTTTTTTTCCCTCTCATATCTCAAAGTTGCTTGTATCTGCTTAAATGACAATATTATTTAACCTGGAATAAGCTAGTGTACTGTGCTGTTCCTCCAGAGTCGAACCTTGCACCTAAAACTGCTGGTACAAGCTTTAGCTCCCTTGTCCCTAAAATGTTCAATAAATAAACGGAATAATGTGTCCTCAAGCTATACCAATATAATTCTATCTGTGTAGTTAGCAAGTTCTCCATGGATTTTCTCTGCTTTCCTCATATTTTCAAAAGATATGCCAATTAAATTGACTTGTGACTTGGCCCCATATGCGAGCATGAGTGTGCCAAGTACAGGGCTAGCTTCCCATCCAGGGTCAGTTTTTGGTGTGCAACTCCAACTATCATCTCCCATTGCCGCACCAGACTTATTGGGATAAAGCATGCTAGTAAAATAACTGTGAGTGATGTTATTACAAGCTGTTAAACAAAATATTACTTCACATGCAGTTTACATTAATAACCTGGATGTGAAACAACTGTCTGTACCTCTATTCCTAAATGGCCTGCTTAGGGCAGATATAACAACACAAAGAAGTCCACAGAATACTTAAAAGACTCTGAAGTACACATTGTTAATTTTTATATGTAATTTTTATCTTACACATTCAAGATAATTTATATATATTCATATAAGAATATGCAACATATGAGACAGAAAGCACTTCTCCACATTTTGTATATCTTATAGTTCAGTACTGTGTACAAAGAAAGTGGTTCAGTAAGCCACACATAAAAAATAAATAAATCTGGCCCATAAAAGCAATGAGTACATGCATACAGTAATATTCAACACATCAATTGATCAATATTTTTTTTTTGTTTCTGCAAATTATATTTTGCTAAATATAATTCACTTGTGATAAAAAGAAGGATGACTGGAGCCCTTATACAGTAAATGTTGTGCTAACTGAGCCACCCCGTTTAATGTAATTGTCCAAAAAACTGAAAAGAAACAACCTCTCGTTAGTGCAACAGAAAACAGGCTTCTAATGTGTCATCTCAGCCAACTAGATATACATAGTGTGGCAGTAGGGGGCACTAGTGCTCCCTTGAACCCTCAGGGATGACTCCAAACAGCAGGTAAAAGTCCAATACTTTTTATTTTGACTCACAGTGCACCAAGCACCTTCCACACTACTCATTCAATAAATCAACACAATAACCACTCCTCCTCGCCCAGACACTTTGCTCCTATCCCACCCAGCACAGCTCAGTGTCTGGACTGAGGCACCGTCCTTTTATAGCCCCTGACCCGGAGGTGTTTGTCCCATCAATCCATAGTTCCTAATTCCTTCCGGGTCAGGGCAATCAGTCCTTTTATTCAACCTGGGAGCACAACATTTCTTCCCGTCACGTGACCGTGACGTACTCCACAGGGCCCATAAGCCCCCCCACAGCGACTCCTGGTGGTCCCCAAGGTATCCAGCAGGGCTGTGTATAAACACTACAAAGTCCATAAGACCCTGCTGGACCTCGGGGCACGATCCTGCTGTCAGGAGAGCTCCTCCTGGCGGCCTGGGGGTGCGGACTGACATGGGAAGCCGGCAGTCCTCCACAATAGACAAAGTGGCTCAATTAAGTGGGTCAGTCACACGGAGTTCCGTCATGCGGAGACTTCTTCCTAAAGTGAGATACCCTCCTCTGGGAACATCTCAGTTTTATATTGTCCCAGTCCATCGGTGAGGGGCCTCAAGGGGTGGCTTCTCAGCGCTGTATAGATAAAAACACATGACATGGTTAGCGACCATTCCCCCTTTTGTCCTGGGGTGATATTACACACCTTAGTAAAATCTGGAAAGTTACCCTCAGATGCCCATGCGTGACACACTATAATGTATTAGAACACAATTCAATAGAAATGTGCATGAGTTTTTTCAGCCTATATATTTCTGACTTCATTTCATATATTCAAAATTTATTGTGTATTTTTAAAAATTATTATATTTATATATATTGTATTTCACTTCACTTTACATATACAGGTTTGACTTTATATATGATGACATTGACTATTTACTGTATATACTGATTTTGTCTTTAAATATTAAGTTAATTTCTTTACACAGTCAGAATACATATTATGTACTCAGAATTTGACTATATATATATATTCAGATCGTGACCTTGTACAGTATATACCAGGCATTCATTTTTAGAATCTTAGTTTTATTTTTCTTTAAGTCATTGTATTTTTGGGACTTACAACTATGCTAATTTTAGTTTCACTTTTGTTTTGTGGTTTCATTTTCTATGAGGTTTTACTTTAATTTAAAGCTACATACTAAATTAGACTCTACATATTCATAATTCATGCATTCAAAACTGACATTATATAGTATATTGACTTATATATATTAAGAAATGAATTCAAATACTGTATTCAGCCAATTTATGTATTCAGAATATTACGTTATACATTTAGAATTTAACTTTATATACAGTGGATTCAGAAAGCATTCAGACCTCTTCAATTTCTGTATACTTTATTGTGTTGTAGACTTAAACTTAAATGGGTAAATATGACATTTTTGCCCACCAATCTACACTCAAAAACCCATAATGACGAAGTGAAAACATGCTTTCAGAATGGTTTGCAAATCATGGCAGGGCATGAAAGTACAAAAATAGGAGTTTATTAAAAAAAAGAAAAGGTGATACCAATAAAATCAAATATCAAAGGTTAAAGAAAGTGATTTCAGTGTTACACTAGTTACACAAGCACATTCATTAAATCACTGTTCAGGTGTGTAAATAAATATGATGAAAAGAAAGTAAAAAACTCATTATTTCCCTTCATTCTTCTACAGGCTGCTCAAAGGGACTTCTAAGACTTTCTAAATCAAAAGACAAGCACAACAAGAATCCCAGTCCTTTTCTCTTATTTTGGGCTCTTAACAGGATGAAAAGATTTCATTGCTACCTCTCAGTGCTCTATGGGTTAAACAAGAGTAAGGGCTCTCCCTTCTATCCTTAGAAGGGCTACTCAGGAGTCCTGCTCTGCACCCTCCACTAGTGAGAGACTTTCTGCTGCAAACAAAGATGCTCTCTGAACCCCATCTTCCCTTTCTTATATTCCATGGGATTGCTTCCTCCAGTCCTAAAGGATACCTCACCCAGCCCCTCCAATTACCAAGTGTGCCTTCACATCATCATCTCTACACACTGTAAGCCCATACATCTGTAACTGACACTTGTGTGTGTGCACAGCCACGGACATTCCAACAAGTAATCTTTGTATCTCTTCTGTCTCTCTAAGGCCCTTTTTTCACACCTGAAGTGGTTTTGCTAACTTTTACTCATCACCTGCAGCTTGGTACCTCACACTTGGATGACTTCTGACATCCTGGCTGGGTCAAGTGGTGTAGTGCTCACCCCTCACTCTCACTCACTGCCACAGATGTGTGCACCCATAGAACTCGCCTGCTGTTTCTCTCTGCCAGAGTTCTCTCACTGGTAACAATTTTCAGCACTCAAAAAAAGCACAGTTTGTAGCTATTTAAACCAAGTGAAAACATATAAATTGTTAAACACACATAGGTAAACACTGTTACCATAGCGTGACTTACCACAAATCTCGAAAACCAAACTATAGACTTACAAAGACTAGCAGACAACTGGGCGTTTTGGATCTTACAATTTTAATTGGCCATGACATTTAATTGATGTCTCACATGCAGACAGGAAGTTCGCAAAGCACGTTAGAAACAATTGCGTTACTATTAAATCATCTGGCATAGAGAGAGCAAGTGCAGAGTGCCAAAAGTTATTCATATTGTGCCTAACACAATGTAAATAAAACAAGACTGAACACACTATTTTGTTATGGATTTAAAAAAAAAAAGTATATGACCATGTGAGTGGTTCTAGTAAGGCTACAGCACCGGTTATGAGTAACAGGAACTATTATTAGAATCAGCATTGAAACAAAAATACACACAAAAAAAACAACTTTTCAGATACATTGGAAGTATCAATTGGTTAAATAGGGAAGATATCTCATAAGCTGGTGACAGCTGCGACGACAGCTAAAAGCAACACCCCTGTGTTCTATGCACCCATAAACTACTGATACAAGTGGTCCTTTTTTCAGACTCAGTGAATTTTAAGATAAAAATGATTAAAAAAAGTACAACAACATTAGCACGAGAAGGTACTACAGTGACAAAAGAAACACCAAAAGCCAGAAGTATTGATATGCAGTCGCTCTTTAACTTGGAATATGTAGTTGCAAAGAAGGCTAAACATCTTTCTGACTATAAGATGTTGTGTGCCACGCAGATGAAAAATGAATGTCCATGACCTGGGAAAAAACTATTTGTCAAGAAAAAAAATAAAGTTCTATATATTGCTCAAAAAATGAAAATTGCTTTCACAGAGGAAGTAAGACTTGCAAAATGTGCTTGTATTTATGGTGGTTTATCTAATGATAAGGCAGTAATTGAAAGGAACAATTTTCTTAAAGTATATCAATAAACATAGTGAACCTATAACTAAAGTAGTCAGTCTGAGTACAACAGGAACCCTGCAAACCATAAACTCTGGCCTGGGGCTTATTAGCCTTTGTTTGAAGGACACAAGCCAGACTCCTAATTTAGTTAGCTGTAAATTTGATGGCACTGCAGTCATGATGGGTCCAAAAACAGAGGTAGGTGGCTTGTAGGGCCATACTAGTTAATTGTTTGAATCATAAAGTTGGAATTGTGGATGTAATAAAAGAGTTCAGCTGCATTGCTGAATTTGAGAAAAGTTTGGAAAACTTGTTCAAGATGTATTACTATTCTCCAAATAGGAGACACAATTCTAAGAAAGTACGTGAATCTCTGAGTGAAGAAATTGCAACATATGGAGATATTACTTCAATCAGATGGGTTTCATCAAAGTTGAGAGCAGCAAGGGCACTTAAATCTCATCTTGTTGCAACCTCAGTCCACCTGGAACATATAAGCAAGAGCAAAAAAGTGTTGATGAGGCATCCAGGGCTGGGACATTTTTTAGGACAATGTCATCATTCAGAGTTGCTCATTTTCTTCATATAATGTAAGACTTCTGAAGAGCTGTCACAATTGCTTCTCTTAAGTTTCAGAGGAAAAACTGGGCTTTACCAGAAGTTGTGCTAGATCTTAAATTCCTTAAAGAAAAAAATATATATATTAACGGATCTGAAAGAAAATGGTGGTGCTGCATCACTTTAGGAATGATTACAATATGGAGGAAAAAATGTTCACTGCTGCATTAGGCAACTCTTTTAAACTGGCAGAGCTTAATACAGCTGAACACATGGCCTCTGATATTCAGCAGCTTTTTGATTACATATATGAAGACCTCTCTATATGATTTGAAAGTTTTCACTCCTGTCTCAAAATTTCAAGTGTTCAACATTAGGAAATGACCATTTGAGGGAGACTTACTAAAGTAGGGCAAGGTGGAAATTAGAGGATTGTACTGCCATTACAAACAGATCTTACCTGACACAGTTACAAAAAGAGATCTAAGAGAGTAGAAGCTCATGAAATATCATATCAAAAAGATCACGGATTCTCATAGTTAACAGTATTACCACTATGTGAAAGTGCTAAAGAATATTAATACGCTTTTTCAGGACTAAACCTCATTGTTATTAACATGAGAACCTGTTTAACATAGCGAAACAAGGAAAGCCTTTTGAAAATTCAACATGATGAATCATACTTGACAGATTTCAATGCAGATATTTACATAGATCACTGGTTGTTCTCAACTAAAGGTTCATGACATGACACTGCAAAGTTTGTATTGCACCTCAAAATAGCACTGACTGTCAAAGTGACAACGTTTTTCAAAAAGACAGCAATTAATTTTGGGATCTAAAAGGATTAAAAACAAAATTTCAGAAAACTGATGCAGTGTTAATTTCATTTTTGATAAAATATTTTTGTATACATATGAGCAAAGACAATTCCTCAAAATAGCATTATCCTGTAAAATTAATTGGTTTATTAAAACGTTTGCTAATTACATATATATTGTTGTTGAAGATGGAGTGCTATGCACTTATTTACAATACTTCACAAATAAATGATGCTGTAAACAGTTGCAGTTTATGTACTAATGGAATGTGTATCTGGTCTGACAGATTTAGAAAGCTGGAAGCCCAGGAGAGTAGCTTATGCATTAAACCTGTCCACCCCTGCAAATGTATTAGAAATCAAAAAAATGTGGCTTTATTGTCATACCATCCATACACAGTTTTGCAGCATACAGTGGCAACAAATGATGTTCTCCAGGACTACTGTGCAATATATACATAAACACAGTGCAAAACAGCTAAAGAACTATACTATACTATACTGTAATAGGCAAGTGAATAGATAGAAATAATGTGAAAATAATGTGAAATAGTAATAAATAATAAATAACAGTAAAATTTATTCAAAAGCAACCGAAGTGACAAGAATAGCATTAATTTGCTACTAGGGGCAGATCTGAGGGCAGGGGGGCAGCACAAAATTCAGAGTCTGGACAACCAAGAGGCAGAGGCTGTTGTAGTACCTGACAGAACTGGTTCAGATTGACCTTCTGAAAGACAGAAGTGGGACAAAGAGACCATGGAAGGGGTGGCAGCCTTCCTTCACAATGATGTAAACTTTGTGGATAAACACTTTTCAAAGATTTTTTCAACAAAGGGCATAAGGGACCCAATGATTTTTTTTGTAGTGTGCACTATCCCAAAAATATTTATATGTGTACATATTTAGCCCCTTAATTAATTTCTTTGTAGAAGCTCCTTTTTGCAGCAGCTACAGTTTTGAGTCTTTTTGGGTAAGTCTTTAGAATCTTTGTATGTCTGGATCTGGGTAGTTTATCCCATCCTTCCTGGCATATCCTCTCAAACCCCATTGGACTGGATGGCAAGCATCTGTAAGGTGCTATCCTCAGGTATCTCCACAAATGTTCTATTGGGGGTTAGATCTGGGTTTTGGCTGGGCCACTCAAGGACAGTCAAAGACATATCTCACAACCATTGCAGTGTTGTCTTGGCTGTATACATTGGAATATTGTCAGGCTGAAAGGTAAACTGTCACCCCAGTCTGAGGTTGTGTACATTCTGAAGCAAGATTTCTTTAAGGACTTCTCTGTATTTGGCTTCATTCATCCTTTTGTCAATTTTGACCAGTCTCTCTGTCCTTACTGCTGAGAAGAACCCCCATAGAATAATGTGGGACCTTATATAAACATGTGTGTCCCTTTCTATATTATGTCCAATCAATCCACAGAAGGACTCAAGTTAAGCTAAGTTAAACACATTTAGGGTGTACTGTTCCAACTCTGGCTACTAAAGGATGCAGATTTAGGAATAAAAACAGCAGTCTAGTAGGATGCAAGTTGAGGATATGGCCAGAACATAAGGCAAAGGAACACATCAAGTTAAGAAAAACATTTCACCCAAACAGGATCTTCCCCTGATGCCCCCGATGTAGTAACTGCTAATTACTGTACTTTATTTTGAGTAGCAAAGGTTGAGTAATCTAGGCTGTAGTTAAAAACATAATCAAAGCTGCAATAGACTGAATTGAAGCTCTTTCTTAATGCCCTTATTCTTTGGTCAAAAGCCCTGTCTTCAATTTAAAAACTTCCCATGTGAATTGCATTTCCTGATTTATTACATGCAACGACTTTTCCGTAAATTTCTATTTAACAATATTTTAGCAAAAAACACATCTTTTACACAATTTGAGTATATGATTGGATAACCGACATGTGGATTATGCAACATAATGTGAGATTTTTTTTTAAATGGATGTTTTGCAGGTTGTATACCATTGTTCAGAATTGATCACCATTGGCTAATATATTTTTTCATTCTGTATGAAAACAGGACATTAAAACTTTCTCAGCCATCACAACAAGCATTATACAAATTTCAAGAGTCATTAATGTCATATTTGAAGCAAAAGAAAACATTTTAGAACACAGAATTTATAAATCCTTTAATACTTCCTAATTAAAAATCAATTACTTAATGATCACGCTTGGGAGGAAGCATTTTGAACAGATGACAGTACCTTGTCAAATAACCAGTCAAATTCATCAACCTATTTCTAAAAATAATTCCACTGCACCTTAACTGAGGAAACCTAGACAACACATCTAAGATGAAGCAGCAGCAATCAAAATTAAATCTGCATGCTTGTGGAAAAGAAATACAGTATACGTTGTTCCAATATTTGTATTCCTGTGTGCTTCTTGAAACAATTAGTTAACCCTATATATAATAGATACGAGTAAATGATGAACTTAAAGTTGCTAAAAATATATTTTAATTTGCATTAATAAACAGAGAACTAATGTACATTTTTAATGATTTTAAATCACACTTGCACTCAAAGGCCATTTAAACACTATTTTCCTCCATAGTGTTCTTTTGAATAACATTAGCTGACTCTCAGAATCATTAAGTTTTTTATAATTCATTTTACAATTTAAATATACCATGTTTTATTGTTAGTTCTCTGTTCTGGTGCATTTACTTTCCCTAATAGAGCAATAATAATAACATAAAAAGGGCAAAAATGGCAATATTATAATAGAATCAGGATCTCTTGGTATTTAATTTTAAAGAAACTGTACCTGTAATAATGTAACTGTCCATTGCCTACACAAACAGAAAAATGAATATTTATGCATATCATAAAATATTCACACAATTTCTGTTATTTCATCCATTCAGAGAATAAAAATAACTGTAGTATCATCAAATGTACATCTTATACAACAAATCTTTATACATTTTTTGAATTTATAATGTGTTATTTTGGCTTAAATATTTTTATGATGTCAGCCTACCTCTATTAAGTATAAAAGGTATTTTCTCAATTCCCATTTCTTAAAACTTCTAATTGTAATGGCCATCTTCTTTTTGAAGAATTAAATAGAAAGCATCGAGCTGGTTGTTTCATGCTTGATTTGAGGTTCAGAAAAAACAATTAAATCTAGAGCGAAATTAGGTAGTGTAAAAGGCGCTATATAGTGCCCGACCCGGCACAGACCACGCAGAGGCACGTGTACAAAAACACACAGGCTTTTATTTTTCTTCAGCTGTGTGACACGTCTTCCCCGTGCCACACAGCCCAAACACAGTCCCAAAGCACAAGCAATACTCTTCCCTCTCTGGTACCACCACTCCTCCCAGGCAACCTCTTCCTCCCAATTCTGGCTACCCAGTGGTGGAGGCTGGCTCGTTTATACCCCACCCGGAAGTGTTCCAGGTGCTTGACCACCTGGTCCTAATTGCACCTCCGGGTGGGGCTGAAGATTCGTCCAGCAAGGCTCTTGAGTCGTGGCAGTGCCCCCTAGCGGCCACCCCTTCTCCCAACCAGGCTGTAGAGGACTCCATGTCCCAGGGAGCCACGTGGGAGAGTGGGAAATGAACATTGGCCAGGGAGGCTGTCACCTAGCGTCCCGGGGGAGGTAATGTGCTGTCCATGATGGCTCTCCCGGAACATATGTAGCAGGGGAGTCCCGACCGGGCATGGGACCCAGCTGTCCATCACAGTAGTTATTAATAAAGAAATGAATCAGAGGCATTGGTCACTTTAACAATTTTCATGGGCACATTCTGCGTACCAGCACTAAATTCTATCATTAAATTTGTTGTAGACAACAAGTTTTTTAGGTCTTTTTACCATTAATAACGTCATGTTCTAATGAGAAGTGGTTTGCCTCCTGACAAGATGCTGCTGAGAACAATCTCCAAAAACGTCATCAAAATCAAGGACTTTAGAAAGTAAAAGGCAGATAACAAGAGTCAGAGGCTTTAAATTTCCTATACCGATCAACACTAACACCCTAAATTGGCAACCGTATATACTGACTATCGTCTATAAGGCTCTCCAGTGCCTTTACTTCCTCAGACATCTGAAGAACACCCAGATGTCTTTGGCTGGATGTAGACTGTCCATGTTTTTAATTTAAACGATGTTAAAACCTTTGGAGGTTGATTTTTTTATTTTCATTATATACAGTTATATATACACAGTATATATAAATATATATATATATATATATATATATATATATATATATATATATATATATATATATATATATATATATAGTGGAGGAAATAATTATTTGACCCCTCACTGATTTTGTAAGTTTGTCCAATGACAAAGAAATGAAAAGTCTCAGAACAGTATCATTTCAATGGTAGGTTTATTTCAATCGAAAAAATAACTTTAAATAAAAGATAGAAATTGATTTGCATTTCATTGAGGGAAATAAGTTTTTGAACCCCTACCAACCATTAAGAGTTCTGGCTCCCACAGAGTGGTTAGACACTTCTACTCAATTAGTCACCCTCATTAAGGACACCTGTCTTAACTAGTCACCTGTATAAAAGACACCTGTCCACAGAATCAATCAATCAAGCAGACTCCACACTCTACAACATGGGAAAGACCAAAGAGCTGTCCAAGGATGTCAGAGACAAAATTGTAGACCTGCACAAGGCTGGAATGGGCTACAAAACCATTAGCAAGAAGCTGGGAGAGAAGGTGACAACTGTTGGTGCGATTGTTCGAAAATGGAAGGAGCACAAAATGACCATCAATCGACCTCGCTCTGGGGCTCCACGCAAGATCTCACCTCGTGGGGTGTCAATGGTTCTGAGAAAGGTGAAAAGAATCCTAGAACTACACGGGAGGAGTTAGTTAATGACCTCAAATTAGCAGGGACCACAGTCACCAAGAAAACCATTGGAAACACATTACACGCAATGGATTAAAATCCTGCAGGGCTCGCAAGGTCCCCTGCTCAAGAAGGCACATGTGCAGGCCCGTCTGAAGTTTGCCAATGAACACCTGAATGATTCAGAGAGTGACTGGGAGAAGGTGCTGTGGTCTGATGAGACCAAAATAGAGCTCTTTGGCATTAACTCAACTCGCTGTGTTTGGAGGAAGAAAAATGCTGCCTATGACCCCAAAACACCATCCCCACCGTCAAGCATGGGGGTGGAAACATTTTGCTTTGGGGTATTTTTCTGCTAAGGGCACAGGACAACTTAATCGCATTAACGGAAAATGGACGGAGCCATGTATCATGAAATCCTGAGCGACAATCTCCTTCCCTCTGCCAGGAAACTGAAAATGGGTCGTGGATGGGTGTTCCAGCACGACAATGACCCAAAACATACAGCAAAGGCAACAAAGGAGTGGCTCAAGAAGAAGCACATTAAGGTCATGGAGTGGCCTAGTCAGTCTGCGGACCTTAATCCAATAGAAAACCTATGGAGGGAGCTCAAGCTCAGAGTAGCACAGAGACAGCCTCGAAACCTTAGGGATTTAGAGATGATCTGCAAAGAGGAGTGGACCAACATTCCTCCTAAAATGTGCAAACTTGGTCATCAATTACAAGAAACGTTTGACCTCTGTGCTTGCAAACAAGGGTTTTTCCACTAAGTATTAAGTCTTTTTTTGTTAGAGGGTTCAAAAACTTATTTCCCTCAATGAAATGCAAATCAATTTCTATCTTTTATTTAAAGTTATTTTTTCGATTTTCCTTTTGATGTGCAATCTGCCACTGTTGAAATAAACCTACCATTGAAATGATACTGTTCTGAGACTTTTCATTTCTTTGTCATTGGACAAACTTACAAAATCAGTGAGGGGTCAAATAATTATTTCCTCCACTTGTGTATATATATATATATATATATATATATAGTCTTGGATGGCCGAGGCCTCTTCCTTGGAAGGACTGGGCGACAAGTATGGATAGAGCATTACCTCCCTGGAACACTAGATAGAAGCCCCCCTGGCAGCAGCGATGTCTCAGAGTCCTGTAGGGCTTCATGGGAGATGGATTTGGATACAGCCCTGTTGGGGCACTGCAACTGTTCCTGAGCCAGTATGGATGGCTCTTCTGCCACACCCAGAAGTGCTGCTGGAAGTGGGGCAACGAGCACCTGTAGCACTTCTGGGTGACTTATACAAAGGGTCAGCGGATTTTACTCGGTGAGCCAGTGTCAGGTGGAAGGTGGACGAAGCTTGCCAAGGAGGAGTGAGGGAGAAAAGAAAAGTATTATGTTTGGTGCTTTGGATTGTGTTGTGCCTGTGGGAAATGAGGAAGGTGTTACCCACAAGGTGAAGAAAAATAAAAAAAATGTGTGTTTTTATCAGTGTGCCTCCTGCATCTGTCTGTATTGGGTTGGGTGGCTGGCACGCCCCCATAGAGTTGTTACTATACCTGTATATATATATATATATAAAATACATATATAAATATATGTATATACAGTATATGCACTGTATATATATATATATTTTTTTTGATTAGAGAAAGATCTCAAAATACTTTTTATTACCATAGTTGTGTTAAACATACTTTACAACTTCCAAAACTATGAACACTCTTTACATTCTAAGTTTGAAATATATATACTGTTCATAGCAAATACATGCATTGCTAATTCACTGTTTTAGTTCTTATAACACCTCATTTTGTTTTTGCTTGTTGCTACAAAGCCTGGCTTGTGCTTTCTGTTCTCATAGGTGGCTGGAAAATGATGAAATGGGAATATGTTGTTAACTTACAGGGAGAATCAGAAAAAAAAATATTCTCCATATCTGTCTCCACCTTCACCAGTTCAAAAACACAAAAAATAATTAGAAATAATCAGCTGACTCTAAAATGTGTACCAGGATTCCATGTATTCTTTGAAGTAGTCTTCCGGAACAACAGTCACAGGAATTGTTATTGTGATATTGCTGTCACTCACACATGAAGACAGATCAGCAGCATTTTCATTGTCACTTTCTTTTGACAGGTCAAAATTCTCATCTAACAGTGCAAAAGCTGTGTCATCTTCTACAGACTATTTCTTGTGATGAGAGTCATGGCTGGTATTTGATGCCCTCCTGTAAAGATAATTTAGGCCTACTAGACACCTACTAGATAACGTCTAGATGACTATTCAGGATGTTTAGGACTTCCAGTCCTTGATGTCAACTTTTGTCAACACCCACATTTAAAGAGATAAGGATTAGATTGTTATCCTGGCATTACTAAATAAGATGGTCAGGTCTCTTCTTTGCAAAGTTCCCCATTGTTGGAGATTAGGGCTATAATGGTGTGGAATTCAGCAGTTGTAATGTTGGGGGTTTGAACTGTTTCTGGCAAAAGAGGCATAAGTGAACAAGCAGTACAATAAGGGTGTAACATGCTACTCTTTGTGGGGCATGTGTTGATGATCAGTGCAGAAGAAATGTTACTGCAAATCCACATGTCCTGGAGACTGCAAGACAGGGAGTTTAAATCCCAGTTGCAAAGAGATTCTTGTGTATATATATATATATACAGTGGAACCTCGGTTTGCGAGCATAATTCGTTCCGGAAACGTGCTCGCAATCCAAAACACTCGTATATCAAAGCGAATTTCCCCAAATGAAATAATGGAAACTCAGATGATTCGTTCCACAATCCAAAACTATTCATATAAAAATGATTAATACAAAATATAAAGTAAAATACATAATACAAATTAACCTGCACTTTACCTTTAAAAAGAATCATGGCAGTTGTGAGTTTCTAAACTCATGTGGGAATCCACCCAACAGGACGACACGCGGAAGAGTGTCCCAAAGCAATCGCAGTCTCCCAGCGCTGTAGCAGTTCGTCGTATAAGCGCATCCAAAAAGATCGCAGACATGCTATAAGCGCCTGTCGTCAATGGGTCATACAAGGAACATTATAAAGATCCCGCTGCAATAAATAACAGCGCTGTTGCTGTTTCAAGCTGAATAAAGCTAGTGTTAAACTACTGAGACTCAGCTTCGTGTTTTGGGGAGCAAGTTGGGGACTCGCACTTCACAGCGCACACACACATAGTCACAATGCTGTAGTAAACAGAGAGACGCGCTGGGCGAGCGAGATAAGGAGAGAGAGAGAGCGCTGTAAACAGAGAGACGCGCTGGGCGAGCAAGCAAGATAAGGAGAGAGAGAGAGCCGCTGGGCAAGCGAGCGAGATAAGGAGAGAGAGAGAAGAACCATCAGCTCAGTTGTGATCACATGACGCTCAGCAGACAAAGTGTATCCATACTGCTCGTATTGCAAGACATCGCTCGTTTATCAAGTCAAAATTTATTAAAAATTTTTGCTCGTCTTGCAAAACACTTGTAAACCAAGTTACTCGTAAACCGAGGTTCCACTGTGTATATATATATATATATATATATATTGTCATGCACATGTGCTTAGGAGGTAGTCAACAAGCTCTGAGATGACTGATATAATACAAGATAAGGGGTTCATATGGGGTACTGATGTCTCTCTCTCTGTCCCCACAGAACAAAAGAAGATAAACAGTAAATACACTCACTCACCGACAACACTTCTAGTCTCAGAAAATAGCTCCATACAGACAACTCCATCTGTGATGATGCCACTTCCGGCTCCACAGGATGACATCACATCCGGTCCATCCTTGTTAACACCACTTTTCTGTGCATCATGATGATGTCACTTTCCAGTCCACCTTTGATGACGTCACTTCCAGCTCATCATGATGACGGCACTTCTGGTCCCTCGATGATGACATCACTTCCGGCTCCTCAAGATAACGTGTTGTTTTTCTGCAGTTATATTTTTTGAATAAAAGCGCACTTGTTCTGTTGTATTTGTACCTTTTGTGAAAGTGTTTTTTTGATATTTGGACTTCAGGCTTCACACATTATAAATTTAATGTCTACATTTTGTCAATTATTACTAAAACATGAAAAATGTTTCTTTTTTAACGATGTGTTTACATAGATCGCTGTAGACACAGAACACACATGAAATGCATGTGTTCCAAATAACGATATAGTATTTATAAAAGGTGTCATTTTGCTTGACTTCTCACTCTATACAACTCCAAGCATCTGACATGCAGGTAAACAGACTTGAGCTGAGAAAACTGTGCACCGGTGGGGAATGTGATATCAGACTGCTTCCTGCTTATCAACACATTTAAAGGACAAAAGACGCTGACGGAGAGGTGAGAAGTGATTTAAGGTGGGACGGATCTAAGAGTTTTTTCGTAGTCTCTGGTAATTCTAGTGTTAATAAACTGACTTAATAACCCCCCCGCCCCCCATTACAACTTAGTTTAAAGACCTTAAAGTCTAGATTTTAAATTATATCAACAGTAATATGCATGAACTCCGACTTAACTGTTTTCAACTGATGAATTATTTGCTATCCCTTTAAAAACACCCAATTAATGTTTTTAAACACAATGTAGCCTACACTTTAACCTGGTTTACCATTATTATACAAGCACAATTTCATTAAGGAAATCGACTTTTAAAAATCAAGATTTAGATTCCCCTCTCATTACAAACACTCTCCATGATTAATTTTGTTAAACATCATATGACCGGTATTTTAAGTTGGATTAGCAATAATCTGCATGTAAAATTTAGCCAAAATTGGTTAAGCAATTTTTCCATGTTTGGCAAACTAACAACAGATAAACAGACAAGATGCTATCTGAGGATAGAAATCATTTCCTTAATGCATAGTTTCATAAATAATAAAGATTGTGCAGAGTCATGAATCACTGTTATATTCAATGGGTAAAGGTCAAGGGTATTTTGTGAAGTTTCTGATGATGAGTCACCACGAGCAGTTTAAGTACTTGACATTACTCTGCTTTGACTGTCAGTGGCGATTCTGATCTGATGGTTGTCATGGAGTGGATCTTGAAGACACTAAGGCAAGATTGTTTCATAAGAAAAAAATTGTCAGTGTACAGAATTGATAAATAACATCAAAAAGTTGAAAATCTGAAAGACAGACAGAGGGTATTACAATTTTATTTACATAGAAGATTTGCACATTTATACACTAATAAAATGTACATTACCATGATATTAATTGTAGTTTTCATTGATCTTTTATAATTTAAAACTTTTGTTTTCTCAGCACTCTGTTATGCTGTGTATGAGGCCAAATTATTTATTTTTCCTCCTTATAGATGTTAGCTTTCATGTTTCATACAACACTGCCATTAGTCCAGACACTCCATTTATGGTGAGTTGTACTTATGACTTAACATTCCACAAACACACACACACACAAACAATTCAAACAACCAAAACAAACCTTTTAAAATGGTGCAACAGAATAAATTCTCTTACTGATCAGGATCCTTGATGTTGTTAGAGCACTGTTAAGGATATTCTCATTAGCATGGATTCCACTGTAAGGCTGAGAAGGCTAAATCATTTTTAAGTGAACTTTTAAGAAAAGGTACAGAACCAGAACCAAGTTTAGTATGGTTCAGAACTTGGCACACACCTGGAAAATGCAATTTAATGTAGAAAATTGCAAAATGCTACATGTGGGCAAAAGGAACATCTATTGTAAATTCAAGGTGGGAGACACTGCCATACAGGAAGCAACCCCAAAAAGAATATAGAGGTACAATACTGCATGTTGATGCAGCTAAGCAATGCACAGAAGAAATTAAAAAGGCAAATAAAATGTTAGGTTATATTCTAAAAACTGTAGAATTTAAGTCAAGGTAGTAAGGCTACATCTGTAGTATTGTGTTCAGTTCTGGTCATTACGGTACAAGAAAGACAGAGCACTTGAAGCTGTGAAGAGGAGAAGAACTAGATACATCTCAGGACTTAAGGACATGTCCTACTCTGACAAACTCAGACAATTTAACCTGTTCAGTCTTGAACAGAGGAGAGTACATGGGGACCTAATCCAGGTACTTAAAATTCTCAAAGGCATTAATAAAGTAGATCCAGCAACATTCTTTCACCTTAAGAGTGAATCACATAATCAGTGGAAATTAAGGAGAAGTGAATTTAAAACTGAAGCCAGAAACCAATTTTTTATGCAAGGAGCTGTGGGACTCTGGAACAAACTAACGATACATATAATTAGAACAGAAACCTTGACAACCTTTACGAAGAATCATGGGTGAGATATTGAACAATGTAGCTATTAGGTAAACAAAATGGGCTTGATGGACTAAAGGCTCATCTCTCGTTTGTCAAATTTTTTATGTACTTATGTTAGTCCCTGGTGCTACTGGTAAAGCATCATGTTTAAATAGGTCAGAAATTTATATATTTATTTTGCATGTAATTTCCCTTCCCGCAAAGTGAAATCTAGCAAATTGCGATATAGCAAATTAATAATGACAGCAAAGGTACACTTCTGATTACTTTCCTTATAACAATTCAAGATGGCAAAAACTCTGTCATAAAAAAAACCAGGAACATTCCTTTTCAGTCTCTTGCTAAAGAATTGCTAAGGTTAGGAGAACAGGAAGAATAAAGCAACAAACCAAGAAAAAAAAGAAAGCACAGTAGAGGCTCTAGCTTTGAAGCAGTGTCTTTTGATAGTAAGGCACACAAGCTGCAGTGTTTTTCAATCCATAGTAAAGAGGGAAGGCTTTCTTCTCACATACAGCATATCATGTTAGTTCATCAGACTCCACACGTTACACACCTTTCTTACATTTCAAAGAAAAAGCCACAGTGACTCAAGGCTCACTGCTTCTGCTCACACATACACACTCTCATCACCAGCTTCCTCTGGACCTTATTGTGGCATAACATTCTTCACAAGCATTCCTTTCATTTATGTAGGGCTGCACTTCTTTAGCATCATTAGTTCAAATTCAGACTTGGTTTCTATGTATGTTTAAGATGACTGAACAAATACCTTTGGAGTTGATAGGTTTGATTGATCCAGTGATACACTTCAGCATTCTCTTGCTTTTCTTTTTTTTCCTTTGCTTCCTATTGAACCTCTAACCTTCGTAATAGTTTTGTTCTTTTAAAGCATTTGGCTTTTTCGATTATAGTCCTCTTTCTCCAATGTCATCTTTACTTATTCTTCTCCTCCTCTGTTGCATTACCCTATATTACTGTACCTACTTTTACCAGAGACGGATAAGTGATACGAATAGATAAAATCATTGATCATTATAAACACCATAGGCTGCTGAAAGCAATTTATCATGAAATTCATTATCACAACTCAGAAGAAGAAAATCAAAAGAAGTTCTACATAATTAACTAAATACATTATAAATTGTTAAAGAAGTTCGATATTTTTCAAGTCAAAGTTATTTCTTCATAATCATGATAAATATTAGTTTGCCACAAGAAATGGTGTTCTAAAGTTAACTGCATTTTATACATTTTAAAAAATAACTAGCTCACGCTTACATTTTATCACCGAGTTTATGTATACACAGGTCCCATTACAAAGAGAAGGCTTAAAACTTACTGAATAAATCCATTTTTCAAGCCAAACTATTATTAAATATTAATCAGTATCTTGATACTATATACTTAACTGCAAAACAGCATAGCATATTCATGTTGTTTTTAGAAGGTAAAAGAGTAAAAGGAAATCATTGTTGTGAAACTCAGCCCTGTTTGTCTTCCTTCATGGCACCTTTTCAGTTCCAGGGACACTGTCCTCACTGCAGTCTGCAGGACATGGAGAAGGTACTTGGCCCCAGAGGCAAGGATTCACCGAAAAAAATCATTACTAAGCACTGTTATTGTCATTGAATATTGATGCCAATTTGTGAATTGTTTTTTTCTGTTCTTGTGATGGAGTTACACCACCACTATTATTACTAGTTTACAGATTGTTTATCACATTGACTGCAGGATCATACCATAACAGTACACTGCAGTATAGGCCTATGCTTGTATGATAAATAACGAACACTATGAAAACTCATAACTCATCTTCAAATCCACGATTTAAGGACAGAACGTCCTTATTCTGACTTTTACATCACTGGCAGAAGCCTCAAAATTGAGGCCACTTTGCTACACTCCAGCAATTCTGTTGTTTTCACAATATTGCACATTATTTTCGTTTATAAAAGAACTAATACTAAATGGGGAGGGTTGGCACCCCAAACTGCTTTTTGACTCACTGACTCTTCTTCCCTTGACCACAGAGTGTCAGTGTGCTTTCTGTAATCTACTTAGGGAAACCTCTGTCTCTCTCTTACAGAATCAAAAGCAAAATTTCAAATAAAGAACGAAATTAAAAATAACGAAGAAACAGTCAGCTTTCTTTGTTTGTATACGCATCTTCTGTTACACAATGCATTAATGTGATTCAATACGTGAGCCAACATTTCAGTATAGCTATACTAAAATCATATTTTCACTTCTAAAATGCACCGCATTAATGGACAAACGTTCTATCAGTCCTGCTGTATTTACAATGAAAGCTAAACATGTACAGTGATGCTAGCAGTGTACAGTACAGTGGAACCTCGGTTCACGAACATCTCAGAACACGTACAAATCGGTTTACGACCAAAAAGTTCGCCACACTTTTGCATCTGTTCACGACCACTGACTCGGTATACGAACAAGCCAGTTTCCCTTTTGGTTTGTGTGCGCCAATGATTTCTGCACGTGTTCAGTCTGTCCCTGTGCAGCATGAGAGACACACACACACGAGAGAGAGAGACGGCTGGATGCATAAGGCTTGTTTTTAAAGAGACAGATCCAAGCATTGTTTTAACCTCGTATTTAATGAAGACTTTTTTCTATTGGATTTTAACCTCCACTTCTGTTTACTGCGATTGGTTTGTAGCATGCATTGTTACAATGTTACTTTTCTTGGTGGTTTATTAAATTAAGGATTTTTCAAATGTTCGTTTGTAAGCAAATGTGCTTAAAACTCATTTAAAAAAAGTGTTTTTAGCGAGTGGTTCGTAGCGCTACGGCGCAAACTCTTGCAGTGTTAGTTTTCTCTGTTCAAGATTTTCTCAGTGTTATTCAATGTTTTTACATTTAGTTTACTATTACGCTGTGCATTCTATGGTATTATTAACTATATTTGTGCTTAAAAATCTTTAAAAAAATATATTTACGTACAGTTTGTATGGTCTGGAACGGATTAATTATATTTACATACAATCCTATGGGGGAAATTGCTTCGGTTCACAACCAAATCGGTTTACGACCAGAGTTTTGGAACGAATTATGGTCGTGAACCGAGGTTCCACTGTATTTTGTATTTACATTTTTTTGGAAAACACTGCAACGCAATTTAAGTTTAGTTTAAAACATTTTTTTTAGATAAATGAAAAAAACTGGTACACTGAACAAACTGTTGACAGTTTTATAATTAATTTAATATGCACTTTATGTGCATATACTATTAAATAACTTTTATTTTACATCAAACCTTTCATTTAACTAACATTTTATGTATTAACTTCATCTACCTTTTTTCTTTATTAATTATTTTTGTGTGCATGTGATTGAAATATGCTGTGTGCTTTTTAGTAATAAATGCTGAAACAGTTTGCTGCTCCTGGAAAGGTTTTTGATTTTAATTGAAAGTATCTGACAATATTTAAACTAAAAATATATGCAAATAATATATGATGTGTTATACAAAATTAAGTCTTTATTTTTACATTTTATGAAGCTGTATTCCCCTATCTGTATTTTCTGTGTGTAGGGCACAGCTACACATGGAGTTAATGGGCCATTACGTTTATTTTTTGTATTTGTTCCCTGCCCCATACCAAACAATCCAGCAAGAGGTGAATGGCAACATCAGGTTCTTTGTTTTATTCCATTCAAAATAAAATACGCTAATCTAAGATATGCAAATCACTGTTGCCTTTATCAAAATAAATTGACTTTGAATCGAGCAGCAAACACAATGGTATAAACTGAAAATGCAATCTACTAGAAACAATAAAAACTGACTACTTAATCTAGCATTACAAGTTCTTAAAATTTTGGAATTATAATTGAAATGGTATTATTTTCATGATGAAATTAAATAAACCATCCAAGGAGATGTTCAAGAGTGAATTTCATTGTACTGACAACTTCTAAATGCTGAATCCGCTGCTGTCACTTGTGCATATATTGCTAATTTATTTATGTTGTCATTTCCATGTTAAGGGATTGACTAATGTTAAATTATTTATTATTACAGATAATATAAATAACTTTATCAAACTTATCTCAAAAGCAGGAGAAATAACTACACATGCATATCATTCTATTGTTGCACTGAATGAACAGAGCCAAAAAACTTTATTGATACGTCTGCATTCACTTAACAAGGAACATAGCATGTGACAGCAGTATTAGAGTACATCTCAGTGCTCCCACTTGCTCTCATACTATGCATACTGTCGCCTTTAAACACTGTCTCTAATTATGATGACAGGTCCATGACACACACAAGAAACTCCTACCCTTGGTAAGAGTTTAATTCTAATAGGTTCGGAAATGGACAGAACCCAAGCCCTAATTTGATCCCCTTTCTAGATGTTCACCTTTATAAAGAGAAAATAACTACCCAACAACAACAACAACATTTATTGATATAGCACGTTTCATACAAATGATGTAGCTCAAAGTGCTTTACAAGACGAAGAAAGAAAAAATATAAAAATTAGGCAATACTAATTAACAAAGAATAAAGTAAAGTCCGATGGTCAGGGAGGACAGAAAAAACAAACAGAAAAATACTTCAGAGGGCTGGAGAAAAAAACAAACTCTGCAGGGGTTCCAAGGCCATGAGACAGCCCAGCCCCCACTAGGCATTCTACCTGATATAAGTGATCTCAATCAGTCCTCATTGTTTTCAGGCTTCATGTGGAAGAATTAGTTGACGATGGTCATATGGACCTTTGGCCTTCAGTCCATCAATGTAGAGACTTCATGTTGCTTTGATCAGGTGGAAAACCAGAAAAAGAACAGTAGAGAAAGTAGGAGTTAGTACGGAATTTGGAGCGATGAAAAAAAAAGATAATTAAATGCATATACACATCATCAGGATTACACTAAAATGAAGCTGTGAGAAAGCCATGTTAAAGTAAAGGGTTTTTAGCAGTTTTTAAACTGCTCCACCATATTAGCGTGGTGAATTTCTATCAGTTAACTATTCCAGATGTTAGGTGCATTACAGCAGAAGGCTGCCTCACCACTTCTTTTAAGTTTAGCTCTTAGAATTATAAGCAGACACTCATTTGAAGATCGATTACGATTAGGAGTGTAAGGTGAAAGGCATTCTGAGATATGGGATGGAGCAATATTATTTAAGGCTTTGTAAACCATAAGCAGTATTTTAAATGGCACAGGTAACCAATGTAGTGACATCAAAACTGGAGAAATGTGCCTGAATTTTCTTTACCTAGTTGAGATTCTGACAGCTGCATTCT
This sequence comes from Polypterus senegalus, assembly GCF_016835505.1. NCBI lineage: Eukaryota > Metazoa > Chordata > Cladistia > Polypteriformes > Polypteridae > Polypterus > Polypterus senegalus. Next base: position 91,981,721 of record NC_053158.1, read on the forward strand.
GCACTAGTTGTAATCCATTGATGTATTTTTTGTGTAGTCCCGAAAGGAGTGTGCAGTAATCTAGTCAACAAAAACCAAAAGCGTGAAATAATCTGTCAGCATCTTGCAAAGTAACAAGGGGTGTAATTTTTGCTATATTTCTTAAGTGAAAAATGCTGTCCTAGTAATCTGATTAATATGTGATTTAAAATTTAGGTCAGAATCGATAATTACCCCTAGGTTCTTAACTTTTAAGCCTAATGGATCAAGTTTATTTCTAATACCCTCATTATATCCATTTTTGCCAATCACTAAGATTTCCGATTTCTCCTTATTTAGTTTGAGAAAATTACTACTCATCCCAAACCAAATTAACTCTATAAAACAATCAGTGCATATATTAGAAAAATCCAAAAATAATTAGATACATATTTCCCCTTAGAATATCATACATGAAGGAAAACTGAACAAATAAACAAATGATTTAAATGGGTATATAACTGAATAACCATCTCTATAATGGAACTGTACTTTGCAGAAGAAAGGAACAGGAACAGAAGGGGAACAAAAAAAATACACCTACTTACAGACTGAACATGAATATAAACGACACATACATATGTTTAACATACAGTATACACACCTTTCTTTTACCCCACCAAAAACATCCCCAGTCCCTTTTTTTTACAATTATCCTTATCCTAGTGTTTGTCTGAATGATCCAACCCACATGGGTATTCCACAGTTAAATCCAGATTACAGGGAAAATGAAACAATTGGTGCACTTTCCTTTTAAAGTTATAATGGACTGTTCTCACCAGTTCTGAGCCGAATCCTGTCCTATAAGTTGTTGTATGCTTCACCTGGATGTATCGTGTTAAAGCGTCCCTCGCTATGAAGTGGAAGACGCAACCTTCAATAATAAGAAAGGTACTGGTGCACATACAGACACCTCCAATGCTTAGCCAACACTTGTAATCATATAAACCAATCCACCAAGTCAGCCTCTCATGCTTTTTGGAAATGCACAGGGAGAGACTAAACATGTACAAACCTAAAGGGAAACTGGCTTGTTCGTATACCAAGTGTGTGGTTGTGAACCGAGGCAAAAGTTTGGCAAACTTTTTGGTCTTGAACCGAGTTGTACGTGTATCGAGATGTTCGTGAACCGAGGTTCCACTGTATATATAAATGTTTGTTTATATCAAGAAAGAAATAATGGAAAGAGTATAATGGAATAGAACCTATAGTAAGATGTGCAGTGACAACTTCAATTGGTATTTTACCTGTTTGTTCCATAAAAAACAATGATTGTAGTATGAAATATTTTTAATTTCTCACGCATCTTAATTAGTTCTGATAAAATAGTATTGGAATATTTTTCAAGAATGTTGCATCCATCACAATAGCATGTTTATATATCATTCTCTCCAAGTTTAGTAGACTTTTTTTAGGTTCACCCAGATTTGACAAACATCCCCCAACCCAACTCCCACCAATCAATCCCACCAAAGTAGATATTGCAGTGGATATTTTTACAAGCTAGATGCTTTTTCTTCCCTCAATCTCCTTTAGTTGCCTTTTGATAACATACAAAAAGGACAATAATCTCATTTTAAATCCAGGTCATGGGATAAATATTTACCATGAATCATATCAATTCTTTACAAAATAAATATGCACTGAAGGACTTGATGCGGTGTTTTCTCTAATACATTGGCAATAAAATTCAAACATGAGGCAACAAATTAATTTCAGCATAAAATCTAATAATGGAGATCCATTTATTATTAAGGAATATAACATGTCAAGAATTTTTCATTCCTTGAGCAACAAATATTGTATGGAGGACACTAGGTTTATAGTAAGTGACCATCTTGCAACCAAAAATTGTTAAGTGTCTGGAATATAGACTTATGCTGTCAAACTTGATTGCAAAATGTTTTTAATTGGCCCCTAGACAGGCTAGCACCTCCAAAATGCACCAATGGAGTTTACTTTATTGAAAAACACAGCACAGCTTGAAACAGGACAAATAGTTGTATCAAAAATAACTGCAAAATAAATAAATCGAACTCTGGTAAAATCTTTCATGACAGCAAACAAATTACATGAAAATATTGCATAATGCTGTATGCTGGGAACGCTAAGAATGCTGAAACAAGTTTCATAATAATAATATGAATTACTTTTTTTATTGTTAAAAGTGAAGGTACCTACTGTATGTTTCTCAGTTAGTAAGGGAGAAGCAGTGTTGCTCTGTCATTAAAAAATGTTACAGAATAATAAATCTGTTGAGGGCAGTTAAAGATTTATCTAAACTACCAAGCAGTTGCTAATGTCAGCTACGTACACTGGGTTAGCAAGAAAGATTGCAGAGAAGTATCTTTTAAATATATCAAGAAATCCAAGATATTTAAAATATATGTTAGATGTTGTAAAATTTTGTATAGTTTTTTTTCACCCTTGTTTTCAATTTTAGTGGCAGCAGGATTGTTGATAAGCGTTTGCAAAATGGTATTAATGTTACATGCTCCTCATGTTCAGAAAATTTATCAGTCTCACCTGGTAAAAAAAAAACCAAAAAAACAGCATGTGCTTTAAAGCAAATTTGAAAAGGATGAACCATAAGATGAACACAAGAGAAAGTAACAAAGGAACTGTCAAGAAATGTGTCCAAGTCAAAAATCAGACCTCAAATTGATTTGCTCTACATAAAACAAGACGAGAAAGACAAGTCCAAATTCAAAGCCAAAATTCAAAATCAGGAATCAAAAAGTCTAATTCAAATCAAATCAAGTTAGTGCTTTTAGGGAACCATACCAATATGGGATACTGACTGATTTGTTCAACCATATTTTATACTGGCAACACAGCCTTACATTTACTACAAAGTGGTCCACTACTCCTGCCATGGGAAGAACTCCATTTCCCAGCATCCCAAGGGGGATTACCCACATAGGAGGACTAAAACCGGAAGCAGGGGCTGCTGGGGAGGAAAGAGGCCAGCAGGAAGGTTGAAAAGAGAGGCCTGACATAGCAACATGAGATTGGTGTTTATGTATATTCTGTCCAACGTGTCAACTAGAAAGTCAATTGTGTCTGGATTGTTTCCCATTAGGATGAATGGATAGTCTTGTGCCTGCCTGTCTTGTGTATAATGGTGGAATAATTGTCGTGTGTCATCAAAAGGAGCGCTCCTGGAAATCTCATCCCTCGCCTCCCAGAACTACCAGTAGAACCATTTTACTAATTTTCTACAGATGCTGTTCTCGGGATTCTCATCTTCACACCATACCATTTCACCTGCTTTTGCTGTATTGGACTGTATAAGGACGTTGTTGTGAGTGTTTATTGTTGTGATTCATTGTTATGTTACAATTGTATCGCCGTAGGGGAAAGGGGAGGTTTGTCTGATTGTTGTTGTTTTTCTTGTATTGGGTTTTAATTTAATATATTATTTATTCATTCGTAGATTTTGTGTCTCTACTTGTGAGTGTGTGCGGGTCGGGCCAAGGCTGGGGGCGTCCCTGGAATCTCCACCAAAAAAATAAATAAGTCGCCATCTTATCGACGGTGTGAATCTTGGCAGCATGGAACCGTTACAAACCACCATGGCAATGATACTCAACAACTGGAAACTCATGAAAATTCAAGACACTGTTGCAAGAAAATTAAAACATAATAACAAAGTACAATAAATAATGTAACACAGACAAGGAAATAATAAAAGTAACCAGAAGAAGCATGACAAGGATTAAAAGCTTGCACTTTCGATGCATTACATTGCAGGAAGATCTGTTTTCTCCATTCTTCACCCTCCACAAGGATCTGGAGGTCTAACAACCTTACCTCTTTTAAATTGTGCTCACAGTTCAAATGTTTAGATTATGAAATCACTATACCATACTTTTCTTAAAAAGGTGACAGATTTTTGATTTGTATTTATAAGGATATTGATCTTTTAATTCCATAGGGATCTTGTTCAATGACCGTGTTTTATGGCTGCCTTGATGAACAGATGAAAGTCCTAAAAGACAAGCAATCCATTGATTTCAGTAGGAAAACTGTTATGAAACTAAATTACATAAAATGAAAGAACATCAAAGCTGGTACATTGGTAGATTCACCAAGCAATATAACCTTTTCCTTATCTTTAAAACTACTTTAATTACATGAAAAGAGATTGAAAAAAGGATGATAAGTTGTTAGAAATGAAATTGTATCCTCATATGCAGACCCAAAGTGTTTGCAGCTTTGCAGCTTAAAACCTTTTTAGAATATGAAACAACAATGGAAGATTTGATTTAGATGCAGCTGTGAAATGCATTGTCGTGAATTTCCGTACCCTTGTGCTATATATAGCTAATTAAATTACTGTATTAACAAAATGTACAAGTCTTTCAATATATAGTAATTAGCAATTATAATGTTCAGGAAAACAACCAGAAATGTTGGAGTGAAAACTTTCATTTGTATTGTATTATTGAAAAATATACCACTGCTAATTTGAGTGAAAATTTTCACTCTTGACTAGACACTGTATGACTGACACAAATGGAAATATGCAGTAAATATGCTGCTAGTCTTTTATTGTAAGGCAAAGGAAATTAACTTAAAATTTTAGGTGCTAGAATTTGAACTACGTTGAACTGTAAAACTGAGAAATTCCACAACCTTTCTTTTTAAAACTAATACATTTATTACTACTGCATCTGAACAAATAAATTAAGTATTTTTATTATATTTTTTTAGAAAAGCTCTTAAACATTTTATGCCCAATATTATTAAGTGAGGACAGTTGAGTTTTTTTTTTAACTAAACATTTCATCATTCTTATGAAAATTATGTGTTTTCTTTTTTTCATAAAAGTTTAGATATCTAGGAGATATAATAATGCAATGATTTTGAAGACCTGTTCAAATTAAATGTTAACAGTCACTTACAACCTATTAAACAATATTTTAGTAGAACTAATATTTGCTTGTTATTGGTTAGGAGAATTGATATAATCAAAACCAATATTTTATTCAGATTTTTACATTTGGTTAAAAACATGACAATAAAAAAATGATACCAGGTGAAAATAATGGGAGAAGAAAATAAAGGGTGATTCAGCTTTTCTCATTCTTTATCTGGTCTATCTTGTACAGCTGCAACCACGAGCTGCAACAAATGCAGAAAAAAATTCATACAATTTAGTATCATCATAGGAGATTCCCTAATTGAGAAGGTTTATGGTCAGTTGTACTTTTAGAAACCAATCATATATTTTCTCCCTTGCTAAAATATCAACTATTCTATATAAAGCACATTCTTGCAGAGACCTTCTGAGATTAATAATGTCAAAATATTAAAGTGGGGCTGGAAAAGTTACATCAGCCAAGCTATAAGTCACCAAAAGAACAAGATTACATTGCATCATCAATAGCAGAGTCGCGTGTGCTTTTTCAACTATTGTGGCAAAAGGCCAGCAGTCCTTTTAAGGATGCGAGCCATGTAAAGAGCAGAGAATCCAGCCATCGTGGCGTTCTACACCAACGCTATATTGTGCTTTGTGGACCTAAAATGAACCTGCTATGTTCTTTGGAGGAGGTTCTGGGGAGTCTTGAGGCTCAGACCTGTAGTCTGGAGTGCCGTTTGCAGCAGCAGAGATGAAGACAGCTGAATCACCAACACCTCTGCAACTCTACCACTGCTTCTCCATCTGCTAAGGTCAATTCGCCTGAGTGCACGGACACTGACACAGCTTCAAGCTGATGAAGCTGGGAAATAGTGTGACAGATTGATTTACCACTTACCCCAACAGAGCTTGGAGAAGCAGTGCTGGTAGTAAAAATGCACAGGCAAAGGACAAGGCAAATCATTAAGGCACTGCGGAGCAGCTAAAAAGGGAGAGGCTCAAAACTAAGATTCAGACCTGGAACATGGTTTGCAGTGCCAGTTCAGTAAAGGAAAACAGCAGAGTCCAGAACATCTGTATCTGCATCCCTACAGCTGACCAGTGTTGAACACCTCTGTTGTACTGCATGACAGCATAGCACTTAACATCCCAGTTATGCCACCTGCCAGTGCAGCAGGCAACATCCCTGCTGTGCCATCTGATGACACAGCGCTCCCAAACCCTGCTGATTTGTCCTTGTCAACAGCTGCACGACCGAAGTAGGACAGAAGACCACCCATCCATTTTGACGAGTTTGTGCACTGTTGCAAAGATTTGGAAGTGGCCACTGAGGACAGCGTCTTTGAAGGAAGGGCTATGCAATGGCACTGGACAAGTTACATCAGCCAGGGGTTGTGATTGCATGATCAATAGCAGGAGCTCCTATAAAAACAGAAACTCTGTACTGTCCCATGTGCTTTTACAACTAGTATGGCAAAAGGGAAGCAGTGCCTGTAAGTATAACGAGCTGACTCAAAGAGCCATGTAAAGAGCAGAGGATCCAGCTATTGTGGTGCCTGGTGCCTACATTACAGTATATTTACTTTTTTTGAAAAATTATTGTAAATACAGTGATCCCTCGCTATATCACGCTTCAACTTTCGCGGCTTCACTCTATCACGGTTTTTTCTCATACACGCTTACGTCACTACGCATGCGCTTTCTGAGAACTTTTATCTAAGCCCCACGATGGCTTCTGACAATTAAACTAAGTGCCGGAGGAAGATGCTTGCTTGAAAACTCTTGGATATGATCAAAGATGGCAATACCCTACAAAAGCCTCCTCACGCATATGAAAAGACAGTGCCAGCAACTGCCTATCAAGATGTTCTTCAGCCGTGCACCCAGATACCCACTGCCTACTCTTAGTACTCCTTCAGCGGAAGAAGACAACGATGCACCTGCTGAATATACTGCACCACCTGAAGACTCTCCTACTGAGGTTGTGCCTTCATAGGTTAGTGGTTGTGTGTAAGAACTGTGTGTGTGTAATTAACACTAGAATTACCAGAGCCTACAAAAAAACTCGTAATTCCGTCCCACCTTAAATTGCTTCTTAAATCACTTCACACCTCTCCGCCAGTGTCCTTTGTCCTATGATAAAGAGAAGCTAGGAGCAGCCGGCTATTCCATCCCCCAACCATTTTAGAACGTGCACGAACTTCTCCCAGCTCATGCCTTGATTGAGTATCTGGGAGTGAAGTGGAGTTTTAGAGTGGAAATAATAGATCGTTATTTGGAACACACACATTTCATGTCTGTTCCGTTTCTACAGTAATCTGTGTAAACACATTGTTAAAACAGAAAAGTTTTTTATATTCTACTAGTAGATGACAAAATGTGGGCATAAACTATATAATGCATGAAGCCTGAAGTCCAAATATCAAAGAAACATTTTCACAAAAGATACAAATATAACACAACAATTGCGCTTTTATTCAAAAATATAACTGCAGAAACAAAAAGCCGCCTTAACATGCAACATTGACACCATTTTATTGCAACTGTCTCTGTGGTGCAATAGAATCAGTTCCCACCTGAGAATCAAAAGGTCGCAAGTTCGATCCTGCACCAGTCCGTTTTGAGAAGTAAACTGCTCTTAGTCTTACTATTTTTGAGTAAAAGCATACATTTGATTTCAGTCTGTAACAGCCGGTGCAATTTATGATCCTTGTAAAGGTTAGCTTTTTTTTGTTTTTTAATTCACTTTTCATTCTCTCAGTCGCGTTCAGAATCAATCCATACAACCCCATTTGACACGGCTGTTTTCACATAAAGACGTGCTATAGCTCTGCAGTGTACCACAATGCATACTAACGCCCCCCCAAAAAGGGTTCTGACACACAGATCCTGGCGAAGCTGCCTTCTTCGTATCTCACCGTCACTTGATTTTCTTTTTATTCAGTTTTATTGAGTGTTCCTGCAAGTCGCCGCATGTTGCTGTATGCTGTTTCTTTTATACTCCAGGACATGCAGAGGAGAGAATGGTAAAGAGCAGTAACTTTGGCGCTATATGCAATCATCAGACACTCCCCATCTGCCCGCTGTTTTGTTATACTTTTACACCAGCATATGTTCCTGTGTTTGAGCATGCTCAAACGGGCATGCTCAAAAAATATCCCGTGAGTGCAGAGCGTAACGCTATTCCGCTTATCACAGACTTACTACTTGCGGTACGAAGCGACGTGATGTGAGCAGAGTTCTGCTGCTCCCATCATCCCCTTGCTTTTGTGCGCGATGCGCTGGAAAAATAGACAAAATTATGTCTCTGGAAATAATTAATGTTGATGGAGTACAAATGCCTCACCACGTAGTAAATATCAGGGGAGATGGTGCTTGCTTATTCTCATCTATAGAATATTTAGTGCATGAAACTCCGTCTTTAGTGCTACAGATTCGGGCTGACATTGTACGACTTTGGACAGCCACTCGAGGGGATAAAAAAACGTAGGTTTTCGGGAGATGTTATGAATGGGCACTTTAATGTTCTCATTCCCTACACTTACATGCCTGATGTACACAAGGAGCGCACACAAATTGAGGATAAAAGTCGGTCGCCTTAAAAGGCAGGTGAGCCTGGTAATAATATATTTGTAACGTCTAATATGTCTTATTTTCTCTTATTTTGTCTAATATATTGGGTAATATGAGCGTGATGGTGACTAAAGTGTGTTATTTAATGTATAAAGAACTCTCATAATGTTACAAAACGTATTTAGAAGGTCGTAAACAGGTTTTCTATACTCTAACTGCAAAAATATTCGATTATTTTTAACAAAAATACTCTGTAGCACAAGAAACTCAATGGAGCACAATGGAATTTTCTCAAAAGGAAACTCAAACCAAAGCAAATGCAGTACCAATACAAAATACAAAACAAAGTCAAAAACAGAGCACAGGTTTAAAAAAAAAATCCAGTAATCACAAAGGGTACAAAGCACAGCAAAACACAAATAAACACTCCCCTGCCTAGTGCATTTGGAATGAACTGCCAGGAACTATGGGAGGCCCTCCATATTTAAAGAGTGCAGGGCAGTTCCTGGCATTGATTGTCAGGTGGTCCTGTCTCTTGTGGAACCACCCATAAAACACAAGGAACATAACACTGGCATTGGCAACAAAACAAAAAATAAACAAAAATTACTACTAACATAAATAAAAGGCCCAAAAATAGACAAAAGCCCAGCCAGGTGAAGAAACCCTTGCTGAAATATGACACTGTCTAAAAAGAAAGGGGCCATGTGAAAACTTTACTAAAAAGTTTTAAGTAATTTGAAACAGAATTTTTGAAGCAATCACATTCTCAGACAAGGAATGTAATTTACCCTTGGCCAGAACACAGTCTTCTTCATTTTGTACACCATCTAATTTAATGCTTGTCCACATCTCTAGACATGACAGAAATTTGCAGAATAAATTTGCAGAATAAATATATATATATGCTTGTATATATATATATGCTTGTGTTCTCTTGACAATTTTTTCTGCCCATGTCTTTAGGGCACATCCAATTCAGCTATCCTTTGTCTGTTTAGCAAGAATTATTGGGCTTGACATAGATTTGTTATTACCAAAAAAGTCTTTTCAGAGAAACATTGGATAGTGCACTATTGCTCTATTAGCATTCTTGTGTCATACTATAACATAGACTGAAACATAAGTTTGTTTAATTTTGCCAATCTTAATTATCTATTATATTACAATAATAAATATTTTGAACCTTTGAAGTTTATAATTAAAAAAGTATTTCTTTAAACAGAACATTTTAAAGTGTGTGGTAGCCCTTTATCAACAACCTCATTAACCAGCACTCATGACTGTAGGCTTTGATCCCTTTCAATAGCTGTTTCCCTTCTACTAAATTTACTGACTGCCTGCTTTTCTACTACTGTATGTTTCCAGTTTTTCTTTCTTAATGAGAAAGGATCACCTAAATGGGACTAGTGTACTTTTTGAGAAAATGTATTAAATAGGTAAATAGATGTATTTGACTACGCAATCTGCAATGTTTTGGTATTTGCTCTGCTTCTGAAATGTAATTGGGTTAAAAATCTAGATGCACAGTTTTATACCCTATATTCATTCAAACATCCATCCATCCATCCATCCATTATCCAACCCACTATATCCTAACTACAGGGTCACGGGGGTCTGCTGGAACCAATCCCAGCCAACACACGGCGCGAGGCAGGAAACAAACCCCGGGCAGGGCGCCAGCCCACCACAGTCATTCAAACATTGGCTATTAAAAAAAATATATATATAAAAAGCTATTATTAACATGTTCATCCTGGTTAACAGAAATAGTCTCTCTTAACTTTAACTATAATTAAGAAGCAGCAAAATCAGACAATTGTTAGAACTTGATGTCTTGTCCACAATCTTGTAAGGATTAACTCTGACTCTCCACAAACTGTTCCTTGGATTGCAGGATGGATGTTCAACAAGAAATGGAGGGAATGAGAAATTAGTATAAAGAGAAATGACTAGCTGGGACTCAAACACTGGTCCCTAGAGTTGTAAAACATCATTACTAAGCTCTGTGTCCTATAAATGTTTCACAAGTTACATTTTCCTTGAACAATGGTAAAAGTCTGACTTTTCAGGAGGTAACATTCAGTTTGTTTATATAGGCATACTTGCAGGGGTAAACAGCACTGCCTAGAGTGGATTAACATGCAGGTGAGTTCACTAAATAAATTTACCAGGGAAAAAAAATTGGCTTCTAGTCCTAATATAATTATTCCAGACAAAATAAAATAAATAAATATATATGCAAATAAAAGTATTGTAAAAATGTGACAACAAAAAAAGAAAAAGAACATGAAATGTGATCATAAATAAATAAATGTGTCACAGATGTTTTTGTTGCTTATTGATTTACCTGGGGTTTCCCCCGCTCACTTCGCTCGCCAACCCCCCTGGCCTGCGCTACGCACCAGCCACTTCACATCTCTGTTGCTCGCGTTGTGAAGAGGGGGGCTGAACGCACCCCAAGGAGACGTGGTCACTCCTTCGAAACCCCCTCTTAAATGGTAATACAATGGGAAACAAATACAGTTTTTTTTTACCTCCTCTTTGCTTGATCAGCTGCTGGCCTGTTGCTGTGCCGCGTGATCTGCATCTCGTGCAGTGCTTCAAACATTTAAAAGCCTCTACTGCAGCGGTCCTACTCTTTGTATTTTATTTCCAGCCCCGGGCATGGTTAAATACCATGGCACAAAGTCTCGTCTCATGGGGCATGAGTTCTTGATATTTTTTTAGTTTATAATTTAAAAACAGAATAAGAATATGAGAAATCTAATAGCATCACATTAAACTTCGATAAATTCTGAAAAGAATGATACCAAACATATATATGTACATTTTAAAATAAGTCTGATTTAAAGCATGACTAAAAATGTGACAAAAAAAGTCGCATAAAATTGTTGCACAAAATCATTGCACTTTTAGGCTTAAGATTTTATATATATAGAGTAGATTTAATTTTGTCTGGAATATTCTTCCAAATGCAAAATTAAATACAGTTTGAATTTAAACCTTTCGCTCATCAAAGCTGAGAGGGCAGGCACTAGCAAGTGCTGTATTCTAATTGGTGAATCATTGGTACAGCAGACATAAACTTTCATCTTTCAAATACTACCTTTACAGGAGACACATCAGATACTGGCTCCCAATGATGAATTCAGAGTTTACAGATTTAAAGTAGCCGCCTTTACTAGTAATATTGGTCAATATATTCTTGCAAAGTAATTTTTTGTTATGACCAAGTAACTCAATTATTGTCTCAACAGTCCAAAGCACTTTGTTCCAAAATTAATCTGGCTTGTCTAAATGAGCATTTGCATACAACAAGCGACTCTGTTTGTGGCGTGAGTTTAGAAAGAGCTCCTTTCTCATCACCCTGCCATATAGATGTTCTTTTTGCAAATTGCGCTGAACGATGTTCAGATACACCATCTGCAGCAAGATGTTCCTGCAGGTCTTTGGAGGTGATCTGTGGATTGTCTGTGACCATTCTCACAATCCTGCGCATATGCCGCTCCTTTATTTTTCATGGCCTAGCAGACCTGGGTTTAACAGCAACTGTGCCTGCCATTTCCTGATTCCATTCCTTACAGTTGAAACTGACAGTTTAAACCTCTGAGATAGCTTTTTGTAGCCTTCCCATAAACCATGATGCTGAACAATCTTTGTTTTCAGATCTTTTCAGAGTTACTTTGACAATCCCATGCTGTCACCCTTCAGAGGAAAGTCAAAGAGAAGCACAACTTGCAATTGACCACCTTAAATACCTTTTGTCATTATTGGACACACCTGTCTATGAAGTTCAAGGCTTAACGAGCTTATCCAATCAATTGGGTGTTGCAAGTAATCAGTATTAAGCAGTTACATGCATTCATATCAGCAAAATTACAAGGGTACCCAAATTTTTGCACAGCCAGTTTTTCATATTTGATTTAATTTCATAGAGCTAAATACTGCTTCACTAAAAATCTTTGTTTGGAAAACATCTCAGTACTCAAATGTTCCTAGGAAATGAAAGACATACCACTGTTATCTTTTTTGTTGAAAGTAAATTATTATGCAGGCTGAGAGAGGTTCCCAAACTTTTTCATTTGACTGTACAAAAATGCTTCCTGGGGGTGTTTCACTAATAAACTGCAGGTGTAGCCAGACAATAAAGGGGTAAAATTTCATAATGAAATATAACCTGTTGTCTTCCCCTATACAAACAGAGAGTCTGTGCAAAATTTGGCAGAAATAGGTTCAACACTATGGATTAGGCTATGATTTTGAGTCTGTGTAATTCTTAGTTTTGTCTTTCTAAAACTTCTGTGAGAGTAATTAAAGTTTTGGCTGCATTTTTGAGTATATTCACACAAAAACTCAGTTTGTTTTTGCTCAATCACCTATTTAGTGTTTTAAGCACTTAATTAAAAAGTGTCCCCTTCAGAGATAACATTCCAGTTTATTAAGGAACAATGTATACTCACTAGATCAGTATTCTGTGGTTTTGAGGGATAGTGAATAGCTGGTAGCAACAGACCTACAAGAATAAATAAAGTAGGAGTAGTAGGCAGTGGCCTGGAAAAGAAAACTGTACAATGACATCAAAAGAAAGACAGCACTTTTAATATTTTTCATGTATTATTTTATTCTGTATTGCTATTTTCTCTATGTTTTATCATCAGAAAAAAAAAAACGTATAGAACTTATCAATGACAGGAATCTGTGTTTTTGGTCTGAGTCATTTTGGCCTCCTGAGGTGTAGCTAAATAGTGCCATGACTGTGTGAAAAAGCACAGCAGGAATAAAAGTGAGCAGAAGGCTGTTAAAAGCCTAAAAGCTGCATTCGAGTCATTTTTTTTCCTGTCTGTTTTCTGAGACAAAAGACTGTATGGTATACAAGTGTAAGGAGATCAGACATGTGTCTGGAATATATAAACTAAAATCCTAAACGTGAATCTCTGAAGCTTTTTTTTTAACAGCAATCATTCTCCTCTTTCAATGAGAATCATTTATTCAGTTCCCAAGAATCATGAAGTTTTGCTTTATTATTATTATTATTATTATTATTTATGGTATGTATTTTTCTTTCTGACAATATTATGTATACTTTGTGTAGGTCAAAAATAAATTTTAATGCCAGTCTCTTATTTGCTCTTATTTTGCAATTGGGTAACCAAACTTGTAGCATAGACATCTACAGCTTTTTCACATAATGGGTTTAGGTATCCTATGCACCATACTTTTAATTAAATATATGTGCCAATAAATGATAAAATATGGAATGTTATGTGGATGGGGGTTGAATTTTTGTTTTGCTTTTTCTCTTTTTTATTTCTCTGGTGTTCTTTCTATGTTGATTTTGTTGTAAATGTTCTGCAAATTTTATCTGTATGATTGTACTGATCACTATGTTACTTTTGTGAAATAAAATTAAACTGATCTGTGTGTGCATTTTTGTATTTGGCAATCCTCAATTTGCATATTCAGTACCACCTGAACCAGAAATGACAGACAAAGAAATAGATAAATGGGGAAAGGAAACCAAATGTTTGGTTGTTCACTTTTCTAGTAGTTTTATTTTTGTTTAGGTGGAAGGTGTTTAATTCATAGTGTTTAATCTTCAGTTGCTTAATAATAATGATTAAATTTCAATCTTGAAAGATGTGGTTTACATTCTAAAATACACAATAATATTTATAGATTTAAAAGTGTTATATTGTTTAAAATGAAACAATCACATAATTTAACAGTTAATTACACTCTTTAACATGTCTTAATGCCAACATTTATTTGTAGGTTAACAAGCGTTGATTGTGTTAAACCCATTGATCAATCCCTACCTCATCTTGAAATAAAAGTAGCGGACTGTCAACTTTTCAACCTTTTTTTCAGACGTTGTCTGATGGGGGTGCAATTTTTTAAAACACTCATTGATACTGCTTAAGATTTTTACACCTTGACTGTCCATAAAAGAAAGTGGGTAACGTAGTTTGGATGTCATATCTTTTGACAAGAGTGACAAGGGACTGTGAGATTGTTTTGTTTTAATTTTTGGTGATAACATCATTTCAGGATTTTGAAGTTTGGTTTGATTTTATCATTGCTGTCTTTCTTATTTTGGGCTTGGTTCTGTTTTGATGGTTTTAGTTTGAACTTGTTTTGAACTTTAAACATGACTTTCCTTTGTGAAGGCGCTTACTAACTATGTCACTCAGCTAACAGCAATCTAGAAAACTAAAATCATAAATCATCCTGACTTTTTTCTTCTGCTCTGCTGGATCAGGACACAGCAAGTTCAGCTCAACAGACATGTCCCATTATTGACGAATCATTATAATTTAATATGATGCATAATAATAATAATCTCACAAGTTTCAGAATCCCTTATGAAAGTAAGAATGGAGTGAAACACAGCTTTATCACTACCATTACGTGCTCAACTTTTGTGATCAAGGTGTTAAACTAATATACTGAACAGAGGTAGTAATATGCTCTCTAACTTAGTAAAACAAGCCCAACAAATGCAAATTTAATCTGCATTTTTTCACATTGCTGTTGTGCACTCTAAAACAACTATTGAATTTTTACTGAGGTAAATAAAGCTCATAAGACACTGAGCCTCTTGTAGCAAAAATTGACGGAGTAATCATCTACCTAGCTCAGCACATTGAGAAGAATTGGTAACATTTCAGAATATTCCATATTAATGAAGCCATTGGTTTGTAAACAGACAACATTAATGATAGGCTGCATGGTTTCCAATGCACACAGGTTGATACTGATCTCTTGAAGATGATGACATGTGAGGATTAATAAATTATCTGCAAAAAATAAAGAGCAAAATTAGGCCCTTGGCGGCAGAGCAGAAAAATGGCAGTTTCATGTGCCATTCTGAGCCAATTCGGCCAGGTAGAATGATCAGCTCTTTTAAGCAGGATAAGGTCAGGGCGGTTATGCGCCAGGTTAATTCCTAAACTGAGACACCTTATTCCGTGGGCTTTCATTTTTATGGGGCTCGAGCAGAATAGGTGGGACTTCTCGGGAGGAAGAAGGACAAACTCAGCTGCTCTCAATGGGCATCTTCTCAGTACTGCATAGTTAAAAATAGATGATACTATTAACAACTGCGCCCCTCTCATCCTGGGGTGGTACTGCATACCTTAGCAGAGTCTGTAGGGTGAACCTCAAATGTCCATGCATAACACTTTATAAGGCATAACCTTGGGGTAAATTTCAGGTTTGAAACCAAAGTATACATTTTACGACATCACCCCCTCCTGAAATTAATTCATGGGTACACCTCTGTATGTTATTCAACATATTATAACCTTACTAACATAATATAAATAATGATACACTACTGATCATATATAACTGCGAATGACATGCTTAATAAAATATTTATAGACTGTTAATAGTTGGTTAATAAAAGGTACCTATTCTAAAGAACCATTGACTCTAATAGTCTTTACTGATTGTACTATTCTCTCTACATGTGCGTATAAAGTGGCTTATAATTAGACAGGCAGCCGATCCCCTTTTATAAAACATATTTGTGTCAGGTAACAATGGCCTAGCTCCATTCTTTACTTATCATCAAAATAGTTTGTTCTTAATATGAATTAGAATGAAAAGTCATTGTTTTCCTAAATGTTACAAGGAAGGATTAGCATGGATGTTCTGGAGCTTATTCACCACTCTTAACCATGAACACAGTAAAGCTAATTCTTGTTTTACAATACCCTTGCTAGACTGTCCATACAAGTTACCTGAACACAAGGTAATTGCAAATGGCAGATAAAGCTAATAAAAATCTAGATAATCAAAAATAGCAGCAACAAAATTGGTGCATGACAAACACTCTTTCAATGCAGAAAAAACATGTCTTTCCAACTGTAAATAGCAAAAATTCTAAGAAGTAGGACTGGATGAAGGTCATCAGGTAAACACAGAAAAGTCCATCATCTCAGTTCAGTGACATGGAAACTAGCAGTGAGCTCTTTAACTTACTAAGGGTAAAAACATCATAAAATCCTTATTAATAATGATAGATTTGACATCAGACTTTTTTATCAGGATAATTAATCTCCTATAAGAAGTGGAATCTGGGAATATAAATCTTTCAACACTTTAAGAAAGATTTTAAGATTAACAAGCACTTTATATATGTATAGTTCTTTCACTCTATGCCTCTGGGATGGATTTTTGCATGTCATTCTAAATGACACCTTCTTGTTTTTCATTTCTTTTTGTTGAAAACTATGTTATGATATGTTAAGACTATGGAATTGAAATTTCTACACTGTTCCATTTCTATTACCCAAAATAATTATAGATTTAAAATGTCTGATTAAAGCTAAAATGTGTAATTCAGATAGTGAAATTCTGGCTGTACCAAAATTTCTACATGTTTCTGCCTGGGGAGATGAGTTACAATATCCTGATTAATATTTGTTTTCCTCCCTCTGCAAATAGGGACTCCGCAACACAAATGATTGACTGCTACCAACACTCTAATAACAAATCATTCCAACCTTGTAATAGGGGTGACTTCAACCAGGAATACTGACTAACTTCCATCAGTATGTGCCATGTTCCCTTCATAGACACAACAATCTGGACCTGATTTATTTAAATATTAGAAGCCTGTAAATGTAAACATGTGGCACAGATCTGACCAGAATTGGATCCATCTTACTCTTACCTACAAGTCTGTTATTAAATGGCAACAGCTGTCTTATTATTATCCAAGCCAGAATGTCCTGCGTGTGGTTTTATGTATATCCGTCCATCCATTATCCAACCCGATACATCCTAACTACAGGGTCATGGGGGTCTGCTGGAGCCAATCCCAGGGCGCAAGGCAGGAAACAAATTCCGGGCAGGGCACACACACTAGGGACAATTTAGGATCATAGCATGTCTTTGAACTGTGGGAGGAAACCAGAGCACCCAGAGGAAACCCGCCCAGACACGGGGAGAACATGCAAACTCCACACAGGGAGGACCCGGGAAGCAAACCCGGGTCTCCTCACTGTGAGGCAGCAACACTACCACTGTGCCACTGTGTCGGCCATTAGTTTTATGCTGTTTGTTATAATATCTATTTTGCTTGAGGTTCTGTAAAATCTTCATTTCATCATGCAGGCAAAAGTAGTTTATCTATCTATCTATCTATCTATCTATCTATCTATCTATCTATCTATCTATCTATCTATCTATCTATCTATCTATCTGTCCACAAGGTTTACTGTTATTACTAAGTTTCTACACTATTGTTCGAGTATACTACACCACTATCTTCTTAAAAAAAGAAAACATATTGTTGTTCATGTATTTTCCTATCTTTTCTCCTCTAGTATATCAGCAATAATATTTCATATTTTAGTAATAACTAGTAAATTACAGTTTTATATGTAATACTTCATAATATTAAAGTAACAACAATTTTTGTCATCTTGATTTAAAGTAATTTGCTATGGCTCTGCAATATATACAATGAGCAACAGGTATAAAGTATATATGTAAAAAATAGTAAGTTACATTAAAGCATCCTCTAAAAAGGGTCTCAAAAAGTACCTGCATTTTATGTTTAATGTTGTTTTTAACAATTTGCAACATTTTTTTGCATAAATGCCACTTACATTGTCTATTAAATACCATTCCATTAATTCATTTTCAATAACAGGTCAGCACTTGGGCCAAGACATCAGTCATGCACACACTCCTATGCACAGCCTCACTTGTTCATAAATTAGTCTTTAAGAGATGGGAAGTCAGCTGGAGAGACATCAGAGAAGAATATGCAACATCTATACAGACAGTGATTTGAACAAAGTATACCACTGCACCATTGTGCTGTTATTGTAAAATCAATAAAATAAGCAGAATAAAATCAAGGATGAAATAATTTATCCCATTATGCATTTCTTTAACTATCAACAAGTACTCTTTACAAAGGTGTATATTTCACTGCAGCACCTCACTTTGGAGTACTGAAGATATTTCAATACTTTTATATGTGCAACTCTTAATT
Source organism: Polypterus senegalus (assembly GCF_016835505.1). Classification (NCBI taxonomy): domain Eukaryota; kingdom Metazoa; phylum Chordata; class Cladistia; order Polypteriformes; family Polypteridae; genus Polypterus; species Polypterus senegalus. The sequence continues at coordinate 92,000,191 of NC_053158.1, forward strand.
CATTATATTAGAACATATTAGGACACTTCATCTAAATAAAATGCGAATAAACATATTGTTATAGAGAATAAAACAGTAAAGTTTAAGTTATTCATCTGTATAATTGCATTTTTTACATTGATGATAGTTAAAAGTAAATTCTCATTGGATGAATATTCTTAGACCTTGTTTGTTTATCATTTTTGATGTGTTATTGTTAGCTGAGCACATTCAGATTTCCATAAGGTTTCTCTGGTTAAGGCAGAACAATAGTATTTGTTTATGGTTTATGGCCTTGAGGAAACTATAATTGCCCTTCAAAATTATCACCATAAGACAGAGGCAGTTGTTTGTTTTCTACAGAAACAGTGACTTAGTTCAAGAAAGAAAAAATTGAGGGCAACCATGTTAAAATGGTCTAGCTGTTCTGTGTATTAGCATGTTTAAAATTCTATATAGTACAGTATGGGTAGCCTAGTAATGAAGTAATTTTAAAAATCTCAAAGTAATTATTTAAGTCTTTACTTCTCGCTCACTGTGTGACTTTCAGCAAGCTCCTCTAAATGAAAGTGTTCCAATTAGAGAAATATAGCATTTGAAAAATAGGCTCTTGTATACTTTAAATACACTAAATTCCAGGGAGGGACATAAAGTGTTTGGAAATGTGTTGATTTAGTTGTTCCTTTGCACACAATAATTTCCTATAATTTTTTAATTGTATCTCTTAAGATATTTGCATTTGTAGTTGATAATATTTGTGTCCAGGATCTTAGAAGGTGTCTTGTAGGCATTTGGCAACTAATCCATATGGTAGTTGTTTATAGCCAATTCCTAAACATCTTCCTGAGGGTGAGCCAATTTGAACATCTAGGGCCAAATATATAAGTGATATTTATGCAAAAAAATGTTGTGTACGCCAGTTTTCCATGTTCACTTTGAGATGTATGATAGCTGGTCCCCCTGCCAAAGCTCAAATTGGTTTTGAGCTTCTTGGCTGCTTTGCTGAATTTTGCAAACTTCAAGTTCATAATCTTGGTGTCATTTTTGATAGTAACCTCTCTATTGAAAATCAAATTAACTCTGTAGTCAACAGTTGCTTTTTCGAGCTTCGTCTTTTAGCTAAGGTCAAACCATTTTATCTCTGAGGGATCTTGAGAAAGCTACTCATGCTTTTATCTTTTCTCGGCTTGATTATTGTATTCTTAGATCAGCAAATCCCTGATACATAGGTTGCAGTTGGTTCAAAATGCTGCTGCCCGTTTTTTTGGTTGGGGCAAGAATGTTTGATTCTTTTTCTCCAATATTGGCTTCTTTAATCTGGCTGCCTATTAGTTTCAGAATTAACTTTAAAATTTTGTTGGTAGTTTTTAAGTCATTCCATGGGTATGCTCCTGCCTATTTATCTGAATTGTGTGTTTTACACCAGCCATCCAGAAAGCTTAGATCTTCTGGTCAGTTGTCTCTTATGGTCCCTCACACTAAGTGAAAACTAAGGGGGGCAGGACTTTTGCAGCTGCTGCCCCTCATCTGTGGAAATCTTTACCTTGTTACATTAAGGAGTCACCTCCAATTGAACTGTTTAAAACTAGTTTTAAGACCCATTTCTATTCTCTAGCTTTCAGTGACCTTCACTGATACTGATGCTCGCCCTACTCTTAGTCATCTTTCTTTTCTTTAACTCACTGCTGGCTGTATTTCATTTATTATACTGGATTTCTATTTATTTTATTTATGTTCATTGTATGTTTTAATGTAAAGCACTTTGGCGACAGCATTACTTATGTTGTTTTAAATGTGCCTCATAACTAAATCTACATTGACATGTTTAAAAACTAAACTTCACGTAAAGCCACACACATTTTCATGGCAGCTTCACATCATGCGTATAAACTTTTCATGCTCGGTTTTGCAAACTGGCGGCACCCAGCGCCAAAGCAGTGGTACTGTTTCAGTGGTCTTTCTTTTTTAGATTAAGACATTAATTTAGTTTTGAAGAATTGGAATTCTAAGCTTACAGCTCTTTGTCATTTATTACAAACGCTTATTGTATGGCACTTGGTTACGAGAAAGGAAACAGAAGGACAGAAATTGCTGTAATAAATTATTTGATATTGGGTTACGTGTATCACAGCAACCATCACGCAGGAGGCAGGAACAGTCCCTGGATGGGGCGGCAGCTCATTACTACCACTGCACCACTGTGCCCTGACATGTTTAAAACACACTTCAATGCATTTCTTTTCATTAAAATCATATCAAGTATACATATTAATATTCTAAAATGTTCAGAGAGCTGTAATGTCATGAATGTAATGAATTCAGTGTGGCGATCACTGCCTGAGCGCTCATATCAGTGGTGTAAGAGTAACCCTGTTTAAGAAGCACATAGTGATCCATTACTGGATCAGGGAACACTTATAATACAAAGCATTTAATGTCCTACTTTAGTTACAATGGGATATGAGAAACTCTAGTAAATTTAACACCGATTTTAAGATGAAATTTACAACGCTGTACTTTAATGACAAAATAAACTATGAGTTTAAAGTGGAAATTTCAAGATTGAAGTCATTTCAAACTTGAACTGAATGGAAGTGCTATTTATATTAATTTGCATATTCAACTATGTAAAATTCTGGGAGGAGTCAGGGTGGGGATATAGGTGTGTGCACGTGTGCTAAAATTTACATTGACTGGGATTTATAAAGGGGAAGCGTGTGGACCTTTGCTTATTCATAGTTCTGTGCATCTGAATTTTTTTGTGCGTATGCACATTTCTGTTTTTGTCAGTACGCCATGTTTTAGTGTAAATTCTATGCATGGCATTATACATGAGACCTGTAGTGAGGATAATATTCCGCACTCATTCTAACAGGTATGTTCCACTGGGAGGAATCTGGGCCAAACACAGAACAACTGCTGTAATTGCTGACCTGAGAATTCTATATCAATGGAATGTAACAGTCTGCATTATTATGTATTTTATGTTTTATTGTTGTGTTTGTTATTTTTGAGTTATTATATTTCTTATTTCTGTGTTGTTTCTGTTTATCTTGTTCATTATTGGTTAACTGGTTATTGGTGTGTTTGTACCATGTCCTTTGCGGGTGGTTCCCCAAGAGGTGGGGCCATCTTAACATCATCAGTCCTGAGTTGTCCCTCTGTTTATTTGCACCAGAGGAGCAGGAGCTCGAGCAGCATTTTCATTGAGGTCATTTCAAGGTTTTTGTGAGAGCACTGCTAATTGCAAGTGCTATGGTCTGTTTCCTGATCTTTTTGCAACAGTGCTTGATTCTGATCTTTGGATTAAGAAACAAGGTCCTGTTTGCACTTGGATTATCTTTTAGATAGCTCTTTTATTATTCTTTTTTTTTTTGTAAAAAATATCTTTAATATATACAGGTTCTTCGTTGTGTTTTTGGTCACAAGCTGGAGTTTTTGCGTGATATTCAGCATCATTTGAACTTTGTTAAGCAGCTATCCCATTATTGGGACTAGTCACGCTGATCCAGCTGTTGTACCTGGGAGTAGGCTAGACTGAGTGACCTTTTTGACAGCTGTTATTCATTTTTGCTATGTTTAAGACTCAATCTCATTACAATTTGGGGATAAAGACTGTTTTTAGGAATACAGTGCTCAGGACTAGCTACCTCAGCATGTTTCTACAGGATGGTCCAGATCTAATTATGCAATGATGAAAAGCCGAACACATTGCAACCGCTGTTCAACTAACCACCATCTCCATGCCATTTTGGAATGCAGAGTAGGTGCTGCCATCTTTCGGCAACAAAAATAATTTTGTGAATTCTCTATGTAATAAACTTAATAAGTTATGAAAATTGCATAATTAGATCTGGACCACCCTATACAATAACTCTTACCAGCACAAATATGGGAGATGAAAAAGTCAGTAAGCATATTATTAGATTTGTAAATGGTCTCATGTAATAGTCAGGGAAACAATTGTTTTGCCATACCCTGTCATTTTCCAGATCACTTGTGTTTTACATTTTCCTATAAATAACTACCTGAAGGCAGATTTGAGAGAAGAGTATTGAAACATAAATCAAAATTGTTTATCTTTTGTTGATATAAACACAATTCAAGAAAAATCATGTCAGAGTTTTTTCCCTTGTAATAATACATTCTAACAAAAAAAAAAAAATTGAAGTGAAAATCAAAAATATTTTTTATTGAAAAATTATAACTATAATTCATTAATTGCATAATATGTTTCCCTAAATGTAATATGTATTTTTTCATTTTAATAAGGCTAATACAGACTTACTAACTGAGGTGGGGTATCAGAAAATAAAATCAAGAAGAATATTGTTTTCCTTATATATTACATAGACCTATAAATACAGGCTGTTACAACCTAAGAAGGAGACTGTAATTTTTTTTTTATTATTATTATTATTATTATTATTATTATTATTGTTGCTGTTGTTATTATTATTATTGTGGTCAATTTATGACTCAATACTGGGCAAATGCATAATCAATTCTTAAGGTTAGGTTATCACCATATATATGTACATAGATTATTACTTAATAAGGTATAATTTACAGAATATTATTACTATTTGTGAAAAAAATATTTTTTACCGAACAACATTAGAAATAATTCAGGTTGATTATTAATTATTCTGGCATGTCCAGTTTTGTTTTTTTTAGTGTACTGCCTTCACTTTAAATTATGCCTAGCAGCTTTCGTCTCTGAAATAAACGTATTTTACTAGAATATTACTATAGTGTCATTCAAAATAATATATCTTAATATTTGTAATTAGACAAAATGACACTTAACACAAGTTTGATCAAGTACAAAAAACATTTGAATTATTTTTATTGTATGCATGAAATAAAAAAATGGCTTTTCATATTGTTTACATTATGCTTACGACTCAGTCAATATTAAGCTCTAATTCAAGTTATGAAATTCAACTCTCTTCATTGCTGAAGTAACATGCCACATCAATTTACCCTTTATTGCAGTGTAATGGCCACCATGAAAAGTCTGCTCTTCATATATGGAAAATGGATAAAGGTCGAGAAGAAGGATGATGATGTTTACCTTAATCTTTGCAGCCTTTTTGTGTATTGATTTAAAATGCATAAGACTAGTATTTTGTGGTGTTCCAGTTTTGCATATTTCATTCTGTATATAATGTGCACATTGTTTATGTGCGTATTCCTAAAATGAACTGAGCATTGCTCAATTAATTAACCCATCAGTCTAATTTTATAGAGTGTCTTTCATTAAACCCACTTCAATTTTCCAAAAGCATTAGCAATTTAATTGCTGCTTCAGACTGTGGTGAAAAGTACAGTATTGCAATATCATTATTTCAGTTTATAAAAAGGCAGTATAGTATGATGTAGCAGTAGTTAGCATCAGGCTTTATTTCAAACCCAGTCATGTGTAAGATTTCCCTGTTTGCCTGCTTAGGCTTTCTCTGGGGTGTACTCACCACGAAAAAATGCCTAGTAATTGGCAAACCAAAAATGGCCTTTTGTTAGTATAGGTCTATATGTCTGTGTAAATTGTAAATGACCGGTGTTCATTGTATTAAAATACTTGCTCCAGTCATGTAGTTGTTACTGCTGGATTTGTCCTATGACACCCTAATGAAGAGAGCAGAAAAATAATGGATAGCTGCCTGCTTCAATGAATCAATAGACCTCCTGATAGTGACAAGAGCTTTTGTGCTGTGGCAAATGTTACTGTGAAAAGCTAATTTTGGACCAATCCTTACAAGTCATTTATACTTCTTTTGTAACAATGGAGTTTGAAAGAAAAGTTACTTTTTTTGTTTGACATTAGTAATATTTTGGTAGTTGCATGCATTTTCAATGATCAATTGAACAGCAAAACTCTTTGTCAGGGCTTTTTTGGTAAAAAATATGCAAGCATTAATAGGGGTGCCACTCTTATCTCTTTAAGTAAAAATGTAACACATGCTGAAAATGACACACGTCTCAGGAAAGCAGTGAGGAGTCTAACTGTGCAAAGAGCCACTGCTTCTGCAGTATGCCTTAAGATAAAAGATAAAAAGTCTCAGAAGCCGATTGAAAGTTTTGATCACTAGATGAAGGGTCCTTTCATGCAACAAGATCAAAGGAATGAGGCAGGAAAAGCAACACATTGTTGAATATTGCAAGTGGTATTGTTGCTACGCATGAAAAAACCAACAACATAGTCACTGCCAAAAATGCCAGAAACAAGTCAAAGATATCTTTTATGAAAGACAGGTTGAATTTTGTTTAAAAAATTTGTTTGACGTGCTTTCAAAGCTTAAAAGTTTCCGCTCGTTTACAGAAACTGAAAGAGGTATTCCGAGACAAATATCTTAAAAATATATATATATAAATAAATAAAACTTGAGCTTTAAAACCCATAGTGTCTGAACTAAGCCTGTGCCACACACACATGTTACATTTCACACATATTAGATTTTATATAGTAGTCTCTGTTTTGTACTATTTAAAAAATAAATAAATTGTATGCATACAATACCTCACAAAATATTTACTGCTAAAACTAGATTTCAAATGTCATACTTTATTAACTAATTCCCATAATTTTAAATGTGAGTCTTTCAGGACTGAAGAACTGCTGATCTTCTCTGAATAATAATCTGTGTTCTTTTCAATTATGTATGTTATTTTAATTTTAATTGTCTTAAAGGTGTTTTATAAGTTGAACTACTTCATTACTGCACAAGTTTATTAGCTCGAACAACCCAAAACTGGAAACAAAAAATCACTTGTCTGCTTGAAGAATTCTGTTATACTATATATATTCATTAGAATGTTTAGGATAAAACGATATTTCTAGCCATTGTACTATTTGTGAATATTTTTGCATACAAGTAAAAAACCTTATTAATCTCTTCTTGAATAACAGTATTGGTTTTATTGGGTATATGACTATAATTATGTTTTATATTATTCTTTAGTAAAGATATAAAAAGTTCTGTTTTAAAAATATGAAAATAAATTGGATTAGTAATATAGGAGGTTGAAAGACAAAAATGAAACCAAACACTAAAGCCCAATATGTTAACCAGAGTCAAAGTCAAATACACAAAAACTTTCAACTTTCTAAAATATTTTCAAATAAACTAGCGAATTTGTTTGAATGTTTTAAATTCTGGAACTGAAAACTAAGAATACCATTGTCTGTACCAAAAGCTAAACTGGTGGCCTTTTGTGGACTTGTTCTTCAGTTATTGTTTTGTGCCATCTGCAACTGCAAAGAGTATAATAGGAAATGACCTGTGTACACTGCTTTTTCTATAAGGGTTAAACCACAGATTCATTAGATCAAAACAGATAAGTGCAGTTGAAATTTGTGTTGTTGCTGTCTACAGTGTGTTTTCATTAATTCTGACCAACAAAGTTCACTGAAGTGTCTTTCTCAGTGAATATGCTATGCTTGCCAGTGACCTTGATTGCTGGATATTTTTTTAGAAATTTACTGAGCAGACAAATTAGACAAACTTTTTTTTCCCAGCACCCCTTAGAGCTTTGTGAGGCCAGTGTGACATTACTGAGCTGCAGCAGCTAATTTTGGATGGGATCACCCCTTCCAATTATGTCATGCTGAACCTAACAGTGGACTAAAAATTAGTTTAAACACAAAACTCGCACACAGAAGGAAAATGGAAATGTTTCAGCGTATTAGTGTCCTAAAAGCTAGAAGCAGAAGAATGAGCAAAAGCACCTGGTAAAAAAATGAACAAACTGTGGTTTTTCAGTTTGAGAGAAGTGAGTATCTGCTATCAACATTTTGTGAGGGCAAACCTTAGTAAATTTATACTTTCTGTCTCCTATTGTCTGCAAAACTTTTGCTGTTTTTTCAATAAATTTTTACAGTGTTGTTCCTGCTCCTATCAATTGTACAACAGGACTGAACTGCCCCTGGAACACTATTCCCCCCCTCATAGGACCATCAACTGTCTAGCCACCCTTCTATGACACCAGCACGCCTCCTGATTTTACTCCCATCACTTTCTTTCCTTCTTGATTTTCTCCTCTCTAACCTACTCATGCTTCTTTTGTATTATTGTGGGTGCTGGTACCTTGATTACGACCTGTAGAGCATCAGTAAGGAAACCGGCTGAATTGATTGCATCTGCAAGTGAATATGTCATCAGCCAATTTCCATTTTAAACACCTTAGGACCACCCAGCTGTGCTGCTGTACACACCCTCACCCACAGAACCTGAGCCACACTATTTTGTATTTACTAAAAACTCTGCATTGCCACAGATCCCATATTCGCATCACCACAACATTGGATCCATCAGTTTGCCTGGTCTGCTAAAAACATTATTTCTGCATTAGTCAAGTGATGGACAGGTCACTTTCTTCAATGCTTCAGCATTTTGTCAATTTTAGCTTGTTTGAAGGTTTCTGATTTAGTCAAGGACTTTATGTAATTCTAGTAGTAAGTGTTTTTTTGTATTTTTTTTCCGTTAGTATTTTAGATACTTTCATCTGTGCTTTCTGTGCTACTCTTACCTTTTATTTTTTTAAACTTAGTCTGATTTAGATTCTTTTTGTTGGATTTTAGAAAGTAAAATGCTATTTTTCTCATTTTCTTGTCTTGTGATTGCTCTTCCAATTCTGAAGGCATCATTACATTCTTCATCCATACATTGTGGAGAATTCTGATGCATTACTAGGTTGACCACTTCTGTTTTCTGAAATGGAACAAATACTATAAATTCAAATTGATCTTGTTCTATACATTACACAAAAGGGCATTAGATCCATATCAGGAAAACTGATAATAAAATGTGTAGTGCAAATATCCTGGCTTCCACCAATTTTGTCACACTTGATCTAGTATGTGGTCATCGAAAATTGGGTCTGGTTTTTTTTGCTGTAATTTGCTGTTTAAGTTTTCTCTGCTCACCTAGAAGAAGGATGACTATTTGGTAGTCTGACAACCTGGAGAGGAACTAGGAACATAATCTATATCCATGAAAAGGGGAGAGAAAGAGAGGTGGAAACAGAAAACCTGCTATCTATCAGTTTTTTTGTATGATTGTGATATAGTGACTGCCAGCAGTATACTTGTTTCATGTTGGCTTGATGCTTAAAATTTGTCAAAGAAATACGCCTACCTTTCTTTGAACCTCACTACATAAGTTATTAGCATGTGCGAGTGTTCAAAAGCTTGGCATTATAGAAAGAGCTGTTATACCATAATATGTAATATAAATTCACTGATTGTATGTGGCCAGTAGCTTGTTGAAAACTTAGACATATGCAGTATGGTTAAGAGTGTAAAAACTTCTCATGGACATCATTTTATGAGCCAAAAAGGCTATTATTAAGGCAGAAGATAATCAGAATTATAAATTAGGTACCATAATTTTAATATTAGCTTTGTTGAAGTGGATGATGCTATGCATGTTTCAATGCATAGAAGAAGAGTTCTGTACTTGTTGAAAATATAAGAAAGTACAATGATGGAGTAAAGTCAATTCATTTCAATTTAAAATCATCAAGAACAGATTAAGAAAATATTGGACAACTCTTTGTTTATACTGTGTGCATATAATACGTATATATACAGTATTTCTGGAAAGAGTGTGCATTTGGGCATTATCTTCAGTTTTCTATGGCACCACAGATTCCCACAGTGCTCCATTTGAGATGGAGTTGTGCTACTCAGCAACTCAGGCACTGTTAGGGGGTGCTGCAGAGACTTCTGAGCCCTACTTAATCAAACTCCAACTTCATTCAGAAGTGCTTCTGGACCACGTTAATGGGACACTGGAAGTAATCCCAAAACAGTATAAAAGGTGCAGCCTCACTTCATTCCAAGGCCAGAGTTGGGAGGAAGAAGATGAAGCTTGCTGGAGCAAGGAGGAGGCAGAGAAAGAGAAAAGAAGGCAGAAAGAAAAGAAGACAAAAGAACAGTGTGCTGTGTATTTGTGCTTCTTGTACTGTGTTTAGGTGGGAAATGATTGGGAAAAGCAAAATAAAAGCCATGTGTTGTGATAGGACTTGTTTGTTTATGTTGGATTTGGGGAGCTGGATCATCCCTTTCAGGCCGTAATATATATATTACAGGGCTTCCATGGATCGGATTTCTTTTTCCAGTACATCTCATAAATGCTCAATCGGATTGAAATCTGGGAAACCTGGAGGCCAAGTCAACACCTTGAACTCTATATATATTATCCTGAGCAATTTTTGCAGTTTGCAGTGTTCCACTGCCATACTGCAGCCATGATGAGGTGTATATGGTCTAAAACAATTTTTAGGTAGTTGGTACATGTCAAAGTAACATCCACACGAATGCCAGGATCATGGAATTCTCAGCAAATTATTTACCAAAACATCTTACTTCCTCCACCGACTTGCGTTCTTCCCATAGTTTATCCTGCCATCCACATGAGCTCAAAGAAAACATGATTCATCGGCCTAGGTCACCTTCTTTCATTGTGCCAATTCTGATGCCCATTATAGGACCTTTCAGTGGTGGACAGTTGTCTGCATGAGCTCTCCGACCAAGCTGTGGCTATGCAGCCCATACATAGCAAGCTGAGATGCAATGTAAGTTCTGTCTAGTTTTTTTTTTGGCAATTTGTGCCACAGTAGCTATTCTGTTGGATTGAACCAGACAGGCTAGTCTGTTTTAGATATTAGCCACTGGTAGGTATTATACCGGAAACTCCCCCAAAAGACTTGTTGGTTTGTAAATGTTCATACCCAGTCATCTAGCCATCACAATTTGGCCTTTGTCAAAGTTGCTCAGATTTTTATGCTTGCCAATTTTTCCCTGCATCCAATATATACATTGTGACAGTAGATGGTGCCATACCAGCGCTTAACCAGACACAGACAGACACCAGAGGTACACTTATAAAAACACAAGCTGTTTTTTATTTTATTTTCTCTCGTGGAGAACGTCTTCCCCGTTCCCACGAACCCACAACACAGTCCCAAACACAAGCACAATCCCAATACTTTACTTTCTCCTTCATTCTTATTCTTTCTCCTCCACTCTCTGGCAAACTTTGTCTCCCTCCTCCCGACACTCACTCCCATAATGGTGTGAGATGGCCCCTTTTATACTGCACCTTGTTGTGCTCCAGGTGCCCACTGATGGCCTTCCTGCAGCATTTCCCGGTGTGGCGTAAGTGCAGCAGTCTATGGCTCTGGAATGATCCAGGCGCCCCCTGGCGGGGGCCACGAGCCCCAATAGGGTTGAGCTTCTAAGATCCATTCCTGTGGCCCAATGCATTCCTGGGGGGCTGCCCTCTTGTCTCTTGCGTACCAGGGAAGATAATGTCTCTCTCCCAGTCCTTTCGTTCTCCAGGCGTCCCAGCTGTCCACCACAATATATACAGTATATATACTGAGATTTTTGAGACCCTGACAACTCCGCGACTGCACTGTCCACTGACACTCTATTACCACAGGCTAGGACTGGTTGTCTGCTGCCAGTGCAACAGCAAGTTTGTGGCTCCCCGGGTGACACGGTTGTTGTCCAGTGATTGATGTGGGGAATATTTAAAATAGGCCGCAAACTTGTTTGTGTGCTCACTTTCTGTCTTCTCGTTTGTGCAAGAAGGCTATCTGTTCCTTTGCTCTGAGAAGGGAGCAAATGCAGGACAACATCATCGTCCCTGCTTGCATGCTGCATGTATCTGAGTAACAGCTGTCATTTAAATAAATGCTTTGGGAACATTCCTGTCTTCACAATATAGCTGTTTTTTTGGGTGGACTCACTACCTTCTGTCCTGTGCAAGTCTATGACTCACAACAAGTGGTACTAGAAGTGGGGTCTTGCACAGATGGATCCGCAACAGGCACAAAATGTTCTTCTTCCACAAGAGCCAAATGAGGCCCCTGCAGCTACTCCTGACCGAGAATGTTTCCTATTCTGTTTTGAATGCACGGCCATATTGATGCACTGGGACAAAAGAGATTGGGTGGCCCTCTTGGCCCCTTTTTTGTCTGGGGAGGCCCTACAGGTCATATTAAATCTTTCTCCTGAAAGACTTGATGACTATGATTTCCTAATATTTGGAATGGGGCATCAAATGTGATCCATTATATGCTGGAAAGTTAAAGTTGTGCCATGAAGTCCAAACCGGTGCCTAATAAATTTGAAAAATACGTCAGGGGTGGCAAAACTGGATGCCTCAAGAGGTACTTCTTTGTTAGATCCAGCGTAGAGATATACAAGGCCTGACTGAGTTTCTCCAGCAGTTCATCGCTACGCATGCAAATGTGTATCAAATTTGGAAATTTCACTTAAGCCTCTAAAATCAATACAAAGCTGAATAATGCGATTTGGTTTTGTGACCAAGACAATCAGACTCTGCCATTTGCTTCTACTCATGAATCACTCCCAATTCGAACATTTGCTTCACCTTATTGCACACCACATTCTTCTTGCTTCTGGTATAGGATAAGGACACATTTCCACTTTAATGCCAGACTCAGTTACAATTTTATGTTAGCAAGTTTGGTGAGACCAGGCAAGGAGAAAAAGATATCAGTGTTCCTCTCAATCATCAACTCAGCATCTCAATCTCAGTCAGCAACACAGCCTTCTGAGTGTCTGTTGAATCATCACCAACAGTAACATCAGTCTGTGAGACTGGAGCAGTGGTTAAAATATCATTAGGATCAGCCACTCCTTCAAAAGAGTAACATGTAGGAAATAAACAGGCTTTGGCTGGCCCGGTACACTAACCTTATAATTCATAGGGCTCATCAGTTCTTCTACTACAGCTGGACCCTGATATTTTGCCAAAAAATTATGTAGGTCAAGCAGGATTAAAACAAATACTTGATCACCTCTTTTTGAATACGTGTAGTTTGCTTTTCTTATAATAATTCAATTTCTGTGTGTACTGTTTGACTGTTGATGCTCCACAGCAGAAGAGGATAATTTAGAAATTTGTTCCTGCAGTAAACGTGATCCACAAATTTCAAACTCCAAGTTTCAGTCTTCTCAAATAATATCCAACACACCTAGTGGACACCTGCCAAATAGTAATTCAAATGGGCTTGTGCCAGTAGAAGCTTGAGGGGAGATTCACGAACAGCAAACATGAGAAAGGGCAACACATTGTCCCATGTTGTTGGGTCATTATGACCCACATGCCTAATCATCTGCTTTAAAGTCTAGTTAAATTGTTCAGTCATGCCATTCGTATGAGGATGGTAAACAGTGGTGCTCAGTTTTTTAATCGCAAGGCTATCACGGTTGTACAAGAGACAAGAAGACAAGACCAGGTTTCCATGGAAGAATAACTTAATTGGTGAACAGGCGAGGACACTCTCTAGGCTTTATTCTTCAAAACACACAATTACCCAACTCTAGCTCCCTTGTTCATAATAAAATAACACAACGGTATCTTTGTCAAGCAAATTCAGTGGCTTGGAAGCAGCGGCTGGGGCAGACACAGTCTGGAGGAGAGAAGAGGTAAGAGTGAGCAATTGGTTTGGTCAGAGTTCGGACTTTTAAATGTTCTAAACATTGTGATAATCACGTAATGCACTAAGCCTGCCAACCTGCAACTGTGAGAGGCAGTGCGCAGCTAAGGTAGGAATATGTAGCTACCAAGCTGTCTTTGTGCAACTGTTAGGATGGCAAACCCATTACAACATCATCAGTCACCATACATACATACACATAAAGTACAGTGTTATAGTACCTTTTCATTTCCTTAGTAGCTAGCCTGCAGGATTACAGGGATGGTAACACTTAATGCTAATTCTATCAGGGTGCTAAACTGCCAGTTCTAACCTCTTGAATTGTCCAAGGCCTCACTTGCTTCATTTTAGCTTTTTTCTTTCACTGTGTCTTCCAAGCACAATTCCCTGCCAATCTGCCTTGAGTGTGACCCTAACTGACCTTGAACAAGATTACAACAGCCTACAGAAGGGATAGGTACACTCCTACATATAAAAAATAAAATGTAAAGGGCAATATCTGGAAATGTATTCAATTTAAAAAAAAAGCAATTCTTTGACAGAAACTGTGGAGTTGTTTTAACGACACCTGATGATTGGATTAGAAAGCTCTTTACTGCTGCTTGTCAGGCTAATCCCTCTTTTACTGAGTTGACTGCCTCCATAACCCTGCTACTAATGTATTTATTATGTATTTTATTGTATTATTCATTTATAAGAATACACATGTAGAGTACATACATATTTGATTTTTATAATGTTATTATGTGGCATTTGTGTGGTTTTATTTGGTTTATTTCATGATACATCTTATCTTTTGCTTTTCATAAAAAGCTCTTATAAGAAAACATATCCATTATTATAATGATTACATTGTGTACAAATAGCTGTCGTATTTGGTTAATAGTCTTTCAAAATGTATATATGTATGCTCACAGTATATGCATGTAATATATATAGGACGGCTGCTGCATTTAAATATTAGGTTGACTATACTCAAAAAAATCATTCAGTCTTTATTTAGTAAGGTAGCTTTAATAGTGAGTACAATCAGTATGCATTTAAAAAGCATATAATCAAATTAAAAGTTTACAAAAACACACATACAAACAGCTTGTAATGCAAGATGTTTGCAACACAGATGACTAGTTTAATGCAGAAGAAAGGCTGAATTTCATATGCATTTACAAAGAAGAAGATCTCCTTTTTTCCTAGTTTATGTCTCCTCTTGTCCCCCTTTTTCTTTTCCACATTCGTTTTTCTTTACCTGATATTGACACTTCATTAAATGAGAAAGTTTATCAATGTATATAAAGATAATTTAAGGTATAATTAATTATTATATTGGTAGATTGGGACTTTGTTTTATAAATAGATACTGTATGTTGAGACATCCCTTTCAGTAGCTATGACCATTTTTCCCTAAACACTGCAGTGGGAAATTGGATACTTTGCCAACAGTGCATAAAATAAAATTCTACAACCTACTTGTTCTAGTTAGTGGTTGAAGGAACCAGATACTACTCTGTCAGCATCAAGCATAAAGTGCTCAAAATAGAAATTGTTGTGGGATGATTGTGCAAACACAACATCAGTGTTTCACAATTGCCATCTAAGTCTTAAGACTTGAATCCTAATGAAAACTTGGGACCCTTAATTGAAGAGTCCACAAGCATATTCCACATACAATTATGGATTTCTGCATGGGAAAGTGATCCAAGTTCCTTCCCAACAATAGTATGTTCTAGTCTTGTCATGTTTAACAGAAAGAAGCTCAATGCTGTTATACACTGTTCACCAAATATTAATTGTAAGGGTCTGTTGTGGAAAATACTTTGTCAATAAAGAAGAGTGTTGAGCCATTGTCATAAGTAAAATTCAGACTTGTATGTCCTTTATTTACAGTGGCTGGTGGAGCCACACCTGCTTTATTTAATGCAACATGGAAGACTAAAGAATTCTAACAGAAATCTTCCTTTAATTGGCTTTGCTCCTTTACATATAATGACCATGGAGCATTTCAATCATACCAATAAATAAAAGGATAAAAGGTGTAGTCCAGAACCACACCTCTGCTTTAAGTATTATGTAAACTCCCAAAATAATTATGGGTGAGAACCTGGTTCATAAAAATAACACTTCTTATAAACTGTTATCAGAGAGAAAAATATAAAGTTACATTTTATATATGATCTGATTTCTAATTTAAATGTTTGATACAAATGTCAGGATGTCCCACTTTAACAGGCTGGCAGTTTGAAGAACGTTCTTCTCTTACAGGTCCCAGTCTGCAGAAAAAAAAATATTATTTAACACTTTTTTTTGTGCTTGAAAAACTATTTCACAATAAAAGTATACCTCTTACCCATGTTTTTGAGCCCAATATACAACTCATTGCATTTTGGTTTTGTTCAGTTTCATGAAGTACGGCAATAATTCTTAAGTTGACTGCATATCATATTAAAATAGCACTCTCAAACCCACTTAATCAAATTTAGGCTCAAGAGGAACCAAAGATTCAGGGCAAGACAGGAACCAGCTCTCGGCACCAGTCCATCACTGGGCCGACTAATGTACAAAGCTGAATGTATTACGTGCTGAATTGGAAATTCAGTTAGTTCAGAGCTATTCATTTATAACATAAATTACCAACTTTGAAAATAAAAGTCAGAAAAACAACATAATTGCTAATGTTTTTCAAGGCAAATATAAGCCACCAGAGTCTGTAGGGCACGCTTACGTAAAGTATTTGTCATAAAATCTTTTAAAAATGTATTTTTTTAATTGGGGGAAAAATACACAGTTGTGCGGAATATGTTAAGATCACTGTGCCTGGTAAAAGATTTGAGGTTGTATTTTTTTGTCTATTCAGTATATAATCTGTAATTCATAGAAACACTGAACTGTGAAAGTAAACTACTTTCTATTTTCGCTTTGTAATGAATACAAAAATACAAATAGTCCTAGTTTAAATACGGGAACATAATGGTTATTGATTTCGACATTATCTCATTATAAGATGATATATTCTATTTACAGATTGCACTCCATTGACTTTATAGCATCTGCATTCTAGAGAGCCACTAATCAGACAGTATTGCCCAGTATTTATTCATTTTTGCTTTTACATGAGGCAGTGTTATCAATGTCATCATCCTTTCATACTGAGAGCTACTATATGTAAACACTTGTATTTGGATTAAATGAAGCACTGCATTTGATTAACTGCTGCTTTAATGCCTCTATTTCCATTTGATGGAGAAGTCAGAGGTCTATTTTTATGACGATGTACAATGTATATGTCCAATACAATGAATATTATTTTTAAAAAATTAAATAAACATTGGTTGTCTCTGAAAAAATTAAATTGTCAGCTGAGATGTACATATGTTTTATGTTTTTTTCCAGGTAAATGTAAACTGAAAGTCTGACATGCAATATATATTTTCCACATTGTAACTAGGCTGACTTTCATGGGTCCTCATTGACATATTTGTGGAAACCACATTAATGATATGTGGCAGTATATAGGAAATGCTACACAAATACTTACCAACAGCTTGATGTTATAAGCACAATTAGGATTACATTAGTGCCCTTCATGTGGCTGTTCCCCAGCCATATAGATAAAATCCCTGTCCTTGCACTCAAGGACCTGCTACTGAAAAGTTTCAAAAGTGATTTAGTTGGCTAGGGTAGAAAACAATTTTTATAGCCTAGGTAGCAGCAGCACTGTAAGTATTTAAAGGAACAGTGTTATCATTTGTATTTGATGATTCTAGTAAACACAGGCAATCACACACTGTGGAAGGCAAAAGACACTACCGTACAAGTAATTCTCAGTTCTCTTGACTGAATACTCTTCAAACCCAGCTTTTTCAGTCCATCTGCAAATATCATAACTGGGAATGGAGACAAATAGTATGTAGCACTGGCCAGAGGCCTTACTATATATTTTAGTGCCTACTCACACAATATACTGAATTATATGATTTAAAGCCTTCTAGAATACAAAAAAAAAACATCTTTTGTGTTCATACCAGCACAAAAACATGTTTTTCAGTGGAGACCCTAGGCATGAGGTCTCCTTTTAACTGTAAAACATAATCTGGTCAACATTTAAATAAATGAGCTGTCACCTTCAAGAACTGCCTTACCTAAGCTGCACTAATATATTTTATCCCCTTTCTGGCAGAATCTCCAGTACCACACTGCCTTCTGAACTTCTTAACCACTACTGAAACTTCATCCACACTATGTTCTTTGAAAAGTAACATGTACGTAACAGTAGAATCCCTGAAGATTATGAAAAAACTCGTAATCCTGGCCCACCTTAAATTCCTTCGCAATTCTCCATCAGTGTCTTTTGTTTTGTAAATGTATGGATCAGCACAAGCAGCAAGCAGCCTGCTATTCCATCCCCCACCTTAACGGAGCACAGCTTGGGCAAAAAGTTCTCCCAGCTCAAGCCAAGGCTCCTTATCTGCGTGTGAGGTGCCAGGAGTTGTATAGGGTAAATAATATATCGCCATTTAGAATACATAAATTTCATGTGTATTCAGTGTCTTCAGCAATCTGGGTAAATGTAGGTTGAAATGCGAGGTAGGAATTGTTGAACAAATAACCAAAAAAGAAAAGTTTTTCATTTTTTAGTAATAATTGGCAAAATGTATACATGAAGTGTTTAATAACAAGCATCTCGCTGAAAAGTAAAGAAGGTTTTAATTTTTCTGGCTTATATGTAAAACAAAGGTTACGAATGTTTATGTCAAGTTATTTACATGATTTTTATTTTGTACTTTGCCTTTTATAGCTCTTACGGTGTGTTTATGAAAAAGGTCACGGAAACGATAATAAAATTCATAAACCATCAGAGAGTTGACCATCATTCAGCCGGGGTCGCTACAGTAAGAGCTTGACCACTCATCGTGTCGTGTTGTCCTGCCGAGTTGAAGTCGCAGGTGAAGCGCTGGTGATTCGTACCCATCGTGACGGAGTTAAAGGTAAAGCGCCGGTGATTCATCTGATTTGCAAAGGAGTTTAAAGGCGAAGCTGTGACGCTCAGTTTCCACTTTACAACGGAAAAGAAAGTACAGTTTAAGAATTTCAATACGAGGACTTCTGCAAGGGATTATTAAATATTAGTGGCAGCTGACGAATGGATTTTGGTGCGATGGTCAAATGCAGGCATAAACGGTTATAACGTCACCGTGAGTACTGTTAACATTAAAAAAAAAAAAGGACTGTATATTAGTAAGGTTAAGAGAAAAACAAACGGTTTATGTATGTGTGTATATGTATGAAGAGGGATTAATCCTGACCCTTTGAAAGAATTTGTCTTTAAGGACTATTCTGTATCCACTGTTTAAATGTTTAGTGTTTGCTCTTACAAGGGAACTGTGAAATATCTGACTGATTATTGTTCATTTGTAATTTTTTGGATAGAGTCATAGTTCATTCAAAGCTTTTAAAACTGACATTCTTTTACAGTGTTACTAAGAGATTCTGATATCTTTGTATTGTATTAGGTTTATTTGTGTAAACAAGTGCCTTTTTTTCACACTGAGTGTAAGATGACAGAGCCAGGTCTTATTCTGGTGTGGGAGCACTGCAGGAGCAGATTGGTAGTCTTCAGTTAAAGGTTTTAGAGCCAGATAGTTTGCTTCAAAATGAAGAGAGTGCACAGAGAGATTACTTAGAAAAAGCAATTCAAATTAGTGAAGAGATGCAGACTAGCATTCAACAAAAACTCCAAAGGGCTGACCCTCGTCACTCTAGTCGCAAGAGAAAGCCCACAGAAAAAATGGTTATATTTCAAAGAGAAGAAGCTCAAAGGAAGGAAAAAAGGCTAAACTATTTGTATGATCAGTGGAAGATCCAAGCTCGGGAAGTAAGAGAACAGCTTAAGACAGACATTACAGAAAGCCAACTATCTGTACTGATTGATGAACTTGAAAAAAGAAAAGTTGATGTCATAGCCATTTATGTAGCAATTCGAAATAACATCACACCATCTTCAGATTTAAGACGCAGAGTAGATGCATGGGAAGCAGTGACGGCTGACATTACCAAAATTGCATATGAGAGGTTAGCTGGCATCGATGGTGAGTTTAATGCTGAAAGAGAAAAATGTTGTCTTCGCCAGCTTCTGCATCATGAATATGCTAGATCCATGTATGGTTCTACAGTCTCAAGAGTAAGCAAAAGATCCAGCAACAATTCTGTAACTTCATGCATGGCAGCAAAACAGGCAGATGCTGCAGCAGAGTTAGCAGCAAAGGAGGCTGAATTTACAGTTATGCTGGAAGAAAAGAGACAGCAGGAAAGAATACGGCAAATAGAAGAACACAAAAGAAGGGAGCTAGAGACTCACAAGTGTGAATTAAAGTGACTGAAAGCTGAAAGGGGTTTGAGAGCAGCACGTGCTAGGCTGGAAGTTTACAACCATGAGGCTGCAATAGAGGGGGCATTCCTGCCAATTGATTACAACATAACAGAACAAAGGCACATTCCTTCATCAGTCACCTGTCAGTCCTCCAATGAAGTAACATCTCCTCACGAAAACACAAACTTGTTTGTGCAGGCCTTACAAAACAGCATAACACTGAATAGGCTTCCAGTGCCCGAGCCATCTGTTTTCAGTGGAGATCCACTTCGTTTTATTGAGTGGAAGACCTCCTTTGTATCGCTTATTGATGGAAAGAACGTTTCTTCAGCTCATAAGCTTTACTATCTAAGGAGATATATAGCTGGTCCAGCTCGTAAGATCCTAGATGGAATATTTTACAGAAGTGATGATGAAGCTTATCAGGAAAATCGGAAACTTGTACAAAAACTACCTGATTGGGTAGTATCTTGGTAGAATCGCGAGGTTACACTAACCCTAAAAGAGACTCAAGATTTTCCAAGCTTAAGGAATTTGCAGCTTTTCTGTCAACAGAAGCAGAGATTGCATGTAATCTGATAACCTCTCTAATTGCTCTTCATGCTTCGGAACATAAAGATGAGAAACAAAATCTCAGAGAAACCAAGAGAAACATGGCCAGTGTCCTTAACACTCAAAGTGTTAGTGAAAACCGTGATAGTCAAAGTTGGACTAAGATCAGTATAGGATCTCAGCGTATATTCTGCAGTAATGATGGTCATCAGCTCCATAGCTGTTTAGGGCTGATGTCCAAGACTTTGGATGAGCGACGGAAATTATGTGCAGGAAAGGAAACTTTGTTATAGGTGTTTGATTCCTGGACATAATGTAAAAGAATGCTGTCGTCGTCACTCCTGTGACCTCTGTAAGAAAATGCATCCCACATGTCTTCATGATAGTAGTTATGTGCCAAGGGCAAGAACATCAACTTTTGAAACCTCAAATGAAGTTAATAGCAATGAAACAACTACTGCAGTAGCGCTCACTGTGACCGAAGGAAGACATTCTACAATTACCTCCATGGTTGTGCCAGTCTGGGTGTCATCATGTAGGCACCCAGATGCTGAAAAACTTGTTTATGCTTTGCTTGATACTCAGAGTGACACTGCATTTGTAGACCAAGGCATAAGTGATGCACTAGAAGCAGATAAATTTCCAGTGAAACTAAAATTATCTACCATGATTGGAAGAGATACACTTGTGAAGAGTGAAAGGGTCTTTGGACTTTGTGTGAGAGGTTACAACTCCCAGGTTTATTTTGAGCTTTCTTCTGCATACACTAAAGAATGCATACCATTAAACCGTTCCCACATTCCTACATGTGAAACAGCACAACAGTGGAATCATTTGTCAAAAATTGAAAATGAAATCCCACCACTGCAAGACTGTGAAGCTGGGCTTCTTATAGGCTACAACTGCTCAAGAGCATTAATACCTAGGCAGGTAATTGAGGGTGAAAATGAAGAGCCTTATGCAGTGCGCACTGACTTAGGATGGAGTATTGTAGGGCCCTCATCACCACATATGGATTCACCTAGCAATATACGTCTGTGCTATAGAATCACAGTTAAAGAGCTTCCCCTGATGACACCTGCAGATGCAATTCATGTTTTGGAATCAGATTTCAAAGACACCAATGAGGAGGAAAAAAAGGTCTCAAGATGACATCCTTTTTCTGAGAAAATTGCAAGAAGACATTAAGAAAAACAGCCTTAACCACTATGAAATGCCCCTACCATTCAAGAAGAGACCCAGTCTACCAAACAACAAGTCACTTGCAATTATTCGGCTTGATCATCTGAAGAGGAAATTGCAAAGAAATGATATGTACAAGGAACACTATGTGAGTTTCATGGAAGACATCATAGAAAAGGGTGATGCAGAGAAAGTCAAAGATGAAGGTAATGAAGGTGAGACTTGGTACATTCCTCATCAAGGCATTTATCATCCTAAGAAGCCAAACAAATTGCGTGTTGTGTTTGATTGTTCTGCCAAATATAAAGGAACCAGTCTCAATGACCATCTTCTCACTGGGCCTGATCTAACGAACAGTTTGGTTGGAGTCCTTATTCGATTTCGTCAGCACAGTGTTGTTCTTATGTGTGATGTAGAAAAGATGTTTCATCAATTTAATGTATGTGAGCCTGACAGGAATTATTTGCGCTTCCTTTGGTGGAAGAATGGAAATCTGCACACAGACCCACAAAAGTTTTGAATGAAAGTACATTGTTTGGTGCTGCTTCTTCTCCTGGATGTGCCAACTATGGGCTGAAACATTTAGCAAAAATGAACAGTGTTCTATATCCTCTAAGCTCCCAATTTATCCTAAGAAATTTTTATGTGGATAATGGAATTACAAGTGTTAACAGTACAGAACAGGGCATGAAGCTTGCAAAGGAGACTCAAGAACTTTGTGCCAAAGGTGGTCTCCGGCTACACAAGTTTGTTTCAAACAACACAAGAGCGAAAAGGGGAGCGAAGGTGCGATCGTGAGTGCAGATGTGGATAGCTCGCCGATTGGAGAGGATTACCTGAAACTGGAAAAGGCCGGGAGGTCCGCGGCTTCAGTTACGCAATTACGCGGGACTGGAGCAGCAGGGACACCGCTTCAGCAGAGTCTGCTGCTTCATCTACGGTACAAGAAGGCACATTTGAGCTATCTGAACTGAAAGTGTTGCTCGCTGAGCTCACGCAAGATATAAAGAAAAGCGAGAAGGCTAATGAGAAAGCAACGGCAAAGGCACTTGAGAGACTGAAACAGGAATTAAAACAGGAGATGAAACAGGCCAATGAATGTCTGCGACAGGAAATCCAACAGGAAATCCAACAGGCAAATGAAAGGCTGCGTCAAGAAGTACAACTTGAACTTCGACAGGTGCTGGGTAAAATTGAAGAGCGCATTGAGAAAAACTCGGTTAAACTGAGCACGCTTGCTGATCAATTGGAGCATCTTAGTGAGACATTCACGAATCGGATCGAAATAGCCGAACATCTAGCTGCCAGTGCCGAGGAAAGAGCAGTAAATGTCAGTTCGGAATGTAAAAAACTCGGAGAAAAACTTGGAGACAGACTGGCTGCTTTAGAAGATGGGAGTAGAAGGTATAATGTCAGAATTGAAGGCCTGCCGGAGAATCGAAAGTTTAAACCCTGTGAAATTCGCAACTGAACTTTTTCTAAAATAATCGGGGGCGACTTTAAAGCAGAATCTGAGATAGCAGCGCTTACGCGTCGCTGATCAAACACCGTCAGACCCGACCAAGATCTTTTATAGTTCGTTTTGAACGATTATCATTTAAGTTAGAGGTGATGGAACTCCTCAGAAAAAGGAAGATATTATATATGAAAATTGCCACATTCGTCTTCCCTGACTTCTCTCCAGAAACAGCTATCAAACGCGCCGCCTTCTATAATATTAAACAGCGGCTACGGCAAGCCAATGTCAAATACGGCCTCCTGTATCCGCAAAACTGAAAGTGGAATGGCAGGGGCATTTCTATGTTTTCGCTAGCAAGGAGGAGGCAGAAAATGAATTAAGAAAGCTGATCCCGGGACTATTCTGATACATAATTGTGAGTCATGGCGGTAAATGATAAAGCTAGGATTAATAATCTACTGTCTGATCTATTTGTTTTTAAAATACGGGTTTTTTATCAGCATATATTCTCATATTCTTATATTATTATTACTTACTTATTACTTATCATTACTTAGTATTACTAGGGCTAAATGTTTATGTTTTATTGTGCTTAATTACGTTTTCCTCCTCTTTTTCTTTTCTAATTATTTCATGTGTACCCTAAATGAGACTGTTCAATATCATACCCTTGGTTTGCTGTTATTGCTATTACTGCATTAAGACTTGTTATGCTTGTTTTGGACACATCTTTAACACCATCACCTGGGTTTATTATCTGGGGATATCATCTTAATGCACTAAAATTGCTGAAGATTATATATATATATATATATATATATTAAGTGCAAAATATATATTTATATATATTTTTTTTTTTTTTCTTTTTTTTTCTTTTTCCTCTTTTAAAGACTATATTGGTAACAGATATCTCTATCTTTTAACCTTAAAGCGCCACTGCATGGGGGCTTGATGTGCTTTGGACGTGCTCTGTCTCTGGGTATGTCAGAGGACTGGGACTGCATGAAGTGGGTTTTAGCCTCACCTGGGGAGGCAAAAAGGGAGGGTGGGGGTTAAGGGGAAGAGAAAGAGAGCAGGCTTGATCTATATCTAATCTATCATCTCAATCTTTATAATTATAACTATCAACGTAATAATAAGCTGCATGGCAACAACTCTTGGGGAATAGGAAATTAAGACCTAAACTATTTCACTTCCAGTTAAGACTATAAAATGACATCAAAAACTCAGAATCAGTGTCTTCATGATGGGACAGTTAACTTCGTAAGCTGGAATGTTAAAGGCCTGAATCACGAATTAAAGAGAAAGAAAGTACTTTCTCACCTAACAGGTCTAAATGCTAAAATAGTATTTTTACAGGAAACCCACTTACTAAGTAAGGATCAGTTCCGGCTGCAAAAGACTGGACTGGCCAAATGTTCCATTCTAGTTTTACAAAGAAAACTAGAGGGGTGGGAATTCTCATACATAGAACAGTACCATTTGTAGCATCAGATGTAGTATTGGATCCTGAAGGGAGATATGTGATGGTCATGGGAGACTTATCTAACTGTAAAATGATTTTGATAAATGTTTATGCACCTAATGTTGATGATAAGGAATTTATACAAAATTTATTTGCATCCATTCCCAATCTGAACACTCATAAACTTATAATGGCTGGGGACTTTAATTGTGTTCTAAATCCACTTTTAGATAAGACTTCCTCCACAGGGGAGCGGCAACTAACACCGCAAAGATAATTACAAAGTTTATAACTGATCACAACTTATCAGATCCCTGGAGGTTTTAAACCCAAATTCAAGAACATATTCTTTCTACTCACCAGTACATCATTGCTACTCAAGGATTGATTACTTCTTTATAGATAATAACTTCTTGCCTAAGATTAAATCTTGTAAATACGATGCTATTGTTATTTCAGACCATGCTCCGATGATCTTGGAGCTGAAATTACTAAGCCCCATACACTCACCCGCAGATGGCGTCTCAATCCGCTTCTATTAGCTGACGAGAATTGTACTGAATTTATATCCAAACAAATTGAATTCTTTCTAGAGACAAATACATCCCCTGAGATCTCTGCAGGAATACTCTGGGAAACTCTTAAGGCCTTCTTAAGAGGACAGATTATCTCATATCTTTCCCACAGAAATAAATCCGAAGCGAAGAAAGTAGCAGAGATAAAAGCGAAATTACTAAAATAGATGAAGAACATGCCAGACTACCAAGCGAGACTCTACATAAGAGGAGGCAGGCTCTACATTCAGAATTAAACCTCTTGACAACTAAAGAAACCGAACAACTAATTTACAAATCCAGACATCATTATTATGAACATGGAGAAAGCTAATAAGCTTTTAGCGCAACAAATTCACAAGCAAGATGTGCATAGCGCAATCTCGGTAATTACTAACACGAACGGAGATAAAATCATCGAACACAAAAATATAATGTACACTTTTAGAGACTACTATAAATCCCTATATACTACTGAGTTTAAAGAAGACAATATACAATCTAATGCATTTCTGGATAAATTACAGATACCACAAATTGACGCTATTAGTGTGGAGGAGCTCGATAAACCTCTGTCATTATCAGAATTACTGGATGCTATAAAGTCACTCCAAGGTGGAAAAGCAGCAGGCCCTGACGGCTACCCTGCAGAGTTTTACAAGAAATTCTCCGCTCAGCTAGCTCCCTCCTATTAGCAACATTTACAGAAGCCAGAGATAACCAATCTCTTCCACAAACCTTTCGCCAAGCACTAATCACTGTCTTTCCAAAACAAAATAAGGACTTATTACAATGTGCATCATACAGACCAATTTCACTTCTGAATAACGACGTTAAAATACTCTCTAAAATCATAGCTAGAAGGATGGAGAAAGTGCTCCCCTCAGTAATATCACAAGACCAAACTGGATTTATTAGGGGCCGACACTTATCTTCAAATCTTGACGCCTGTTTAATGTAATATACTCACCAACTAAATCAAACACCCCAGAAATATTATTATCATTGGATGCAGAAAAAGCATTCGACATGATTGAATGGAAATACCTTTTTACTATTTTGGAGAAGTTTGGGTTTGGCCCGAACATTTGTGCATGGATTAAATTACTGTATACTAACCCAGAAGCTTCAGTTTGCATCAATAACATTTGCTCAGACTACTTTAAACTAGAGCGTGGCACAAGACAAGGATGCCCTTTGTCACCACTGCTGTTTGCAATTGCCATTGAACCACTGGCAATACATTGTCGAAATACTGATCAGATAAAGGGGATTAGCAGAGAAGGACTGGAACAGAAAATCTCATTATATGCAGATGACATGGTACTGTATATATCGGACCCAGAAAATTCTGTGCCTGCAGTCTTAGCAGCACTCACAGAATTTCAAAAGCTCTCTGGTCTCAGAATTAATCTGAATAAAAGTGTACTCTTTCGGTGAATTCTCAAGCATATAATATTAGATTAGACACCCTTCCTTTTATCATTGCAGAACAGTTTAAATACCTCGGGGTAAACATCACAAGTAAACATAAAGCTCTTTATCAACAAAATTTCGTCGTCTGCATGGAAAAAATTAAACAAGACTTGCATAGATGGTCAACCCTTCATCTCACACTAGCTGGAAGAATTAACACTGTTAAGATGAATATTCTTCCTAAGCTCCTTTTTATTTCAAAACATACCAATATACATTAATAAATCGTTCTTTAAGCAATTAGATTCAACAATAACCTCATTTATTTGGAATTCTAAACATCCACGCATCAAAGAGCGACCCTACAAAGACAAAAGGCAGAAGGCGGCATGGCTCTACCTAACTTCCAGTTTTATTACTGGGGGCAAATATACAGTCGATAAGAACCTGGACACAAATAGAAGAACATACACAGGCATGGACCGCAATAGAAGTAAAATCCTGCAGTACTTCTTTGTATTCCTTGCTTTGTGCTCCAATAAACACACGTTATCGGCAATACACTAATAACCCAATTGTGCTCCACTCACTTAGAATCTGGAACCAATGTAGAAAGCATTTTAAGACGGAGAAGCTTCTTTCTGTGGCACCTGCAAAAGAACCACCTCTTTCAACCCTCACAAACATATGCAGTTTTAATATCTGGAAAAATTTGGAATTAACTTGCTTAGAGATCTTTATATAGACAACGTCTTTGCATCCTATGAACAATTACATTCCAAATTTAACATTCCAGCTACAAATTTCTTTCACTATCTTCAAATCAGGAACTTTGTTAAACAGAACCTTCCAGATTTTCCTCATCTTGCACCCTCATCCACGCTGGAAAAATTATTGCTCAATTTCAAGGAGTTAGACTCCATCTCTACAATATATAAAATCCTTTTACAATCCCTTCCTTTCAAAGATCCAAGAGGACACTGGGAAAATGACCTCTCAATTAATATATCAGAAAAGGAGTGGAAAGTAGCAATGCAGAGAATTCACTCAAGCTCCATATGCGCAAAGCATACAATTATACAACTCAAAATTATATATCGAGCACATCTGTCTCGACTAAAACTCTCAAAATGTTTCCAGGGCATGATCCAACCTGCGAGCGTTGCAACCAAGCCCCAGCCTCACTAGGTCACATGTTCTGGGCCTGCTCCAAATTAACATTATTCTGGACAAAAATTTTTAATTACCTCTCAGACAGTCTTGGACTCACAATCCCTCCTAACCCATTAACAGCTGTGTTTGGGGTTCTTCCAGAGGGTCTTAAAGTGGAGAAAGACAAACAAATTGTGATTGCATTCACTACACTGTTGGCACGCAGACTTATTCTGATAAACTGGAAGAACCCAAACTCTCCTCTTTTAAGTCAGTGGGAAACTGATGTGTTATATTATTTAAAATTGGAAAAAATCAAATACTCAGTTAGAGGATCTGTGCAGACTTTTTTCAAAACATGGCAGGATCTAATCAGTAATATTTTGAAATGATTTTATAAAGCACAGAGAATTTGTTGATTTAGGTATTTTTAAAAGCCTTAAATTTTACACCGTTTGGCTTGCTCTCTCTCTCAAGGGTGGGGATCGATCTGTTCTTAGCATAATTCTTTTTTTTTGTAAAAACTTGATTGCTATGTATTGATTGTAATAAAATTAATAAATAAAAAAAAAAAACAAAAAAAAAAAAACACAACTGTCCTAGGCAACATACCACCTTCTGAGCGTGCAATTGATGTAAAAAATTTTAGTCTTGCATTTGATGACTTGCCAATAGAAAGAGCTTTAGGAATTCAGTGGCATATTGAACCAGACTGTTTTAAATTTAATTTTAGTCT
This sequence comes from Polypterus senegalus, assembly GCF_016835505.1. Classification (NCBI taxonomy): domain Eukaryota; kingdom Metazoa; phylum Chordata; class Cladistia; order Polypteriformes; family Polypteridae; genus Polypterus; species Polypterus senegalus. Next base: position 92,028,526 of record NC_053158.1, read on the forward strand.
CAAGGGCCAGCCTGAAACTCGTCGGGGAATTTTTTCCACTATTGCCTCTTTGTATGATCCTTTAGGATTTGTAGCTCAGTTCGTTTTTAATGGTAAAAGAGTTCTCCAAGAGATGTGTAGAAGGGGCATAAGCTGGGATGACACCCTGCATAACGAGCTTCAGCCACGGTGGGAGCTTTGGAAGAATGATCTAATTTATTTGAACCATGTAAGCGTCCCTTGTAGTTATGTTCCTGCCAGCTTTGGAAAGGTTGTACAGGTCAAGCTTCATCATTTTTCGGACGCTAGCATTTGTGGATATGGACAGAGCTCATACTTGAGACTTAAGAATGAAATTGGAGATGTTCATTGCACCCTTGTTATGGGAAAGTCACGTGTCTCTAATACAAAGGTTATAACTATTCCCAGGTTAGAATTGATGGCTACAGTGATCTCAGTTAAGATTAGTAATCTCTTGAAGAATGAACTTGAGTATTCTGATATTGATGAGTTCTTCTGGACGGACTCTAAGGTGGTTTTGGGATATATTAACAATGAGGCACGCAGATTCCACACATTTGTGGCAAATAGAGTACAGAGGATTCATCTTAGCATGACTACTCAACAATGGAGATATGTCCCAACTACTGAAAACCCTGCTGACCATGCTTCTAGAGGTCTTACTGTTTGTGGACTGCTTTCATCAAACTGGTTTACAGGGCCCAAATTTCTTTGGGAAAGAGAATTACCTTCACTCTCAGATATGATCCCAGAACCTTCAATTGGAGATCCTGAGGTCAGAGTATCACAAGTGCTGACCACAACAGCCACAGAGCAACAGAGCACATGCTGTTCAAGCTGTTGCACGGATTCTTAGAAGAATTCAAAAGGACAAATCAGATGGAATTTCCACAGTAACAGAAAGGCAGAATGCAAAGAGTCTTATAATAAAAACACTGCAGAAACAAGTTTACGGAAATGAGCTAAAGATACTTAAAACAGGAGTTCAACTGCCTTCACATAACAGTCTGTTTTCTCTTGATGCCTTTATAGATAAGGATGGTGTGCTCAAGGTGGGAGGAAGACTTAGCAGGTCTTCTCTTCCTGATTTGCTGAAACATCCCACAATTCTGCCCAAGAACCATCACATCACAACTTTAATAGTTGGTCATTGTCATGAAAGGATCAAGCATCAGGGAAAGTTCTTACAATTAATGAAAGAAGATGATCTGCCTAGAACTGAATGGCGTTTAGATAGAATAGTAGAGACCAAAATTGACAAAGATGGACTTGTAAGGAGGGTCAAAATTTAGGTAAAAAAGGAGAACGGCTTAGCAAACCATCAGTAGTTGAACGCCCTATTCAGAAGCTGGTCCTTTTGCTGGAGACTGGCTAAGATCTGCTCCCCAACCCTTTCCAAAACTTGACCTTTACCTCTTCAATTAGTTTGCTATTTCATTGAGCTTGTTGTTTAGTTTATAAATGCTGTCATCAATTATCTGTCATTGTTGAAATCATTTTATTTAAATCTATAATGATTTGGTGGGAGTGTAAAGGACACATGACGCTTCAGTAGGGCTTGAATCACAGCGTTTGCGTGACTTTATTTTGATACTTTTATTTTGGGTGTCTTTGGTTTGCATAATTAATTGTGCAGTTTTGCCGGGAATAGGAAAAGGAAAATGGCGACATATGGGGTTAACTAACAAGCATCTCGCTGAAAAGTGAACAAGGTTTTAATTTTTCTGGCTTATATGTAAAACAAAGGTTACGAATGTTTATGTTAAGTTATTTACATGCTTTTTATTTTGTACTTTGCCTTTTATAGCTCTTATGGTGTGTTTATGAAAAAGGTCACGGAAACGATAATAAAATTCATAAACCTCAGTCTTAGAGTTGACCATCATTCAGCCGGGGTTGCTACACAGGTAGCTCACACTTAGGAGACTTGGCTTGAGTTGGGTGAACTTTTTGCCCTAGGTGTGCTCTGTCAAGTTTAGGATAGCAGGCTATTTGGTGCTTGTGCTGATTGACACATTTACAAAATAAAAGACGCTGATGGAGATTTGTGAGGGGATTGAAGGTGGGCCGGGATTACAAGTTTTTGCGTAGGCTTCAGGGATTCTAGTGTTAATAACTGATAATATTCTTCCATATTGTTTTGTGTTTAATCTCCGCCATTTAAAACAATACAAGATCTGTAGATCCTCCATTATAGACATGTCCATCAATTCATAGTAAAAGTTAAGAAATGGTACATTGAGTGAGGCTAAAACACTGGCATTCCATGTAGCTACTCAGAATCTAAAATAAGATAATTTCCATCTCCAGGTTTTATTAGTTACTATAGTTGACTCTAACAAAATGAAGGAGCTTTTACATAATCTTCTCCAGTTTTGGTTGCAAAGGATGCAACAGATCTATACCTAGAGCAGTATGCTGGGGCTCAAAATGCTGTAGAAGTTTTCTAAATCAAAGACTTTGACAAAAGACCTCTGCTAATGAAAAAGCTTTACCTGAAACATAAACTCTCGAACTGCTCTATTTGTTAGTAGAGATTACATAATGAAAAGTACAGCAGTTACCAAAGTAGGGAATTGAATGTTATGCAAGTTCACTTGTTGGCAGAGTTTTCATACTTACCATGAAAGGTTAATTAAAACATTACAATAACAACTCTCATTACTTCTCTAATCAAGAAAACAAATAAAGGGCTTCTGTGGACTTCTGAGGTCTTCAAAGCTATCAGTCAATTAAATAAAGTAGATTTTGTAAAACAGATAATTAAAAGAGTTGAATGTTGCTATCTTAGTTAATGTCAGTGGTAAGAAACCATTTATTAATATGGTCAAGCAGTGGGCGTTCAGTAAAGAAAAAACAAAGCAACAAAGCAAAAACCAAAGCAACCAGGCTGCCATTAAACCTAATACTTTCTGTAGCCAGATGCCGTAACATAATCTATCCCATAACCTGCTGTGAGATCACTGAGTAGCACACCTATTTCAACTGAAGTATGTAGATAAGAGAGTTCAGAAAGTTGAAACAAACTAACAGATGGTACCTAAGAAGGTAAGAGATCAAAAAAAATAATCAGGAGCTGGACCTTACTCTTTACAAATTATAAATTAAAAACAGGTTGCATTTAACTAGCATATCTGAGGACCTAAACATTTATTTCATACCATAGGATTTTGACAAAGTTGAAATCTATCAGACATTCTGGATTTAGATCCATGATGTCTATGAAATGAAACTGTCAAGAAAAGATACTCAGTTCCTTGATTCATTATCAATTTAGAAAGGCCAATTTATTGACTAATGGCTTCCTATTTTTCAAGTAAAGAAAATGAAATAATATTATAAACATACCGTACCCACCAATGATTATTCTAAAAGAATCAAAATTCCTTTCTTGTTTTCACCTTGCTGAAATTTTAAACATCTCTGCCAAGAACACAGCTTAAAAGTATGATTAAATAATGTAAAAAAGAAAATAAAAGTAAACCAAAATTTCAATAACTGGTTGACAGTGTTCCATAAAAATAGCATGGTTATACACTAATCACATTTATCCATCTTCCAAACCAGCTAATCCAGAGCAGGGTCCCAGGTCAGCCGGAACAATCCTAACAATAACCAGGCACAAGGCGGCAACAAGCCCTGAATGGGTTGCAAGCCCTTCACTCAAATCCACTTATACCAACTGACAGTCATGGGCACCAGAGCCTATCCAAGCAACACTGTACACAAAGAAGGAATCAGAAGTGGGATTCAAAAACAGAATGCAAGGCCCATGAGGCAGTGACACTACCCACAGTACCATCATGCCACCTGATAACTTGTTTACATTTTGTGCAATTTAGGTAAATAATTCATCAGACATTTATACAATTTTGTGTAAACCTAACACAATAAAGTTAACTGTTATAATATAGTAATACAATTACAAATTTATTGCTGAACTGCAAATTATTTGTGGAAGGAGAAGGAAATGCTCTTACATATAACAATAACAACAACATATTTGTATATAGCATTTTTCAGGAAAAGATGAACCCCGCAGCACTAAACATTTCAAGGAACAGTAGACCTTTACTTAGTATAATGCATTAATTGAAAATTCAGACGGCAAATATCAGACATATACAGTATAACTGAAAGACCCGAGTTTGTGTTTATGGAGCACTCCACTCTGTTCATGTTCAACCACAGCCACTAGATGGTCCATGCATGCTGTTTAAAAATTTTTGTTGTGCTTGCATACACCTCACTACAAAAGCCTGTGTGCAGCAAATGCCACCATGCAACAACAATATCATGCTAATGACACAGATGAAGAGACACAATGCCGAATGGAAGAAAACACCATGGCTTAACAACGTGCAAGTGAAACACCTCATCAACAGAGGGCAAGGCTTGAAGTTTTCAATAAAAACATCGTCTATCTAGAGGTATTTTCTCAAGACAAAGATTAATAGAACTCACATGCTAGCAATACGGCTAAGATATGGTATCACCATTGTCATCTTATGAAGGCCAGTAGGGCAGCAAACACAGGTGGGTCCATGTCCTCTGCACTGGGTAATTCTTAGAGTTAACTGATGCCTCTCCATGTTCATGAATATAGTAAAACTGCTAGGGAGTCTTCAGGTTTTTTTTTCCCATGAAGACCACACACAGCTATATTGGTTGTTTCAGTTTACAACAGTGAAAAAGTTGTCTTAGAGTCATTACTTGTTATGCTTTTTTCCTTAAAAAAGACAAAGGAGAATTAATTCTTTTGCCATTCAATAAATATACTTTCTTCAATTGCTTATCAACAGTGAAAACACTTTGTGCAATGAAATTAATCTCTTATTTAAAAGATTAATTTCTAATGTGAACTGAACAATGGTTTATTCATTTGTTATTGCTTAATTCGAATCATGTTCACAAAGTGCCAGAAACCCACACCCATTCCAAGTAGCAATGAGTAGAATGCAAGAACCTACCATGAAGACAATGTCAGTTCATCCCAGAACACACTCAGAGGCATACCAAGTCAAAGCTAATATGCCACAGAATGCCCATACAAAAAGCGTTGGATAATTTGCTAATGCAGTCTCCTGGGGCCTCATGCATAACGGCGCGCGAAAAATTCATACTATAACATAGCGTACGGACAAAAGCAGAAATGTGCGTACGCACAAAAAAGTCCAGATGCATAAATACTGTTTGAACGCCCTTTCACATTCTTCCATCCATCCATCTATCCATCTTCTTCTGCTTATCCGGGGTCGGGTCGCGGGGGCAGCAGCTTAAGCAGAGATGCCCAGACTTCCCTCTCCCCAGCCACTTCTTCCAGCTCTTCCGGGAGAATCCCAAGGCGTTCCCAGGCCAGCCGGGAGACACGGTCCCTCCAGCATCTCCTGGGTCTTCCCCGGGGCCTCCTCCCGGTTGGACATGCCCGGAACACCTCACCAGGGAGGCGTCCAGGAGGCATTCTGATCAGATGCCCGAGCCACCTCATCTGACTCCTCTCGATGCGGAGGAGTAGCGGCTCTACTTTGAGCCACTCCCAGATGACTGAGCTTCTCACCCTATCTTTAAGGGAAAGCCAAGACACCCTGCGGAGGAAACTCATTTCAGCTGCTTGTATTCGCGATCTCGTTCTTTCGGTCACTACCTATAGCTCATGACCATAGGTGAGGGTAGGAACGTAGATCGACTGGTAAATTGAAAGCTTTGCCTTACGGCTCAGCTCTTTTTTCACCAAGACCGATGCATCTCTGCGGATGCCGCACCGATCCACCTGTCGATCTCACGCTCCATTCTTCCCTCACTCGTGAACAAGACCCCGAGATACTTGAACTCCTCCACTTGGGGCAGGATCTCTCCCCCAACCCTGAGAGGGCACTCCACCCTTTTCCAGCTGAGGACCATGGTCTTGGATTTGGAGGTGCTGATTCTCATCCCAGCAGCTTCACACTCAGCTGCGAACCGTTCCAGAGAGAGCTGAAGATCACGGCCTGATGAAGCAAACAGGACAACATCATCTGCAAAAAGCAGTGACCCAATCCTGAGTCCACCTAACCGGAACCCTTCAACACCCTGACAGTGTCTAGAAATTCAGTCAATAAAAGATATGAACAGAATCGGTGACAAAGGGCAGCCCTGGCGGAGTCCAACTCTCACTGGAAACGGGCCTGACTTACTGCCGGCAATGCGGACCAAGCTCTGACACCGGTTGTACAGGGACTGAACAACTCTTATCAGGGGGTCTTTCACATTCTTCCACTACATAAATCCCGGTCAGCGTGAAAAGTAACACACATGCACGTGCCTGCTGTCCCACCCCATCTCCTCCCAGAATCACATCTCTTTGAACATGCATATCAATATAAATAGCCCTTAAGCTCAGCGTTCTGTGAAAAGGCAATGGCTAAAGCACAGGGAAAAATAGAAGAATTTCAGAGAATACCAAGTGGAGGCAAGGAAAAACTTACTATTTTTTGGTTTAAACAGTGGTATAAACAACAAAAGGAAGTTGATCGAGTGACATAGAGTGTCGAAGAAATTCAAAGGCTCAAGTTCACTAAGTTGCACAGTGCCCGAAATAAAAAAGATGTTGCCAGATATCAGTCGCCGTAGACCACCGTCTGAGTGTCATAGAAAGCTTATTACGGTACAGAGAAAAAAAAAAGAGTGGGAAAAAATCACGAAATGTCAACTTTAATCTCTACATTTCCACTTTAATCATGTAGTTTATTTTGCCATTAAAGTAGAACATCATAAACTTCATCTTAAAATCATTTCATTTACTAGTTTCTCAAATCCCATCGTAACTAAAGTAGCACGTTAAATGTTTTTTTTTTGTATTTGATCTTCTATGTGCTCTATGAGGTAATTGTACTTATAAGTACAAAGCGTTCTACAAGGAGCAATTGATGGACTGATTGAGTGCGTTTATAGTTCTTCGGATGAAACTGTTTCTGAACCGTGAGGAAAGGCTGTGAAGCGTTTGCCATATGAGAGCAGTTCAATAGACAGCATGGCTGAGGCAGTGTGTGCTAGATGTTGTATACCGATAATTCTCTTTCCAGTCAGCTGCTGTAGAGCTGTGATTCCCCAATCAGATACAGTGATATAAATACTCCGAATGGTGCAGTGAGAGTAATATGGAAAACTCCTAACGGGAGCAGCTGAAAGAAGAAGAAGAAAAATGTGCAATGAGAATAATAACGCTAAAGCAGTTATGGTATTTAGAATAGTTTGACCATTCTTTGGACCATTATATTGTTACAGGTTAATTACAATCAGATGCATTAAACTAATAAACAATATGCAGTTAAATGTATTGCATTTATAAAGCCACGTCAGGGATGGGGACCTAAAAAAGAAAGGGAAACCACAATGGAACAGTAGCACTGCTTTGACGCTGGGTGCCGCCAGTTTGCAAAACCGAGCTGATAACTTGCGTACGCCAGGTTGGAGCTACCGTGAAAATGTGCATTGCTTTACACCAAGTTTAGGTTTTATACATCACGATTTGAACGTGAAAACGTTTGTACGCAACATTTTTGTGCATAAGCACCATTTATACATGAGGCCCCTGGAGATGTGAAGTAGCAGAGACTGTAAATTCAGTGCAAAATATTTAATGTACATTCATTGTAAATGAGATTGAAATCAACAAAATGTTGCTGACCTGCTATCCTTGCACAAAAAAAACAGTATCTTCTTACTAACGTGTCCCTGTTATGACGATCTTCAATTTAGTCCTAATGGATTAGGAGTGTTTTGCTTTATTTTATTTATAAGTTTAACACAAATTGTATTCTAAATATCCATCCATCCATTATCCAACCCGCTATATCCTAACCACAGGGACAAAGGGGTCTGCTGGAGCCAATCCCAGCCAACACAGGGTACAACGCAGGAAACAAAACCTGGGCAGGGTGTCAGCCCACCGCAGGGTATTCTAAATATTTGTTTGCTCAAATGGAAGAGCATGCTATAATTTAGACTGCCTGTTGAATTATACTGGTTAGCAATTAAAGACATTTCAAAAACTAATTAATAGAAACAGAAATTCAAAGAATATATGAATGAAGTGTACTTATATGTTAATTATGGTTGAACTATCTTGCAAATTTGCACAAATTGTAGAAAAAAGCAAATCATTTGCCTAGATAAATGTTTATTCTTCATTGTGGTGCAACGTAACTATTTCCATGAACATGGTTATAATTTACATTTTTCTCTAATATAAAGCAATGCATGTAAATAAAATTGAAATACTTGCCATTAAATGTATACAGCATGTCTGCAATATTTAGAGTAAACATGATACTTTATTTTGTTTTGTCAGCAGACATTGATCTTCATCAATATTAATTTAATTTTCAGTTATGTGCTGGTGAAACTGGATTGTTATCCAGCAATGCTCAAGCCTGTTAAAATGACTCAGAATAAATTTTACATTTTTTTATAATGATATAAGCAGCCTTTGCATGCATCACAACAGACTGCCTCGAGCAACCATCTAATATTAAAGGACCCGAGGCAATTGCCAAGAGCTTCTCCCAGCGTTCAGTTATTCCTTCTCAACTATGTACTGAATATGATTGATGAACTTTTGCTTTTACACCAGTCAACATAGTGTAGAACTTGCAAATCAAAACCCTGATAAATTCACATATTAAAACCCTGCAGAAAACCATTCTGGTTGCTGGTTGTCAGTTAGAATGCTGCTTAGAAGTGTATGCTATGGACTGATATCAATCACTTAACACTGTTACTTAGAGTGAAATTAAATTCCTGGATTTTCACATTGCCGCTTCTCTACATCCTCTAAGCAGTTACTTAATAATTTAATGCTTGTAAAAAGCTTTATACCATGCAGTTTGCTGCATATGGAGATTTTTGTAAAAGGAAATAATGAAATATGTGCCATATGTACAAAAGGTGTAATCAACAGTGTCCGTGTTGATCTGCCAGTGGATTCTGAAGCAAGCAAGGTAAAAATAATTTAAATGTTTTATTTCTATATTTGCTTTGTAATTTTATATGAAATAAGGTAAATGTTTTTAAAATGATATTTTTCTTTTTTTGATTCCCAAGGTTCTTCTGGTATATGGCAGTGCTGGATTCTTTGGTTTTATTTATATAAAATTTTGCATTTTGCATTTATTGTGACCACATTTTCTCAGTAATGTGTCTTCTTTTGATTAATGCCGTGTGGTCATCCAAGGAATTGAAGGTTCTGACAACAGAAGAATTTTGGGGTGCCCACACTGCCTCCCTGTTTACTCTCAGTTTTTTTAACAAAGATAAAGAATGAAAACAAAACAGTCGCCACATGAGTAGAGTCACTGCAACTAATTTGTCTCTGCTGTTAGGTCTATTGATGCGGAGCTCATTTGGTCAGGTTGTCCCCCTATTAAGCCCATGGATCAGAAGGTGCAGGGTCAGTTCCCCTCACTAGGCAGTTTCTCAGAACTGTAGATGAAGAAAATTACAAAACAATGGCAGCACCCCCTCTCGGCCCAGGGTGGTATCCCATACCTGTGAAGAGTTTGTATAATGATCCTCAGGTCCACATTCGTGACTGCCTTTAATAGTGCTATATCAAATACAAATCCATATTATTTTTGCAAGGCAAACTGATTTTCCCTTCACAGAGTTAATGGAGATGCAAAAAAAAAAAAAAAAAAGGAACAGAATAAAAAGTATTTGGGAAAAACGTAAAACTTACACATAGTGTTATAACTGTTGCTGCGTCTTTTCCAGGTTCCCAAAGTCAAGCAGCTACTGACTTGGCAAGGTAGGATCCAGCAGGAGTCAAACATAGTCCAATAAAAGGTTTAGTAAAAATTTAAAAAGGAACAAAAATTCAGAAAAAAGTTATCACACAGGCAAAATAAAAGACATAAAGGGAAAAAAAATATGTCTTCTCTATTTTGTTACAATTTTAGCTTTGTTTTGTTAAACTTCAGTTACTTTCTGTACTTAAAGGTTGTGTTATTTCCCAATGGCAAACTTACATAGGCTTCATTTAGTACATTCAGTTCATTCTGTACGCATGGTTTGAAACTGACTGCCTTTCATGCCTTACCAACTGCAAGGCAGACCATAAACTGGAACTAGTCCTAGGGACAACAAATAATTTGAATATTCGATTTATAATTTACCTTCTTATTTTAGTGGTTAAGTTACAAGAGAGCCTCCAATTGAATATGCATTAATATATAGGTATACATTTTTAAATTCACTAATTTAAAATAACCTAATTAACTAACAAATGTCTCTTACATATAACATTTAATTAACAGAATGCGAAAGACATTAGAAAATAACTAAAAATGTAAACAAATATAAAATGGATGTTCCTATTACAGCTTTGTAACCTACTGACCTCCGGTTAAAGTCACTGCTACCATCATAGCATGGTGAAAAGTAGGCCAGTGGAACATCCATGCCTGTTTGAAAAGTGTACAGCAGCAATGGACACTTGACAGTAATTAGCACTAATTAATAGTGTAGTATCCAGAGAAACCTATGAAGACACAGAAAAAAACAATTAAAAATTTCAAAGGCAATAACCGGGAAAGGATTTGAACATAGACTCTTCAGACCACTGTAGTACTCAGCACTTGGAATATCTCATTTATTCTTTCTGAGAATTAAATATTGTGATTTGAATAATACGTGGAAGCTTGAATGGTGAGTGAATTGTAGTGTTTTAAACTTGATATTTTAACTCATTAAATCATTTATCTTTTTTCCTTTTTTTGGATTTAAATATCATTTGTTTTAAGTATCTTGGGTATCATATTTTGCCATTAAATTACTTTAAGGAATGTGAAGATAATGTGTCACTCATAATGCTGAGATGTGTGAAATGAAGAACATGTTTCAAGTAGCTTACTTTTGCAAAGAAGAGATTGTCCTGTTTTTTTTTGTTTTTTTTTTTACTTCCAGGTGGAAAACCTTCATTAGCAGGCACTTTGACACTATAATCTTGCATCATTCTACTTCCAGACTTCAGTGGCTGTGGAAAGACTAAATCATGTAACTGTTAATTTTTTCATATTTGGAACCACGTGTTAATGGCAGGTGTAGAAATGAGGCAGAGTATAACTAAAATTCATTATCTCTTTGTTGTCACCTCAGCCTCTGCCTCTCAAAAATTATACTGTACCTTTTCTCAGAGATTTGCGCAACTTAAAATATGTTAATTTCTCAAATTTTCGAAATATATTAATATGCATCATATTTTTACATAAAATATTTATTCTCACTCTGGGGTATCATATGACCAAGTTCAACTCTATGCAGTTAAAGTGATTTTGAACTGCATTGGATGTTTGAGAGACATTTAATTGTACAAACCGGATTCCAAAAAAGTTGGGACACTAAACAAATTGCGAATAAAAACTGAATGCAATGATGTGGAGATGGCAAATGTCAATATTTTATTTGTAATAGAACGTAGATGACAGATCAAATGTTTAATCCGAGTAAATGTATCATTTTAAAGGAAAAATATGTTGATTCAAAATTTCACGGTGTCAACAAATCCCAAAAAAGTTGGGACAAGGCCATTTTCACCACTGTGTGGCATCTCCCCTTCTTCTTACAACACTCAACAGACGTCTGGGGACCGAGGAGACCAGTTTCTCAAATTTGTATAAAATGTATGGTCCATATAACTTAATTCTAAACTTTTTAGGAAATTATATTAATCAGTTAGTTTATCTAGTGTTTCCCAATTATTTTCAACATTCATTGAAATTACAAGCTGATACATTCACTGTAGGATCCCAAAATGTACATGAATTTGAACCCTATCTTAACATTCCTTCAGTATTAAACATGAAGTTAGTCATTAAAAGCCAGTTTCCTAAAAATACTTTCTAGACTGCCACACTATACTATGAAATATTTCAAAATGGACTGCCTGTTTTATCCATTAAAGAAGCTGAATTAAATCAAAATAAAAATGTTGACAAAATAAATTCCACTTTGTTGTTTCAGCTATACGTTATTAAATGTAAATATTTAGTTTGCACAGATTATACACTGAAATGATGTTTGAAAGGTAAGCAAATATGATTTAATTCCCTTAAATAAGTAGTGTCGCTTGGTGCAGAGCCATAGCATGGCAAAACGACACCTGGTGCCGAAATGAAAAATAGGCGCACTTCTTCAATAAAAATGGATACAAAAAATTTATTGTATTCACAAAGAAAACAAAATATTATTTTTGAATTTTATTTATTTACATAAACAAATTACAACACTTTAGATAAAATTAACACAATATATAAAAAAATAAAGATTAAGGACAGAACAACATGTGTGCCAAACACTTTGCACCCTATCAGGCTTAATCAAAATCTAATTAGCTTCAAAGGACCATATTTGGAACCCAGATATTGTTTCATCATAAATACAGATTGTATGCATCAAACTTCTCCACACTTATATGTGTTGTGGTGTGGTGGGGGAAGGGGCGAAAAGCAAAACTGTGTATTAACATAAAAAAATGTACAGTACAATATTTTCAAAAAAAATGGCAGAAGCACACCGAGAGCATAGAGATACGAGTAGATAGAGGATCATTATGAGAGCTTAATGACTGGTTTTGCATTGCGGTTCTGACAATAAATGTGCGCACATATTAGTGTGTTTACATATTAGTGCTGTGGTGGTCTTCAAGCAATGCGTCATTCTCATTGTTATTTTACTTAGAACTGCACATTTATTTCCAATAATTCGACTGCAATTGTAAAAGACAATATAAACATATTTCAATGTGCAAGTTGTTTACAAAATGATAAAAAGTAAAGGGAAATATCTATAAAAGTTTTACTAATTTTCAGTGATATTAATGTTTTTATTAATTTTTTTTCTTCTTGTTAACCCGAAACAACCACAAAGTTGATCAGCACCCTTCGAAGATTGGATCCTGGTGTGGGTGAGCCCTGGGCCTCAGCAAGTAAGAAGACCCTTTGAAATAATAGTCAGTCAGTCATCTTCCAGCCCGCTATATCCTAACACAGGGTCACGGGGGTCTGCTGGAGCCAATCCCAGCCAACACAGGGCACAAGGCAGGAACAAACTCTGGGCAGCCCACTGTAGGGAACACACACTAGGGACAATTTAGGATGGCCAATGCATCTAACCTGCATGTCTTTGGACTGTGGGAGGAAATTGGAGCACCTGGAGGAAACCCATGCAGACACGGGGAGAACATGCAAACTCCACACAGGGAGGACCCGAGAAGCGAACCCAGGTCTCCTTACTGCGAGGCAGCAGTGCTACCACTGTGCCACTGTGAAATAATAATAAAATATTTATTACCATTTACAAAGTATTTCTATCTTCATGAACGAAAAGAGTGCAAAGCATCTACGCAGAGATCAGAAACCAAAAGGACACCCCATGACTGAACTTCAAACAATGGGAAAAACTTCTGCTCCATTGCATTTCTGATGCATTCCTCAAGATTGGAACTGTATGAGCTCTGTGATATATATTAATTTAAAACATATTTGTGGCAATTTGTTGTATTTTGTTAATGGTTATCGTTCCGTTTGCATCTTTTCTTGTTTTAGGCATTGTGTCACAGTGGTTAGCACTGCTGCCTCAAAGCTCAGATAACATTTTCGGCCACAAAAATCAGTCCAAGAGACTCTTGTCTGGGATTCACAAACATTTAAATCACCATTGCACCATCATAAGCATTTAAAACTAGTTCAGTTCCTTTATTGACTTCAGTGTATTTCATGGAGATTGGAGAGGTTCACAAACATTTCTGTGATGTGAAGCGAACTCTGCAGGGATCACTAATCACTATTAATGAGTGTTATCTATAGTTTCCTCATACAGATGCTTTACTTAAACTGTTTGGTTTTGGTGAAAGCAAACTGTGATAGCTTGCTTTATTGAAATGCATATTTTATATGTCTGCCAAGGCATTTATTAAATTCATCATACTGTGGTATAATGTAATATAATTAAACAAATGCTTCTAAAGAGTACATGTATTTGTTCATTTTGTAATAATTAAGAACATCACATTTTGTTGAGTGCAGATACATATGTAAAGAGTAGTTAAGGAATATGTTTGAAAAAGAGAGCAACAAATGATAGATAGGGAGAGGAATTTTAGACAGGAAAGAAAAAAGTGCATGACCAAGGCAGACCAATTTTATTATTCTGGACGTAATCCAAAAACCAGAAAATGAGAAATGGATTGGCACAATTTCTTTCATGGCTTCTTCTCGTAAACACTAAACAGCCATTATTGGACCCTCTCAGAAGAGCAGCTCCATGGTTGTTAATTTGGTGAGACTATCACCAGAAATTAAATCATTAATACTATATGACACCATTTATTCACTTTGAGATTGCTTTTATCCAAAGCAACTTACAAATGAGATCAGCATAATTGTGTAATTGTGTGTCAGTCTGCGGTTTGTTTTAAAACAAGAGTTACAGAATGAGGATACAAAATTAACCATCACAAGTCAAGAGCTCTAAACTAAGCAGAAGAACACATGACTAGTTACTCTTTTCTTAGATACTAAGAAACTAATATCAAACCAATTATTAATTATAAATATATTCAAAGACAAGAGAATCTTCAAACACTTCTTAAACACAGTGAAAGAGTCAGCAGTTGAAATGGAGGTAGGCAGCTCTTTTCACCAATTAGGAGATAAACACAAAAAAAATTATTAAAATATAATGCCTGCCACAAAAAATGTATTAAGTTATAATGCCTGTGGTGATATCACCAGACGCTATTCACTACCATACCATAAGGGTGTGAGCAAGTATAAGACCTCACTAATGGCTCCATCTAGATAGGTAGTGATCCATTGACTACTCTGGAGGAAAGCTCATTTGGAGTGGCTTGGTAGCATGTAGGTACTTCTGCAACTAAAGAGTTGCACTAGTTCAGATGAGATAACAACAATGCCTAAACCAGAAGTTGTGCTTCAAACTCTGTTAGATATGGCTTGATCTTGTGGATGTTATACAATGACTCTGTATAAACATGAGACAACTACAGTGTGGTCAGTGAAGGATATCTGGTCATTGATCACCACCATAAGTCTGCATACTTACTTGACAGATGTTATTGATAATGAGCCAAACTTTGCAGGCATAGGGTTTTGAATAGACAGACTGGCTGTGACAGCAAACAGCTTTCTCTTTGCAAGATTAAGTTGGATATGGTGTTTCTTCATCCAAGTTGAAATGTCAGATAGATGGCCAAAATTCTAGGCAGGACCATGTTGTCTTCTGGAGGTATTTACAAACATATAAATACATGTTAAGCACTAAACAGACAGGAAACGTCTAATGTTTAACATTGCTATGTGGATTAAAAAGTATACACTCACGAAATTGTGTAATCCATTGTAATAATTCTAAAGAGTATTATTCCATGTGAGATATTTCTAAAACTTATTAAAGAAATGGATGACAGTGTATTAAAATTCCAACTTCTAAAGAAGCTTTGAAAAACAGATGTCCATTGAAGGCTGAGTTTAAAAAAAAAAAACATTCCCAAGAAAGGCTGTAGTGTTAGTTCTAATCCGGGGTTGACTTTTCTGTTTGTTCTTAGAGAAGTGTATATGGAGTGTGATATTAAACTGTAACACATTTACTCATCAATTAGGAGCTTTTATGATTACAAAGCTAAGACTTCCTACCAACATTTAGCCTATCTAAAGGTAAGCTTTTCTGCAGATTTTCATATAGTTTACGTGAAGGGTTGCTTAGTCACACTGTGCCTATAGTAGTTCAAGTTAGGAAATTGAAAATACATTACAATTGACAAACTCTAACTTGAAAGTAATGAAAAAATGTTTCTGCAGCAAGTTTTATTTATTACAGAACTGTTAGAATGATACAAAATATTTTCTATATATAAAAGTCTCTAAGGGTTTCAATTGCTTGCTCTTACCAGAAATTTGTAGGTATTTCAAAGAAGAAGGAAACTTGTGATATGACATATGACTTTAAGAATTAAATTGAATATCGGTGCCAGATTCTTAGTCAATAATAAACCACAGAGTTTTTGCTGTAAATACATCAATTTATACAGTTGACAGCAATGCACAATGTAATGCCTGCAAAGAGGAAGAATAAGAGATTTCTTTAATATAACTCATGTGTGTCCCAAGTAAATGGTGAATCTTGTTTCCCAAAAACCCATTGCCTGTATATCTGCTAACTAGCAAGATACTGTAGCTGCAAGTCAGGCAGTAAGTAGGACTACTTATTTTGAATCACTGGAGCAATGATATTCTCAAAAGGGAGTATTTTTGAATTTAAATGGTAATGTACAGTACCTTCATCTGAATAAAAGGACTGACATATAAACTATTGTACATTAAATAAGATATAAAATCTTTGGAAAGGTCTTAATTTTAACTCTTAAAACTCTTAACACTTCTTGTTTCCTTGTTTGATGTTGTTCAGAAGCACAGTGCAATGTTTATGAAAAGATTTAGAAAAATAGTTGATAATTATATAAACTTTTATGACAATGAAAATGGGTGGCACAGTGGCGCAGTGGGTAGCACTGCCGCCTCACAGTTAGGAGACCCGGGTTTGCTTCTCAGGTCCTCTCTGCGTGGAGTTTGCATGTTATCCCCATGTCTGTGTGGGTTCCCTCCGGGAAAACTCCTCCTCCAACAACATGTAGGTTAGGTGCATTGGTGATCCTAAATTGTCCCTAGTGTGTGCTTTGTGTGTGTGTGTGTGTGCCCTGTGGAGGGCTGGTGCCCTGCCCGTGTGTTTCCTGCCTTGCGCCCTGTGTTGCTTGGGATTGGCTCCAGCAGACCCCCGTGGAGGATTAGGATCTAGCGGACTAGATAATGGATGGATAGATGGATGTTTCAAATTCTGATATTTGAACTTGGAAATTCATGAAAAATAAGAATGTATAACATTTATCATTTAATATTCAATGAAGAGTGAAGAGTTTTTGCTAGAAATACTGAGATTTATATTGTTTGCAAAATAGGAAACCTTTAGAGTTTTTCTTTCAAACACTCTTAAGCAACAAGTTACTTATTGGTGAATAGAAAAAGAAGAAAAATGACCCTTTTCTCACATATCAGGTCTTAAAGCAAAAAAAAAAATGTATCATTTGCTCTATTGCAAGCTTCAAAATTAAAAAGTAAAGTAATGAAGACTCATTACTTTGGAGACATGTTGAGCATTAATTAGTGTTCCAACTGGTTCTCTTTTTAGAAAAACTACATATAGGCATATAGAAAACGCCTGTCTGGCCCTTAGAGGGAACACTGCTGTTGACTTTGTCTCCTTGTCAATTAAGGCTGTGTAGCCTAATAAGCATGGCAGGGTCAGCTATCTATAAAGAACATGTGTTTGAACATGGACACACACAAAAAATTGGTTGTAAATTGGAAAGTACTGTCTGGGAGTACTTTGAGTATGACACTTATAGAAACAAAAGCAAAGGTGGTTGGATTTTGCGAAACTCAATTAAAGGGAAAGAACCTGACAAATATATAAACTCCCTTTAACTGCTTTCATAAAGATGTCTATACAGAGGCTAAGGACTGTGGTATGCTGAAAAAAATAAAACTACTAAAGAAGTTAAAATGATATTGTAGGTTACATTGGTCATTACATTTTAACTCTCTCCCTGAAGAAAGCTGTTGTCGGATCACCTCAGCCAACTAAACACAAAAACAGAGAAAGTGTATTGTCACAGTTATTTATCCAATATCTTAGACGCAGTGGGATTTCACTGCCTTCATAAGGTACTATGAAGTACTTGATCCAAAGTTTAAAATGGCTAGCATTGCCAAAGTGGACAGTCTGCTCTTGGGACAAATGGACACTGCTGCCCCAACGAGTGACACACATTTTATGACTCTTTATGTAAATGCCTAGAGCAAAAAAAAGTCTCAGCAATTCTGCTTTAGGCATACTTATGTGTTTCTATAATCCTTTGCTATGTACACACATTTTGCATTTTGTTATCTTCCTAATATGGTAATTTTAAGCTAAAATTAAAATCAAAACAGAAATGGAAAAAATATTATTAAATTAAACTGTAAATTAAATAACAGGATAAAATAGTATAGAAATAAAAACTAACTTACAAAAATAGAACAAACAACCTCGCTCTAAATTATAATTTACTGTATGTCTGAAATTTTACAGAATATTTAGAGAACACAGACTTTCTGTCTTCTTCATATACTGACATGTTGATTTATAGGGATTCTTTATTCATTTTCAACCCAAAGCTGTAAAGAATGTGTTCCATGAGAGAAGCTAAGAGATGATCTCCAAGTGCTATGTGATGCCTGTCTGTCACCCATAAAGTTTTGTTTGTTTTCAAGTGCCAGTCACTGCCATTCATTTACCTTGATGTTTAAAAACTTCCTTGAACACAAAAGAACTGTGTGCATTAATTTCTGGCAAAGATTGCTGTTTACTGTTTCCTCCTGCATCTTCTTCAGATGCACTCATCAACCCATCTAAGCAGATTGTTGAGGAAATAGCAGACGTTTCTCTCACTAAAAAGTAGATATAATGAATATAATCACAATATTTTTAATTTAGTTTATTGTCCCCGATTCCCTCAAAATGGAAATGATATTTAGATCTGAATATTTCTAATTTACGGTTTCTTTATGATGTTTTGGAGAAAATTTTAATCTCACAATAAATACCTTTTTTAAGTAATGCAGCCTTTATTTAAATTGTAAGTCTAGCTTTTCTTCCATTCAAATACAGAAATAACCTTAGCACTTGCTCAAAATGATGCAAATTAGTCTCCACTGCAGAAAATACTATTGTATATTAAGCTGGTAGCTTTATTTAAGTCTATTTATCAGAGAGGTATGTATTACAATTCCAGTTTACTTTTTTTGTGTAATAAACATGAAGTAAGTAACTTGCTCTGAGTGTTTGACAAAGAAAAGAACCTGAGTTTGAATTAGATTTCCCCTTCAAGGTTGTTCTGCCCCACATGCTGTTAGCTGTTAGTATTATTTGTTGAACTGTGCTCCCCCTTTGTCTTCTCATTAACACACTGTTAGTCACAGTGGTGTTATAAATGTCTATGAAGATCATGTAAGGCATGTACTGCCGGTCCCATAGTGAACATTTAAATACAATGCTCTCCCTTGAGTGTCACGTAGGCGCGCCTTTTATTTCTTGTTTCGGTAACATCCAAAATGTATGTTTAAGATATATAAACCCCTGGGTCTGGTTAGTTGTGGTACACAGCAATGTGAGTCCCTGTCTATGTGCATCTCTTGTCACAATCCAACCCAAGAAATCACTCACTTTATTGTTGAATGTATACTGTCTGCTATGTACTGCTTTATAAACATATTCATATTCACATATTCCCCAACGTAATGACATGATACATTTTTAAAGTCTCACATACCATCTTCTGTGCCATCTTTTTTTTTGCTCCTTTATAACAGCATCGGAATGTGCAGCAGTGTATTTGAGCCACTGAGAAAAAATTAAGGACACAGTGAAATGGTCTATTTTGTGATTTAGTGAATATTTCGGTTTTAATCTTGAAATGTCCACTTTAACCTCATAGTTTAATTTATCATTTAAGTAGACCATCGTAAACATCATCTTAAAACTGACCCAATTCATAATCGTTACCTGCTTCTGGGGCTTCCTCCAGATCAGAGGACAGAGGCAAGCAGCAATAGATCACCACACAGAACACATTCAATTTATGATATTCCAGCTCTCTGCATATTGGGAATCCTTACTGAGGACACGCAGGTGATGGGTATAACACAGCAAGATACAGAGGACAGGAATATATGGAAAAAGATTTTCCTCTGTGGCAACCCTTAACAGGACCAGCCGAAAGAAGAAGATTTATATTTGATATCACATTCATGATGAACTGTATTAAAGTATGTATGTTACATTTTACAGATAAATCGTTAACTTCATTTAAATAATGAACACTGTTAATAATTGCACAATGTTGGGGCGGCACAGTGGCAGAGCAGTAGTGCTACTGCCTGGCAGGGAGTCATGTTCCTGGTAGCACTGCTGCCTCGCAGGGAGTCAAATCCCTGGTGTTCCCTGCCTGGAGTTT
Source organism: Polypterus senegalus (assembly GCF_016835505.1). Lineage (NCBI taxonomy): Eukaryota > Metazoa > Chordata > Cladistia > Polypteriformes > Polypteridae > Polypterus > Polypterus senegalus. The sequence continues at coordinate 92,048,630 of NC_053158.1, forward strand.
GCATGTTTCCTGGTGGGTTTCCATAGTGTGCTCTGCTTTCCTCCCAAAGACATGAAGATTTGGTGACACTAAAATGACACTAGTGTATGTGTATGCTTGTGTTCACCTTGCAATGAGCTGATGCTCCTTCCAGGAATTTTGTTTCTATCTCACGCCAGATGCTTGCTGGAAAGGGCGCATCCCTGTATTGGTGGATGGATGTAATTATTAAACACCCTTTTCAGAGATACTGTGGCAAAGTGTCCTTTGAATTTAATGGATGTTCCAGGCAATTCACAACACAGCGAAGATGAACGTTTTCTCACTGTGATATCTCGCACTGCCACCTGGTGGAATCTTCCAGAATTATGTAAAATGTGCACACAACTATAAACAGTACAATGCTTGCGTAGCAGTAGCGTCCGCTAGAGCACACGTCACGTAGCATGAAGTATAAACCTGGCCTGTGCTGAAGAGGTGTTGGATAAGGCCATGAAGTTTGTAGACTTTGAGAGTTACATGTTTATTAAACAAGGAGCTGCAAATCAGGTACAAAGAGGATATCATTTGTATCCAGTGTGATCTAAAACAACTTGTGACAATAAATGTTAAATATGCTGCATGTAGAATCTCTGGTAGGGAAGTACAGGTATGAGTGACACAGAGGTGGAAAAGACATAAACATATTTTCTATGAGGAAAACCAGATTTTCAGAGTAAGTAGTCAGGGAATGCCTAACAGTTTAAGTGAGCTGTTCAACGTTCCTCAAATTGCTGATTCTCTCCAATGAGAAATGGAGGTTAGAGGCTGATCAAACACTTAAGTTTATCTTTAAAGAAGAGTAAGTAACAAATTATGTATCAAACAAATATGAGAGATGTCCATTGCCCACTTTATTTTAGATCGAGGACTGTTATATGTGGTGACAAGGGATTTTGTAAGCAAAACTATAAGACAGGTACTCAGATGTGAAAAAGAGTTAGTCTCACGGTTGTCAAATTCACACATTTTTGGGAAGCACCAAGTTCAAGCTAATGATTGAAGTATTGTTTAAAAGAGTAGAATTTGGTATAGTCAGTCAGTCCTAAAGTTAAAAGGTAGCTGTCAGCTCAGAAGCTCAAATAAGCTACAATTTCCTTTACAAAAAAGTGAATTCAGCGAATGTGACAAAGTCATCCACCAAAATATTCATGCTCATGACAGTTCCTTACAAATTATTAGCATGGAATCTCACATTGCCATTCTCTTCTAAACTGATTAAGCAGTCATTGTAGCGTTATATGTGTAAAAAGATGAAGTATTAATGTGTATCATATGTAGTTTAATGGAAAGCTTTATCACAAGACTAAAACAGATGTTTTGAAATGTCTGTGTGAAGAAATCTTATTGATTTAGGTCATTTTAAGCTGTTTTGCCATTAACCCAGTTGGCTTACGTTAGGGGGCGGCACGGTGGCGCAGTGGTAGCGCTGCTGCCTCGCAGTTAGAACTCCTGTGTGGAGTTTGCATGTTCTCCCCGTGTCTGCGTGGGTTTCCTCCGGGCGCTCCGGTTTCCTCCCACAATTCAAAGACATGCAGGTTAGGTGGATTGGTGATTCTAAATTGGCCCTAGTGTGTGCTTGGTGTGTTTGTGTGTGTCCTGCGGTGGGTTGGCACCCTGCCCAGGATTGGTTCCTGCCTTGTGCCCTTTGTTGGCTGGGATTGGCTCCGGCAGGCCCCCGTGACCCTGTATTCGGATTAAGCGGGTTGGAAGATGGATGGATGGATGGCTTACGTTAGCCTCAAACTACATGAATTAACACAAATTCAAGGCAAGAGAACATGTCGAACTTAACAATAGTAGTTGCCCGCTGCCTCTGAGTATGTCAAACTATACAGCTACAAATTGCAGGAGATAACTGATTCACTCAAAACTTTTTATCACATTTCCAGGCATCTTCACCTGACAAAAGCATCATAAGATTATCTAATCTTCTTAGACAATTAAGGCAATGTTTTTACTTAGTCTAGTCATCTAAAATCACTGCTAATCTTTTTTTCTTTTTTTAAACAGTCTTTGCACAGGTGCTGGGAATGTCATGATCACCTCCAGTTGGCATATGATCACAACCAGTCCAAGAGAGAATGCCATATCTGTTTTTCATATGGATAATAAACAATATTACGCCTCTTTATAGTTCAGCATTTAACACTGTTGTATCATCAAAGCTGATTAACAAATTCCTCAATTTACAACTCAGCAGCACCATCTGGAACAGGATTTTGGACTTCCGAATTAAGAGATCTCAGCATGAGTGGACTGGCAACATCACATTCTCCACACTAACCCTCAAAACAGGTACTCCACAGGGTAGTGTGCTGAGCCCTCATCTGTATTCCATATTCACCTAGGTAATGTTTGTTTGTGCCTAAGCGCATACAATTTTCAATTACAAGAGCATTTTCTGGAGGTGGATTATTTAACAATATTTTACTAAAGATACAAGTGTTTAGGACTTTGTAAGTATAAGACTGCCTGACTTTGCATGTGGATCATGTAACACAAGAAACACAAAACTTTTTGATTGATGTTTCTGATATTGTTTGCTGTTGTCCGGAATTGGTCACTGGCAATTATTACATCAGAAATGTTATTATCTCCATTCTGCATGAAAAATTTAATGATTTGTTTTCTCTACAATCAATATAAACTACATGAGACAAGTGACATATAAATAAATATTGTTTTTGGGTGGAGCATTCCATTAACAGTAGAATCCCTGAAGCCTACAAAACAACTTGTAATCCCAGGCCACCTTATATTTCCTCACACATCATCATCAGCATCTTTTGTTTTGCAAATGTATCAAGCAGCACAAGCAGCAGGACACCTGCTATCCCATCCCCAACCGATGTAGTTTTAGTTGTAGACCAAATTCTGCCAGCTAAAGTCTGTTTATCTGGGTGTGAGGTGCCTTGAATTATATAGGTTAAATAATATATATAATATATTATTTGGAACACATACATTTCAGATGTGTTCTGTGTCTACAAAAATTTGTGTAAATGTAGGATGACAGGAAATGCAAGGCAAGAAATGTTGAACACATAGCTAAAACAGAAAACTTTTTTCATGTAATAGTACTAATAACAACATTTTGACATAAAGTGTATAATGTGTGAAGACTGAAGTCCAAATATTAAATAAACACTTTCACAAAAGACACAGATATAACAAAATAAGTGTGCTTTTTTTCCAAGAATTTAACCAAAGTAAAAGAAATTGGGATAGGGTATGGCACATCCACATATATGTCTGCTTGGCTGGTGTAGAGATAAGAACTGCTGTCTCTAAGTCGAGAGATGGCAAGTTCAATTCAGGGTCTTTTGTGCACTGAACTGTTTTGAGTAGTGAGCGGCTATTATTATTACTATTATAATAATAGTAATATATAATATATTAATAGTAATAGTATAATAATAGTTATAAAACAGGTGTAAATTTATGGTTCTTGTAAAAATTAGTATTTTCTTTTATTATTCACTTTTACTCTGCTCTTTCACGTTCATGCTTCCCCTGATCTGACACTGCTGTTTTCAAAAAAAGACGTGCTATAACAGAGGTGAAGTCAGATGAGGACGAGGGTTCTACATCGGAGAAAGAGAACAGAAGCCTTCCCCGCAAGAAACGTCCACTCACACATAAGAACAACACAGCTGCACCAGGCGTAAAGATGAAAGATGGTACTGTTTGGATACATCGAGAGGTTGGCTGTCATCCTACCAGTGAATCTACCACATGTATGTAATTCAACAAAACTGCAGGGCTTACAGAGCTTGTCAAGGTATCGTGCAAAGTCCTATTTGTGATTATGTTTTGTGATGGTCTTTAAACAAAAAACATCTATATGTTACTTATATAAAAGCCAGATCAAATATTACTTACCTATATTTATTTACTTATTTCCCTGCAGAGTAAAGTCAAAATAGACTGCAGAGCTTCCTGTGTTTGATTGACATGGGCATGCTGACAAGGTACACGTACAATGCCACGGATTATTCAGGAAAAGATTCCAGTCATCCCATGGGAGAAAGAATTTCTAAAGCTAAGGTCATAAAGCTTATGGAGCCGTTTCTGGACAAAGGCAGAAACGTAACAACAATTGCGTAAAATGCGACTGGTGTTTCCACCTGCAGCTAAAATCATTTTAGTGCAAATGTGAGAGAACACATAATTTAGTTAATTACGATCTGAGAGAACTTCAAGCAGAAGAGGTATAAGCATTAATCAAGAAAAGCAAATTGGTCCTTTCCTTCCTTAATTCCTTCCTACCCTGCAAGATCTGTCTTTGTGAACAATTATAACTTGTGCTGTTAAAAATGTTAAATTCCTCTATACATACTTCCCAGAAAGCAGCAAGCGGCAATATCAGAAGAACTTAACCAAGTATTAGATGTACAAGTGGTTAGGAAATTTAAAAACTGAGAGGTAAAGTCTAAATTACAACAATTTGCTTTCCCTAAGTATGTTTTTCCAATTGTTAATTCCAGGTCCCCTTTATGTTTTATAATTCTGTCTTGCTTGGCAACTAAATATTTTTATTTAGTAACATAAGGCATGAGATGTGACTATGTCTATTTATTTATGGTAGTTCAAATCAGTTTTCAAAGCCTTGCTAATGTGCACAATGTCTATAGATAGATAGATAGATAGATAGATAGATACTTTATTAATCCAAAGGGGAAATTCACATACTCCAGCAACAGCATACTGATAAAAATAAACAATATTAAATTAAACAGTGATAAAAATGCAGGTAAAAACAGAAGATAACTTTGTATGATGTTAATGTTTACCCACCCGAGTGGAATTGAAGAGTTGCATAGTGTGGGGGAGGAACAATCTCCTCAGACTGTCAGTGGAGCAGGACAGTAACAGCAGTCTGTTTCTGAAGCTGCTCCTCTGTCTGGAGATGATACTGTTCAGTGGATGCAGTGGATTCTCCATGATTGACAGGAGCCTGCTCAGCGCCCATTGCTCTGCCACGGATGTCAAACTGTCCAGCTTTATGCCTACAATAGAGCCTGCCTTCCTCGCCAGTTTGTCCAGGCGTGAGGCATCCCTCATCTTTATGCTGTCTCCCCAGCACACCACCGCGTAGAAGAGGGTGCTCGTCACAACCGTCTGATAGAACATCTGCAGCATCTTATTACAGATGTTGAAGGATGCCAGTCTTCTAAGGAAGTACAGCTGGTCCTGTCCTCTCTTGCACAGAGCATCAGTATTGGCAGTCCATTCCAATTTATCATCCAGCTGCACCAGGTATTTATAGGGCTGCAACCTCTGCACACAGTCACCTCTGATGATCACGGGGTCCGTGAGGGGCTTGGGCCTCCTAAAATCCATCACCAGCTCCTTGGTTTTGCTGGTGTTCAGTTGTAGGTGGTTTGAGTCGCACTATTTAACAAAGTCCTTGATTAGGTTCTTATACTCCTCCTCCTGGCCACTCCTGATGCAGCCCATGATAGCAGTGCCATCAGCGAACTTTTGCACGTGGCAGGACTCCAATTTGTATTGGAAGTCCGATGTATATAGGCTGAACAGGACCGGAGAAAGTACAGTCCCCTGCAGCGTTCCTGTGTTGCTGACACAATGTCAGACCTGCAGTTCCCAAGACGCACATACTGAGGTCTGTCTGTAAGATAGTCCACGATCCATGTCACCAGGTTTGAATCTACTCCCATCTCTGTAAGCTTGTCCCTAAGGAGCAGAGGTTGGATGGTGTTGAAGGTGCTAGAGAAGTCCAGAAACATAATTTTTACAGCACCACTGCCTCTGTCCAAGTAGGAGAGGGATCTGTGTAGCATATAGATGATGGCATCCTCCGCTCCCACCTTCTCCTGGTATGCGAACTGCAAAGGGTCGAGGGCGTTGTGGACCTGTGGCCTCTGGTGGTGAAGCAGCAACCGCTCCATGGTCTTCATCACATGTGTCGTCAGAGCAACAGACTGGAAGTCATTCAGCTCACTAGGACGTAATACCTTTGAGACTGGGGTGATGCAAGATGTTTTCCAAAGCCTCGGGACTCTCCCCTGTTCCTGGCTCAGGTTGAAGATGCACTGTAGAGGACTCCCCAGCTCCAACGCACAGGCCTTCAGCAGTCGTGGCGATACTCCATCTGGACCCGCTGCTTTGCTGGCACGAAGTCTCCTCAGCTCTCTGCTCACCTGGCGCCTCATGTATAATGCTGTGCGTAGAACTCGCACTATAACATGGCGTAAGCACAAAAGCCGAAATGTGTTTACGCACAGAAAAATCCAGATGCAGGAATCTGTGCGTACTCCAACTTCCACGTCCTTCCGTTACATAAATCCCGATCAGCGTGAAAACTAACGCTCGTGCACGCGCATTATGTAACGCCCCAAATCCTCCCAGAATTACGCCTATTTGAATATGCAAATCAATATAAATCACCCTTAAGCGCAGCCTTCTGTGAAAAGACAATGGGAAAAGCACGGGAAAATATAAGAATTTCAGCGAATACCAAGTGGAGCCAAAGGAAAAACATACTATTTGTTCAAATAAACCGTGGTATAATCAACAAAATGAAGTTGATCGAGTGACATAGCGTGTTGGAGAAACTTGAAAGCTCACATTCACAAAATCGCACAGTGCCGGAAATAAAAAAGAAGTCACATATCAAAGTTGCCGTGAAAAGATGAGTTGTAAGCCCACTGTCTGAGTGTCATATGAAAGCTTATTAGGGTACAGAAAAAAAAGGCACACGGTGGGGAAAAAGCACGAAATGTCAACTTTAATCTTGAATTTTCCACTTTAATCACGTAGTTTATTTTGTCATTTAGTAGAACATTATAAACTTCATCTTAAAATCGTTTAATTAACCAGTTTCTCAAAATTACATCGTAATTAAAGTAGCATGTTAAATGCTTTGTTTTGTATTTGATCTTCTACTCGTATGTGATCTATGTGTGTGAATCACTACTTGCTTCTTAAACTGGCTCTCTTCCTCCAACTGGACACAGAGTCCATTACATTTGTGATATTACAGCTCTCTGAATAACTAAAATACTGAGATGTATACGTGATGTCATTTTCATGGTGATAGGAACTAAAGCACATTATTAAACATGTGTTTCATGAGCCTCGTGCTCATGACAAGCATTTATCTTTTGTCGAAATTTGTCGCTGCGTTTTTAGTTAGTTAGTTTTTAGTTTAGTTTTGTTATTTTCTTTCTGTTTTATATTCAATATATATTGGTGTGGCCGCCCCAAGAGTCCTTGCTTTTCTTTCCCCAAGTAACCGATCGCCATACAATCAGCTCTGTAATAGACGTTAAGCCATCTGTAAGCTTAGCGCCGATTCTTCAAAACGTTTAAAGAACATTGAAATATCTTCGTAGTATATGTTTAATTATTCTATCCTTAACGACACTCCCAGTGAAGAATATAGATTATTTAAATGAAGTTAAAGTTTTATGTGTATAATTTAACAAACATATTTTGCTGCATTTCACCTTAAAAATGATATCATCATCATATGTAAATACGCGCTTTATAAAGTGGCCCAGGTTGTGAGATATTATAACTGTAGTGCAAGTTTACAGTGGGGTGATTGTACTTATAAGTACAAACAGTTCTACAAGGATCAATTGATTGAGTGCATTTAAAGTTCTTGGGATTAAACTGTTTCTGAACCGCGAGGTCCGTACAGAAAAGGCTTTAAAACATTTTGCAGTGGCTGAGACAGCGTGTCCTTAAAGCTGTATACCGATAATTCTCTTTCCGATCAGCTGCTGCTGTGATTCACACTCAGATACAGTGATATAAATACTCCGAGTCGTGCAGTGAGAGTAATATGGAAAAAGATGATCCGCTGTGGCAACTCCTAACGGGAGGAGCTGAAAGAAGAAGAAGAAGAAGGAGAAGAAGTGAGAGTAACAACGCTAAAGCAGTTATGGTATTTGGAATACTATGGCTGTTCCCTGGACCATTATATTGTTACGAGTTAATTACAATCAGATGCATTACACTAATAAACAATATGCGGTTAGTTTCTGTGTATTTATAAAGCCGCGTCATGAAAATAATGAGTAATCACACAAGAACAGTACCATTGCTTTGACGCTGGGTGCCGCCAGTTTGCAAAACCGAGCGGAGAACTTGCGTACGACAAGGCATGAGGTACCGTGGAAAAGTGCGTGGCTTTACACCAAGTGTAGGTTTTATACATTGCGATTTGAACATGGAAAAGTTCTTACGCAACATTTCTGTGCGTACGCACCGTTTATACATGAGGCCCCTGGGCTGCTGTAATTGTGGGTGGGGAAGTCTCTCCTAAGCTGTATCACCAGAAGGATGAGTGGAGGGTGCAGTATTTCAAGGTGAGAGTGGGTTAGGGTGGTCAAACCTTTTAAAGAAGTTGTTCATTTGGTTTTCTCTCTCCACATCTCTCTCAATTGTGGCACCCCGCTTTGAGCTGCAGCCAGTGATGATCTTCATCCTATCCCACACTTCCTTCATGCTGTTATTCTGCAATTTCTCCTCCAGCTTTCTCCTGTACTGCTCCTTTGCCGCCCTGAGCTGGACTCGGAGTTCCTTCTGCACGCGCTTGAGCTCATGCTGATCACCGCCTTTAAAAGCCCTTTTCTTCTTCTTCAAAAGGCCTTTGATGTCACTTGTAATCCATGGCTTGTTGTTAGCATTGCAGCGTACTGTTCTTACTGGAACTACAATGTCCATACAGAAGTTGGTGTAGTCAGTAGTGCAGTCAACAACCTCCTCAATGTTCTCATTATGTGATCCCTGCAGGATATCCTAGTCCGTAGTTCCAAAGCAGTCTCTCAGAGCCTGCTCTGCCTCAGGGGACCACTTCCTGAATGAGCGTGTAGTTGTAGGTAGCTCCCTCACTCTTGGTTTGTAGTGAGGCTGAAGCAGAACCAGGTTATGATCTGCTTTCCCTAGCGCAGGCAGCGGGCCGGCACTGTATGCATTTTAACGTTTGCATACAGTAGGTCAATAGTTCTATTTCCCCGGGTGTTAAAATCCACATACTGGGAGAAGGCAGGTAATGTTTTGTCCAACGTCACATGGTTAAAGTCTCCAGCGATTAGCACAAGCACCTCATGGTGCTACGTTTGTAACTTAGCAACAGCAGAATGGATTATTTCACCTGCTATCTCTACGTCTGCCCGAAGTAAATGTAAACAATAACAACAATGACGAGTCCAAACTCTCTGGGCAAGTAATAGGGACGCAGACTTTCGGCCAACAGTACGAAGTCCCTGCAGCAAGTGGAGATTGTGCTGTTTACATGCCCAGAGTTACACCACCTTGTATTTACATAGAGAGCGAGCCCTCCTCCTTTATGCTTCCCACAGGTATTTGCGTTTCTGTCCGCTCTAACTGTGCTAAACCCAGGTAGCTCCACGTTAGCATCTGGGATGGTAGTCGTTAGCCACGTTTCACAAAAACACAACAAACTGCATTCTCATTTTTCACCAGCGTAGCCAGTTCGTCAATCTTATTTGGTAGTGAGTTCACATTTCCCAGGATCACAGAAGGCACTGAAGGCTTGAAACGCCACTATCTCGCAAGTCGCTTTGCTTTTTGCTTAGCTCTGGTTCTGCAGCCATGATACCGCCTTCTTACCTCGTCAGGTAAATAGGGAACCACACCGGCACTGGCATTTGTTCTCAGCACTTGAAGTTGACTACTTGAATTGGCGAGTCTTGGCATGTAAAAATCCATGTTAAAGTAGTAAAAGTAGTAAAAAGTGTCCAGGGAACGAGTCCACATAAAAGAAAGTGATAAGAGTGATCAGTAAAATTAGTAAAATAGAGAAAAAGGCAGAAAAATAAAAGTCATACACGGAGCTGCTGAAAAGGCTGCCACTCATGGCGGTGCCAGATTTAGATGTTTATTCAATAATGACCATATTGAAATAGATGTTTAAATTATTTTATGTAATATAAATCATTTTTCTTTTGTTATCGCAATTCTGTCTCTACAGTCTCCTGAAAAAAGACTAACACCCATCATGGTTTGCCCGAAAATTAAGCGACATTTTAATAAAACACAAGTAAGAATAGTAATCTGTCCATTTGTGAGGTAGATCTTACCAGGGTATCTTTAAAACTCTTCAGGAGTACATGACTTGTCTGCTGAGATAGGAGTAAGACATTTTGATGCATTTGCCTAACCAGTGGAGGTTGTTTAGAAGAATCATGCCTTCAACACTCATCATTTTTCCCTTAGTGCATTTAAAGAAAATGATAAACAACAAAAAATCACTATTCATTCACACAATAATTCATTTTCCAAACTAATCCCATAATAAAGATTAAGCAATGAATGACATTTCTGATTGAAATAACAGCATTCCTTAATTTTTACACTAAAATATCTTATTACCTTTACAGAAAAAGATTAATTGATTATTATGGACAGCAGTGAAAATGCCAACACACTAGCTGTAAAATTCAAACTCATGGAAGCAATTATTAATTTCACCCAGTGTACTTAGTTGTCAAAAAACAAAAATTTTTTGAAATAAATCTGCTTGAGTAAATCAGTAAGGGCAGACTGAAAATGAAAGGCAGCAAGGAGGATAAGTTCCCAACATCGCCAGCCATCAGGTAGACATTCATCCACAAGTCTGGTAACCGAAAGGCACTACCCGATGTTAGAACCAAATGCTCTGTTATCCAAAAGATCAAGAAGAGTTAATAATAATAATAATACATTTTATTTAGAGCGCCTTTCAAAAAACTACAATCAGGTTAAAAAAAATAAAAACATTCAATGACTAGAAAATTTAAAACCCAAATAAAACATCAGATAAAACACCAATAACAGTTACAGTGAATAAGCAATTTTGAACAAATGAGTTTTGAGATTAGCCTGAAATTGGTGAAGGGTAGTCATGTTTCTAAGGTAAGCAGGTAATGAGTTCCATAAGGAAGGTGCCGATATGCTAAATGCTTAGTATCCCATCGTGACAAGACGTGCTGGTGGATTATTTAAGTTGATAGAAGAAGAGGATCTGAGCATGCGAGAGGGTTTAGTGACTTGTAGGAGCTCAGAGAGATATGTGGAGGCAAGATTATGAATGGCCTTTGTGATATTTGGCCGGCTTATCATCCCGCCCAATACCCCCAGGCCACCAGATTGAGCCCTCCCTGCAGTATGGAGGTGCCCCGAAGACCAGCAGGGAATCATGGACGATGTAGTTTTTATCCTCAGCCCTGCTGGATATCTCAGGGGCCACAAGAGGGTGCTGCAGGGAGGACCGAGGACTCATTTGGGCCCTGTGACCCGGAAGCTCGTCATAGGAAGAGCGACGGGCTTCCGGGGTGAAGAAAGAACTTTTACCTGACCCGGAAGTGATTGAGGATCACATGGACTGAGGATTGAGAACACTTCCGGGTCAGGGAATATAAAAGGACTGTGGGAACTCCCAGACGGCGAGCTGAGCTGGGTGGAAGGGTGGCAATGCGTCTGTCAGCTGAAAGATTGGTTATTTGTGTATTTGTGATTAGTATTAGTGATTTATATGAGTATTGTGGAGGAGAGTGTGCTTTGTACACTGTGGCAATTGAATAAAGTCGATTTGAGTACTTTTACCTGGTGTCTGGAGTCGTGGACAGGGGTTCAAGGGAGCGAGAGCGCCCCTTATCGACCACACCTTATATGTAAGGACTAAAATTTTGTAGTTGACCCTAAACTTTATTGGCAGCCAACGAAGCTGCTGAATAACGGGTGTAATGTGATCAGAGTAGGGTGTTTTAGTAATTATACGAGCAGCCGAATTTTGAACAAGTTGAAGTTTATGTAGTAACTTTTGGGGCAGACCAAAGAGAAGTGAGTTGCAATAGTCCAGGCGGGAGGTGACCAAACTGTTGACTAAAATGGCAGTAGAGTGATTTGACAGAAATGGACGCAGGCGATTAATGTTTCGCAGGTGGAAGTAAGATGCTCGAGTAACAGAACTGATGTGAGACTGGAAAGACAACGTGCTGTTCAGAATTACACCAAGGCTTTTTATCTGATCTGTACAGGTAAGAGATGTGTTGTCTATTTATACTGAGATCTTTGATGCCTTCGCTATTGCAGATTTCGTACCCATAAGAAGCACCTCAGTTTTATTGGAGTTCAACTGCAAGAAGTTAGAAGAGAACCAGGACTTAATCTCAGCAAGGCAATCAGTAAGTGAGGATGGTGGAAGCGATGCAGATGGTGAAGTTGAGATATATAACTGGGTGTTGTCTGCGTAACAATGAAACTTTATCTTCCATTTACGAAAAATAACACCCAAAGGAAGCAGATAAATGATAAACAGCAGGGGTCCAAGGACAGAACCTTGAGGAACCCCATATACTACAGGAGTGGGAGTGGAGGTACATGTGTCCAGCTGAATGAATTGAGTTCTATCTGTAAGATATGACTTAAACCAGTTTAACGGAATGTGAGAAATACATAGTGCAGATAACCTTTTTAGTAAGGTGAAATGACAGACAGTGTCAAATGCAGCACTGAGATCAAGAAGAACAAGGATTGTGATTAGGCCTGAGTCTGCAGCCACTAAGAGATCATTAGTAATTTTAATTAGTGCCGTCTCAGTGTTGTGAAAACATCGGAAGCCTGACTGTAATGGTTCGTATAAACTGTTAGCAGATAAATGCTGATGTAGTTGGGAAGCCACAGTTTTTTCAAGAACCTTTGAAATAAAAGGAAGATTAGAAATTGGTCGGAAATGATTGAAGATTATAGAAAGATGGTCCAGAAGAATCAAAAGAGACAAAACAGAAGAGAACAATTTTTCAGACACTACTAGAGTCACTTTCTCTATTTTTGTTTATTTTGTTCCTCACATGGTGTAGGAGGGTGGGTGCTGGTGGAGTAGGGGAATATTTTATCTTATTATCTCACTTTCTTAGGTATTTCATATATTCGGTTTCTTTCTGTAATATTCTTGTTTCCTTTAATAAAAAATGTTCACAGAAAAAGTGCAAACAAAAAATTTGTGCCCATAACCCAAGGTAAGTGAAAACACTTCTGGTTAATTATGGCAATGACTGCCCACTTAACCTTTTGATGGAACAGTCATCAAGGTAGTAAACAAAACTAAAGTGATTCATCCAGCTATACAGTATTTGTAGTTTTATTTTCCATGACTTAACAAAGTTTCTGCAGTTTTTAACAGTTATCTCCTTACTATAACTCTTTTAAAATCATCCAAATGAATACACTATGTCCCCTCAGTTTCTTAACTTGAGGATCATGAAATAGCTGCAGATTGTTTCTGGTAGAAAATCCTGAACAGAGGTGTGCTCACGCTGAATTATGCATTTCAATTGTAAAATTGCCAAAGGGTTTGCCCGTGATAGTGATAGTGACGGTGATGATGTTGATGCTGTTTATGTGTTAAAGATTCTCATGATTAAAGTTTCAAAACACCTAGATTGGAATCTCCTGCAAGTGTGAAGACACCACATTCTAGGGAAAAATGACATGATTATTTTCAGCTGAAAATTTAAGAGTTATAATTAGACGTACAGATTAAAAATTTGTTTTGTGTTTGATCTATGTAGACAGAGCAATGGGCCTGTAAGGGAGGGGTCTCCAGCTTCAATCTTAGAAGGCTACAGTGGCTTCAGGTTTTCATTCTAACCCTTTTCTTAATTAGTGGCTAGTTTTTTGCTGCTAATTAAGTTCTCCTGCCATACATTTAACTGAATTGCTATTTAAGACTCAGTCCCTTTGTTTCTTTTTAACTAGATTATCAGTCAATTAATAATTGGATTCAAAACAAGCCATCATACAATATCTGAAAATAAAGAAAGGTAAAGGACTTAATGATTATGATCTGTTTACATTCATAAAATAATTTAAAGTTGGTCTTAGAAAAAGGAAAATCAACAGCTTTGGAAATGTTTGATGTACCAGAACGAGAGCACCAACAAGCTGCACAATTATATAAAGGGTTTAATTAACAACAAGAATTGGCTTCTAATTAAGACACTACTCGGAGAGAAGCTGTTGGAGTTTGAGGCCCTAACTTAGAAGGTCATCTGTTGGGTCTCTTTACAAGTCATGTTTGTTTGGCTACCATTTAAGGAAAATAGATGCAATTTAGAGGATTAAAATAAAGGGAAATTTAGTCAATGGTCACGTATTTAACAATGGATGCTGATATGTTATGGATCCTCCAGTCTCCTATATGTTTCCATGGGGTCTGACTGTCTGTTTTTCTTCTGTCTGTCACCTCTCCAAGTGATGAGTGATTTTTGTTCTCTCCCTCCCAGCATTAACCTGTTCACTTTTATCCTTCCTGGCAGGTGGTGCCCAGTAACTATGGTGTAAATTTATGGTACTTGTAAAAGTTAGCTTTCTTTCAGTTATATTCTCTCAGTCACGTTCACGCTCTCCCACCCCACACCCTGATCTGATCCTCACTAACAACGTCAGCATAAATTTACACCAAATCTGATGCTGTTAGTTTTCAAATAATATTGCATTAGTGCGATGATGTTTTCTGATTGGTACTATTCAGGTCATAAAATGATTTCTTCAAAATGTCACATTTATTTGTCTCTTTCTTTTTTTCCCCCCGGTGCTGCGCCATGCATCATACACCAGAAGGCATGAGTTTATTCAGTGTGAACAGGAACATGCAGATGGCCGGTTGCTGTGTGCTACTACATGCTTGACCTGGTGGCGATAAGCGCACATGTACTGTACAAGGCATGCACTGGGTCCACTGAGAAAAGAAGAGTGTTCTTTGCTCACCTTGCAGAGGAACTTCGTTGTCGCTTCTTACAAGAAAAGGCAATGGAAAAAGAAAAAGAGGATGCAACATTGACAAGCTTCTGTTCCAAGACAGCCACTTCCCCCAGGAAAGCAAACTCAGTCAGTGTAAGGTGCCCTTTCAATGTAATCAGAACTGCAGCATAGAGAGAAATGTGTACATTGTAACAGGTACACATGTCGTAAATGTAGGAAGGATGGTCCTTGGGTGTGTGGGAACTGTTAAAATTCGAATTTGATGATTGCATATAGCGTGAAACTGACCTCTCTGTACTATTCTTTCCTCTGCATGTCCTGGAGTACAAAATAAACACTACCATGCACCAAAATGTGAAGACTGGGCAAGATCGAAAAAAAAAAAAAACTCGGTCACTGATTACAACTGCAAGAATGCATGTGAATGAATATGAATAATATGGCTAATGTTGCATCAGTGCCACAACGTTTTCTGATATGTACTATACAGGTTATAAAATAAATAACTCCAAACATCATATATACCCATGTCTCTGTTTTTTTGTCAGTGCGGCTTTGACACCATGGACTATAAGGTGCATACTAATTCAGCGTGAGCAGGAACACTCTATAAAACTGAATTAAAAAAAATCAAGTGACAATGACATACCAAAAAAGGCAGGATTGACCTGTGTTTGTGCGTCAGCTTTTATTCCTCCAGATCAGAGAATTTCCAGTTCCATTGTTTCAAAACACCACTCATATCCACAGTTATTCCCAGTTTCAAATAAAAACTAACAGTGTCAGATCTGTGGTTAAAAGTTATATTGTGATTGCGACGGAGAGAATACAAGTGAAAAAAAAAGCACTAACTTTTACAAGTACTATAAATTGACACCGGCTGTTACAGATGTAAATCAAATGTATGTTTTAATTGTATAATATTAACAATAAGAGCAACTCACTACTCAAAACAGTAAATTTGCAAGGCAGCCAGAACTGAACCGGCGGCCTCTTGATTACAAGTTAGCAGTTCTTACCGCTGCACCGCAAAACCTGTTGTATTATACTTGTACCTTTTGTGAAAGTGTTTATTTGATATTTGGATTTCAGGCTTCACACATTATATGCTTCATGTCTACATTTTGTCATTTATTACTAAAACATGAAAAACGTTTCTGTTTTAACAATGTGTTTACATAGATTGTTGTAGACATGGCACACATGAAATGCATGTGCTCCAAAGAACGATATATTATTTACCCTCTAAAATTCCAGCACTTCACTCCAAGATAATCAAGACTTGAGCTGGGAGAACTTTTTGCCCTTTCTGCAGCAGTTGGGGTGATGGTATAGCAGGCTGCTTGCTGCTTGGGTTGATCAGCACATTTACAACACAAAAGACGCTGATGGAGAGGTGCAAAGGGATTTAAGGTGGGCCGGAATTATGAGTTTTTTTATAGGCTTTGGTAAGTCTAGTGTTAATAGGAGAAATTGAAACATAAACAATTTATTTTATGATTGTCTTTTAATTCACTTCATATAATGCCCTTTTCATTATTTATGCTTATATCTTTATTTACTTGCACAATACAAAAGTTTTACAGTAAAACAGAATGCAATAGATAAATTAATATGTGTATCAACAAATATAGCTGTATATATTGTAATTCTTTGCATAGAAAGATTAATTATTTTTTGAAGATTGTATAATCTTTAATTTCTTTACGGAAGCTAATGGTTCTAGATGGAATAAGCAAAATAATAGAAAGTAAGTAAAAATTAGTTTGACATGAGGACGAGAAAAACAAAGGGACACACAGCTTACAGTACTTTTTTACACTACCACAGAAACACAAAAAAAGGAACATAAACCTTTCATTTTTTCTGTATGTACTCATCATTTTGTCATTTTTTTTTATGAGTAAGTTATGTTGTTAGGACAGATTCAGGAATTAAAATATTCTGAATTTTTAAAAGCTTTATTATGCAATTCATATTGCATTTCAGGGCCCCAGTATGAAGTAAGGTGTAAATAGACTACATTTAAACTGTTTTTTTTTTTTTTTCTTGATTAAAAATGGGTAGGAAGAAAGACAATATTACATAACATTTCTTAACAAGGCAGAAACACAGTTAGATGTCTTGTGCTGTGAATAGGGGGTTGATTTATTATTTTGGTTTTGGCTTTTGTATTTACTCAGCATAAGGTTTAAATTGGCTGTGCTATATCTAGTTTATCATTCTTTCCAATTTTAATGATACTACTGGGTTTTGTAAATTAATGACATGTGAAAGAAGAATGTATGAATAAGGGCAGTTAGTTGGTGTGGGATAAAAGAAGTTTGAAGATAAAGATTTTCAGCCTGGTTGTGTTTTTCCATTGTTATTTTAGAATATTCCTTGAGGTTTTAGATTGAGGTTTTTCTGCAGGATTTGTTAATAGAAATTGAAGAAGAAGAAGAAAATTTATGTGGTAGTAACATACACTTTAAGACAAATTAAAAGTTAGGTTTTGCTATTTTCATTGTAGATAAGTTTGATGTCATGGTTGGACATATAAGAAATACACAAGATGAATTGGAATGGGGATTGTCAGATGGAAACTGAAAGAAAGGGGCACGGCAGGGAGAATAGGAATAAAAGAACACAGCATGGTGTTTTTATGACCCACTAGTTTGCAGACAAGCAGCTTTATGCCTTGGCTATTTTGAAGCGTGTCATTTTATTTAGTTTTTTTTTAAAGCAGGATAACAACTAGAACTTATTTGCAAGATCTTAATGCAAATGCATGGATGACATTTTAAGGCTGGGTCTCTATTAACTTTTGGGCTTGTTGGGAACTTTTGCTTTTCAAGGGGTGTTTTTGTTTTTTGTTTTTTTTTTACCAGATGGGTTATTATTTATTTATTTATTTTCAACTGGCTAAATCAGGATAGCCATCACTGCTGCAGTTGCTGTTCTTGTGGAATCTCAAAATAAAGGAAGTAATAAGAAAAAGAAAATGAATGTGTAAAGATTGCTTGTCAGAATATCATAATGGCTTTATGGGTTTCATAGTTAAAATAAATCAAATATATTCTTAGTTTTCTTTAGTTCTGGAGTATCCCCATGGCTGGATGTTTTTATTCAAATGAATTTCAAAACCAGTTCATCATATTTTTAATCTATTCTCCTTGTGTAGAAATTCATAAATATGTGTATTCTTTACCAGAGTTTAAATGCCTATATTTAGTTTGTTGCTTTTTGTTATTTTACCCATTTCTGTAAAATTTGCTCTCTTAATTGTACCCAAATGCTGATGACTAGCAATGAGTACTGCAGTCATTTTAGTTTGATCTTTCACTTGTCTTCTCATTAAGGAAGTTACTTACAAATGAGCAGACATGCAGAAATTGGCGCTAAACTAAGCCCGCCCCCCCCTTTTAGCATCCAGTGTTCTTAGGAGAAAAAGCTGAACAAAAACAAAAACGGCAAATGAAACTTAAGCATTTGATGTTTTTTTCAAAAAATACCAATATTTTAGAATTTCTCAAAAGAAGAATATAAAAATAGACAGCTCACTAAGCAACGAGATTAATTTAAAGTAAGAATGATGTACTAATTGAGAAACTGGGTGAAAAAAAATTGCAGTAATAGGATCCCCCCTGACTAAAGTTTGACTGTGATTGCATCTATTACTCATTTACTATTATGTAACAAGAACTTAATACACACTTCTTTGGACTTCATAACACAAAACAACAGTAAAGTGTTTATTCATCTCAGCAATGTGGCCTACTAACAAAACTTCACCTTGCAGTGGTCTGTGGTGGCTTAACTGAGACACACTTCTCTTGATATTACATATTTGGTATAGGACCTGGGAATATTTCAAATTAATACGTCAGAGTTGAATAATGTTGAATGTTTTAAAAGTTTTATGAAAACCAAAAGAAGTCCTTGTTATGGTCTTGTTACATAAGAGTAAATGAGTAAAAGATGCAATTTTGCAGTACCTTAGCTAAAGTGTTACCAACTATTCTTCTTTAATATATATATATATACAAGTGTATGTCACTATTCCTAAAGTATTTGTGTAAAAGTAAAAATATGTGTTATGATTGCTTTTATTTAAAACTCTGGCCTCAAGGCTGTAACAGGGCCTAGAACCAGGACCAAATTGATTTACTTTACCTACCTCACACAAAAGTGAAAAGAAGGCTTCACCTTCAAAACAACATTTTAAGGCTTTAATGATATCTAGAAACAAACATATCTGGCTCCAAACTCAAAAAGCAGGCTTTGCTGCCCACATAACAAAAAGGAACCAAGCAGTTAAATCTCATCTGAGTGAATACTGGAAATAAGTCAATTTTGCTTACCTCATTAGCAGATTGTTTTGCTAAATAAAACTACTTTTTGCCAGTATGATAAGCAAATGTATTTGACAAGATTTTTAAATTAGCTAAGTATCTTTATCTTATAAACCTAGGGTATGAAAATGGATCTAAAAATGTACTGCGTCCTTACTATGGAGTGGCAAAATCAAGTCTTGACAGCCATTGGAACTAACTGAAAATGTTTTCACTGCAGAGTTACTGACTGTCAATTTATGCCAAGAATTGTATATTTCATAACAAGTCTTGGGTTTTTGAGCCTTTGGCGTCTTGCACATCATTCACTGTGTTGAATTGCTCACCGTTTTGTTGATCCCAGTTCACTACACCAATGAGAGGATTACTTTTTGACCAGCCTCTTGCTGAACTGGCAGGAGGACTCTTAACTTTGAAGACTTAACTTTCCCCCCTCCATGTGGGGAAACAAAAAGTAAGCCTTTATAATAAACCACTAGTCTGTGCGACAAAGAGGGCTTCTAACGTCAAAGAGCAGTGTCACTCATAAACTCATACACTTCGAAGCAGACATATTCTCTAGAGCAGGGGTGGCCACACTTTTTCGGCTTGCGAGCTACTTTTAAAATGACCAGGTCGGATTGATCTACCTAAATTAAAAATTATATATATATATATATATATATATATATATATATATATATATATATATATATATATATATATATATATATATATATATATATATTCGAAGTCTGAATCACAATCTGATTGTATGGGTGGTTACCTACCAGGTAACGCGTGTGTTTGGTCTGCAAGTCGGCAGACATGCACCACGGGTGCCCTCTTAGTTGCGGGAAGCAGACCATAGAATGTTACATAGTTAACTGTCAAATAATGCAAAGAGTACTTGACACGTGTTTCACCCTATTTTGGGCTCATCAGGCGTACACACTCCACTGCACCCCTCATTGGGGATCGAACATTGGATGTCAGACAGACGCACTTCAATTGTGACATTGTGAGAAAAAATATCCTCTTCCAATTCCACATCCAGCCCATACCCTCCCTAAACAATTTTTTTAAATCCCTTCTTTAGTCGATATAAATTGGAAGGCTAACTAAATCTCATCTGGAGTTTTGCAGTAGCTCGCACGTTTGATTGTGCATGCGGGATGGCCAGTGTGAGAAAAGAAGAGAGATCTCAGACTGGCCTGTATGTCAATCAAGTGGCAAATAGCATAGGGAGGATATATGATAAACTAACATTTAAAAAAAAAATTTTTGAATGCAACGCGATCTACCTGCACTAACTTTGCGATCTACTGGTCGATCGTGTTTCACGCATTGGGCACCCCTGCTCTAGAGCAATGTTACACATGAAAGCCCTTTTAGTTAAGGGATAATGTGTTAACACAAGTTACGTTACATGATTAAACCAAATGTTTACTAATGAGTAGTGATTTTTATATTTCTTTTCAGTAAATCGATATCCTTGATTGTGTAGTTCCCTGGTGTTTGAGGGGTACCTTTTCTTTCTGAAAGTCTAAGGCACAAAAATATTGGAGATCTATAGTACCAGATAATAAGTTCTAGGCTTTTTCTGAATATTTGATCCACAATAGGCAATTTATAGAGAAACAAATGTTTGATTTTTAGTGCTACTGTGTGAACTCTTGCAGTTAAAGAACCTTTGCTATTTCATGTAACAGATAGACAGAAATTCATTTATTTTCTCTTTTGTCTTGTTAAGATGTGTTGTAATAAGAAAATAAAGTATACTATTTATTGTTGGGTAAGTAAATTAGGTGCAATAACACAGAGAAATAAAAGTGAATACTAAATTGTTTCCAGGATGAACATGTATAAAATCCGGTCCTGTAAAGTGCCTTTTCTCCCATTATGAGCCATTGCCCATTAAATGATTTATATACATCACTGGATATATGGGGTACCAGTTCAAGTAAGACTATAAAATGCTTCACCATGTGAACTATACCGACAGACTGCCTTCTTAAAAACCCTTAAAGCCCCAAGTCTCTTTTTCAAATATGTTATGCTGATGCAGGTTCAAATTTCAGAATGCTTCAGTGTTCTAAAATTAATCTTAATGTAATGGGTTGTTCAGGGTGTCAGAAAGGTGCCCTGCTAAGCAGGCTTCATGTACCACCACTCAGATGTGTTCTCTGCCTTGGCTGTAGCTAGAAATGCTGCTTTTGTACACAAAACACGGCGCAGTACATGAGAAAGGACAAAGGAATGTTAGCATCAGGCAACAAGGCCATTTAGTTACTGGATGGCAGTGGTGGATGACTGCTAACAAATGGAGTGATACAGGTAGCACCTTAGAAGAGAAACAGGTGCCATGGAGGTTTCATAAGAAGTTGAAAAACCTCCAGGTGCAAGATGCCAAGTTTTACTAAGTTCAAATGGCTGTCTGCTAGACATGGCCTATAAGATCTACAGGGAAGTAATGGGTGCAAGAACACTAAGGACTGTTTCAGAATGTTCTAATTTGGTTTCCCTGCGACCAAAGAAGAACTGCCTCAAACCAATGTGATTTTGTGGATTTGGCCAGTAGGGATGAAACGACTCAGTATAAAGCTGCCTTGAGCTAGATCGTTCTGTGAAAGGCTCACTGGTCAGAAAATGATATACAGTTTTAACACAGAGAAAGCTGGGATGTCAGTATTTTGACATACTTGATGGACATGTGGAAACACCATTTAACCATTTACATACTCTTGTGAACACCGGGCAAGGCAGGGTGTTCAGGGATGTTGTTTTATTGGCAAGAAAGATGACTGGGTAATGGATGTGGCAAAACAAGTGCTAGATGTGGTAGCAGATGTCCTGCTAGTAGTTTGGGACTGACCTGGGCCAAATGCGTTAAAAGAAAGCTACTAGAGAGGCTGACATATGAAAAATAGGTAGATTTTATTCTGCAATAAGTTGGTTAAAATGAACTTACAGTTCTTAGTTTAAAAATATTTAGAGTAATATATATGGTTCAAAGGAAAATGATTTCCTAAACATGCCAATTCAATCTAAATGCAAAGTGAAAAAATCAAAGGCTTTTCAATTTAGTCCAAAGGATTTTTAACAGAAACAAAAACAAAAATTCTAAAAACTGGGCTTTGAAACAATATCTTCAACAAATAAAGCTCCTCCTAAGGAACAATTCAGGAGCATATTCCAGGTAATAGGGGGCTCAAAATGCACCATTTAAGCAGCTAACTGCTTAGCTACCTAGCTCTCTATACTGTATAAGACTGGTCCACCTCTCTCACTCTCTCTGACTTCTAACAATCGATAGTGCAATCTTGTGCTGCAGCAAACACCGTCCTTTAATGCCTCCTTTTCTTTCTTCCTTTTGAAACGCACTGTACTTTCTTCAAACGTATGTAACCTGGAACCTGGCAACAGGAAATCCCCACCTCCAAAAAATTTTAAAGTTTTGCTATTGGTGACACCTTTACAGTTTATGGAAGGAAATGCTCCTTTAGGTATTTTTTAAAAATATAAGTCTTATAAACATTGGGCAAACACAACTGGCATTTATGTCAAAATACCTGGAGTTGTAGGAGATCCAATAGTTGCATGTGGGTCCACTTTCCAAAAATGAACCCTATTTTTTTTGAGGTTAGACACAATAAACAATAAACTATTAATAGGACGTTATTGGAAATTCATATGTACACATAAAAAAGAAAACACTTTTAAGTTCTAATCAAACACTAAGCTCTTACATAACAGCAATGATTCTAGAAAAAATGGTGTTTTTAATTTTTTTTTAGGAATTTCATGTTTTTCCATGTGTATCTATAAATAAATAATTTTAATAAATACAAATATGTAATTTTGATGTAAATTTGTACTGTATGATCATAAAATAAGTGTCACAATAATTTTCTGTCTGTGCAAGCAGAATCTTATCAGTCAGTCACTTTCTAATTTGCTTGAACCTGAATGAAATCTGAAGCTTATCGCAGCTATTCCAGCTAGCAAGGCAAAAACAAACTCTGGACATGGTACTAGTCTATGGAAGGGCACCCTCATATGTCCACACACACACACCGCCACACATTAAAAGGCTCCTTACAAAATAAACACACAATCTCTAGTCCAGTAGCCAAATTAGATCCTCCAAAGTTTCAGGGTCAGTACCCACTCTCCATAAAATCAGTAAATTAGATAGGTTTACTTCACCCTTACTTTATGTAAAATATATACAATGTAAAACAGGAGATAAAAACAAGATAAAGGTGTGGGGCATCTTAGAGGTTAACCCCTGTATTATTGGTGGAAAAAGGCAAAATTAATCAATCAAAATACAAGGTCATATGCAGAAAGTAGTGAAATCATTACTGGTTCAAAGATGGCAGTATCACTCCTTACGTCTAGAGGATACCAGACCGGAAGAGGTGGAGCCAGGTGACCGTGACACAGAAGTGACATCATTGGGACTACTGGTGATCTGATCTGTAGGAGTGAAAGAAGGAGAAGCATTAGGCAACTGTGTCCACCCTAAATTCAGAGTGGAATTACAATCAGACAAGCCTTTAAATCTGGCCTTTTCAAATGGCCGCCAGTGGGCCACATGCAGCACGGAAGAAATCTCTGAGTGATCCCGCAAGAAATGCAGACAAAAACCAAGAAAAACACATTTCCCAAGCTTTAATAAATTCCTACGTACACTCCTACAGTAGTATAGACCACAAATGCAACACTCCATATAGCCTTGCAACATTCAACCTAAAATGAAGTGTATTGTTGTGTGTCTAGAAACGGTGGTAGTAGTTTATAATACTGTGATGACCTGCATAATAAGACACACAGGAGCCACTTCTACGGGGGAATCTTCAAAATGCTGACTGGCTCTTTATTTGGATTTTATTTGCATTATAAACGGTTCCCTGTAGTGCAGTGGTAGCGTTGCTGCCTCACTTTAAGGAGTTTGCATCCCGTGTTCTCCCTGTGTGGAGTTTTCAAAGTGCTTTGAGAGGTAAGAATAGTGCTATATGTATGTAAAGAATTATTATTACTAGTAATATTACCGCTCCTTGTCAGGGTCACGGGGACACCTCCAAAACACCTGCCACTTTCTGCTTTTTTCCATTTGCTCTCTACTCATCCTGATCCTGTCACTTAGCTTTCTCTAGGGAGGTGCACTGAGCCCTCACAAAAGACTCCAGCCCCCACACCCCATTTAGAAACGAGACATATCACAATATAAACATAATGTGAGATGTGTAACAAAGCCATGCTTAATCATACATACAGTATGGTGACTTAATATGAACCTATGTTCCCTCAGTGTGCAGTAGAGTATTCATGTGTGTTAGTTACTGTTATCACTTATTATGGATTTGTGCACTGATAGCTTTGATAGCATGGATAGTTTTTTTATTCTGTTGAATGCACTTTGTGATATGTCTGGGTTATATATGACCAAAATATAAATTTTATTTCAAAAGGGAAACAAATGTTACTGCCAATACTGTGCACTTTTTGATCTTTTGAACTTCGAGATGTGCCTAGGTCAGATATGTTTATTTTTGTTTTTTATTTTGAAAAAAAAAAGGAAAAAAGTATTGCTTCTAACTCAGATTCTGTTCAGTTATAGCTTTTTAATTGTTTTTTAATGCACTTTTGTTTTTGACTATGTCAGATGTGATCAAATTTAAAAAAGAAACAATGAATGAACATTACTTGTTTTTTAATACATTCATTTGCGTTGGTTTAAAATTAGTCATTACCTGTTAGATACTGGCCAGTGAAAATGTCTGGCCCAGCTAAAATTCTTGGTTGGAAAATATGGCCCAACTGAATTTATAATTAAATAATTGTCTCCCAAACTCATGTGTGTGACAAAGTACATTATAAACCCAGTTTTGGAATGTGCAGGGGAAGAGAATGAATGTAGGAATAGTTAAGTAAGTATAGAAATTCTTCAAGTCACAGTGGAGAATATTCTAATGGATGGAAGTTGGCAAAGTTTCTCTGCCTGTCTTTCTCTCAGTCGTCTTCTCAATTTATCTCTCTCTCTGCCAGCTTAATGGCCATTTTCAGGGTTCAGTGAATTTTACCAACTCTCACCAAATACAGATTAAGCATTATCAAGGGATTTTTGTATGTGGCCATTAGTAATGAGCAAACCCTGCAGAGTTTGTTTACCATGGGTTCAGCGAAACCACGGAAATGTTGGGTGAACTCCACAAAATGCATTGAAGTTAATAGTTAAGGAGTAAGTGAACTAGCTTTGAGGAAATAATGATGGTGTGCTGGTTTTTAATTGCCTGTGAGGGCTATGAGAGCATCTACTAATCACGCAGAACCAATTATTGTTGCCAAAAATGTGATAGCTGTGAGGCAGTCGTGCTAACCACACTGCCTCAAACAACAAAAAATTCAGATGGAACGAATACCACAAACAAAATGCAACCAGTGGTTACAAGCTTGCCCTGCGGTGGGCTGGCGCCCTGCCCAGGGTTTGTTTCCTGCCTTGCACTCTGTGTTGGCTGGGATTGGCTCCAGCAGACCCCCGTGACCCTGTAGTTAGGATATAGTGGGTTGGATAATGGATGGATGGATAGTTACAAGCTACCAATAAGTAAAAAATACATATATCATTGGGCTCACAGAGTTCCATTCTTGGGACACTTATTAGCTGTACAAAACTGCCATGTGGGACTGACTTGTTCTGGTTCATGAATGTCTTTTTTTATTTCCAAACGCTTTTGAAGATGTTTTGCACTTTTTTCTTCCATGCAGATGATAAAAATGCCACCTTGTAAAATAAATCTTTTGTTATTATTATCATTGTTTCACAGGGTCATCTGTGCTTTCCTTCTCAGGAAGAGGGGTTGGAAGGGCTCTGTTTAGACTTCTTTTGAATTATAGCTCCACCATATGGCTACGTATGCATGCAAAATAGAGAGATTAGTGTTATATATTCGGTGGTGGTACTCATAATAATCTCATAGTGGACTTCTAATGTACCATTAGATTTGCAAGATTTTTATTTTTTTAAATGCATGAAGTGTGGAAGGCTGGTTATACAGTATGCATGCTTGAACATTTTGTGTGTGACTGCTACAGCTCTGTGATGTCATGCAGTTTTTGAACAGCATCATGTGGTACTGGGTAAAAATATTTATTTAAGCCAGCCAAAAGTTTAATTTCCAGGAAAATATTCAGTAAACAAAGTGTCACACGCATGCTCATGGGGGACAGCTTAAGCACTCACGTGATGGTAATAACCTGCCAAACCAGGAGGTGGCTCTTTGGTTTAATGCCTTCTCTCTTCCTCCTTTTGCAGAACAGAAGCCTATCTGCAACGCCAGTGCTGACGTCACTTCCGTGGTCTGCCTTTGTGGACCCTTTCCTTCCTGTTGAAGACCTATATAACCAAGAGGGTCACTACCCTACTTGAGTCTGGTCTAGGACTATTATCTAAGAAGACGTTTCCACACTTTGTTTTTGTGCTGGCATCAAATATACAGGGTTACCCAGGGTGGTGCTCCCCACACCTTTAACATTGTTTGTATCTCCTCTTTACAGCAGTCACCAGCAAACACAGCATATTCCACGCTTCGGTGAATTTTGCTGATCAGCACTAGTCGACCACTTCTGTTTTTTAATATACATACATAATGTACATAATATGTTGACATTTAACAACTACAGGCTGATTTGTATTAGACTTATTACAATAAAGACCTTAAATAGGGTTTTCGGCACAGCATATTCTTAGAACTCCTACCAAGTCAGTTCATTTTGCCTTTAAATAACTTTTGCAATGATTTTGATGAGCTGTTGCTATTTCTAACGTCTTGCTTTCCTTATTGTCCTTGCAGTTGTGATGAAAGTTATATCTTTGTAGTGAATGTGTTAATCTCTAGTGGAGGCTCATTTCTAGTATTCTGGTATGAAAGCATAATCCTTTGCTTGTGGTACACTGCAGAATGGCCACAGTGCTATAGGACTATAATCTAGGACTTGAATTTTTGATGCTTCAGGAAACTAATTAGTATAAAAAAACACTGTAGATACATATTTTTATGCTGCTAGACTTGAAAATACCCTTCTGAATTATATCCAAATATTCCATTTTTTAACAGTTTTAAATTAAATGCCTCTAGAGACTTATTTCTCGGCCTAGCTTTTGCCTTTTTATTGTCTTGAGAGTAATACATGAAAAAGAGTGATACTTTTAAAAGGCAACAGAATGTGCTCATTTCTAAAAGAATAACTATCAACCATACACTGACAGATTTTAGTGTATTCATGTCCTAAAACCTACAATTTGTTTTTACCTTTTATCCATTTTTTATTTCACTGGTGCAGAGAGATAGATTGTGGATGAAAACTTGTCGATTCAAACCATTTACACAATTGGAATTTAAGAAAGGCACAATAAATAACATTCAATTCTTACATAATCAGTGCAGTATCTTTATATTTTTTAAACATTTTATTTTCATCTAGTACCAAAGCATTAGCATAGTTTGCCTTATAAGACAATTTATTTAAATGTAAAGGGTCTGCAGTTGTGAACAAAAGCACCACAGCCAGATGCCAAGAAGAGGAAATTGAAGGAAGTTGGTTAGCAACAGCCATTTGTGAGGACTGCAGTTCTTATACTCTATCCAAAATAAACAGCTGGCAGATAATATAATATGAACAACCACAGCAGCAATTCTACAAATATATGCTGTATTAAAGTAATGCATCTTCAATTTAACTGTTGCATCCAACTGGGCATATCTTACCTTGACAAACACGCCAGTTTGTGAACACTGCTACTAAAAGCTTTATCATTTTTGTTCTGGGAGTTGTACACATACTGATAAGGCAAACTGTGCAAAATTGAATTTGCAGTAAAACTTAGCAAATGGTGTTTTGCAACCAGTGAAATTCATTGCATTGAATCAGAAGAAAAGGTGTTTAGTCTCTCCGTGGAAGTGTTTCCGTGCACTAATATCTGTGTGTTATTTAGTGTTTAAAAAAGTTAACTAGTGAGACAGTTTCTTTCACATGTAGACATTTTGCTATGCCATGAGACATGTGGTTATCCTAGTAGTATGATGCCAATTTCAAATATAATGACAATTTTCCCAATTACAACACTAAAGGTTAATCAGACAGGGAAATTCCTCCATGGCAGGAAGCAGGAAAAAGTGATTGCTCATTATAGGCATACAGTGAATTCCAATATATATAAACAGCATAAATATTTATTTCATATGAAGATAAAGGGGAGATGCACAAGAAAGATTTAGTGGGAAGAAAACATTTATTAAACGGGAAATCAAACACAGAAACAAGACTACATACTGTGTGTACAATTGGTAGAAGACTGAACAAGAAAGAATCCAATAGATAATGTGATGAAAGTAGAGTGAGGTGCCTTGAGTTTTTTAAAAAGTAAATTACTGAATGTTGAGGGATAGTGATTAAGTTTCTTTTCTAGGCTAAAAAGCAAATTTTACAAGTAAGAAAAAACTTTTGTATTCCAAAGAAGCATGCATAACTTGGAGATGTAAGTACAAAAGCTGCAAAAGAGTCCGTAACACAAACGTTTTTTGAAGCACTGAGTGTCGTCAGAGTTTGAACCCTTTCAATGACTCTACCAATTATGGAAAAGGTAAGTCAAGGAATTCGCTCAAATCAATTCAGTACAAAAAAAGCTGAAGGCTTCAAGTCCAAGTGCACCTGCTATACAATAAATGCAACACAAGGAGAAATTTCGTATTTAGATGTTATGGTTGTGACCTTGATGCTTCTCTAATTGGCAGTTTCAGTTTCCCACTATTAGGAACTTTGAGAGTTGGATGATTTACTGGTTTTTAATTCATAAAACAAATTTTGAAAGCAGATTTGTTTAGTGTTTCAGTTACTAACCACTTCCAAATACAATTTAGCAACCAAAATAAAATGTATTAGTTTCTTTCAGATTGTGAAAATTATGACAAATTAGTTATGTTTGATCTATTAATGTGCAGATTTCATATTTTATCACTGTAGATAGAAGGGAAAGAGACAGACCCTGACAGGTGTTAGGATGTAATCCAATGAAAATATTCAAATTGTAATCACCCAGACAGCTTGCTGAACTCCCAAGGGAAATGTCAAGTCAGCTACATCAAAAGGCCTGCCTCCTGCCAAGGTAGTTTTCTGTGTTCTTCAACTCAGGGGATTCAAATTCAGCTACAGGTTAATTGGTTGGATAAGCTCTGTTCCACAATCATGGAATCATTTGGAGAGCTGCTGGAATTTTTGTTAGCTTACATGCATCTTATAATTGTTTTAAAATCCCATTAATGGAAGCGTTTTTTCTTCTTTTTTTCTATATCATACACATTATTATTCTGTTAATGTTATTATGATGTGTATATATATATATATATATATATATATATATATATATATATATACTGTATGTTACACTGTAATACAAGAAATTGATGCAAAATACAGTAGAGAGGCTAATAATCACTAACATTGCCTCATAGCAGATTACAATTTGTACTGAAAATTTTGCATTTTGGTATCAACTTAGGACAAATCTCTAATAGAACCGCATTTTCATTTCAAATTGATTTATACTATATATGTCTCATTAATAAGATAAAGTAAATGAGCAAAAACTTCATCTTTCACATGTAACTTTTAATTAAATGCAAAAGATACCACATCTTGTGGTTAATAAATGTTTTGCCAAATTATTTTTAAATTTAGACATACTGCAAGGGCTGTTAATTTTCAGTGTGCCTTAGCGTTAAATGAGTGACAGCACTGCTTCTTTAGATAAGTAAGAAGTTAATTTCTTATTAGCAGCTTTTAGGTACTTATTGCACACCCTTATATCTCCTCCAGTCATTTGTCTACATAAAGAGAAACTCCTACTGTTATACAAAAGTGTTATACTGTATTTTAAGTAAAACTGAGTGAAAGCAATCAACAGTGATTGTTAAATATTTCATTTATTTTACCTTTATTGATGTTTGACTTTCAGTGCAATGTCCTCTCCATATTCTCTTGTTAAAATAGTCAAGGAAAATAGTGGTGAAATGTTTTAATTTTTTAAAATATTAATTAAAAGGCAGAGCAAATAATTTGCTATAATTTCTTTCTTATGCATTTACAGGCATATTTTTGTGGACTGAAAATATTGTGCACTTTATAGGTATTGTAATCGTCATTCCCTCTGATTCTGTGAGTGAAGATAGTTGACAGTTTACATGCCCTACCAGCATATGCTGTATTATTAAGAGAAATGAACACACACACACACACATATCTATATAGCATAACATACCTTACAAGTACTGTAATGTGTTCCCGCTTTGACTTTAAACATAATTTTAATTAACAGAAAAAGTTTATCCAAGCTCGTTTGCTTTATGCACTGTTAAATTACAAACTGACAGAAATCATGAAGCTGCAAGTTTTATTAAAATTGTTTTTGAATTCTTGAATAAAAACTAATTATTTTATTGTGCTTAGATGACTGAAGCTCAGTTAATTTATACTAAATATCTTGATGTTGAGTAAATGTTGTCCATTGGAACCAAACTGATTTGCTAGCCTAGTGGAGCAGCACAGCAGTGCAGTCAGGAACAGCCAGCCTGCTGGAGAGAGTCATTCCACCTGATAGCCCATCCTCAGAAACTGTTCAGTCTGACAGCATAGTGCAGCACTTGGTGGGCATTGGTCAGCTGTAGTCACCACCAAATATTCCAGCCCAATACAGCCTGCTAGAGACACACAGTGAATCAGCCTTTCTGTACTGTTAGAAACAGAGATGCAACCAGTGACTTCCAGCATGAACTTAAGAATGCAACCAATCTTTCCAACCATACTGATCAACAGGTCATATCATGGATTCTGTTATGGTTAAATAAATATTGATTAAGGTAGTATGACTTTGTTCTTGTACAGGTTTAGATCACAATGTAAATATATGAAATCCATCCATCCATTGTCTAACCCGCTGAATCTGAACACAGGCTCATGGGGGTCTGCTGGAGCCAATCCCAGCCAACACAGGGCACAAGGCAGGAACCAATCCCGGGCAGGGCGCCAACCCATCGCAGGACACACACACAATATTTTTTCAAATATGTTATTTCAATAAAATATTTATGACATAGCACAATGCAGCTTGTTTTGTTTTTTTTTAGTCCCAGTTAGTGTAGAGGTTGTCACATTTGTTCGCTTACAACTTAGGAACACATGGGCTTATTTCTCAGCCTTGGTGGCAAATTTCTTACTATGAAGTGGAGAGATGCCTCATGCCCTGGATAAAGGGGCGACAATAGATCAATAACAGTAAATGCAGACAGAGACATTAAGCCAACACCGTATTAATCTATCTATCTGTGCATCACTCATCTGGACAATAAGGACACATACGTTTGAATGCTGTTTACCGACTTCAACACAGCATTCAACATGATTATTCCTCAGCAGCTGACGGAAAAGCTGCGCCTGCTGGGATTGAACACCTCCCTGTGTAAGTGGATTCTGGACCTCCTGACTGAGAGAGCTCAGTCAGTCAGGATTGGAAACAACATCTCCATAACCACCACACTGAGCACTGGAGCCCGTCAAGGCTGTGTGCTCAGTCCATTATTGTTCACACTGCTGACTCATGACTGTGCAGCAACAGCAACAACAATGAGTCAGCATGCAGAGAGGAGGTGCAGTGGTTAACGGACTGGTGTAAAGTCAAAACTTGTCTCTGAATGTAGACAAAACAAAGGAGATGATTGTTGACTTTAGGAAGACTAAGAGTGACCATCTGCCACTGAATGTTGACAGCTTAACTGTGGAGGTGGTCACTAGCACCAAATTCCTGGGTGTCCACCTGGCAGAGAACCTCACTGGTCCTACAATACCAGCTCTTTAGCCAAGAAAGCCCAGCAGCGGCTCTATTTCCTGTGAAGGATGAGAAAAGCCCATCTTCCACCAGCTATTCTAACAACATTCTACAGAGGATCCATTGAGAGCATCCTGAGCAACTGCATCACTGTCTGATTTGGAAATTGCACGGTCAGGGATCGTAAACCCATTCAACAGATAGTGAAGACAGCTGAAAAGATCATCAGTGTCTCCCTTCCTTCCATCATGGACATTTACACCATACGCTGCATCTGCAAAGCCACCAGCATTGTGAATGACTCAACACACCCTTCACACTCACTGTTTACACTCCTGCCATTGGGAAAAAGGTACCGAAGAATTCGGGGCCTTACCACCAGAATGCGTAACAATTCTTTTTCCCCCAAGCAGTCCTGAACACTCATGGACCGGTCTGATATTTGATACATGTATTCTGCAATGTTGCACATGTTTGCACATTTGACTAACATGCACCTTGTTATATATTATGTGTCTTTATGTTATGTTTCGTGGATTCTTCGTTGTCCTGTGTTCTATGAAGCATCATGGTCCTGGAGGAACATTGTTTCATCTCACTGTATGCTGTACTACTGTATATGGATGAAATGGCAATAAATACTCTTGAATCTTGAGCTTGCTTACTTTCTTTGACCCCATGTGTTTAGTTTCAAATTACGTATCATTTAAGTTATTCACTTTTTAAGTTATTCAATTTCCTGTACTATTTACATTAAATTTAGTAGTGTATATAATGACAATTATATAAGTTAATGTACTTAATTGTATATTATTGTAGAGTACAATCGGTGTATTATGATGCAAAATCTTCCTTTGAATGATTTCTCCTAGTATTACTATATGTATAATTTACATGGAATTACTTTATTGACCATTCCAAACAGATTTTTTAGTTTGTTTGTCTGTTTATTGTAATTGTGGCAAAATAAGCACCAAGTTAGAAAATGGTGTGAACACTCTAATGATTATTTTATTTTATCAATTATTGTATTATCAATTATTATATGATTATTGTATCAATTGTCACTCTAAAAACACATTTTCAAACCTGGCTAATGGAATTTAGTGCCACTGAAGTGCTCCCCAATACTTATAGAGCCAATTAAGATTTTACAATCAACATAACACACATATGCATGTTGGGAATGCAGGAGAAAAAAAAAACAAGACCCGCTACAAGAACATGCAAACTCCTCAAAGAAACCAACCAAATTAAAGGTTCAAACTCAGGATGTTGAATAAGTGAAATACTGTATCAGCACTCGTTTTGAAAATGTAAATTAAACATGAATTTGTCTTGAGCCAGTTTTTATGAAAGACCTATGCTAATATAAAGTGATTCATTTTTAACAGCACTCTACTGAAAGAGACTTCTGCTCCACAATTCAACCTTGAAATCTCACTCCATCTGCTCCCAAGAGAATATGACAATTCAGAAAACGGGAGCATAACTTAACAAGTGAAATGGAAAGAAGAGTAAGGAGTACATGAGGTAAGCTTATTTGTGTTTTCATTAAACAAAATGAATTTATTTATTTTAACAATTGTTGTTTATCGTGGTACCAGAGAGTGGCAGTGTCTTGCATGTTGCTTGGACATGCAACTTAGATTTTACTCCACTCTGTACATATTACTACTACTATAAATAATAATAATTATTATTATTATTATTATTATTGTTATAAAAATAATAAACAAACATTGGATAAATGAAAAGGATTGTTCCTTTAGACAAAAAGATCATTTTAAGGTATTTGCCTTCATGTGCACTGATCTTACTCTACACCTAGGACTTTTATACTCTTCCTGTTAAACTCCTGTGATCTGCTGCTACCAATCTTCAAAGTTCAAGTTCCAACATCAAGGCACCAATAAAGGTCATTAACTGGACAAATATGTAGCTATGTGAATTTTGTTATAATTTTTGAAAGAATATTTAAGTGAATTATATAAAAAATATAGATTAAATTAATATACCGTATATTACACTATAACAAAATTATTACAAGATTCTTAAAAAATGTTTACAAATTATCTTTAGATATTCCTATCTGTCACTGTCACCATGGGCCTTTCTCAATAGAATTCTGAGTTCTGCAAGTCACATCACTGCAGCATTCATAGCATGTTACACTGCAACAGTCCAACTCTCATTATCTTCCTTTGATGGAAAAATATTTTGTCTAGTCATCATCATCTGGTTGGATTAATGAAACTCATTTTTCATCACACTTCCTGCATGAAGTATCAGCACATTACAACAAGTTCAAAATAATGCTGCCACAATTCTTACAGACTAAATGCAATGAATATGTCACTCTTCGATCGATTGACTACACTTACAGTATCACAATATCTTTAAAAATTTGCAGCTAGTTATCATTGCTTATCTCACACCAACTTGTCAGATTTGAGATTTTATGACACTAGCTTTCTCAGTATTCCAATCATCCATTTTACTATTCTTGTATTGGCTCGGCAAGAAATACATATCTAATATTTAATGACAAACCAGGAGATGCGTGCTAAAGGCATAACAAAACAAATAAAATACAAACAAAGTGACTGAAACCCAGACAAGAGGCAACAATCAAAATCAAAATTCAGGTGAGAAGTCAAAACTAGGCAAGACACAAAGATCAATAGCAAAGAGAAAGTTTCTTTGTGTGTTTAAATGATTTATCCGCAGATTGGATAAAGCTTGGTGCAAACACTGACCTTTTATCCCCAACGACTACATTCCTAGAAACGCAGAACACAGCTCTAACAATGATTACTCAAAACGGCATCTAATAAGAAAAAGCAATAAAACCTTAAAATTCAGCTCCGATCATGACAATTCTTAGTAAGTGTTCATTTAAAAGTCTTGCAAATGTCTAACTAAATTTTCTTGAACATTCTAAGGATGGCATGCTGGTGCTTTGCCTCACAGGTCCAGAGTCCTATGTTCATTTCCTGCCACATGCAATGCCTATGTGGAATATGTATGTTCTTCTTTTGGTGGCATGAGTCTTGTTCTCAAGTTTTTTTCCCTACTTCCCAAAGACAGTGAATCCATATTATTGATTACATAAGCTAAGAATTTTTCTAGAGCCATTCTTTAGAAATTATGACAAAACTGTACATTTTCCCTGACCTGTATCATATTTTTAACAATGTGGACTCTATGACTGTACTTTTGTTGCAAAGATTATAAAGCTGCCATGCATATTCAGTAATTAGTGTTTGAGACTGTTATTTTTTGTCAGATTCTCTGTCCCTGCATTTCAATGTAAGATTGACAAAGCAATATGTAACTAGCCGACTCCATAAATTTTAACAATATTACATATTACGTAATGTTAGATGTATCATTCATATTAGAAATCCTTAGTGTACTACCTTGCCTGTCCTAAACTAGCTTGGGTCTCCAGAATATTTTTTTACAACAGACAAAATGCATTATGCGCTGATCATCATGCATAAATAATTGTTTCTGTATTTCAGTGTTTCCTTGTGTAATTCTGCTGACTTATTCATTGTGACAGTTTTACTTAGTAGTCTTGAAATTGAAAATATACAATGTACTAAATTGAAAATGAAGACAAATAAAGTTAAACAAGGCCTTATGATTTATGTTATGCTCAGCCAGAGTACTTCTTCAGACTGAACTCCTTGTGTCCCAGTATCCAGTAACATTTTTCCATGTCTATGTGACCATGTCAACCTTAATTTTTGCTTTTTCCACTTCAGTGTTCACAGAATGATGTATTTCATTAACTCTAGCAATTGCTCATCAGGCCATTTCTTCGGCCTCCAATCACCCCTTTAAGGGATTGCATTGCATTGCCAGGAATATGTGTGTGGCTCAAACATGGAAATTGTTCCAAGGCACATTCAAGATAAAGATCAAATCATCAGCCTACTGTAAGGAAATTGATTTGGAGCTGATGAAACACCATTACTTAGGTATGCCTTTCCTGAACTGCTTCTTGTTTAGAAGATAATACAGTAATGACATGAGTGGTGTAAATGTATTATTAAGAAAAGATAAATATTGTGGGGACAGATGCTATAATTTATGTAAATACAAAGTTATAATAAAAAGAATCATAACTTTTTTTTTACTTATACTTATGAACACTGTGTTATTTAATAAGTTCCTGTCATATAAAAGTTTTACAAATTAGAGAATCATAATCTGCCAAACATTACAGTCTGAATTGGCTTCAGGTTACATTTGTTTCAGAATTTATAAACAGTTTCATTACAACTTGAAGACCTTTTAACAAATGGTTGACACATGTTTGCCAAGGAAAGAAAAGGCAAACTGAATCAATAAAGGTGACCAGGAGAAAAAATGTCAAAAATACCAGAAAAAAAGTTCAATACTAAGAATCAGTCCTACAGTATCCTTCATCAAATCTAAACACCAAACCAGGAATCAAAGTCAAAACCGGAAAAAAGGGTCTGAAATGCTAAATCAGAATCAGAATCAGAAAATGTTATTAATCCCGAAGAAAATTACTTATGTTACAACTTAACAACAGACAAGGGACATGTTACACTAAGAGCAAGTATAAAGTAATCATGTAAATATAAATAAAGTATAATAAATGTAAGTATCAAACTAGAGTGCAGAGTGTTGCACCTTAAGTTAATATTGCACATTCTGAGAACAAATAAGGTTATTCCCATGTAAAGAGAAGACAATTTATTGCACAAGAACAGATAGTATGTTGCACATTTCAAGTACAGTGGAACCTCGGTTTGTGAGTAACTTGGTTTATGAGTGTTTTGCAAGACAAGCTAAAATTTTTAATAAATTTTGACTTGATAAACAAGCGACGTCTTGCAATACGAGTAGTATGCATACACTTTGTCTGCTGAGACGTCATGTGATCACAACTGAACTGATGGTTCTTCTCTCTCGTGCGTGTGTGTGTCTCACTTGCGTGCGCGCGTTTGTGTGTGTGTCTCCCTCTCTCACGCATGTGTGTGTCTCTCTCTCACGCGTGTGTGTGAGTGTGTCTCTCTCTCTCGCGGCGCGGTCATGTGTGTGTGTGTCTCTCTTTCTCCCGTGGGCAATCGTCTCCTGTTCTCCATCTGAGTCGGCGTGCCTCACTCATATAGTCAACATCCGTACGAGTGTATACTGTTTACTACAGCATTGTGACTGTGTGTGTGTGTGTGTGTGCGTGCGCAAGTGTGCTGTGACATGCGAGTCCCCATCTTGCGCCCCAAAACACAAAGCTGAGTCTCAGTACTTTAACAACACCAGCTTTATTCAGCTTGAAACAGCAACAGCCGCGGTTATTTATTGTAACAGGGTATGCCACTCTCCTACACACAGACAGAGCAGTCAGGCAGAGTCGTTGCCAAGTAGAACTGTGCCCTGCACATTTATAATGGTCCTTGTATCACCCATCGACGGCAGGCGCTTATAGTATGTCCACAATCTTTTCGGATTCGCTTTTACGGCAAACTGCTATAGCGCTGGGAGACTGCGATTGCTTTGGGATGCTCTCCCACGTGTCGTCCCGTTGGGTGGAATCCAAAGTTTAGAAACTCAGTCACACCAGCTATGATTATTTTCAAAGGTAAAGTGCAGGTTAATTTGTTTTATGCATTTTTACTTTATATTTTATATTAATCATTTTTATATGAATAGTTTTGGGTTGTGGAACGAATCATCTGAGTTTCCATTATTTCTTATGAGGAAATTCACTTTGATATGCAAGTGCTTTGGACTGCAAGCACGTTTCCAGAACGAATTATGCTCGCAAACCGAAGTTCCACTGTACTTGAAAAATGTACCTGTATATCCAATAAAGAAAAAGGGTAATAGCTTAAAGTATGGGTGAGTCTGTTATAGAGTTATAGAGAAGTTATAGAGTCTGATGGCTGTGGGGAGGAAGGATTTTCTGTGACTTTCAGTGGAGCACTTGATGCTAGTCAGTCTACTACTGAAAACGCTTCTCTGTCTAACCACAATGCTATGAAGTGGGTGATTAGCATTTTCAATAATGGACCAAAGCCTAGACAACATTCTCTGATCTGCCACAGTTTCCATGCTGTCCAGTTTCTCTCCTACCACAGAGGAAGCCTTCTGAATTAGTTTGTTTAGTCTCCTGATGTCTGCCACTTTCATGCTGCTCCCCCAGCATGCCACAGTGAAGAAAAAGGCACTGGCAACCACACTGTCATAGAACATCCGCAACATAGTGCTGCTGACACTAAAAGGTCTGAGCTTTCGTAGGAAATACTTTGACCCTTCTTGTATATGACCAGCGAGTTCCTGGACCAGTCTAGCTTATTGCTCATATGCACCCCTAGATACTTGTACACCTCAACTATATCCACCTCCATACCCTTAATAGACAGGCGATTGGCTGGAGATCGCGATCTTCTTAAATAACTACCAGTTCTTTAGTTTTACTGGTGTTAATCTGCAGTTGATTCAGCTCACACCAGTCAACAAAATTGTCCACTACCTTCCTGTATTCCGTCTCTTCTCCATGTCTGATACTATCAACCATTGCAGAGTCATCAGAGAATTTCTGCAGATGGCAGTCCTCTGTGTTGTGACTAAAATCTGTAGTGTACAGGGTGAAGAGGAATGGTGACAGAACTGTCCCTTGTGGAGCACCAGTGCCACACAGCGCGGCATCAGACACAAGTCCTGTAGCTGCACAAACTGTGGCCTTCCCGTCATATAGTCCATGATCCACGATAAATAAGAACGCGAAAAGTGACACACTTAGATTTCCTTTGAATTGTCCAAAGTGCACAGTGCTGACTTTTCCTCCTGTAGTGGTAAATATCAGCTTCATGCACCTCCAAGTTGCTGTTGCACGGCAATGCTATAAAAATGCTTATAAAAAGCTGACGTCAAGAAAAACAAATATGGCATAGGAAAAGACCCAAACAATTTTTCATTATTAAAAAATGATCTTTAATCAAAAATTTAAGATCCTAAAATTGAGTTCTATGACCCCAAAATCCTGTATTTGAATATATAATATTCAAATGTAATGGCGCTCCAATAGATGAGTAATTAATTTTAAGTGAACAAAAATCATAATGATGACTGGACCATCCAACATACTTTGTAAGAATGCATTTTGAATCCCTGGTTAAAATATCATGTTTTACATAATGCATCAGTTATAGTTAATAGATCTCGAAGCAAGCCCAATTGATAATAATATTGCATCATTCATTTAAACTATTCACAGCATACTTCCTTCATATTTAATTCCTACATCACTGTGCACATTTAACATGTTAATTTACACTGTCAAACCAACCAGTTGTATCAGAAAAGCATTAATTTGATTACTCACTGTTCACTGCTATTATTTGTTTCCTTAATGCATGTACAGATTTTATTTGTTGTTTTCTCAGTAATTCAACTAGATTTGCCTTAACTGTTAAGCTATATTTGTTCCAAGAGAATGGACACAGCACATTAAGTTCTTTGTTTTAACAGTTCTGAATATTTTTGTATTCTGCTTGCACCATGCAAACCTTTCAGGCAGTAGGGATCTTTTAAAACTGACTATATAACCATTTCAAAACGCCATTACAAAGTGCATGGCAAACATTCATTGATTCTTTTATCTCCTGCTTTGTGGA
Source organism: Polypterus senegalus (assembly GCF_016835505.1). Lineage (NCBI taxonomy): Eukaryota > Metazoa > Chordata > Cladistia > Polypteriformes > Polypteridae > Polypterus > Polypterus senegalus. Next base: position 92,088,247 of record NC_053158.1, read on the forward strand.
TCTTTCTTTCTACCTCTGGTTGGAAGGTTCTTCTTGTTATATTTTAGCTATCAGTACTGTTCAATAAGATAATTCTGCCACTCACACACTATACAGTATACTATTCTAAGTTAGTCTACTAGTTTTAAAGCTTCAGCATTACTTATTAAAGTTTTCTCTGCTGTTGCTTTGCCTATCATTATTGCAATGCACCCTTTTCTGTGTTTTATGTAAATTTTAAATTTGAAATTGAATTTGTTTTTTTGATTCAAAACCAAGTGCGATTTACTTTTGTGCTTTGTTATACATCAGTAAATGTATTGCCTCATTCAAAAACAAGTTGAGAAGGCATTGTCCAGTAGATTTACTAACAGCTATTACCATCTGTCGCCTTCCAGACTGTGATAAAGACTAATGACCAAGTACTGCCCAACAGTCATTTGGTGTTCTGTAAAAAAGCACAGTCTTATATGGAAACAATTCTTTAATCCTTGTGAACTGTTATTACTTCTTAGCAAAAAACACTACATTATGTAACAGAATTCTTGGATAATTCTTTAAATGTCGTTATGTTATAAATACATTTGAAATAATGCATGGTCTATTTCTGTTCTTTTATCCCCCACTAAAATGGAGTAGAAAGAAAGAGAAAAGAAGACTGATAATTCAGATGTAGAAAAAAATTGTTGGCACCTTTACAGCTAATTGAAAAAGTTCTGGGCGCCTTCTGAAAAGTAATCAAAAGATAAGCAATAGTCCCATGTATACCTGCATTCCTTTGATATGCCATTGAGTAAAACAAAGCAAGTGTGAAAAGAGATCAAGTATTGCTTATTCTACAAAGATACTCTAAAATGGCCTGCACACATTTGTTGGTATCCCTAGAATAGATTGTAAATAACTGGATTAGAGTGATTTTTCAAACTAATGGTTTTCTTAAATTAGTATCACACATGTCCCCAATCATGCAATCAGTCATTCAGCCTATTTAAATGGAGAAAAGTAATCACTCTGCTGTTTGACATCATTGTGTTGTCCTACACTGAACATGGACCAGAGAAAACAAAGAACATAGTTGCCTAAAGGAGATCAGAAAAACAATATAGATAAGAATGTTAAAGGTGAAGACTATAAGACCATCTCCAAGCAACTTGATGTTCCTGTGACAATAGTTGCAAATATTATTAATAAGTTTAAGGTCCATGGGATTGCAGCCAACCTCCATGGATGTGGCCACAAGAGGAATATTCAACGCAGAATGAGCAGGCGAATAGTGAGAACGGTAGACGAAAAGCCAGGGACAACTCCCAAAGAGATACAAGCTGAACTCTAGGGTGAAGGGTCATCAATGACTGATTGCACCATCCATGGCTTTTTGAGTGACAGTGGACTCAATGACAGAAGACTTCATGAAAAAGCCAGATTGGAATTTGATAAAATGCATGTTGCCAGGCTACAATGTTTCTGGTAGAACGTCCTTTGGACAAATGAGGCAAAACTGGAACATTTTGGCAAGTTACATTAGCTCTGTGTCTGTAGACAAAAAAAAATTAAGCTTCAAAGAAAATGACACATTTCTACTATGAAACATTGAAGTGGCTTACTTATATTTTGGGGCTCCTTTGCTGCATCTGGCATGAATCAGTGCAAGGCACAATGAAATCTCAAGACGATCTAGACATTCTAGAGCAGGGGTGTCGAACTCCAGGCCTGGAGAGCCGCAGTGGCTGCAGGTTTTCATTCTAACCCTTTTCCTAATCAGTGACCAGTTTTCACTTCTAATTAACTCCTGTTCCCTTCATTTTAATAGCCCTGTTCTTAAGGATTCTTTCCTCTGAATTGATTCCTTTCTTCATTAAATGGCAGCCAAACAGAAATGAGGCATGAAACGAGCCAACAGATGACCAGCTAAATCGGGGCTTCAGACATCAACCAGTTTCACAATGAGAAGCAGATTCTTGCTGTTAATTAAACTCATTATTTAATTCCATGGCTTTTGGTGCTCTCATTCTGCCACAGCAGACATTTCCAGAACTGTTGATTTTTCTGTTTTTTCTAAGGCCACGTCACAGTGTTTTGGTGAGCCGAGAGATCAGCCTTACTGAGACCTCCAACTTTCTTTATTTTCACATATTTTGTGATGGGCACAGGTGAACTGGTAATATGGATTTTTGTTTTGTGTCTCGTTATTGTTTGGCTGCTATTTAAGAAAAAGGAAACAACTAAGGGGCCTGAGTCAAGGTAATTAAAATTAAGGCAAAAGAAGGTAATTAGCAGCGAAAACTGGTCACAAATTAAGAAGATGGTTAGAATAAAAACCTGCAGCCACTGCGGCCCTCCAGGACCGGAGTTCGACACCCCTGTTCTAGAATGAAACATACTCACCAGTGTCAGAAAGCTCTGTGTCAGTCGCAGGTCCTTCAACAGGATAACGACCCAAAACACACAGTTAAAAACACCCAGACATGGCTAAGAACAAAACATAGGACTATTCTGATGTGACCTTCAATAAGCCCTGATTAGAATCCTATCAGACATCTATGGAAGGACCTGTGAAACCTGCAGTCTGGAGAAGGCACCTTTCAAACCTGACATATTTGGAGCAGTTTGCTCAGGAAGAGTAGGACAAACTACCTATGACTGTTGTAGAAGTCTCATTGAGAGTTACAGGAAAAGCTTGTTTGCACTGATTGCCTCTAAAGGTTGTGCAACCAAACATTAGGTTAAAGATAACATCATTTTTATCACACCTTTTTCATTTGTGTTATTATCTGAAATATTCTGTTGAATCAAAACTCTAAAACAAAGTCTGATTTTTGTTGAATACACAATAAACAATAATGGGTGGCAATTACTTTTGTCTGTTTCAAGTTATTTTTCTGTGGAGAGGTACCAACAAATTTATCCATGTCTGCAATAGGAAAGACTCAGGTTATTAAGCTGATAAGAGTGGTCAGGAGTATGAGGCATGATCAGAATGAAATTGGAGATATAGTGGATGAGCACAAAGCTGCTAATGTGGTACCGAGCACTCAAATGTTTTGGAGAGATCTTTAAATATTAAAAAGTACTGTAATGCATTTTGTTTCCATATACTCTTTTCAGGTGGCTTAGGTTCTTCTAGGTTAATCAGCAAGTAGCAGTACAGCAAGACTTGTCAAGATAATCTACACATAATGCTATATGGTTTCATCCGGTATTACACCAAGAGACTTATTATTGGATTAATAATCTATGGTAACTGAAATGTTGTCCAATAACTAGATAAAATAAGATGTCAGCATGGTATGCACATGTAAAACAACCAAGACATGTGGCCAATAATGCAGATGCTTAAGATGATACCTTATATGTAGTTGACTCCTTTGTAAATAGTCAAATGATATGTGCTTGATTTACAATTCTAAAACAAAATAACCAAAGTCTTACATTTATTGAGGAGTACGCTATATGATTTTGAAATCCTATTCCAAATGTTGTTTTAAAATATTTGAAAGTGTATTACTACAAATACTGGTATAATATTTCAGATAACTTCTTCACCATTTATATACAATTGGAGTAATATATCTTTGATTTTGCAAGAAGGTTAGGAAGTTGTGTTATGTTGTATTTGGTAAAGTCCATGACTTGCAGTTAATGAAAGAAAGGTCTTTGTGAGAAGTTATACTTTGAATAAAGTTGTTCAAATTATGCAAATACATTTTCATGAAACATTGATCAGGAAATATAAGACAAAGGGATAATGTTGTAGAATAGGGAAAGATAATTTCTACCTTGGTTTCCTAATCATATAATAATTTAGATGGCATCAAGAAATAAAATCAGAATAAGGCAGAACAATTGTCTGAATGTTCTGAGTGTAGAGTATTTTCGTAATGTTATGGAAGTTCCAGTAATGGGTTGGGGGAGAGACAAAAAAGGAAATGATAATATGAGGTTGGATCATAAAGTAAAGGCAATTTAAAAATTACGCAGTAACCACAATGGAAAGAAACTGAAGAATGATGGCTTGTGCAGATCAGTAAGTTTTCTGGGTACCCATCTTGTGCAAGCTTTGTAGTATCCCAAGTCATAATGTATTATGGCATGTGCAGATAGATATAACTGATATCTAAATGTGCAGCAACAGTGGACAATGTCATCCATCAGTCTTCTCTAATGGAGGCATCTTCCAAGTTGATGTGGGCTTGTGTATACCCTGTTGAAGCTTTGTCAGTTGCATTTATTAATCCCACTTTAAACCTTTCTACCCATTTATCAACCTTTCATTGAGTCGTGCTGTTTTTACTTCTGTATTGAGCCAACATCCTGCAATGCATTTCAGCAGGTTGCACTTTCTCTTCCCAAAGATATCTTAGTATTGCGTGTTGTTCAATAATGGTGCAATCCTGCAGTGTAGCTTCGATGTTCATTTGACCTTAGGTTCAACTAGACTAACAGCATGCAATTTCAATCTACTCATAAGGCATTGTGAATGTGTTTTATTGCATCTGCTTCTATCTTTTGCAGTTACCACGTAATTTTCAGATTGCCTTTACTTTTTGATTCACCCTTGTATAAGCCCAAAAATAAGCAGAAAATCTAAAAAAGAAAATCCAAAAACACATAGAAGTTGATTCCTGCATAGATGTTTATATTTGTACAAGGTTAAAAACTGTTACAAAAAAGGAAGTACAGTAGAACCACCTCTTTCAACCTTCACAAACATATGCAGTTTTTAATATCTGGAAAAAATGTGGAATTAACTTGCTTAGAGATCTTTATATAGACAACGTCTTTGCATCCTATGAACAATTACATTCCAAATTTAACATTCCAGCTACACATTTCTTTCACTATCTTCAAATCAGGAACTTTGTTAAACAGAACCTTCCAGATTTTCCTCATCTTGCACCCTCATACATGCTGGAAAAAATATTGCTCAATCTCAAGGAATTAGACTCCATCTCTACAATATATAAAATCATTTTACAATCCTTTCCTTTCAAAGATCCAAGAGGACACTGGGAAAAAGATCTCTCAATTAATATATCAGAAAAGGAGTGGAAAGTAGCAATGCAGAGAATTCACTCGAGCTCCATATGCGCAAAGCATACAATTATACAACTCAAAATTATATATCGAGCACATCTGTCTCGACTAAAACTCTCCAAAATGTTTCCAGGGCATGATCCAACCTGTGAACGTTACAACCAAGCCCCAGCCTCACTGGGTCAAATGTTCTGGTCCTGCACCAAATTAACATTATTCTGGACAAAAATTTTTAATTACCTTTCAGACAGCCTTGGACTCACAATCCCTCCTAACCCATTAACAGCTGTGTTTGGGGTTCTTCCAGAGGGGCTTAAAGTGGAGAAGGACAAACAAATTGTGATTGCATTCACTACACTGTTGGCATGCAGACTTATTGCATTCTGATAAACTGGAAGAACCCAAACTCTCCTCTTTTAAGTCAGTGGGAAACTGATGTGTTATATTATTTGAAATTGGAAAAAATCAAATACTCAGTTAGGGGATCCATACAGACTTTTTTCAAAACATGGCAGGATCTAATCAGTAATATTTTAAAATAAGTTCATAAAGCACAGAGAATTTATTAATTTAGGTATGTTTACAAGCCTTAAATTTTATGCCGCTTGGCTTGCTCTCTCTCTCAGGGGTGGGGATCGATCTGTTCTTAACTCAATTTTTCTTTTTGTAAAAACTTGATTGCTTTGTATGGATTGTAATACAATGAATATAAAAAAAAGGAAGTACAGTAATCATCTCCATTTTATTTTAGTTAAGTGACCCATAATCATATAATAGCCTACATTTAAATATTTTACCATTTTCCTAATGCCGTTTATTACAGGATAGAGGGTTTACTTACAAAGAAATTGTAAGCAGTACTAGTACCACTATGGAATCATGATTTCTCACATGGGACAGAAAGAATAAAAAAGAGAAACCCACATAAGCAATATGGCTGGGCATATTCATACTATTCTGTGTGTACAACTACTTTGAGGAAGTAGCAGTCCCTAGAATTATTTTTTCTAATGTCACTAAGAGAGGCAGAAGACAAGACACACTCACCCAGTCTGACAAGGTATTGAAGATTATAATAGAAAGAAGTAGGAACCTGTTGTCCATGAAAGGGAAAAGGATGACTGGCAGATCCCTTAAAGGCCAACATTTTTAATGGCTGATTAGAGTTCATGAAACTTGAGCTTGCAAGTAGCAGTTATGAAATAGTGACTCTGTTATATATCTAGAAGCTGCCAGCTACTAACTTCAAAAATTCTGGAGTCTTAGAATGAAAGAAATTTGAAGATGGATGAGTAGATGAGGAGGACAGCAATTTTTGTCTTGTGCTGTACACTTTATGATCACCCTTCCCTCATGTGTTTTGCAGGTAAACACTCCACTACGATGTATTATTTCTTTCATGAGTATTATTTGGCTTTGAACAGACAAATTTAGTTATAAGTATTTTCTCATGCTGTTTTGTGCTTGTTAAAACTTTAGGAGGATAACAAGGTTGTGTTACGGTCATACCATACTGTATTTTCATGCTATTTTATTGTATTTTTTGGAGACAAAATCTTCACTGTGCAGAGTGTAGTAGTTATAATTTGCACCTAGCAAGACTGAAATTAGTTTTTTTCTATCTAGGTGCTACAAATGGTATAATCTGCCATTGTTCGCTCAGAGATGGTGTTTTTTTATATTATAGACAAATGCATATTTGATTACATGAACTTCAGGGCTCTGACCTTGTTATCCATTAATTCTGCAAAAATACATGTTTTTCATTTGCTTTGTTTTCCTATACTGTAAATGTACAAGGTGTTCATTTTATATTATCAATCAACAAACTATCCATCCATTATCCAGCCCGCTATATCCTACAGGGTCACACTGGAACAAATCCCAGCCAAAACAGGGCGCAAGGCAGGAAACATGCCCCAGGCAGGGTGCTAGCCCACCGCAGGGCACACACACACACAGCACACACTAGGGACAATTTAGAATCACCAATGCACCTAACCTGCATGTCTTTGGACTGTGGGAGGAAACCCAAGCAGACACGGGGAGAACATGCACACTCCACGCAGGGAGGACCCAGGAAGTGAACCCAGGTCTCCTTACTGACAGGCAGCAGCGCTACCACTATGCCACCGTGCCACCTCAACAAACTATTTGTTACTTATTTTTCCCAAAATGTACTGTTATTTTTCAATCAATAAATTTAGTTTAATTGTGCACTAAAGATGCTTTAAAGTTTCAATGTGTTTCTTTCATTAAAATTATCCATGTAAAAAACAAAATTTATGATATTATTAACAATATTGTGTCATGATTTAAACAGACTACCACAAAATGAAAAAAAAATTGTTTTATGTGTTTTTAAGAAAATGGCACCAGAGATGCTGTATGCAGACACCAAAGCAAACTGCATAGTAATGAGAGTCATAGGCTATGTCCACACTAGCATTTTCACATTATTTATAGAAGTATTTTTGCCATACTAAGTTGACCAAAAATGCATATGGCATAATTGTCTGTCTACATGCATGCAGTATTAACATCTTTAACTGTGCACACACTTTGTGATTTTGAATTTTGAATGATTTTAAGTTCGATTTACAGTTGCTGGCTGGTTTTCTAAATCAGCCTGAATTTCAGCTTCATGAGCCATCATTTCACATATAGTATGAGAGTAGTTGTGATTCCCAATTGCATCTTACAATTGGGCTGTTGCATGAAATTTCAGTTGACTGTTCAGTGAGGTGCTGAGACTGTTCAAAGTGGTGCCACCGTGTCACCTGTTGTACAGCTACACTCGGATCTCAATCCGGGTGATTTGCTATGTGGTGGATGCGGCAGTGAGCTGTAACCTCTCTCTGTTTTATGGTGTGAGCAGATTCACAAGCTGATTTTCTGATGTCACCATCAAATTTTCTGAAAACCATTGTGCAGCAAACACAGTAAATGTGCATTGTACACATATAGCCTGACAACCCATGTTGTGACGTGTAAATTGAATTGAACATGCTTGTGCAATTTGAGCACAAAAACGACTAGCTACTCTATTGTGCAGTGTGACAGTTGCTTGACTGGGATTTCTAGAAATCACACAAAGCGCAATTTAGGTACATATAGGAAAGCAGCGCAGTAAGTGCCATGGAAAGCAACTCTTCTATGCCTGCTATGTTAGAATATGATTTTCTGCTTTGAAGGATGACCATTCAGGGAATGACACAATGTGATGAGCAAGATCCAATCATGGAAAAGACACGTAATAAGCATGAACTAACCACAGTCTGACAGAGTCAACATTGTTAGAAATCTTCATTTTTGCTTGTCTACACTGACACCACGTGGGTTGAAAATCCCAGTGTAGTGTGGATGTAAGGCAAAACTTGAGACAAATGTCTGAGTTTTTAATCAAAAATGTAGTGATCGTGGACATGGTATAGTATGAATAAAGTAACTCATTCACTCAGACTGCTACAGATGGCATCATCAGTGGCTATGAGAGCCTGTGTTATGTTTTAATGTGCATTTATTTATTTTATTGTTATTTCTTTTGTTTGAGTAGTTACATGTTTTGTCTTCATGTATTTACTGTTTGGGCTGTAATTATGTACTGACTTTTTAAAAATAACCCCTTGTGCCTTGTGAATGAAGCCCCAAGAGGTGAAGTCACCCTAATGTCACAGCTGCTGGGTCCTCCCCCTGGCTTTACCTACACAGCCAGAGGCAGGATACAGCAGTTGAGCATTTGTTTATGGTTGGAGTTTGTGATTATTATTTTTCTTTGTTTGATTTCTGGTTATTTTTAATGTTTTGATTTTGTCAAGAGCTACTGATTCAGAACTGTTTATTGGGATTTTGTTTTCTGTGGACAGGCTTTTAGGCTACTTCTTTTTCCTATTTCATCTCTTCTAAACATTTTTTCTTATATTTTTCCATTTTCTGAATTTTTGTGATTTATAAAGATTCTTCATTGCCCTTTTGTGCACAGACAAGTTTTAGGGTTACCCTACTGTTTGTGGGGCTTTTTAAATATATTTTTGGGATTTTTTTGTTTCTTTTGAAGGCATTAAATCCCTTTTGGGTCTGTGAAGCCTGAAGGAGGTCAGTAGATCTGGAGTAAGCCTGTTTCGGCAAGGCCTTTTCAAGGCAGGCAAAGGAGGCCTGGTCAGGTCAGTGATGCCTTTTGCTGGCCGCACATTCCTTATTTGCCATGTTTGAGTCTCCAAATCACAACAGCCTCAAGGTAAGCAATGAAACAATAGTGAACTACAATAAATGATAAACTTAAAATAACAAGTAAAAAAAACATAAATATTTTCAAATAGTACCAGTGCATGTTAAGAAAGATTAGATTACATTAAGCTTTACTGTGTAAATTTGTTAGTTATTTACTTCAAACTAATAGATTACAAATTGACTGTTCTATAATAAAACTGTACAGGGTGGTCCAGGTCTAATTATGCAGATCCAGATCGTCTGGATGACTTTGATTTTTACGGGAACGATTCCAGTTCGACGCAAAGACGATTCTTCATGTCGACAGTTCACACGCTTCTCGATGGTCTGGAATTTTTCGGGTGATTTTCTATGTAATAAACTTAATAAGTTACAGCGAAATGAAAATTGCATTATTAGATCTGGACCGCCCTATATTTCAGAAATGTTAACATTACAAAAATGTATTGAAATTAATATATTTCAAACATGCTTGAAATACTAGCATTACATTATCTTAAAATAATAGCTTTGTGTCTGTTGTGTTATAATTTTAAGGTTTTGGAATGTGCCATATCCAATTGTAGATGCATTTTGTAATTTTGTTTTCATTTTGACAATTTGATTAAATATTTAAAGTTTGTATATAGCTTTTTTTATTATGAACATGACCATTTTGTGCATGTTGTTATTGCCTATGTAATCCCATTTGAAATGTGCTGTTGGCGTTTAGGCTGTGGATGCCCCTAGAGTGTGGGTTTGTGATTAAAACTCTTAAATACTTAGAAAGATAAAATTTGTGAAATATAAATTAGATTTTTGATTTTCAGACTGGTTTTTGGTATCTTTTTGACTTCATGCATTGAAGTCTTGAAGACTTCATTCATGAAATCATGCATTGACACAAGTTCCCCTTTGCTTGGAATTGAAACTGTGATTAAATGCATCATTTTTTTTAATGCGTTATGGAGCACATGCATCGAAGCTTCTCATCTGTGCGATTGTCAATGTAACCCTTTGTAAGTAGTGCCTGGAGGATTAAGTGTGGAGAAACTGTAGAGACAGCTTGTGTATTAATTTGTGGATTTTATTCCAGCGCTTGCTCCTTACTTTCTCACTTGCGCTATAACGCGTAATGCAAACCTCGCGCGATACTCCGCTAACTTAAAAGCCTTGTGCAGTGCCTGTCATTTGAAAATTGATGGTTTGCTTGCTTTTATCTGTCTCTCTCTGCTCCTAGCGGAACTGTCATCTCTGACTTGTCATGGAGCACGTTTAAGCTGATGTGTTTGCAGTCTGTAAATAAAAATCCTTCTTGTTTCTACGATCTCCTGTGTCTCTGTGCAAATCTGTGACCCAAGCGTGACAATATATTCCGACGCTGACTTTATATATTCAAGATTTGACTTTATATATTCCAGCGCTGACTTTATATATTCCGACGCTGACTTTATATATTTAAGTTTTGACTATCCAGCGCTTATATTATATATTCCGAAATATTCCAACACCGTCTTTATATACTCAGGTTTTGGGAAGCGCTGATCAATGTAATCGGTGTACCAGGAAATCATGCATTGACACAAGTTCCCCTTTGCTTGGAATTGAAACTGTGATTAAATGCATTATTTTTTTTAATGCGTTATGGAGCACATGCATCGAAGCTTCTCATCTGTGCGATTGTCGAGGCGTGCTGAGTTGCGCAGCAGCCTTACTTATGAATATGCTAAGCACATTCCTTCAGCCGCCACGCCTCCCACGGTGAGCGAGCTGCCCGCTATGGCCGTATACAGTACTGTATAGGAAAGAAGGTTCTAGTTATGACCGTCAGGTTTTGGGAAGCGCTGATCAATGTAATCGGTGTACCAGGAAATCATGCATTGACACAAGTTCCCCAATGTAACCTTTTTTTAATGCGTTATGGAGCACATGCATCGAAGCTTCTCATCTGTGCGATTGTCAATGTAACCTTTTGTAAGTAGTGCCTGGAGGATTCAGTGTATATGTCACTCGCTCGCTTCTTATTGTTTTGCTGCCTTCTCAATTATATACTGCATGTTTTCTTCAGCGCGTTTTGGAGCTCTTCCTGGTTTTCTACGTAGTGCGTTGACAGTCAGTTCACGTGATTACGTGGGAGGCGTGATGATGTCAGAAGAAACTCCGCCCCAGCATATGCAGAAAAATAGCTTCCAGTTATGAGCATTACGCGTAGAATTTCGAAATGAAATCTGCCCAACTTTTGTAAGTAAGCTGTAAGGACCTACACGGGAAGTTGGAGAATTACTACCTACACGGGAAGTTGGAGAATTAGTGATAAGTGAGTCAGTGAGTGAGTCAGTCAGTCAGTGAGTCAGTGAGGGCTTTGCCTTTTATTAGTATAGATTTTGTGTGTGGTTTATTTATTGCAATATATCGTGCAGTGATATTTTTAATATCTTCATTATTTTATTGTTTAACTTGCATTACTTCATATCAAGTTCCTGTTTTTAACTGAAACTTTCATCAGAGGTTTATGTGACTGTGCCTCTTGAAGTAAAGGTTTTGTTTACATGTGGTTCCTTTCACCTGTGCTTCTCCCTTTCCACCAATTTCCTCACCAGCCTTCAAGAAATAGACAAAAGAGCTTGGTGAGTAACGAATGAGAAGAATAGAAGTAAATCTTTTGCCATTCTTTATTGAGAAATGGAGTCTGAATCTGTTGCTGTGATGACTGTAGATATAGGGGCTTCAGAAAAAATTCCTTTAGTGTGACACACTAAGCCATTCATTTTTCCATTCAAAGGCTAAATTAACAAGCAAAAAGGCAGTTAATTGACAGTTAATGTAAGGCTATAGATTCTGTTATAAGAGGCAAATTACCAGCAGTAAATGGAACACTTCAGTATAAATTAATTAATTCTCTTTTACTAAAATGGATATAAATGACTGTTTTTTTCAATGTACTCCATAAACATGACAATATTAACCAAATTTACACATGAACCTATGTAGCTTTTTTACATGAAGAATAGTTTAAATATTACAGATTAAATATAGGTTGAAGAAAGTATGGGTTGGGCAGGTATTTCATTCTTGTTACACCAATAAACCTAGAGGAGTATGAACACTGATTTGTAAAAGCACTCATAAATTTTTATCAATGATATATTTCAGCAATTTATTAAGCCCTACTTTAGATCTACTTTATAGCCACTTTATCTAAATCTTTCTCAACAGTTTTACATTTCTTAAAGTATCATAAACTCAAACATAAGGTTTCCCTACCCACACTCAAGACAATATTTCTTTCCCTCTTAAGTGTATTATATTTATTCACAAATGGATTTTGTATTTATCAATAATATTGCTACTCCGTATTAAATCTTTTATTAATTACGCCATTGTTATTTCTGCCCATTGCCCTTTATCTAGCTGGTTGGATGGTTGAGTGGTAAGTTCTAAAAAGCAATCACCAAGCATTAAGCAAGGAGTAGTGGATATTTTATAATTATGTTTTATCCTTTTTTTGTGTTTTCTGATTAAAACCTTTTCCACATTTAAAACTGTATAAATCTAGCAAGGATTGTTATATAAAAATACCATTGGGCTCTTTTTACTTAAAATACACGATATAAAAAACATGGTGAGAGAGGAAGAAACATAATAAGGAAAAAGGGCATCATTAAGAATTAATGACAAAATGAAAGAGAGAGTATAATGCTTTTCCTATGGCAAGCAACATACTTTTGCAGATATCAGTTAAATATGCATATTAAACTATATATAAATATATATAAAAAGTAAACTAAATTCACAATATCAAATTGATTACTAATTATTGAGTATTTTTATCACTGGTCCCCTGAAAGATGACCTAGAGGCAAGCCCAGGACACATCAGAGAGATCATATCTTTCATTTGGACTGAAAGACTTTAGAAATTTGCAAGATGGAGCAGTAACTGTTTGTCCTCATGAAAATCCGGACCAACCAACTTGGTCCCAAAACAGACAACCCTCTCCATGAAAAGAACATTGAAATGAGATAAGATAAATACCATTGGAATTAGTATTATTGTATTATTCGTTTAGTTCATATAATGGAGACATTTCTTGTAACAAACAGAATGTAGTTTCCTAGCAACATTAAAAACAAAATAGTATATTTTAAACTTGTAAACATTTTATTTGAAAATGGTGATATATATATATATATATATATATATATATATATATATATATATATATATATATATATATATATATATATATATATATATATATATATATATATATCAGCCTATATCTCATTATAAATATTTTTTAAAGATTGTAACTTTTTTCGTTTGCTTCTTAATTTAAATGACCATAAATAAATAGAGAATGGTATTTTGAGTGAGATAATTGTATATGTTGGTTGTGATAAATTGTTTTTTTCTCATTTTAATGCACACCTTGTAATGATGACTAAAATATACAATATTAATAAAAATTAAGTCAATAATATGTTGCTTAAAAGGCATCACCACTAATGACTGACTGGTATCCTAAACTTTAGCTGGATGTTTATTAGACGTCAACCTGCTTTTGTAAGACTGTAAATTAAGTATATGTGAATTCAACTAAAAGTCCCTTTGATTGAAATATTCCCTCAGTGCTTAACAGCTTCCCAGGTCTAAAGTAAGCTTTGAAGACAGCTGTGCTTGGATCTTTTAAACCTCAAAGCTTCTTTGTAGTTCTGGAAAAGATTGTTCTGTGAAGTATCAGATCCCTGTGCCAAGTTTCTTGTTTCATACTAACATAAGTTACACATGCAAACTCCTTGGCACATATATACTTTAATGGGGCTCATTGGTGCACACACAAAATTTGCCTGTGTTACATGTACAATATAACTGCAGATGGCTGTATTTTATGTATTTATAAAAATCAATCAAACAAATGCTGGCATGATTAGAAATTCATAATTTCACCTGCTCTAGAGGTATGGGCAGTTGGTTTTTTACCAAAGCTTTGAAGGTGAAAAAGATACATTTTATGGTCATTTTCCCTGATTAAGCAAATTGACAAGCTCAAACAGTAAAGTTTTTAGGGAGGTTTAGGAATGCTATGTATACAGAATTATTAATAAGGCCAAAATATATCTATGTGTATCACCTGATTGACAGTGTCTTCAGGCCTGAAAGTGAAATGGTCCCACAGGGTTTTTCCTGCCTAGAATAAAATACCCAAAGTCTTGACTAAATATGTGTCATGCATTTTCAAGACTGAAAGTCTGTTACATACTACATTAGAAAGAATAAATTCATCCAGTCTATCATTACAATATATTGTTACTGTATATATCATAGTAAATTGATTTATAACTATGTTGCGGAACTGTGAAATGGTGAATCCTTTAATATTCTCTTTGGGAACAAATGTGTCAGAGCCTAGAAAGGTCATTTCCTGTTTTCAGGTAAACAAATTTTGTTAATTTGGTCAATAAAGTAGAACTTTAGTGAATGAAATTAAACCATGATGCCGTAGCTATTACTCTTATCAAATGATTTCTTGCTTAACTTTAAAGAAAAATGCTGAAATAGTAACCAAGAAACTTCAGCAAACAGAACTCATGCTGTATTGAGAAAGATTCTAAACCTTTCGGTGAGGGATAAACAGGCAAAGGCAAGGTGGAATGCTAATGATGACAAGATAATCAAAAAAATGAACGTAAACATTTTCATATCAGAACTACAGGAAGATGCCATGGTTATTTAAACATGAATCTAGACCATTTGATGTAAAAAAAAAATGAAGACATTTCCTGCTTTATAATGATCACTGAGATGACAGAGATGTCACAACACACATGCGTTCCGTCTCTAACATGTTGGGTGTATTTATTCTGTTACCCATGAAAAGCCAGGTACGCAACACTGGGTCACCTCAATAAACTTCTCTGCTCTTTGAGCCATGGGGATAGACTGTAAAACACCAAATAATGTTGTTGAAATGCCCTTCATGTGACACCATCATGTTCCTAGTCCCTAATATTCTTGCCCTTTTCTTTGCTGTGAAATTCCAGTACCTAAATACTCCATGGGGATCTCCTGAACATATTTCTCTGGAATTCCACAGAACAATTTTCAAATCTTTCTGGAATCCACAGTCACTCCAGATAGATTCCTGACTGTCTCAGCCTCAGTGCACACCTTGCCAGCAGCTACAGCTTTAAAAAAAAAATCACTGAGAGTAACAGTAAATTGTTTGAAATGCTGTGAGTGGTAGCTGACCACATAACCCATCATCTTTCAAACAAAAATCCCAATCTTGTTTCCTTTTGATACTGAAATATTCGTATATATCTGATATCATTACCACCCTGACAACGAGAAGTTATTCACTGCCCCCCAGATTACTGGTTGTGGGTGACCTAAGAAGCTTCAGTGTGAGGTAAATTCTGCAGTTTTCAATCAAGAACACTTCTAGTATGTAGTTTCTTTAGTTTACAGCAGCTCAAATTTCCTGCCACCTTCAATAAATGGGCTGGCTCCACTGCTGTATTGCCTTGGCTGGATTATGTTTGGAATATGTTTGGCAAGCTGCAAAGAAACCTTTCCTTCCCCAGCATGTCATGGTATTACATCTGCAAGTGGATTACACTACTCCAATGATGAGCTCCAAAACAAATTCTATTGTACTGTGTAATTGGCACCACATCCTACTCATTCTATACTTAAAACAACCAGTCTTTCATCTCAGTGCCTTAAAATGTTATCTATGAAAGACATTCCACAAGGTGGATTTTCAGTCCAGTTGACATTATTCATTGCATAATAATTTATGCACAATATAATATAGCAATAAGTGAGTAAAACGAACTGTATTTGTCAATTTAATTATAGACGTTAAAGCGATTTTTTTCCCCCCCGCTATTATTTCTTAACAGAAACTGTGATGTGACACTTTCTATCATATAATTAGAGTAGGGTGGCACAGTGGGTAGCGCTGCTGCCTCACATTTAAGGAGACCTGGGTTCGCTTCCCGGGTCCTCCCTGTGTGGTGTTTGCATGTTCTCCCCATGTCTCCGTGGGTTTCCTCCCACAGTCCAAAGACATGCATGTTAGGTGCATTGGTGATCCTAAATTGTCCTTAGTGTGTGTGTCCTGCAGTGGGCTGGCACCCTGCCCAGGGTTTGTTCCTGCCTTGCACCCTGTGTTGAGTGGGATTGGCTCAAGCAGACCCCCATGGCCCTGTGTTAGGATATATAGCAGGTTGGAAAATGACTGACAATCAGAGTACTTAGGTTTTAGTTGTGAGTGAGAGATGGGAAGCTTATATTATGGAGTTTTACTTTTAAATTTAAAGGATAAAGTTCATAATTAAAAATTGGTCTTCGGGTCTGCTGTTATTTTATTCTGTCAGTGAACAAGGCATATCATAATCATACTTAATACTTGTACATGAAAATAAGAATTTCACAGCATTTTGTAATTGTGACATTCATGTACTGCTTGTTTGTTTACTCTACTCTGGATTAGCAATTGTTTGTGCTAACTAAATTTACAGGCGTCATTGGGGTGATAACATTTAAAATGTTGTTGCTTTCTTGTCGTAATTTAAATCACAAAACAGTCATAACCTAATGTACAATAACTTGTGATGTAATGGGACAAGACATTTGTTATTATAGTACCAGCCATGCATTCTATCTGTGAGAAAAAATATGTACAATTCTCCAAAGCAGTCATATTATTTGGAAATGATATTTCAGTAATGAATGAGCAGTTGCCTTTGAAAAAAAATCTGTAAGGCTTTAAATTCAACATTTAATAAATAATGTGAACCTATGATAAATATACCATTAAAACAGGCGTGTGTGGAATTTGGCACACTGAAATTCCTTGTATTTAGTTATGTTTTGTTGGAATTGGGCTTTGAATATGAATGTTAGAAAGGCATATGTTTATTTTTGCTTCATGTGGTGAAGTACAACTGTGCTAGTTTTAATTTTGTCTGGTTTTCAAAAAGGTTTGGTGAATACTCAGAGTATATGGCTAGTGTGTTTTCATAAGGGGTCATTTCCTTTATGAAAATTATATTTCTGTGTAATATACACTTAGTGGTCACTTTATTAGATATCACTATCTAGTACTGGGTGGGACTCCTCTTTACCATCTAAAACATTATGGATTTTTTAAGACAGGGGTGACTGAAACATTCCTTAAGGATTATTTTATGCCAAGTTGTTTACACCATGCAAATTTTTCAGGTTGTATATTTATACTATAAGCATCATTCCTACCTCATCCTAATGGTGCTCTGTTGGATTGAGATCTTGAATATATGTCAGCCATTGGCATAAACTGGTATCTCTAATGTTTTCAAGGAAACCAACTAGAGATAATGCATGCTTTTTGCCCTGTGCATAGATTCATGTTATTTTGTACCCAGTTTTTACTGTACCATGTACATACAGTATTTCAACCAAAATTGAGATTCATTAGACCAGGTGACATTTGCCCATTCTTAAGTCTTCCACTTTCAGTAATCATGTGCCACTGTAGGTATGTCTTTCTGTTCTTAGCTGACATATGTGGAGCCCCAGCCTATTCTTCTCCTGCTATAGTGCATCCAGCTTTATGGTCAGATGTATTGTGTTGTCAGAGCTTCCCCACCACATTTATTGCACCATTCTCTATAAACTCTGGACATTGTAGTGTGGGTACATCTCAGGAGGGCAAATGTTTCTAAGATTCTTGAAGTTTTAACTATTTTGTTTTTAGTCAGCTAGATTAATGTAATTCACTCCTAACTGGTCTACCTAAGAAATATATCAATTGGTTGCAGTTAGTCCAGAATGCAACAGCAAGAATTTAAACCAGAAAAAGAAAATCTGAGCACATCTCACAAGTTTTAGTGTCGTTTCATTGGTTGCCAATACCCTTTTCAATTGACTTTAAAATAATACTAATGGTATATAAAAACCTGCGGTGGGCTGGCACCCTGCCCCGGGTTTGTTTCCTGCCTTTCGCCCTGTGTTGGCTGGAATTGGCTCCTGCAGATCCCCGTGAGCCTGTAGTTTGGATATAGCAGGTTGGATGATGGATGGATGGTATATAAAAACTTAAATGATTTTGCTCCTTTATACATTTTGAAGTGCCTGTTCCACTTCATTCCAAGTTGCATTCTCAGATCTTATAATAGCTGTCTGCTTACTACTGCTGGAGTAAAGCACAAAAGAAGTGGTGTGGCAGCCTTTTGGTGTTATGCACCATAAATCTGGAATGCTGTACAGATAAAAATAAACCAACCAGACAAAGTGGATCATTTTAACAGCATTTTTTTAAAATTTGGTCTTCTTTAATTAAAATTTAGTTTTACCCTTAATAAACTAGATATGCATAGAATTATATTCATCAAAGAATCTGTAATCATTATTAATCTTTACTTTTCTCCTTTTTTTCTGGATTTTTCTGTTGTGATGTTCTATGCCACCACCACCTCAGTCACCTGTAATATTTGAATGAGAGTAGATGCCCCAACTTGCCACAAGACGGACAGCATAGAATTATCTAAGACAGAGCCTAAAAAACAATTAGGAACTACTTAAGAATATTTAAGTTAAATAGAATGCCCAGTGAGGACTGGGTGATCTTAACTGGAGCATTTTTTCAAATTTTCAGTCCACCCTGGCCTTCTGACCTTATCATTGGACTTGCATTTAGATAGTTGAAAACCAATTCTATATTTAAAGACTCTGTTTCTCCTAAGTATATATCTATCTTATTTAAGTATGGATTGTTTATTTTTTTATTCTATTTTTCATTATTATTCTTATCTAATATTATTTTTCTTTGCTTGTAACTATTTCTTTGACATATTGTAAAGCAACTCATACATCCTTTGCATGAAAATGTGCTATAGAAATAACTCTTACTGTTGTTGTTGATGTGTGAGTAGAGCACCAGTGTCAACTGACCATGTCGATGTGCAGGACAGGGGCTATTGACAGGGCCTGCACATCAGGTAGTAACAAACATTGACCAGTAAGAAGTAAGTGCATTCTCATTCTCTTTTCTGGTGTGGACTGGGTGTGACATTCATATTCTTTACCGATGTGAAACACAATGGAAGCTGCATTTATTAATCAAATAAATACATGGATGAAAAGATCCAGAGCTTTGCACAATATATCAGGAACTTAATCTTCTGAAGCCCCTTCCTCTCAACATCACTGAAAAGAAATATCAAGTCTAGCACTAATCATACCATGTGGATCACACAACTTGCTCATGTTTGCTTTAAAAACAGTTACATCTCTTGACCACATGCCATACTTATTGAATTGCAGCCATATGAATGACAGTGTAAGTTATTTGCATTACCAAACAGATGTAAGTAATAAATTGGTCAGTGAATGTATTTTATAGAACAACTCCTGGGGCCTCAAGTATAAACGGTGCGTACGCACAGAAATGTTGCGTAAGAACTTTTCCACATTCAAATCGCGATGTATAAAACCTACACTTGGTGTAAAGCCACGGACTTTTCCACGGTACCTCATACCTTGTCGTACGCAAGTTCTCCGCTTGGTTTTGCAGACTGGTGGCACCCAGCGTCAAAGCAGTGCTACTGTTCCTGTGTGATTACTCTTTTATTATACTGACGCGGCTTTATAAATACACTGAAACTAACCGCATATTGTTTATTAGTGTACTGCATCTGATTGTAATGAACTTGTAACAATATAATGGTCCAGGGAATAGCCATAGTATTCCAAATAGCATAACTGCTTTAGCGTTGTTACTCTCACTCTTCTTCTTCTTTCAGTTGCTCCCGTTAGTTGCCACAGCGGATCATCTTTTTCCATATTACTCTCACTGCACCACTCGGAGTATTTATATCACTGTATCTGAGTGGGTAATCACAGCAGCAGCTGATCGGAAAGAGAATTATCGGAATACAGTATCAAGCACACACTGTCTCAGCCGCAGCAAAATGTTTCAAAGTCTTTCCTGTACGGACCTCATAGTTCAGAAACAGTTTCATCCCAAGAACTTTAAACGCACTTAATCAATTGATCCTTGTAGAACTGTTTGTACTTATAAGTACAATCACCCCACTGTAAACTTGCACTACAGTTATAATATTACACAACCTGAGCCACTTTATAAAGCGCATATTTACATATGATGCCAATGTCATTTTTAAGATGAAATACAGCAAAATATGTTTATTATATTATACAGATAAAACTTTAACTTCATTTAAATAATCTATATTCTTCACTGGGACTGGCGTGAAGGATAGAATAATTAAACATGTACTACGAAGATATTTCAATGTTCCTAAAATGTTTTGAAGAATCGGTGCTCTAAGTATACAGATGGCTTAACGTCTATTACAGAGCTGATTGTGTAACGATTGGTTACTTGGAGAATGAAAAGCAAGGACTGCAGGGGCGGCCACGCCAATATATATCTATACTAATAAAAGGCAAAGCCCTCACTGACTCACTCACTCACTGACTCACTCACTGACTGACTGACTCACTCATCACTAATTCTCCAACTTCCCGTGTAGGTAGAAGGCTGAAATTTGGCAGGCTCATTCCTTACAGCTTACTTACAAAAGTTAAGCAGGTTTCATTTCGTAATTCTACACGTAACGGTCATAACGGTCGACAACGTCCACCATGTTGAACTTTCTTATTTATGGCCCCATCTTCACGAAATTTGGTAGGCGGCTTCCCTGCGCTAACCGAAACCGATGTATGTACTTATTTCGATGGTATGATGCCACTGTCGGCCGCCATATTGAACTTTCCAACGTCACTAATTTTCCAACTTCCTGTGTAGGTAGAAGGCTGACCCCATCTTCACGAAATTTGGTAGGGGGCTTCCCTGCACTAACCAAAACCGATGTACGCACTTACCGTATTTCGGTGGTATGACGCCACTGTCGGCCGCCATATTGAACTTTACAACGTCACTAATTCTCCAACTTCCCGTGTAGGTAGAAGGCTGAAATTTCGCAGGCTCATTCCTTACAGCTTACTTACAAATGTTAAGCAGGTTTCATTTCGAAATTCTATGCATAACGGTCATAATGGTCAACAACGTCCGCCATGTTGAACTTTTTTATTTATGGCCCCATCTTCACGAAATTTGGTAGGCGGCTTCCCTGCGCTAACCGAAACCAATGTCCGTACTTATTTTGGTGGTATGACGCCACTGTCAGCCGCCATATTGAACTTTCCAACGTCACTAATTCTCCAAATTCCCGTGTAGGTAGAAGGCTGAAATTTGGTACTTATTTCGGTGGAATGATGCCACTGTCGGCCGCCATATTGAACTTTTCAACGGTCTTTGTTACTTATGGGCCCATCTTCAAGAAATTTGGTATGCGGGTTCCCAACGCTAACTGAATCCTACTTACGTACATATATACGTCCATAGCCTGCAGTTCAGTCACCATGTGAGGCGGCATTGGGTCCCCCATCCCAACGCCTCCCACGTTGTTGGCTACCTGCCTATATAAGGCCGTCCGTCGCTCCAGTCTCTACATTCCCTTCCTTGCTTCGCCACAGGATTCACGTCTCCCTGCTGATAACTACAGCCTTTTTATTTAATCCACGGCTTCTCCGTTGTTTTATTGTTCATTTATTACGATTATAGTTATTGTGTAGGTATTTTAGACTTACTTTACATTGTTCAGGTACCCATTTCTTTTATCATTCCAACCGTACCCGCATTAACATGTCTATCGAGGTGATCACCATCGATCAAAGAACTGTCACTTACCGAATGGTTTCCATGCCTGGAGATGGCACCTATCTTTTCCATTCTCTTTGTTACATATTGCACAGCCATATCAGGCTCACTCTTGATATCTGGAGAAAAATTGTGTCTTATGTATTGAATGACTGGGATAGGTTCAAGAAGTGGATTGATGACGGTACAGGAGATAATTATACTACACAGGAGCACTATAAGAGTGAAATGCTTAAGCCCTTCACCTATGCATCTGCATGTGAGTTGATGGCTGCCGCTGAATTGTTCGGTTGTCACTTTCAAGTGTACCGAAATGGCCAAATATTTTACACCTTTGGACAACCGCCAATGCCTCTTAAACATCTTAGATTCACAGGTGACGATTTCAGTAGTGGACACTTTGATGTTTATAAATGTTTAAACTCTCAAAAGCTGGATGTGAAGTTATCGATGAAACTGGTTGTATACTTACAACACTTGACAGATGCCGAATGTCTCTTCAACACAAGTCCTACAAATACTGTCGTAATTGAAACAAACCATGAAACTCAAACCGATTATGACAGCAGCAATCCAAGCTGTGAAATTGGAAACAAGATTACTGTTCACATGGCCAACTGTACTTGCATGCTTAAGAGTAAGCTCAGCGCACAGCTTGGTCATATTACAACCGGAGGGCCGAACTCACAATGTGGTATACAAAGAGATCTTTAACAAATAATTATTGGTATATTTTCCCTCAGTTTAAAAAGGTTTTCTTCTTAATAAAACTTTTAAGGTAGTATCATGCCGGTATTTTGCTATATATATATATATATATATATATATATATATATATATATATATATATATATATATATATATAGATATAGATATAATGTGTGTGTGTATGTATGTACAGTATGTATGTGTATATATATATATAGAGAGATATAGATATATATAGATATTATATATATATATAGATATAGATATATATACTGTATATATAATTTGTGTGTGTATGTATGTATGTGTATATATATATATATATATATATATATATATATAAAAGCAACACTCATAACAGTGACAAAACAATTACATTGACGATCATGTTACGTTATTTTCAAGATGTTTCCTTTTCTTTTTTATTACTTCTACTTTTACTACTTCTCCGCTGCGAAGCGCGGGTATTTTGCTAGTATATATATATATGGGTGTATTTATATATGTATGTGTATATATATGTTGAAATGTGTATATATGTATATATATGTAGATGTGTATATGTATATATATATATATATATATAGATATGTGTATGTGTACATATATGTATATGTACAGTATATATGTTTATATGTGTGTGTGTCTGTGTGTGTGTGTGTGTGTATATATATATATATATATGACAGCAACACTCATAACAGTGACAAAACAATTACATTGACAATCATGTTACGTTATTTTTAAAATGTTTCCTTTTCTTTTTCATAACTTCTTTAACACACTACTTCTCCGCTGCAAAGCGTGGATATTTTGCTAGTTGAATATAAAACAGAAAGAGAAAATAACAACACAGCTAAAAATGCAGCGGCAAATTTTGACAAAAGTTAAACGCTTGTGTCATGAGCACGAAGCGGCTATGCAGTGTCTGCATCGAACGTGGCCATCCACCGTGCATAAGATACCATATTGATATTGGTGGGCAAAGGGGCCACCGATTCTTTCTCTGCCCAGGGTCGCCACAATCCTAGAGCCGCTCATGAGTACTGCTGCAATAAATAATTTCATCGAAGGTTGCGCACAATCACTGCGCCGTGAAACCCATGTTTAATAACGTGCTTTAACTCCTATCAACATGAAAATGATATCACGTATACATCTCAGTATTTTAGTTATTCAGTGCTGTAAAATCACAAATGTAATGGATTCTGTGTCCAGTCGGAGAAAGAGAGCCGGTTTAAGAAGCAAGTAGTGATTCACACACATAGAGCACATAGAAGATCACATACAAAACAAAGCATTTAACGTGCTACTTTAATTACGATGTGATTTGAGAAACTGGTTAATTAAACGATTTTAAGATGAAGTTTATGATGTTCTACTGTACTTTAATGACAAAATAAGCTACATGATTAAAGTGGAAATTTCAAGATTGAAGTTGACATTTTGTGCTTTTTCCCACTGTGTGCCTTTTTTTTCTGTACCCTAATAAGCTTTCATATGACACTCAGACAGTGGGCTACGACTCGCCTTTTCACGGCGACTTTGATATCTGACAAGTTCTTTTTTATTTTCGGCAATGTGCGACTTTGTGAACGTGAGCTTTCAAGTTTCTTCAACACGCTATGTCACTCGATCAACTTCCTTTGGTTGATTATACCACGGTTTAAATAAACAAATAATATGTTTTTCCTTTGCCTCCACTTTCCCCCGTGCTTTTCCCATTGTCGTTTCACAGAAAGCTGAACTTAAGGGCGATTTACATTGATTTGCATATTCAAAGAGGCGTAATTCTGGGAGGAGTTGGGGCGGGACAGAAGGCGCATGCAGATGCGTTAGTTTTCACGCTGATTGGGATTTATGTAGCGGAAGAACGCGGAAATTGGAGTACACACAGATTCCTGCATCTGGATTTTTCTGTGCGTAAGCACATTTCGGCTTTTGTGCTTCATTTTATAGTGCGAATTCTACGCATGGCGTTATACATGAGGCCCCTAGTGAAGTTGGTGGCAGTGCTTTACTATCAAGACATGAACATGTACTAGTTAGAGAATTCTTATTTTTCTCTTAAATAATGACAAAAAGCAATACCTAATTTCTAATACAGATAAACCAGTGTTCAGGCTGGATTTGTTAAAATCATTTGGCCAGCCTTCTAAGTACATTTTTGTATTTTATATGCAGTACTTTTTTACATTTCTTGTGGACTATGTTTATTTTAAAAACCATATATTATAATATATCTAAGCCTGTTTCATATCAAATGACAGAAAACCTGCCAGTTTTAGACACCTGTCTTCTTGCAATTAAATGTTTCAAGACTGATGTATACTAATGAAATAGAATGTCAAATTAATGTGAGGATATGTCCCAATGTCACTGATACTAATAGATATAGACAGCCTCATTGCAAAGAGATTTGTTTCCTGGTCCCTCCAGATTTATGATTGATATCTGTCACGCATCTAACTCTGCTAGCAGAAATGTAAGAAGCTTTACTGTGAAATAACTGAGTGAAGATCTTATCAAGGTCAGTTTATAATTAGATGCTTAATTCATTTATCAATTTATACATATACACATAATTTATTTTAATTGTGATGTGTAGCGCTGGCAGATTTTAATTTTTGATAAAATCATTCACATGTCAGTAACATTTAATTAACATAATTGAGAATACAGCCACAAAATAAATGCCTTTATGGTGCAGTAAAATTATCCTTGACAGTATTTTATTCAATTTATAACCACTTCGTTTATCAGTATATCATTATTTAAGGAAAATGCAGATGCAGAAGTTTTATCCAATATATTGTAAGGTGTATGCAGAATACCTGCATTATGTAATAAATGTGCAGGAGCAGACTACATAATATTAGAGTGTTGGAATTACAATAAAAGAAAAGAGGCAAAGCTAAATTTGTGCTATCATAAGTGCTATGATCCTCTCAGATCCTCTTTTCACTGTCTTTGAAAATATATGCTCAGTGACTCTAAATAGGACTGATGCAGAGGTTCTGTGGAGAATGTTTTTCCGGATTAAATTATCGATATAGTCCTTGGGCTCAGTAGCACCATTTTATCCAAAAGCATGCAATTTTTTAATAAGTGGTTCTCTTCACAGGATTTTTACACTGACTGATATTTCCCTTATTAAAATAACTTTGCAAATGTCTATGGGTAAAATCCATCTTAACCTCTTAGAATTCATTTGATCCTTTAGGTTTCATAACTAAACCGCTATCCAAATTAAGGGGCTGTGATCTGTCAACACAGATGGATGGAAACTTATTGGTAACAGCTAATGTTTCAGCTATTAAATTGTGAGGTTTAGTAAAAATCTGGACTAATTTTATGGTTCAGATTAGGAAGACTTGGTATTTTTGCTGGTGATGGAAAAAATGGAGGACATAGTAAAAAATGAATATTTAATCCATTATAAATCCCAATACTTGAACTGAATAATTCTGACATTGTGAAGCTTTTTTGGACTCCATGTTTTTTTTTTTTTAATTTAAATTTCACAATGATAGTGAGACTTAACTGCGGTGGGTTAGCACCCTGCCCGGGATTGGTTCCTGCCTTGTACCCTGTGTTGGCTGGGACTGGCTCCAGCGGACCCCCGTGACCCTGTGTTCGGATTCAGCGGGTTGGAAAATGGTACTGTAATATTTGGGTAGTGAGGAGAACCAGTTTACACCTCTTATTCCAGACGCTATTTTATTTCTGGTTTCATCAGAAAAGCAGGATCAGGACCGGAGATTTTTGTGAATGTGTAGTGTTGAAAAAGGGAGTACAGTGCAATTAAAACTAAATGTGTGATCCAGGCCTTGAATTGCAGACTGAATTCATCCATATCACTGCCCAGGAAAGTAACTTACATCATCCTGGCTGACTCGGCAACAGAAATGATTCACTGTGCCAATTTCTTTTTGATGAATCATTCTTAATGCTGGTGACTTCAAATAAGGAATCAAGGCCTATTAGGTCTGTTTCTTTTGTGGACGCTGCTCTATCTAAATATTAATACCTTTAAATATAAACCTGTGCAATCCAAGCAGGTCTGACCTCATCTTACTGCCACCTACAAGCCTGTAGTGACAAGTACCGTTTTTTTAATTCAAGATAGCAGTTTTTGTGTGTGTTTGGTTGGTGGAGATTGTTGTTTGTTTTTAGCATATTTATTTATTTTTTGGAGCTTCTATATTTTTTTTAATCTTAATTTCCCCTTGGGACAAATAAAGTATAATCTAATTATAAGTCACAGGAGGCAGTTTAAATTGCAAAAAAAAATGCCTTGCTTGCTTTGGTGGCAGCTGGTTGTCATTCATTTATTTAAAAGGTTTTGAAATACTTCACACATGAAATTTACTGTAGGAAATCCAGCTATACTATTGTGAATGTTCTAACTAGTATTCTTTGTCAAGTACAGTTTGAAGAATTTACTTTATTGCTCTTTAGTGCTTTTCCTCTACGCCATGTCTGTATTTGAGTCCTTGTCTTTAACATTCCATTTACATCAGTTAATGACATTATTTAATGTTGGTGTATGGCTCTCTTGCTTTACAATTATTCCTCAAGTGGTTAATTCATCAGGCTTTGTATTCTTTGAATGTGTCTGTATCATTACATCTTTAGCTCTGAAGTGGACTCCAGTAGATTTATATCATTATCAACAATTTAAAGGCATATTTATCTTATGATCTTCCCATTTAATTCTCTATTTTTCATAGTCTCTTTCTTCATGTTTTCCACATTCACATGTTATACTTCCAAACTGCTTCCTTCAACCACCTTCATTATTCTTCTCTCTAAAACAGACATATCTACACTCCTATCTTAAAGTTTTTCTTTTTTAGCGTACTTAATTCCTGTTTTCTCTTGTTAAATACTTCTGTATTTTCCATTGCAATTTTTAATTTCATATTTGACCCTTTTGAAAAGAGAAAAACCAAGTAAAAAACTGCTTGAAATTCTTGACCCTTTTCCATCTAATGTCATGTTTAGCTATTTCCTTCTACCTTTTTGCAATCGCCTGTGCAAACTGTAATGAGTTTTGCCCTCTTCACATTGATCTGGTTATACCTCATGCCTGAAGTGCATACTGCATTCATTAGTCTTTGCATGTCCACCATTATTGCTTTGTTCGTAAATATTGGAAAATGAAAAAAAAAAACCAAAATCCTGCAGGCCTGTCATGTTAATGTAGAAAGAATTTGCTTCTTAGATTGGATCAGACATATTCAAAGCATCCTAACATCACAAATGAATACCAAGTCAATAAAACCGTGTGCTAAGATATTTTACTTTGAACGGAGAGTTTCAGTTTACACATCTGCTAGTCTACCATTTGCACTTTTGAGCTGTATTGTCAAATGTAATTTCATTGCTGCACCCTGACAAATGATACACCACATATAAAAATTGACAGTCTAACTAAATGGCCACTTCCAACTCGACTTTGTAAAATTGACAAGACTATACGTATCATTCAATAAACACAGGGCATGTTTTTGCAGATGCACTGGATATACAATTTCGGCAAAGTAAAAATAAAAAAAAATCAATTAAGTACTTGGTGTCCTTAAATCCAGGGTAAATTTAAAAATATAATGAAACATCCTACTTTTTGAGGCTAACAACAGAAGGCTCCCAGAATATCTTGACAAATCTTGCTGTATGGGGAAAATGAAGCGGCTGCATGTGCACTGCAGTTATAGGCTATAACAGAAAATTGACTTAAATAGTTATAGTTTTAAATATGTCCTTTACAATTGTTTTCTCATGCAAAGGAATATGTGCTAGTCTGCTCCACACTTAAGATTTTGCCCGCTAATTATGAAGGTGGGTTTCTGATTAGAAAGGTTCATCAGTTGTGGGAGGCATCTTTCAGATTTCAGATTCATAGATGACCTATTATATAACGTTCTACCATGGGACTTACTCTGCTGCTTTATGTTCCAGGTGAGGAATATACTGTATCCCTGAATCACAGTTGGATAGGGAGCTGCTGGACAGAGCAAGGAAAAAGAAAACAATTCACCTTACTGGATCTTGCACCTTTTAATTTGTTGAGTACTCACAAAGAAATTATCAACCTTTGTTACGTTAAAGGCAAGGCTGGCAGTGTTTTTTTTCTATAATTTCTAAATAATACAAAATAATAAGCTTTCTGGATCCATAGTTAAAGCCTAGACATCCAAGAGTACTTCAAGGAGTATTTCTAAGTTTGCCCTCCATGTTACGGAATAGGAGTTAATTCAATATCATAAGGGCAATGCTACCTATTTATAAATTTGCATGTCAAAAAATCTTCTTTAGCTTTCCTTTCAACTATAAACAAGCCTGACAACAAGCCCTTGGCAATCCATTCTAATTTTTAATAATATTTCATAATATTTAATAAAGTATTACTGTTTTGTCCAGGGGCGGCACGGTGGCGCAGTGGTAG
This sequence comes from Polypterus senegalus, assembly GCF_016835505.1. NCBI lineage: Eukaryota > Metazoa > Chordata > Cladistia > Polypteriformes > Polypteridae > Polypterus > Polypterus senegalus. The sequence goes on from NC_053158.1 coordinate 92,117,364, forward strand.
CGCTGCTGCCTCGCAGTTAGGAGACCCGGGTTCGCTTCCCGGGTCCTCCCTGCGTGGAGTTTGCATGTTCTCCCCGTGTCTGCGTGGGTTTCCTCCGGGCACTCCGGTTTCCTCCCACAATCCAAAGACATGCAGGTTAGGTGGATTGGCAATTCTAAATTGGCCTTGGTGTGTTTGTGTGTGTCCTGCGGTGGGTTGGCACCCTGCCCAGGATTGGTTCCTGCCTTGTGCCCTGTGTTGGCTGGTATTGGCTCCAGCAGACCCCCGTGACCCTGTATTCGGATTCAGCGGGTTGGAAAATGGATGGATGGATGGATGTTTTGTCCAATACCAGAAACCACTTTTGTGTAAACAGCAAAATCAACAGATAGGCAGTTTTCTAAGATACAAAAATGGGCGGTGCTTAACAAAATTTGCTTTTTTTTTGTCTGATAAGCTACATAACTGGTACAAACACATTAAACATTTATACATTTTAAATGGTAAATGTTAGTATTAATTTTATTTTTAATATGTATAAAAAAAATGGGAGAAATGTGCAAGCTTCCCAAAGACAACATGCATGCCAGGATTTTAACAAAAGTTTCAAACTACCTTGACTCTATGCTCCCCTCAAATTAGCAAATTTGCAAAATACAATAATGTAAAATTAATTTCACTCCAAAAGATTTTATTTAATTCAATGTACAGTATTCTTATGTAGCTCTGTTTTCAGAGGTAAGACCATCTCGAAGAACAGAAGTATATCATCTCATTTAAATATGTTTCCTAAATAAAATAAAACTGTGAGATAATCTAGGCTAGCAGGCAATCCCGGTCCTCTAATAGCATTCTGTAAAATACAACAATACAGGATAGTGCTTACAATCATGTTTGAATGCTGTTTTTTTCTTAGTGATCATCATCTTCGTCAAAGAGGAAATGGAGAACAGGTTGTTTAGTTCAATATACTTAATTGGAGTCTGTTGATCAAATACCATTTTCCCCAATCCATTTTGAGTTTCCATTCTATGGCAAATACGAACAACTTGATCAAAGGAACATCAGGTTCCACCAAGAAGAATCACAGTTTCACAGAAAGAGAGACATTAATAGATTGTCATATTATTATTATTTAGCTGACACCTTTATCCAAGGTAGCTTATAACATTTGAAATACAATTGATTACATTTTTTTGTGTTTTTCCACTTGAAGCACTGGCAAGTGAAGTGACTTACTCATGGTCAGTCAGTGACAGCAGATGGATTTCAATCCACAATGTCTGGATTTGAAGTCCAAAGCCTTCACCACTATGCCACACTTCCTGCCTATGTATATGCCTATTCATGTGTATAGACAATGTTGTTTAAAACAAGTAGGCAGATGCTGAAGGATTTTGTACTGGGCTTTAGGCATGTAAAGAATTTTAATGTACCTTGTATAATTCTTATATCTTAAATCAACACATTTTTTCATGTTGACACTCATTACTTTTTTTTCCACAGCTAGAATCTTTGACCCTTCCTCACTGATTGGGCTGCTTAACTTGTTTGGACAATTTTTCTTTCTTTCTAGACCAAGGGTACTAAATTATGGTCCTGGCAGTCTGCAATGACTGCAGGTTTTCACTTTAAGTAGCACTTTTTGGTTTAGAAAATGTTATCATATATACCATTTAACTCTGTGCTTTGTTTTGTGATAACAGCTTACATATGACAACTCTTATTTCTTATACCTGGGACTTTCAATATGTTTAACTAGTTTTGGGACTTCACATAATTCAGAGGTGTATTTATGGAGAAAACCATTTCTCTAAAGCTCATTGATGAAAATTAAAATATATTGAAATGTGTTACGTAAATGAGTCTAATTGATAAAAGAAGTTAGATTTCTTCATTCTGACATGATGCTTTGAAGAAGGCACATGGGGGCTCCACCCATAGATACAAATAAATGGCTGCCAGGTTTGGATTTCATATAAAACAATGACTCATGTCTCTTCTTTGTTTGTTTGGTATTTTCCACAGCAAAGGACATCAAAAAATCATTCCTTATGGAAGTATCTGAAGTTTGAGTCTAGCGGCAAAAGAAAAATCTACTGTAAAAGAGGCTAAAAGTCACTTCCACATCCTACTTTTTCCAGTATAGGCTTCTGGTTAAGACTTTTGGTAAAGATCCTTATCATTGAATTTTGGTTTTGATTTGAGTTTATTGACCCTTGCCTGCTACCTGACTACTTTCTGGAGCTTCCCTTTAATCCAGTTTGTTTCTTTGTTACTAAAATATCCTTTATAGTTCATTTGCACCCATCTGTGAAAGGGCTTTTATCAGCAGGATAATGCTCCATGCCACAGGACAGTCCTGGCATGGTTACACAAACATGACAGTTAATCCATCTTCATTTAGTAGCATCTCAGTCAATAGACCTTAATCAAACTGAGCATCTGTGATGCTTGAAGAAAAGAATAAACTTAAGTAGAGGTCTGCTATCAGGCAACCATAGGACACACTGGAGTGAACATAAAACTACGCTTTATTTCCATACTTTCATTACCTTGTTAAATGTTGATATTGCAAATGTAGGCTTTATTGAGTTGTAAGCACATGCACAACCTATTACTAAGTAGGTGTACATAATAAAGAAGACCTCAGTAGATGATTATCACATTTGTTTCATTTGGTCAAGACTTTATCTGTCTTCCTCAATGATTTCATATTTTGTCTCTATACTAAAATAAATGTCACTGCCTTCTCTATCTGGAGGGCAGAAAATACAGTATGCCTACTGAAGTTCACTCATCAGTAATGACACACAACAATTATACATTTTTATACAGTCAAATTGTTTAGTACCTACCAAGATAGTTGACCTCATTTTTCTTAAACTAACCTCTTAATACCTATTATAGATTAATAATGCCTGTCTACTTGGTGAGAATTTATTTTAGTTGTGAAACCCAGAAGTTGTAAAATCCTGAGCTGGCAAAAATAACAAAATGAGAATCAGTCCCCACATGTTTATATGGTAAGTCCCTTAGATGTGCATTACTTTAATCTCTTTGTAGATTTCTATGATACTAATTTATAAGGAGCTGTTGCCTAATAACAGGAAAATTAAGATTTGTCAGTATGGACAAGTTATAATAACAGAGATTCATTTTTTAAATTAATCAGATTATAAAAAGAAATATATTCAGTCGTATTCCTGATATGGCATTTAAAAGTCAGAGCAAAGTTAAAAATTGCACAGGCACTTCTGAATGAAGATCTTGGCTCACATTCAAGGCTGTCAAATGATGCTGAAAACCTTGTATAATGACCTCTGTCTAATCAGAATTTAATTGCAGAAAATTTTGTAGCATCCATAATGTTTATGCAACTATACAACATCACAGTTGACAGCTAATATGTTTGTGGTTTGTAATCTTGAAAGTGGATACACACCCAATAGATATGTTATCTGGCTAAGCATATCTGTGTGAATGTTATACACACTAAATCACAGCTGTTTCTACACTAGAGACATAAGTGGACAACAATCATTGGTATCACCTTTAAAAATTAGTTTAAAATCCACATTAATTCTATATGGTATAGAAGTATTAGTTTTGAGATTTTGGCAACTGAAATGCATTATCTCAATAATATAATGCAAATAATAAAATGTCTGATCTAAGAAGTGTGAATTTTATAGAAACAGTTGTCTGTTCATACAATCATCAAGAAAGATGACCTATTACTCTTCTTTATCATTCAGTGTTATAAAAGTTACCCACAGGGCCTTTTCTGCATATTCTGCTTTATCCAAACTGTTTTTCTTTGTAGTTAACCACTGCATCTGTTTTTATGTTGTTAAAGTTATATGGTACTTACTTTGCCACACCTAGTGCCATACAATTAAACTGTTTGTTGTACATATTAAATTAGTTCCAGTGTAACCAAGTGTCCTCTATTACAAGTAAAAGGTAATGTCACACTTCCCTTCCTATTATATGATGCTTCACTAGCTATGAACAACTTAATAGATAATACAGTTAGGTCCATAAATATTTGGACAGAGACAACTTTTTTCTAATTTTGGTTCTGTACATTATCACAATGAATTTTAAATGAAACAACTCAGATGCAGTTGAAGTGCAGACTTTCAGCTTTAATTCAGTGGGTTGAACAAAAAAAATGCATAAAAATGTGAGGCAACTAAAGTATCTTCACTGCAACTGATAATAGTAAGATAATTGTGTTAAAGACATAAGGGCCCTCATGTATAAACAATGTGTACATACAAAAATGTTGTGTACATCCATTTCCATGCTCACTTCAAGATGTACAGAAATTAAACTTTCCGTAAATCCACACACATTTTCACGGCAGCATCATGCTATGCATACACACATTTCTGCTCGGTTTTACAAATAGGCAGCACTCAGTGTCAAAGCAGTGCTACTCTTTCTGTGTGGTGTCCCTTTCTTTTTTACATTCGTATCCATGATGTAAGTTTTATCAAATACACCAAAATTAATTGCATATAGTTTACAAATTTAATTCACTTGATTGTAATCATTCTGTAGCTATGTAATGGTGCCCAGAATGGCCAAACTATTCCAACTACCATAGCTGCCTTAGCGTTGTTAGAAGACATCGGAAATGGAAGAATTAGAAGAGAGCATGTATTTATAGATGATGATGATGACTGGCCTCTAAGTTGATTTGGATTTCCAAGAGCTATCCTCTTGGAGCTATTTGTCGGCTTTTCAAAGACAGACTTTGAGGAATTGTGCTGTACCTTCTCCTTTGCAAGTTCTGTCCACTCTCAGGTTTTTAGCCACACGAGTTTTTCAACATGAGTTGGCTGACTGACTGATCAGGTATTTCACAATCATCGTTGAGCCATGCCAGCTGTATGGGATGGTAATATTCTCTTGTCATCCAGATATACAAGATTTCTTTACACTGTGGTTGAACTGGCAAAAATCAAAGCTCAATTCACAGCAACGTCTGGTTTTCTAAATATAATCAGAGCGATCAACTGCACGCACATTGCTATTGCAATGGTGTGTGAAAAGTTACATCAGCCAGGAATGAATCACAAAAAGAAGGAGTTGGCATTACTTCATCCATAGCAGGAGAGTCAATAAAAATGCAATTCCGCAGAGTCACAGATGTTTTTTCCAACTAGTGTGGCAAAAGGCAAACAGTCCTTTTAAGGATAGCGAGTCACCTCAAAGAGCTATGTAAAGAGCAGAGAATCTATCCGGTGTGGCACTCTGTGCTACTGCTACACTTAAAGGCACCTTCAGTGAATGAATTTGCTTAAGTAAATAGAAAGCATTTCCACTCTATTAATGTGCTGCTCTATATCCCACAGAGTGTGTTACATTGTGTAAGTATGTAGCGTGCTGCATAATGAGGCACACAATCTTGGCTTGCCCATAGCTGAAGAGATCTGGGAGATGTTGAACCAGACCCTGACCCACCAAATGATCAGCCAAATCAGACAGCGTTGCAACTTTGTTTGAATGTAATTAGCAGAATGTAAAAACAGGTAATCAGATACAGCATTTCAGAACAGCGTCTGTCAGCACACAGCCAGGTGGTTGCCCAGTGGTTTCTGAGGCAGAGGTGGGAGTGTAGCCAGCACCCGAAGATGTGCTCGGCATGGGGGTCAGCTTTTGTAATATTGTCTGAAACAGAATAAACAGGATAGTAGGCTACAACTCGACATTTCATGACGACTTTGATATATGACCACTTCTTTTTTATCTCAGGCACTGTGCGACTTTCTGAACTTTCAAGTGTCTCGGCCATGCTGTGCAACTCCATCAATTTCATTTTGCATTCACTAAAATTTTTCTTTTTTCTACGTGCTTTTGCCATTGTCTTTTAACAAATCACTAAATGGAAAGGGCTATTTCCATCTTGAATTCCATCTCATTATATATTAATTTGTAAATAATTTGTAAAAAAAATATGCAAAATTCTGGAAAGAGTCGGAGTGGGCCTGTAGGTGCATGCACGTATGTTTAATTTCACGTTCATTGGGATTTATAAAGGGGATGTGTGTGGAACCTGGCATAGACACAGTTTGATGCGTCTGGATTTTTTTCTGAGTATGCACATTTCCGTTTTTTTCGGTATTTTTCAATCTGAATTCTACGAATGCCATTATACATTATGCCCAAGGTGGCTCCTTGCAAGTGGGAATGTTTTAGTGCTCAGAATCATGAGGCAATTAAAAGCAATACAGTAAATCCTCACTATCCATAGATTCGGTTTCAACAGATTTTCTTTTCCACTATTACAAAAGAGTAATCCATTGCACAACACCCTGTGGTGGTGAAGTGTCAGCCGTTGCATGGCTGCACTCGCATCCCAGTCCGGGTGGTTCGTCATGTGGTGGGTGCAGCAATATGCAATAATCAGCACATGTTCCCAGCCTTGGTTTACTTGTGTCTATTAGTGGCACAAGAAAAAATTCAGAGACGCTTATCAAGCAGCAGCAAAACGTGGGATTGAGCAATAACAGGTCTGTGATGTCTGTGTTCCGAAAATAGTAGGTAAGCAATTGAACCCCATTTGTGATGGGGACTGGGGCTTGAAATTGTTCCCAACAAACCAGCATTTTTCTTCTTTTTAGGGATTTCTTTATATGTGAAATTCATTTTGTAATTGGCTTTCTTATCTGAGGTCATTTCCTGTATGTTAAAAATATTTTGAGTATTGGCATGCTGTCATTTTGTTTTCCTAAAGTAGTTGCTATGCATGTTGCTATAACATGACAATAGGAGGTTAAACCTGCAATGTCACTAGTGTGACAATATAAAGGTCTTCCATAATCTATTCTCTAAATTTCTGGATTTGCAGAGCTTTTGGAGTTGTTTTGACAGACTTCTTTGATAATTTGTCAATGAATTGTAACACAATATTATGGATTTTGACTTTGGTTCACAACTTCTTGACTATCTACTTTTCCAGGCAGTACAACATGCATTGTAAAGAGAAAGATGAGTTTTCACATTTTATGTTTTCATTCTTTCTGGTTGTTTAAGTCCCAGCCCAATCACTGTCAGAGTGGACTTTACATGTTTGCCTCATGTCAGGATTTTCTCCAGCTGTATTTGCCCTGTATTGTTGAATGGAGTTTTATGAGAAAATGTGTCTTGCTTTCCTTCCAGGCTTAGCTCCTGTTTTGTGCTTGTTGTTGTAAGGGAATCACTGCCGCCACATGATCGTGACTCTGGTGTCTTAAATTTCCATGTACCTCTGAAAAAATACACACTGAGCTGAACCTTACACCTTAGTGATACTAACTAACTTAAAATGTATTTGCCATTGCTGTTAACTTAAATTTACTTGTGTGATAAAGATCTTTTTCTAAATAATGCTGAACTCATTTTATTATACTTTAATGTTTGCTTTACTTTCAAACAGAAAGAATAGGTTTTAGGCTGAAAAATATTTTTTCCTTACTGTCTGAGAAGTGCAGATAAATTCCACAGAAGAGCTACATTTGCATAACGTATGAAGCCAACACAGTACAATCTAGCTAAAAACTCTCTTGCTAGAAACCAGGCTTGTGAAGCAGCATGAATATTAAAATCACCTGTCAGCAATATTGTGTCATATTTTTGACAAAGGAGTGTTAAAAGATCTGACAGCTTATTCTAGAATGATAGATTATGATTTAGGCTAGAAGATATGGACTGCCTCAAAGATGAGCCAAACAGTGTTACTAAACCGAGACAGTAAAAAACGGGGACATTAAAAGGTAGTAATATTGATAAATCAACAAGCCACAAGTAATCAGCAGCCATCACCTTTGGCATTAGCCACTTTGAAAAACCCTGTAGACAAAGTGAATTAGCACACAATTGTTTTCCTGTATCTTGTTATGTAAAATACAATTAAAGATTTTCAAGTAATAGAGGGAGAAAAGTGCAATGCTCTCATGACAAAATATGCTTAACAAGAGAAGTGATCTTAGTGGAGTAAATGGATATTTAAAAAGTGAACATCAGTGAATTAGAAAAGTTGGGATTAAGACAAGAAACAATACACATTCTCAACACCATACTCTATTATTCATTTAAAATACTGCTTTAGCCTCAGCTATGGGCAGCAAAGTTTCAGGTGGAGCACAATGCTAGAAAACGTAAACACACTGGATATGTAACTCACGTATTAAAAAAATCAAATCTACTAAAATAAGCAAAAAAAGAAAGCCACACAAATAAGTGAACATATAACATAATAACAAAGGAATATGTTGTATACAATGGAATCTTGCATGAAAAAAATATATGGTAGTTATTCAAACACTAAGACTAAGCTTTATATTCTCACTAGATTGCCTGACTTGTGTTTTTATTTTCTATGACATATCTTGACCACTTTAAATGGGACTAACCATTTCAAAAATACAGGCCGAGTGCCCAGATTGAGTGCCATACGCGCTGGCCACAACTGAATGACAATCTCATGTTGTTCTTCCTTTATTTAGAGGTGACAGCACACCTGTCTCACATCTGCTTAACAATGATCAATCAACCAACAATTAGTCCTTCACTAAAGCAGCACAAAGCCTTAAAGTGCCAAGAATACAAAAGGTAAAACTGCATTTCCCCACTGACCTGCATGCTGCAGTTTGGCATCAGCACCGTTCCGTCACGGGAGCAATTTGCTGGTAACACAAGTATTAATTAGCAAATCATATGCTTAAATTAGATGCATATTTTAACAGAGAGGCTTGTCAAGTAACATCAAGCTGATAGATGCCTTATTACACACTGACTCATCTAAAATCCTGTTAATGAATAGGATTAAAGTATCTGGAGCTTTGTATATATAAAGCCAGAGGGCAAGTGACAGAGGAATGCCTGACAGTCTAAAAATGAGAACGAGGCCTCAGAGAGTCAGCTGTATTTGGGATACCTCCTGGCTAATAGAGGGGCACACACCATCCCAGGATAAGACATACAGGAGAGTGTTCCCTTTTTAGGTAGGTATTTCTTTACAGTACAATTGGTGGATCCATACGCAATAAAAAGTTTAGAAGAGAGTATAGAGAGAAGGCTTAGGAAGAGACCACCATAAGGGAGGAGCAATTTGGTTTAATGCCCTTTGGCAAGGCACAACTGATGCAGTCTTTGCATTGAGACAGCTCATAGAGATTCACTGAGAAAAACTGAAAGGTTTGTATATAGTGATTTTTGATTTGGAGAAGGCTTATGACAGAATGCCACATCAAGAGATCTGGAGGTGCATGAGAGAGAAAGGAGTACCAGAAACGTATGTGAGGATTATCCAGGATATGTATGAGGGAGTGAGGATCCCAGTTAGAATAAGTCTGTACCAGGGATCTTCTTTAAATTCTTACCTCTTTGACCTGGTTATGGATGTGTTGAATCATGGGATAAAAGACTAGTGCATGCTTTTTGCTGATGTACTATAGAGGTCATAAAATGAGTTATTCCAAATATCATATATACATATGTCACTGTATTTTTTGTGCGGTTTTAACATCATGGACCATAAGGTGCATACTAATTCAGCATGAGCAGGAACACTCAGTAAAACTGAATAAAAAAAATTAAGTGAGATTCGAATAAGGCAGATTCACCAGCATTTGTGTGTCGGCTTTTATCCATCCACATCAGAGAATGTCCAGTTCCATTGTCTTAAAACACCACTCACATCTATGGTTATTCCCTGTTTCAAATAAAAACTAACAGCGTCAGATTCCTGCGGGGGGGGTAGTATGTATCGTGATCGTGAGTTAGAGAAAAAAAGTGGAAAAAAACCCGAAAACTTTTACAAGTGCTATAAATTTACACCGGCTGTTACAGACACAAATCAAATGTATGTTTTAATTGTACAGTATAATACTAACAATAAGAGCAGCTCACAACTCAAAATGGTAAATTTGTTGGGGAGCTGGTTTTGAACTCACAACCTCTGGATTATAAGGCAGCAGTTCTATCCGCTGTGCTACATAAGCTATCATGTTGTACTTGCACCTTTTGTGTTTATTTCATATTTGGCCATCAGCCTACACAAATTATACAGTTCACGTCTACATTTTGTCATTTATTACTAAAACATGAAAAAAGTTTCTGTTTTAACGATGTGTTTACATTGATCGTTGTAGACACAAAACATATATCAAATTATTTCCCCTTATAATTCTGGGTAGTTTACTCCCAGATAATCAATCAAGGCAGGAGCTGAGAGAACTTCTTGCCCATTCTAAGGCAGTGTTGGATGGTATAGCAGGCTGCTTGCTGCTTGGGCTTATCACATTTACAAGTCAAAACAGGTTTAAAGTGGGCCGGATTATACAAGTTTTTTCGTTGGTTCTGGTAATTCTAGTGTTAAGGCAAAGTAGGAGTAGGGTTCACTGTTGGGAGGAAGAGAGAGATTGTGTGAGACAGAAGGATGGGACCAGAGAGTCAGGATTGTCTTATTGTTATAACAGAGAGGCAGAAAAATGAATGTGGATGAGACACTCCACCTAGTCAACAGGGTTCAAAGCCCATATAGTTGAGAACAATTAGGCTGCATGGTGTTTATTGGTGCTGTGGTGTTGTTCTTAAACTGTTCCCATCTTTAGGTTTTTTATTTAATGTGCACTAAAATACTGCGGTGGGCTGGCACCCTGCCCGGGGTTTGTTTCCTGCCTTGCGCCCTAGGTTGGCTGGGATTGGCTCCAGTAGACCCCCGTGACCCTGTAGTTAGGATATAGTGGGTTGGATAATGGAAGGAAGGATGTATTAAAATTTGAACACTTTTTAACATTTTTGGCCTCCTTGGCGTTATTCTTTGTATGAGAATTGCTACAGGCACACCCCTTTCTTGTTACTATATATTGTAACAGAATAAGATGCTTCTCGCACCCTTGCACCCTCAGACACCACGTCAGACACTAGGTAAAGTCCAATAATTATATTTATTTTATAATAAATTGCACAAAGCACCCTCTACTCCCAAATACTCCAATAAACAATAACAATAACAAATCCTCCACTCCCAGGCGCTTAGCCACCCTGCCTCCCAACTCAGCTCATCGTCTGGGAGCCCCACAGTCCTTTTATATTCCCTGACCCGAGGTGTTCCTTCCCAACAGTCCACAAGTCCTTATTCCTTCCGGGTCAGGGTAAATAATGTTTCTCACCCCGAAGCCGTCGCTCTTCCTATGACGAACTTCCGGGTCATAGGGCATGAAGAATTCTTGGTCCTCCCTGCAGCTCCCTCTCGTGGCCCCATGGCATCCAGCAGGGCGGTGCACAAAAACTACATGGTCCATAATGCCCTGCTGGTCTTCTGGGGACCTCCATGCTGCAAGGAGGGCTCCACCTGGCGGCTTGGGGTATTGGCGGGGTACATGGCGGCCATATCTTACAGTACTCCCCCCCCAGCGGAGAATTATAAAGATTCAGAGCGGCCTGCCCCGAGAGGAAGTCTTCCTCCAAGAGGACGCGTCATCCGGGCTCTGACTGCGTTGCCCCTGTCCTCGAGCAAACCTTGGGGGGACGGTGTACCTCCTGTCTCCCCGGGGACATTGGCGCCACTCGTGACCCGGTCGCTGGCAATTGTAGCACCGGCAGTCCTCCTGGTTGGCTCTTTTCTCGAGACCTGAAACATCTCGGGAACTCGGTCAGCTCCACCCTTTCCCCCGCCAAGGAGGGTTTTCTGGTCGCCTCGCTGCTCTCCGCCCTTTTTCCCACCTTGTCAGGAGACCCCCTCTTTATTCTAAGGATCTCCAGTTTACTCTGGGGCTTGTCCACAGTTTGGGTCTCTCTATTAATGAAAGAGAGCCCTTTTACTGTCTGCACGCCCTTTGATTTATAAACAACATGGGTGGGGTCTTTAGGATCGAATCGCTCCAAGAGACAGCACCAACCAGCTGCTCTGGCTCGATCGGTCCTTCCCCGGCCGCTCCGTAACGTTCGGCCTCTCTTGTAGGGCACATCCATTTGGCACCCGCTATGGATTAAAAGCGGGCCCGGATCACACTGCGTCCCTATTACATTATATACGGTACCGACATTACCTGTCTGTACCGCCAAATCACATAACACGGGAGGCTCTCGGTCCAATCGCCGCAGGTACTCACGTACTCTTCTTAAAGGCGCTTCGGCCGCCGCTCCCAGATCTCCAACGATCTTCTTAATCGCCTCTAAAGTCTGCAAAATACTCCGCACGGGCTCGATTAATTTTTCAGTTCCCGCGCGTCAAAATAATTAGTTAATTCGGCCGGGTTTGGCTTACTTCCTGGTTTGCCATACCGTCCGGCCGGGAGCCAATGAACTTCGCCGCTGTCGGCACGTGTTCTGGCGGGTTCCGCACGGGTTTCTGGGAATTGGAGTTCTCTACAGGCGAGGACCGGGCCGCCATCTTTGGTCGACTGCGACCTGCCTTTATTAATTTGTCGGCAGATCGACCAGCCATTTCCGCCCTCCTTACCTTCTTTTGGGTTGAGCAGTGCCGCTCACCACCCCTTTCTCCTTCGGAAAAATCAAGTCCGTCTTTTCTTGGGCGAAGTCATAAACAGCTGGACACGGAGCGTCACCTTTCTGGAATCCTTCGTGGTACTTCCCGTGTCCCTCGCCGGCACCCGTAATGCGGAAGTCCTTTTCGTTGTCCGTCTGCCCATACAAAGCGCCACACTATCTTGGAGATTCTCCTGCATCCCGCAGAACTTCCGGATGATCTTTTCGAGGTATGTGCATGGTGAAATGAGTAATTTTAAATAGATTATCTACATTTGCAGCACATACCTCGTTGTAGGTTTCTTCGTCCGGAGTCCTCTCCCGATCCGTGTAGTCGCCCTGTCGCTCATCCGAGTGTCGGCCATGACGAACATGGAACTTCGCTGGTGCTGTTGCCCTGTTTTGTCTTCTTTTTTCCCATTACAGACTTGAAAAAAGGTGAGGTTTCTGGCGATTTTCCTGTGTGTGTTGTGACGCTGTCTTCCCGGGGTATTCTGTCCACAGTAAAATTTTTCCAGGTCCTCTGCCAAACTGACGGCCAGAGAATCCTGCCGAGCTACGCCAACTGTAACAGAATAAGATGCTTCTCGCACCCTTGCACCCTCAGACACCACGTCAGACACTAGGTAAAAGTCCAATAATTATATTTATTTTATAATAAAGTGCACAAAGCACCCTCTACTCCCAAATACTCCAATAAACAATAACAATAACAAATCCTCCACTCCCAGACGCTTAGCCACCCTGCCTCCCAACTCAGCTCATCGTCTGGGAGCCCCCCAGTCCTTTTATATTCCCTGACCGGAGGTGTTCCTTCCCAACAGTCCACAAGTCCTTATTCCTTCCGGGTCAGGGTAAATAATGTTTCTCACCCCGGAAGCCCGTCGCTCTTCCTATGACGAACTTCCGGGTCATAGGGCATGAAGAATTCTTGGTCCTCCTGCAGCTCCCTCTCGTGGCCCCATGGCATCCAGCAGGGCGGTGCACAAAAACTACATGGTCCATAATGCCCTGCTGGTCTTCTGGGGACCTCCATGCTGCAAGGAGGGCTCCACCTGGCGGCTTGGGGGTATTGGCCGGTACATGGCCGGCCATATCTTACAATATTTATTGTCTTTCAAAAGTATTTAATCCACTTAAGCAACTCTGTAATTCTACTGAATACCAGATCCTACATTGAAGTTTTGCTGTCTGTGGTATTCTAATTTTAAAGCATTACAAATTAGTTTTTTAATTTCACATTGGACTATGTTAACAATAAAAAAGTTAAGCAGATAAAAAGGAAATATTCTGAAAGTAAGACTACTGACAGAGACAAAAATAGACCATAGGTGAATTATAGTGGAATAATTCAGAAAAAAAATTAACTAATTATGCTAATAAGTAAACATATCATGAAATTTGACAATATATGCTGTTTTTAAAAATACAATACAATGTGAGCAGAAATAATTAAAGTTGTCATAAAATATGTATTTTTTGTTGTTCATTTCCTTTATATAATTAGGAAATTATTTCTTAACTAGACATTAAGCCCGTTACAATAATGGGCGCTAGAACAGTATTGCATAAAAATTATTAGGAACAGTCTATATTAAATGGCAAGGGACCTTGACCTCATTCTGTTTGTTGTCTTAATTTTTTTGTTAAAAATATTTTTGCAAGAAGCCTAAAGTAAAATAGTATTAAAAATAAAATAGAAACGTATATGACAATACAGTAAGTATAATTAATATTGCCTTAGTGTAAAACTTTATAACAATCTGTAATACACAATATCTGAAGACGATATTTAGGAAAATGTTTTTATTTTTTTACCTCAGGAAATTTTTCAATAAAATTTCATTATAGACAATATTTTTTGTAAACACTCTTGTTCAGGACCATCTACAACGTTGACAACAACATCTGTAAAACATCTTGATAATGCAACATATAACTGACTGTGACTGAATACTAGTTCTGGCAAGTAAATGGCAACTTTTTCTAAGGTTTGCCCTTGAGCTTTATTAATTGTTATGGCAAAGGCTAATGTAACTGGAAATTGTCGCCTTCTTATGGTAAAGGGTAAATTAGTAGAGGATAGAGCCAAATCAATACGGGGAATATTCTGACGCTCATTTTCTTTTTTACAATCGATCTATTTGCTCGGATTTTTCTTTGTCTTTCAGCCTTTCTTTTGTTGATGTTTACTTGCTGAGCTGACCATTCTTCCAGGAGATGTTGCTTATATACGATTTGAGTGTCTGTGTCTTTTGTCCTACTTGACGTGTCCTTTTTATTTGGGTGGCATGTTGTTAGATAGTTAGTTAGTAAACATGCACAGGGCAGTATGTGTGGCGTCTCCCCAGCAATGGATTTTATGTGCGCGGCCGCGACTACCCAATTAGCACTCTCCCCAGCAATGCTGTCCTTTATTTGCTTATCATGCGCGGCCGCGGCTACGCCATTCACTGTGTGCCCAGCTTCCAGTGTGTGTGCATCCACGGTCTCCCCAGCAATGATGTCCTTTATTTGCTTATCATGCGCGGCCGCGACTACGCCTTTCACTGTATACTCAGCTTCCAGTGTGTGTGCGTCCACGATGCTGGTCGTGCGTGTCGCACCGAGCCTCGCGCATGCGCACTTCACCAAAAGACACACATACACGAACACCTGGAAGACAACAGAGGTTTTATTAAAGAGGATGGCACCACACTCAACGTCGAATACGGCTTGAAATGAAAACTTTCATTATGGACCATCAAAGTGGAGAGGGGGCTTTAGAGAGTACTGTGTTTTAATTAGTGAATCATCAGCAGAGTGTGTATACACGTTTGACCATTAAGTGCTACATTTATAAGCAGTCACAATATGTCAGATACAGACAGCCCAGGGGATGATGAATTCAGGGCTTCTTGAATTAAAGTAGTTGCTTTGCACAGTAATTTTGGCCAGCTTTCCCTTGCACTCCTACCTGCCAAAGACACATATAGTTCACAACTTTTAACATGCACGCTTTCCTTAGAAATCCTGTGGCTCATTCTACTTATGCAAAACTGCAACTGTCAGCGCTCCCTCGATGGACAATCCACCAATCAAAAAACAGTATTCACTATTGCCCACCCACTCAGCTTTGACTTGTGAAAATGATCATTTTCATTTCAAGCCATATTTCATATTGTATGTAGCATCACTGAAATAAACAAATGAAGAAAAAAGAATACATAAAGAAATAAGCAATATTAAACATATTTAATGACACAGATTATCATTAATGCTCATATATCGTTGTGTTTTGATTTATTGTCAGATGTCACAATAAAGTTATTTATTTGTGTATCTATTTATTTAAGTCTGAAATATTCCTCTATAGAGAATGATGGATGAAACAAAAGTGCTTTTGTGAAAGTGTACTGAAGGGGGATAATATAAAGAAAGAAAGTAAGGAAACCAGTCTGTCTAGCAAAGGAGCCTGTATGTAGGATTATGTAGTGTTCTGTTACTATTTTGTAAAAGCACATCTTTTTAAGCACTCTGAGCCTATATTCAGTGAGGAAAACAAGTAAAAATATACTGATTTCAACTGAGCAGTTAAGCAGTGGGTCAACAAGACTTTCTTTTCTCTTTCTTTTCCTTCAGTGTAGTCTACTTGTAAAGTCACTGCAACAAAACATGAAAGGAGGTGGGTTAAACATAAGGCTCATTGTTTGAAGCAGAGCAATTTGTTAAAACATTTGTCATAATTTATGTAGTGTTGCTTCCTACCTATAAAACTAATGAGATGTTTTCAACTATAGGAGTTACACATAATAAAGTTTGTTTTTTACTTAGTCATTAATCACTGTTGATTTGGATCTGGATTAAAACGTATCACCATATTGTGATGTTATAAACTCTGATGAAATTTATTTTGTGTTGAAGAGATACCTAGGGTGACTTCTCCTTACTACACTATATTCTTATATAAAATTCAGTGTTGATATTAGCTATGTGTGTCATATACGAAGTACTTTAAAGAGATACACAAATGTATAATGAACTAAGCATTGTGACTCTGCATACATATCTCACATATTCATCACTATTTCATCTGTGGCACTGTCAACTCTTACGTTACATTTTGCATTTTTTAGTTATACTAAAAAGGGAACTTTTGTAGGCAATTTTTCAAAAATGAGATTTTTAAGTATATTATTAAGAAATACATTTGGGTTCTCAAAAATGGTGGCATATAAAGAGACATTTTTCTGTTCATTTTCACCTGAGTTACAGTGTCAAACATAGCTTCCAGAAATCAGATCAATGGACATTAGGAATCTAAAATCTGGCCTTAAAACTTTGCCTTCTGGAAAGAAGTATGAAAGGACTTGCCCTAGAGGGACATTAAAATGACAGAAGGAAGGAAGCGTGAAAATATTTTCATTGGCGAGCAAGACAGAACATCACCTCTCTTTTGATGGTGCAGAAAAAATTCAGGTGGCTGTTTTGGAGCACTTTCTGATGTTCATCATTTGGCACAGATTTGCAGCTCAGTGGCATCTGCCTGCCTGCTGAGGTTGCCATTTTTGTGTATGGTCCATCTGGCCACTTTTTAAACATTAAAAGTGTTTATTATTTCATGCATTCAGGTTGTTAGTTTGCTCCTCCTGATTATACTGTTGACGAGAACTGTTAAGTTCTTTAATTGTTATTTCTTCTTTAACTGCTATTTCTTTTGTTGTCTGCAGATGTGCATGTGTTAAGAGAACCTGATGAAAGAAAGGATGTTTGCCTTGGTAACTGCGTGCTTTTTCTGCAGCTTCTAGCATAAATGCAAATTCAGAATGCAAGAGAGTGTAAGGACCATATATTAAGTTAGGAAACGTTAATTCAGAAAACATATGTCTGTGTTGGTAGAATCATAGGAACATGAGTCTGGTGTAGCTTAGCACAAAGACTGCCTGGAAAACCTTGAACAATGTCTTGGATGACATTTTAACAATGCAGGGCTGCAATACATGTGTTTCAGGACAATCAATCTAATGTTCATATTGTTTAAAAAGTGAGTGAACACATAGGAAGAATGTGCAAGCTACACTGTGAAATTTTTCTGCTTAAAATAAAATATATTTTTAATATATTTCAAGAATGCTTTGACCTTTAAAGCATTTTAGACAAAATAGTCATCTCAGAGTTTTCATATGACATCTGTCAGAAACAAAATATGTCTTTGAAAATAGTATCACTGAGAAGTTAAAGGTATGTCTAACTGCTTGAAGCACAAACCAATCAGCTGAGTTTAATTTCTAGTTCTAAAATTAGTCCCATTTGACAGATCTCCTCTGCAATCTTCCTGTAAAAACAATAAAATATGACACATATTAAAACTATAATTTTCTAACATGAAATTAATTCATGCAAATGTATTGTAATTAGTGCAACCTAACAAAATTATTTTACATTTTTAAATTGTTAAAATATTTTGTTAATTTCGCTGGAGCACCAAAATGCTTACCAGAAATAGTGAGGTCAAAAGGAACAATCTCAAAGCTTAACAGCATTTTATGAATATCATTTTTTTTTTTCCTTAACACAAAATTTCAACTAATTTTTAATTTGAGATAAACTACATTTAATGAGATTTTTCATTGTTCTGAAAACATTTTTCTTCTATATTGGAATTATGTGCCTTCTTCTGATGAAAAACTCTATGTAGATGTGAATGGATCTCAATTCCACTCAAAGGTAAGTAAAACTGAGGCTAATCCAGAATCAACATCATATTTCTTTTTAAGTATAGTTCTAAGTATAGTTGGGTGAAGAATGGCCAAAGGTTTCTGTACTCTCAGCTAGTTTTAAACAGGTATGAAAAAAGACATCTCAATTCATCAAGCAGTACAAGTCATCAGCTTTTGTAATAATAAGTAAATATGACACTGCTGTTACTCTACAATAGATATTAAGGCTTTAAAACCACCTTTGCAGCACTTGTTTCTCTCTCTGACATAAAATTGTCCTATTTTTGACAGTCGGATTAGATATTTATGTGCTCTTTTATGCTAGCTGCACTACAAAACTAAAGTCATTTATTACATAATATACCTGTAGCTTAGTTTCACTTATTAACATTGTGAATTATATACTATTACAAAAATATTATAGTTAAATTAAATTACAAAATTTCACACAAAAACATATTAGGCACTTACATACTAGGTTCAATGTATACTATATTATATATATATATATATTTATAATAATAACTAGCCATCCCCCGTGGCTTTGCCCGCGTATTAGTGAAACAGGATAGTGAGAAGGGCCCCACCCAGCTCTCTATTCCTTACGACACTCTTCACCCTCCCCTCAGCCCGCTGCCTCTCTCTCGGATTAGAGTGAATATATCGCTCCTGCAAGCGAACTATGATTCTTAGCTCAATGAGCGAAGTTGCAAAATCAACCAGAATGTTCAAGCAAATTATAGAAAAAAAAAGATCTAAATCCGTTAAGCAGTTCTCTCGTTTGCTAACTAAGCAGATTTAAGGTTACGCCCCAAGGCAGACGCGTGAGTTAAAGAGGGCCCTGACCCCTCCTCTCTGCTCGATGAGTCTCTCTCGGATTCGTGCTAATAAATCGGTACTGCAAGCGAACTATATTTAGTCACAAAATCAACGGAATGTTCAAGCAAATTATAGAAAAAAAACCCAATCTAAATCCATTAAGTAATTCTCTCGTGAAAAGCGGACAGACATACAAATGGGTCTAAAAAACTATAAGAAATTTGGCGCTTGGACCACAACATTTTTAAAACCATTTCTTAGCGAGCACCTATGGACTAAGGGAAACCTCCCAAGTTTCAAGTCCTCATGGTTCTGGAGATTTCATGATGAGTGAGTCAGTGGTATTTGGCTTTTATATATATATATATAGATTTCAACAATGAAGAAAAATGTGGTTTTCAGCAACAAACCCTAAATGAAAAATCTCATTAAATGTACTTTATCTTAAATTAAAAATTAGTTGAAATTTTCATTCTTCCATTATTCAGTTCATTTTCTGAACCCACAAATTCCATTTCCAAAGAATATAATGGCAGCAGTCCTGACATGGATGGTGATTCAGCCCATCACAAAGCACAGCCACACCCAATCATCTGCAGTCACTTGGACTGAACTAGATCTACTCAGAGCTGTCAATTCACCTAGCATATGCTACTTTGGGATATGGAAAAAAGGAGTATTAGCAGTAAAATGCATGCAAGCATGGACATAGAGTGCAAATGTCACATGACCTTACAGTGTTTAAACTCGTTTCTTGAATTTGTAAAGCAGTGGTGCAAACTTCAACATTTTTTTAAATGTAGTTTCTTGAACCAGTCGAACAACAAAGATGAGAAAAATAAAGTTCTGGTTGCAGATTCCAAATATTCGACATCAGCCAGTCTCCTAACCAACACTCCACAATGCACAATGATGTTGACATTGCAAAGGAATATGTCAGATGTCTAACATTAAGGTGTATCACTGAGAATGATACAAACACTTCATGGTCCTATTCCATAAATAGGAGGTGCAACTGATACCAAGTCCAACGCCAGTAGAACAAGAAAAGAACAATAAAAAGGCTACGAAGCAGTTAAATCAAACAAAGTCTACAACTATGGTTTGCTTTAGCAGTAGCTCTAAAAAGAGAGTGCTGCACTGAAATAATTTGTCTTCAGTCTTGATTTCAATGATAAGACAAATGAAGCCTATTTAATATAGATAGGTAGATCATTCCTGTTATGAAATAGAAATGGGGTCATCCCTGCCTCAAGTGTTTATTGTACTGTATTTTTGTAAATATTATTAGTAGGTATTTTTATTGAAAAAATACTTATTTTCATTTTTGTAATTATTACTACTTCACATTGTCTTATGTTTATACTGTATGTGTGCAAATGTGCCATGTTTCTTGTATGTTGAGCTTAGGGTCGCAGGGCCACCTGACTACATGTGGGGAACTATTACCAGCATTATTTAAGCACCTACAGTTTATGAAAAAGCTGCTTCAGTGTTTGTTAACTATTGTGTTTCAGCTCTGTTTTGGATTCTTGGGTTGATGGACTTCCTGCTCTTGTTTCAAGGTACTGGTTTTTGGGTTACATAAATTGACTCTGCTCACTTCTGGGGTTGCTTTTTACGTAAATGGATTTTATAATGTTTTTGTGGGTAAATAGTTAAATATTAAACTCTATCAAGGTTCATTGTTTTGGTTACTGTGAGCTAAATGTTTCACAATTCCCCTCTCCTATTTCTGCATTTTTGATATTGAAAGTCTGCCCCTTTTTGTTGGGCTTTGGCAGGCCTAATGACTGATTGAGTTTGAGGAGTGTGAAGAAATGCTTTGCAGCTTAGGTTATGCTCTTTTTTTAATTGGTAATTATATGGTTTTAAAAACAGTTTGTTAAGATGCCTACCATACTTGGAGGATTTTTGTGAGAGTCTGTTGGTTACAATGAAAACATTGTGAATTACAAGATAACACAGGTGTGTGTGTACCTTTTCTTGGGTGTATGTGCCTTCAGGCAGCAGTGATCTAAAGAAGGCATACATGTGCAGTAGTGGAGCAGACATTTTGTGAAGCAGAGCTACTTGCAGCTGATGGGCATGAATCAGGCTCGTTGGGGGATGCAGCTCTACGTGTAGCCAAACTGTTCGGATCTGAAATGTAGGGCATGCAATGTGAACCAGGAAGCAAGAGTTTACCGTCATTTGGTATCCCAAATTGAGCATAAATACCACCTGTGCTAGTCAGATGGGGGATCTTTTTTCTTTTTTTTTTGATGGATGGCTGCTGTAAGAGGTCAGTAGCAGCTAATCCTGTTCTAGAATTAAAAGGAAGGGAGGGTTTTGCATTGCAAAGACCTTGGGCTACTTATTTTTGCTTTAAGCCTAATTAAAAAGAAAAAAATGGGAATTTTATTTGTGATTTTTCCCCCATTTGTACAAATTATAAATAACATTTTCTCTCACTATTTATAGATCACATGTTTTGGGTGGAATGCATATGAATGGTTTGATTTTTTTTTTTTTGCACAATAATTGATTTTTTTTGTATTTGCATTTATTGAGTCTGCCACTCTATTGAGTCTAACACTCGATGTTAATGTCCTAGTGTCCATATTTTCTAGAACAGGTATCGTCCCAGCGGTTGAGGCTCACTTTAATATATAGGCCTCATCTGAGCCCTAATGCTCAATTTTGGAGGCAAGGCCTCAAAGAAATCAGCACAGTTATGGAGCCCCTTTACTATGTGTTCTGAGTCTTGTATTTTTTTTATGTTGCCTGAAAATTTTAAGAAAGCCAAGTTTTTTATGATTATGGGGTAGTGGTTTACTGTAACAGCATTCATTACTGTACTGTAAAGGAGAGTCGTTAGCGGTGGATTTATTTATGAGCAACATGTGCAACCACCCAGGGGGACATCTTTCTGGGTGTGGCAAAGAGTGTAGTAACTAAAAAAATTGGAATGGTGATTACTGCATTGACATAGACAACGTGGGTAACACAGCATTACAGCACTGAATTTTAAAATGCAGTGCCACTTCTGCTGTAACTGTAGTATAATTAATTGAATGATTAAGGAGTTTTACCATATAGCATTAGAGTACTGTAGTCAATTCTTCTTAGAAAAAAGAACTAGCTGATAAGGATCATGCATACTAATAATTAATAATAATAGTTTTTATTTATATAGATCCTTTCTCATGCTTAAACTACAATTTTCCAATATTTCTAAGCTGGAAAAACCACTTCATAGTTTGGAAATACAGTATAACAACTAAAATGTAAATTAGTGAGAAAAATGACATTTACATTTCTTTTGGGTTCCACAAAGGTAAACAGTGGTTTATTCAAATGAATACCTTCCAATAATGTATTTTTTAACTTTTAAATTTAAAGACAAATAATCATGTTTTCTTTCATTCACTGTTTTACCTTACTACAGCACTTTACTAGCAATATATTTGCAAAAAAGTATACTTTGGCCTTGCTTGTACATGCAGCAAAGGGTCATTAGCAAATTAATGAGAGTGCGCACTATTTTGGATTACAGCATATAAAAAGAATAGAGTATTGGTCTTAGCATTGAATTCTAAGTGTTGCCATCTTTACCTGTATGGGATTTTTAGTTAATATATATAATAATCTTTTACAAGTATATATATATATACTATATATAACAATTTATTACAAGTATATATATATATATATATATATATATATATATATATATATATATATATATATATATATATATATATATATATATACTATACTAATAAAAGGCAAAGCCCTCACTCACTCACTCACTCACTCACTGACTCATCACTAATTCTCCAACTTCCCGTGTAGGTAGAAGGCTGAAATTTGGCAGGCTCATTCCTTACAGCTTACTTACAAAAGTTGGGCAGGTTTCATTTCGAAATTCTATGCCTAATGGTCATAACTGGAAGGTATTTTTCTCCATTAACTGTAATGGAGTTGAGCTGCAATGACGTGGGGAGAGGAGTTTCGTGTGACATCATCACGCCTCCCACGTAATCACGTGAACTGACTGTCAACGCAGTGCGTAGAAAACCAGGAAGACCTCCAAAAGCGCTTAAGAAAACATGCATTATATAATTGAGAAGGCAGCGAAAAACAATAAGAAGTGAGCGAGTGACATATACTACCATATTCATGAGTGTTGCCAGCTCGGAAAGAAAGCACGGTGTAAACCTAAACTTTAAATTAAGTTCATAGACAGGCTACCGCTGGCATTTCACATACACACAGGTAATGCGGGATACAAGTTTAATGAGAGGACGCAGGATATAAACGAGAGTTTTGATCACTTTGTAACTAAGTTAAAATTGTAGGTGAAGGGGTGTGCTTATGCAAATTCGAGAGACTGTGTTTGTGGGGATTGACAGTTAAGGCGGGTGGGGAGTCACGTCATCATCTCCCCTCCCACCTCATTTTGCTCTGAGCTGAGCTCCGCAGCTAACGCCGTCTTCCGAAGCAACTTCCTCAGACTGCCACCAAATACTCACAGAAAAATCCACAAGTTAATACACACGCTGTCTCTATAGAGTTTCTACACACTGAATCCTCCAGGCACTACTTACAAAAGGTCACATTGACAATCGTGTTACGTTATTTTTAAAATCTTTCCTTTTCTTAGCACAAGCACAGCCGAGAAGCTTCGATGCATGTGCTCCATAACGCGTTAAAAATAATGCATTTAATCACACTTTGCATTACAAGCAAAGGGAGCTTTTGTCAATGCATGATTTCCTGGTACACGGATTACATTGATCAGCGCATCCCGATTCATTTTACCCTCGCACCACCTTAGTTTGAGAAGAAGTATGAAAAATATGAGGTTAACACAGAAAAAAAGATCACCAATTCAAGCTTTATGAATAATCGATTCGCCATCAATAATTGTTTTGGTAAAGCCATCCTCCTTCCATTAGCCATAATTAAATGAACGGTAAAAAAGTAAGAGCAAAGCGAGGGTGACTTATTTAGGCAGGCATATATATGACAGCAACACTCATGACAATGTCAATCATGTTACGTTATTATTAAAATGTTTCCTTTTCTTTTTCATTACTTCTTTAACACACTACTTCTCCGCTGCGGCGGGTATTTTGCTATATATATATATATGAATGACCTCCAAAGAGCGCTGAGACTTTTGATATCATGAGCGTGTCTGCAAACTGGGGTCTCCTGCCCAGCAAAAGTCGAGCAGCCAGCGCGTGCATAGCTGTGCCGGCCTTTGAGACGCTGACTGCGCTTCTGCCTTAAGTCAAAGTGAGCACTTTTAATTTTTTTCATCCTCCCCTGCGCTATAGCCCAGACAAGTGCAAACACGGGACCCCTTTTCTACACCACGGCAAAATAATATTAAGGCGATTCACAATCGAGGCGAGGCGAGGCACAAATTTGAGCGTTCACATAGAAAATGTAATTTCAATGTACCTGTACTTCTTAAAACGTTAATGTTTTACTGTTTAATAACTTATAGACTATAATTTATTATTTTTCCCTTGCACTCAGTGACCAAACCTATACACACACATATAGACACATACAAACATACACACAAGTATATGTATGTGTATATATATACACACACACACACACACACACACATACATACACACATATATATAATTTGTGTGTGTGTATGTATGTATGTGTGTGAATATATGATGTAGATAGGTATGTATGTATATATATATATATATGTGTATATGTAGATATGTATATAGATATGTAGATATGAAGATATATATATATATATATATATATATATATATATATATATATATATATATATATGTCTATATATATATATATATGTATGTATGTAAGAAGAGGAGACCAGATATATATGCTATGTATGTATGTATGTACTGCCTGCCTATATATATATGTGTGTGTGTGTGTATATATATGACAGCAGCAATCAGTGCAAGCTGTGAGAAAACAGTATTTCCTAAAAGGAGGCGTGTCAGTACGTATGTATGTATGGTACATTTTCTGATGCAGCTGCAGCGAAAACAACTTTGTGACGCTGCCGCCAAATACACAAAACAATTACTTTGACAATCATGTTACATTATTTTTAAAATGTTTCCTTTTCTTTTCATAACTTCTTTAACACATGACATCGCTGTGAAGCGGGTATTTTGCTATATATATATATATATATATATATATACAGCGACACTCATAACAGTGACAAAACAATTACATTGACAATCATGTTACGTTATTTTCAAAATGTTTCCTTTTCTTTCTCTTTTCTTCTTTAACACACTACTTCTCGCGCCAAGCGGGTATATATATATATATATAGATAGATAGAGATATATATATATATAGATAGATATGAGAACAACATATATATATATAGATACATAGATATATATATATATATATATACAGTGGTGTGAAAAACTATTTGCTCCCTTCCTGATTTCTTATTCTTTTGCATGTTTGTCACACAAAATGTTTCTGATCATCAAACACATTTAACCATTAGTCAAATATAACACAAGTAAACACAAAATGCAGTTTTTAAATGATGGTTTTATTATTTAGGAGAAAAAATCCAAACCTACATGGCCCTGTGTGAAAAGTAATTGCCCCTTGTTAAAAATAACCTATCTGTGGTGTATCACACCTGAGTTCAATTTCCGTAGCCACCCCAGGCCTGATTACTGCCACACCTGTTTCAATGAAGAAATCACTTAAATAGGAGCTGCCTGACACAGAGAAGTAGACCAAAAGCACCTCAAAAGCTAGACATCATGCCAAGATCCAAAGAAATTCAGGAACAAATGAGAACAGAAGTAATTGAGATCTATCAGTCTGGTAAAGGTTATAAAGCCATTTCTAAAGCTTTGGGACTCCAGCGAACCACAGTGAGAGCCATTATCCACAAATGGCAAAAACATGGAACAGTGGTGAACCTTCCCAGGAGTGGCCGGCCGACCAAAATTACCCCAAGAGTGCAGAGACGACTCATCCGAGAGGTCACAAAAGACCCTAGAACAACGTCTAAAGAACTGCAGGCCTCACTTGCCTCAATTAAGGTCAGTGTTCACGACTCCACCATAAGAAAGAGACTGGGCAAAACGGCCTGCATGGCAGATTTCAAGACGCAAACCACTGTTAAGCAAAAGAACATTAGGGCTCGTCTCAATTTTGCTAAGAAACATCTCAATGATTGCCAAGACTTTTGGGAAAATACCTTGTGGACTGATGAGACAAAAGTTGAACTTTTGGAAGGCAAATGTCCGTTACATCTGGTGTAAAAGGAACACAGCATTTCAGAAAAGAACATCATACCAACAGTAAAATATGGTGGTGGTAGTGTGATGGTCTGGGGTTGTTTTGCTGCTTCAGGACCTGGAAGGCTTGCTGTGATAGATGGAACCATGAATTCTACTGTTTACCAAAAAATCCTGAAGGAGAATGTCCGGCCATCTGTTCGTCAACTCAAGCTGAAGCAATCTTGGGTGCTGCAACAGGACAATGACCCAAAACACACCAGCAAATCCACCTCTGAATGGCTGAAGAAAAACAAAATGAAGACTTTGGAGTGGCCTAGTCAAAGTTCTGACCTGAATCCAATTGAGATGCTATGGCATGACCTTAAAAAGGTGGTTCATGCTAGAAAACCCTCAAATAAAGCTGAATTACAACAATTCTGCAAAGATGAATGGGCCAAAATTCCTCCAGAGCGCTGTAAAAGACTCATTGCAAGTTATCGCAAACGCTTGATTGCAGTTATTGCTGCTAAGGGTGGCCCATCCAGTTATTAGGTTCAGGGGGCAATTACTTTTTCACACGGGGCCATGCAGGTTTGGATTTTTTTTCTCCCTAAATAATAAAAATCATCATTTAAAAACTGCATTTTGTGTTTACTTGTGTTATATTTGACTAATGGTTAAATGTGTTTGATGATCAGAAACATTTTGTGTGACAAACATGCAAAAGAATAAGAAATCAGGAAGGGGCAAATAGTTTTTCACACCACTGTAGATAGATAGATAGATAGATAGATAGATAGATATGAGAACAACACTCATATCAATGACAAAACAATTACATTAACAATCATGTTACGTTATTTTTAAAATTTTTCCTTTTCTTTTTCGTACCTTCTTTAACACACTGCTTCTCCGCTGCGAAGCGCGGGTATTCTGCTAGTATATATATATATATATATATACAGTGGAACCTCGGTTCACGAACGTCTCGGTACACGTACAACTTGGTTTACGACCAAAAATTTCGCCAAACTTTTGCCTCGGTTCACAACCACACACTCGGTATACAAACAAGCCGATTTCCCTTTTGGTTTGTACAGTTTGTTCAGTCTCTCCCTGTGCATTTCCTGTGCAGCGAGCGAGAGACAGGGTGACACACCCACACAGGTGCACACACGAGAGACACACACACACACAGAGGTGCGCGAGTGAGACACCCAAACACAGGCGCACGAGACAGAGGCACACACACAGGCGCTCCAGGCTCGCAAAAGAGACACATGCACACACGAAAGAAAGAGAGAGTGAGCGAGCGAGCAAGCGAGAGAGGGAAGGCTGGACGCATAAGGAAGAAAAGGCTTGTTTTTGTTTTCAGTTCTGTTTACAGAGGATCAGTTCATAGCGTGCATTGTGGCAATGTTACTTTTCTTGGTGGTTTATTAATTTACGGATTTTTCAAATGTTCATTTTTTTTTCCCTGTGCTTAAAACTCATTAAAAAAAAGTGTTTTTAGCGAACGGTTCCTAGCACTATAGAGCGAACTATTGCAGTGTTAGCTTTCTCTGTTATTCAATGTTTTTACATTTAGTTTACTATTATGCTGTGCATTGTATAGTATAATTAACTATATTTGTGCTAAAAAAAATATATATATATATATTTACATACAGTTTTTTTATGGTCTGGAACGGATTAATTGTATTTACATACAATCCTATGGTGGAAATTGCTTTGGTTCTTGACCAAATCGGTTTACAACCAGAGTTTTGAAACGAATTATGGTCATGAACCAAGGTTCCACTGTATATATATATGTATATATATATATATATATATATATATATATATATATATATATATACAGTAATCCTTCGCTATATCACACTTTGACATTCGCGGCTTCACTTTTTCACGGATTTTAAATGTAAGCACATCTAAATATATATCATGGATTTTTCGCTGGTTCGCGTATTTCTGCGGACAATGGGTCTTTTAATTTATGCTATCAGTTTGTTTGCCCTGTTGATTTCATACAAGGGACGCTATTGGCAGATGGCTTAGAAGCTACCCAATCAGAGCATGTATTACATATTAACTAAAACTCCTCAATGCTATATTACTGTATGTATGTGTATATGTATATTTGTATATGTGTGCGTATTTATGTGTGTATATGTATGTGTTGATGTGTTGTATATGTGTATATATATGTATATATATGTAGATGTGTATATATATATATATATATATGTACAGTATATATGTGTATATGTATATATGTGTATATGTAGATATGTATATATGTATATGTATATGTATGTTTACTCCTTCCAGGTCAGGGCAATCAATCCATTAGTTTAACCCGGGAGCACGACATTCCTTCCCGTCACGTGACCGTGACGTACTCCCGGGTCATAAGGCATCACAGAGCCCATAAGCCCCCCCGCAGCGACTCCTGGTGGTCCCCAAGGTATCCAACAGGGCTGCGTATAAATACTATAAAGTCCATAAGGCCCTGCTGGACCTCAGGGAATGATCCAGCTGTCGGGAGAGCTCCTCCTGGCGGCCCGGGGGTGAGGACCGGCATGGGAAGCCGGCAGTCCTACACAATATATATGACAGCAACACTCATAACAGTGACAAAACAATTACATTGACAATCATGTTACGTTATTTTTGAAATGTTTCCTTTTCCTTTTCATAACTTCTTTAACACACTACTTCTCTACTTATATATACATATACAGTACATATATACATATACATACACATACTGTATATACACATATATTACATATATACACACGCATATATATATAAATATATATAAATATACATATGTATATACAAACATATTGTTTGTTTCCTGCCTTGCGCCCTGTGTTGGCTGGGATTGGCTCCTGCAGACCCCTGTAACCCTGTAGTTAGGATATAGTGGGTTAGATAATGGATGGAAGGATGGATATATATATATTGTGAACAGGACCCAGACACAGGCAGACGGACATCGTTTGACCACCCAATACACGTTTATTATGTACAATATTTACAAAAGTCAGTGCACAAACCCAGTGCCTCCAGCACCGATCCCCCAAAGTCCAGGCCTTTCACAATCCCTTTTATCCCTTCCTTCAGGCCGCCTCCAGTCCTCTCTCCAGCTCCGTCCTCTTCCACCCAACTTCCGCTCTCGATTGCAGGGAGGCGGCCCCTTTTATCACACCCCGGATGGGCTCCAGCTGCTTCCTGGCATTCCTCTGCGGACACGCCCCATTGTGCCGGAAGTGCCGGCTGCGTACCCAGAAGCCCTCCGGGTGTCCCCTGTCTTCTTCCAACCCAGCACTTCCTGGTGTGGCGGAAGTGCTGGGCTCCAGGTTTCTTCAGGCACCGGGGCGCCACCTGGCAGTGGCCAAGGGCCCCTACAGGGTTTGGCTTCCAAGCCCCTTACCCGAGGCCACCAACAAAACCAAGGCGGTCGCCCACTCGTGGTCGGGAGGAGGCACCAGCCCTCCTCCGGTCCCCTCGGGCGTCCCGGCTAGGCTCCAACCCCAGCCGCCTGTGACATATATATATATATATATATATATATATATATATATATATATAGAGTGATAGACGGCTGTGGACCTTGCCCGGTTGGGATGCCCTTTTGAGGAGAGGACTTGGGGAGAGGACATATCACCAGCAGTACCTCCCCCAGGACACGTGAGGGCAGCCCCCTACACCCACCGACATGGGGTGCCTGTACAGCTCTGGAGCCTTGGTATCAAGCACTTACACCACACCCAGAAGTGCTACCAGAAGAGGAGCTGGATTCACATGAAGCACTTCCGCCACACCTGGAAGTGTTGCCGGAAGTTGATTGGGAAGCACCTGAAGCACTTTCGGGAGGCAGAAGAAAGAGCTTGTGAGAGCGGAGTAGAAGCGGCAGAAGAAAAAGAACAGGAAAGAGATAAGAACTGAGCATTGTGGGGTCCAATCTTTCTTGCAATGTAGACCAGAAGAAGATATTACACAAAGGGAAGTAATTGGTAAAGTAAACAGAAAAGGCTTAGGTAAACATAATTTTCTGGTATGATGTCAGCAATTGTCATATTACGAGTATGATGTCACTGGCATTATAACATGAATTTCTGTCTTTAGGTCATTTCTGTAATATCCTTTCTTTCATTTGTTTTTAATTATCACAATATAGGCAATTGACATCTTTTAAGTACTGCTTTTTGGGGATATGACTCCAAGGTATAAACATATCTCAATACTTTCACTTCATCCTGTTTATAAAAAAAGTTTTATTTTTAGTAATATTATTATTGTTTTTTTATTTCAAAAATGACATTCTGCTTTTATTTGGCATCTTCATCTTGAGCCTTGGATAATACAAAAAAATGTTGCATTAGTGGGAAATCATTTCCCGGAAGTGCAACTCACAATAGGCTCCGTGCAAGATTGTGGATCCTCTGACACTTCATTGATGTTTTTTTGTAGATTTAAATTGAATTATTGATTAGGTGTGACCTTAGTAATTAAGCATTCAAGATGTTACTCAGATTTTGGGCTTTTGGTTAACACACATCTCCTGGGGCCTCATGTATAAATGGTGCATGCACACAAAAATGTTGCATACGCCCGTTTCCACACTCACATCTCGGTGTATAAAAACTAAACTTGGTGTAAAGCCACGCACATTTTCATGTCAGGTGTGGACCACCAGGCTGGCACCACCAGCTGAACCCGACACAGACATGCGTGAGACACAAGTTGCACACTCTTGATTTTATTTTCTTTTTCCCTTGTGGGAAATGCCTTCCCCATTCCCCACAAGTATGATACAGTCCAAGCACAAGCACAGCATAATACCACAAGTCTCTTTCTTCACTGTTTCCTTCTCCTCCTTCACTCCTTGGGTCAAGCTTCATCACTCCTCCTCCCGACTCTGGCTTCCCGAGTAGTGGCTGCTGGCTCCTTTTATAAAGCACTCGGAAGTGCTTGATTACTCGTTTCCGGCAGCTCTTCCGGGTGTGGTGGAAGAACTGGCCAAAAGGGCTCAGCAGTTCCTAATGCAGCACCCCCTGGCGATGCCTGCGGATCCCAACAGGGCTGCACCACACTCCAACTCCCACGAAGCCCTGCGGGAGTCCGAGGCACCGCTGCAACCCAGGTGGTTTGCCATCTAGCGTCCCAGGGGAGGTAACGCTCTGGCCACACTTGCTCCCCCGGTCCTCCCAGCGTGGAGGTGTCCCAGCCGGGCAAGAGCACCGGCCGCACGCTACACAGGTCAAACCATAGAGGATGCAAGTTTTTGGCTCGGTGTTGCAAACTGGTGGCACCCAGTGTCAAAGCAGTGCTACTGTTCCTGTGTGGTTTCCCTTTATTTATTTGATTCACATCCCTGATGCGGCTTTATCAAATACACTGAAATTAACAGCATGTAGTTTTTTTTAGTTTAAGGCATCTAATTGTAATCAACTTGTAACAAAGTAATGATGCATTGAATGGCCAAACTATTCCAAATACTGTAGCTGCTTTAGTGTTGTTACTCTCGGTGCACCTGTATTTTAACCCATTGTATTTGACTAGGGAATCACAGCTATACAGCAGCTGATCGGAAAGCTCTATGGCAGATTCTGTGAAATACAGAAAGAATTGTCAGGTACAGAATCTAGCACATGCTGCCTCAGCCATGCACACAGTCTATTTGAACTTTCTCCATCAGCAAACACTTCAGAGTCTTTCCTGTAGGAACCTGATGCTTCAGAAACAGTTTCATCCCAAGACCTCTAAACGCACTCAATCAGTCCATCAAGCGCTCCTGTGGAACTGTTTGTACCTTTAAGTACAATTTATTGTTGTTGTTATTTTATCATTTTATAGGAAAATAAGTTTATGGAGAATTTGTATACTGAATCTAATTGTACCATACAATAATTATAAAGGAATTCAATTAAACAGAAGAGAGCGTGTACTTACAGATGATGACAACTGGCTTCTACAGTAAGTCGATTTAGATTTCCAGGCACTACCTTGGAGCTCTTGATATCATTTTTAAGGTGAAATGCAGTAAAGTATATATATTACATTATACAGATACATTTTTAACTTCATTTAAATAATGAATACTGTTATTAATTAAACATCTGGCCACAGTGGACAGCGCCAGCGATGAACTGGCTCCCCATTCAGGGATTTTTTCTGCTTCGCACTGTGTTCCTGGGACTGCTGCGACACTGGATGGAGAGATGGATGGAATAATTAAACATGTACTGCGAAGATATTAATGTTCCTTAAAAGTTTTGAAGAATCGACGTTCTGACTTAAAGATCTGATGGTGTGGTGATTGGTTACTTGGAGAAAGAAAAGGAAGGACAGGAATTGGGAGTTAGTACATTTGAAAGAAACAGTACTGATGCAATAAATTATTTCATCGAGGGTCGCGCACAGTGCAGCAAGCATTTTTCAGGAGGCAGGAACAATCTTTGGACAGGGCGCTGGCATGTTTAATACATGCTTTAATTAATTTCATCATAAAAATGATATCACGCATATATCTTAGTATTTAAATTGTTCAGAGAGCTGTAATATCATGGATGTAATGTATTCTATGTCCTGTCAGCATACAAGAAAGCCCTACTACAAGCAAGTAGTGATTCACACACATATAGTACTTAGAAGAACACATAGAATACAAAGCATTTAACATGCTACTTTAGTTATGATAGGATTTGAGAAACTAGTAAATCAAAAGATTTTAGGATGAAGTTTATGACATTCTACTTTAATGACAAAATAAACTATGTCATTAAAGTGGAAATTTCGAGATTAAAGTTGACATTTTGAGCTTTTTTTCCCACTGTGTCCCTATTTTTTTTTGTTTTCTCTGTACCCTAATAAACTTCCATATGACACTCAGACGGTGGTGTACGACTTGCCTTTTCACAGCGACTTTGATATCTGATGACTTCTTTTTTATTTCGGGCACTGTGCGACTTTCTGATCTTGAATTTTTGATCAGCTTCCTTTTGTTGGCTATACAACTGCTTAAACCAACAAATAGTACATTTTTCATTACCTTCACTTGGCATTTTCTGAAATTCTTCTTTTTTCCCCGTGCTTTTGCCATTGTCTTTTCACAGAATGCTGTACTTAACGGAATATTTATATTTATTTGCATATTTAAAGTGGTGTAATTCTGGGAGGAGTCTGAGAGGGGCGGAAGGTTTGTGCATGAGCTTTACATTTCACGCTGACTGGGATTTATGTAGCAGAAGTGTGTGGATGTTGGCTTACACACAGTTTTGTGTATCTGAATTTTTTTGTGCGTACGCACATTTCGACTTTTGTCTGTACACCATGTTTTAGTGTGAATTTTGTGCAGCAGAACAGATCAACATTTTCCTGACCTTCACTTTTTTCTCTTTAAAGAATTTATTGAAACATATATTGCATAATGGACACATAGATGCAAATTGAATCAAGTTATGAGTTCATCTGTTTACTTCAGTTGCATCTCATTATTGTTTATTAAGGAGAAAGAACATACAATTGAGAAATATGAACCTTAGAAAGTAGGACCATTAAAATTAAGGAAAAATATGGATGTTCAATTAGGAGCAGTAATAAGTTACTAATCAAAAAAGCGGCTAAAATGAAAACCTACAGTGACTGTAGCCTTCCAGGATCTGAGTTTGACTAATGTACATTACAGTTTCCTAGACACAAAGGAATGCCTGCTTGTCTTTCTGTGTTGTTTAAATTTACAGGAAATTTGGAAGTAGCATCAAATGCATTTTGATATTCACAGCCTTATAAATATGCTCATTTATAGTTGCTGATTATGTCTGGTCAACAGAAAATATAATACGCACAGGCACAGAGTGGCTAATCGGGAGAAATGGGAAAATTCCCAGTGGGCCGACTGGGTTTATGGGCCATGAGGGCCGGTGTTAAATCAGAATCAACATACATGTCACATACTATGCTGCAACTACTGCTTCTGTACTCACAGGTACAATCAACCAGCGCTCACCGTGTAACCTGCTTTAACGTGTGCCATGTGACCACAACCAGCCAATCACACAGAGGCTAGTGTGTAGAGCAGATTGCCTGTTACCAGAGCCTTATAGTAGAGATGATCTGCAGTTGCCGAGCTACGTTCCTCTGAAAGACACCAGAGAGCAGATGGATGGTAAAAAAAGCAAAGGTGGTGCTGAAAAGGTGAGAATAAAAAAACGGAAAGCCCTTGAAAATGACATGGCCAAATGTGCCAAACTGAGTGGCTTTTTAATTAAAAACTCTCGATTTGAGAGCAAAAGTCTAAGTGGAGACAGTGAAAAAAGTAATTAAGTTACGAATTTGCAAACCATTTTGTTTGTATCACACAGACTACGTTATATGCCATAATGCCACATGCTTAATTTACATGATTCTTAAACTTAAACAGTAATTTGCAGGCAGTGCTGTATTTTGTTTAGAGCAGTCCTTATTGTGACACTTTTGCCACCTAAATGAGACACGTTTGTGGTCCTCTAGCCTCTCAGCAGCACTCTACATCCCAATCTGGTGATACTGTAGAGCCAGAACCAAGCAGCAGCCATAAAGCCTTCATTTCAAAGGGAGCAGGTAAGATTACTCTCTGAGTGAACATTATGATAAAGTTTATTATGCATTATACAGTATGCTGTAATATTTGCCTATATAAAAAGTGCCCAGAGATTAAGAATGGTTTGGCATTACAAATAAATCTGCTTTGACCTGATCAGAAAACTTTATAATTAAGGTTGATTTAGGCTAAAAATGTTTACAGTTTTTATGTGCCATCAGAAGCTGAGCCAGGAGGGGGTAGGCCTAGTGTGTCCACAGAAAGTGCTGTTGTCACTGTGAAGGGTTAAGGTGAGCTCATTATAGGATGGATTAGTTTCATTATAACCAGCTTTTATGCCTCATATTACTACAGACTGATTATACTTTTTCTATATGTTAAGTTTGTAAATACACAAAATTCACTACTGAAAGTGAATAGAAGGAAAATAAGACTGTATTTTTCAGTGAGAAAAATCTTAATTGTTTTGTTAAAAGCATAAAGCCTTACAGAATGCTGTTTTTTATTGTAATGCAGGTGCAGATGAGTCTCATAGGGATAGGGATACTGAGGGAAGTGTGAATAAAAGAGAAGAGTCTACTTGGGGGCAGATTAAACAGGCCACAGCATCTCAGCAGCAGAAATTTGAAGATGAGACTGTTTATCATAACTTTGATTACTTTGATCATCCTCAGTTACAGGACATAAATGCATTTTTTTCATTTCATCCGCAACAGTCTCCAAGTTGTCCTATACCAAAAGTTTACAACAGAAAAGATGGTACCAACTGTAAATTTTTGACTTTCTGTGGAAAAAAATAAGTCACTGTACTGTATATCTGACATTTGCTCCGTTTTCTAGTGATAGCCCATCTAGTGATTCATGAAGGGAGGCATGAAAACATGGAAACACATTTACTAAAGAATAGAGGAGCATGAAAAAAGTAAAATGCACAAAGATCATGCAGATGCCTACTTTCTGAAAGCACAAATGGCAAATGTAAGAAGTCTATTGATCAGCAACCAAATGTCATTACATGTTGAACAAGTTAAAAAGAAAAGTCAGGTGATGAAGCGTGTAGTTGATGTTATAAAACTTATTGGCAAATGTGGTCTTAGCTTCAGAGGTGATAAAGAAGAGGCTGCTTATAGCTTAGAAAACATTGCTGTTAACCATGGAAATGTCCTCAAACTGATTGTGCTATTAAGCAAATATGACATTTGCCTTCAGCAGCATGTAAATGCCTGCATAGAAAGTAGCAAAAAGCAGCACGAAACTGTCGTGAAGGGCAGAGACTCTTTAGTTACCCTGCTGTCTAAGGACATGTTCAGCAACGTTGTGGATGTAATCAGTCAACTCATAAAGAGAATGATAGCAGAGGAGGTTAGACAGGCTGACATGTTTTCTGTTCAGATAGACACAATGCAGGATATCAGCTCTAAAGACCACTGCTCTATTATATTTAGATATGTAACAGATCTCATCCATGAAAGACTGATTGCCATAGTGGACTGTGAGTCATCTACAGTGCAGCCTTTTGCAGAGATCCTGCAAAAAGTGCTAGAAAAGCTCAATATTGAAATCAGTACATGTGTGGGCAACTTAACAGATGGTGCAGTTAATATGCAGGGTCAGTATCAGGGGTTTTCTGCACTTCTCTCTGAGCACTCTACCTCTCAGATTCATGTATGGTGTTATGCACATCTTTGAAATCTTGTCCTTGCAGACACAACAGGCAGTGTTGTGGAACGTGCCCCCCCCTTCTCACTGCTTAATTAAATAGTAGTTTTCTTGAGAGAGTCGTACAAGCGCATGCAAAAGTGGGAACAGATGAATAAGGACTCACACCACAGAAGACTTTGCCCAATAGGGCACACAAGGTGGTGGGCTAAGGATCAGGCACTAAGCAGCAAAGTATTTGGGTGTTTTGGGAATCCTCAGGGAGCCTTGTTTTTTGAAGTGCTTTTGACTTTACACACCATTGTAGAGGATAGTGCACAAAAGCCAGCTGTGATGGCCCAGGCATAGGGATTCGTAGAAGGCCTCCTGAAGTATGAAAACAGTGCTCACTGATCAAATTGTCCTACCGATTTTTGAGCAGACTCCTTTATCAAAATACTTACAAACAAAGGGAATGAACATTATCACAGCTCAACGTTCAGATTTTGCCCATCTGGATCCTTGAAACTATGCTCACGTGAGAGAAAATGGACTTTTGTGTTCAGCTCTGGAAGAAATAAGCAAATGTCTGTTTAAGTTTGAAGTAGAGCTACAGTTGGCACATTATATGGTGAACTGTGCAGCCTTGCATTCCAGTGGTTGAAGTTAAAGATGTCCCCCATGCAGTGTTATATTGTCAGGACAGCCAGTGAAATGTAACACGGAAATCAGGAAGATCTTTCCACAGAACAGCAAGATGCTGAATTAGAGAACAAATCCAGTTCCTCCTGTAAAAACTGCACCATTTGTGTTTATCTCATTCTCTCCCATTACAATCTTCTAACTGATGCATGACATGTGATTGAACTGGCCTACAAGTTGTTATTAACACTGTCCATCACACAAGTAGCCTGTGAGAGAAGCTTCTCAACAGTGAAGATCATAAAAAACAGGCTCAGAAGCACTTTAGCCCAAAAGAACCTAAAAGCATACATTCTCATATGCACTGAGAAAGAAATCCTCATGTCTTTGGACAATGATATGATTATAAATAAGGTTGCAGAAACCAGTTTGCTGCTGAGGCATTCATTAATCCTTCAAAGTTAGCCATGTAGATACGAGGAAAAACACTTTAGAAGAAAGTTACACTGTATAACAAACAAGCAAAGAACAGTGGAAATATTCTTGTTTTATTTGATTTATTTGTGGTTAAGGGTTGGATATTTAGAAACGTAAAGTACAGAAGGAAGACATTTATGTTGTCATAAAAGATATTGTTTTTGACAATGTGTCATTGCGTCATTGTGTGACTCATTTGCTTACTTGTGAAAATAAATTAGAATTTGTAAAGTATTATTTCCTTTAATTGGTAAGTGATATTTAATAAAAACATTGCTGGAGAGGATAATGTAGTGTTTTTATATATATATATATATACAGTATATATATATATATATATATATATATATATATATATATATATATATATATATATAGGAATAACCTCTGAGATCTCTGTCCAGAAGGGCGCAGTCCTAGGAACAGCTAAGATACTGCAAAGAACCCTCAAACTCCAAGACCTCTGGTAGAGGACCAGGGCTTGAAGTAAATATGCAACCACCCATGTGAAAGAAAGGGTGAGCTGAGAGTTTTAAAAATAATATGTGGGTGTATGCTGTATATAGTGGGCCAGTCTGAGGAATGAAACTCCCGGGCTGAAAATGAGTCCCACTCTGGCCCTGAATACACATCTTCTACTGGGAATATACTTTATTTTCTTGATCAAGCACAACTCAAAATGAGGGCAGAACAAATAAATGAATTGCCATTTTAATACATGCAACATCAAGCAATCTTAAGCCAAAGAGTTCAAATGATAGGATTTAAAATTCAAGATTTTTTTCTCATAAAAGTGTCTTTTACAGGACAAAATTTCAGGAAGCCACTTAAAATAATCCTAAATTATTTCCAAGTGAAAACCCAAAGTATCATAAAACAATAACCCTAAAAAAGCCTGAAATCTCATACTTTGTTGGGTCATGGCAGCCTCAATTAAGTGAAACAGACCTTTATATCTTGTTCACTAAGTAGCCATGTAGACAATAATGTGATGAATTCATTGGCTTGTACACTAAGTGAATGCAAATAATCTTTTAAACAGAAAATGATCAATACCAAATGCTTGATATATTACTTTTCTGTAGTGGTTCTGTGTATCTTCTCACTGCAACTACACAAAATGTTTAAAGCAACCTCCAGAGCTGTGATTGCCTGTACTTATTGCTGATTTTTTGTCTTCTTTTTGCAACAAACAGGAATTGTACAGTTGTGCTAAGAAGTAATCAGTTAAGTCTTAAGGAGAGATCTGGACTAAATTCATAAGCAGAGCTGTTAAGTGACAAAAAAGAGACAACTGAACCAAGGAGATAAATGGGCAGCAATTTGGGACACTGTTGTCACTTTTCTATATGGACTTCTATTGGTAAGTGACATTTGAATAAGATTATAAAAACAAAGTCATCTTATTCTGCTGCCTTTTACTCGCTTGCGCAGTTTCTCATTAGTTATCTATAACTGTAGATTAAAACCTGAGTGCTGTCTTGTCAGAATTCATCTAGTCTAGTCTGGTCCTTTCCTATGAATCAAGTCATTTAGATACATATGACAAGCCAAAATCTCAGCCACATACGAGAAATTTGCTCATGACTCTGTTGTTTTAAAAACTGTTGATGGGATGGTGTGCTGCCTTCCTGATAAGCGATGTTTGTTTCAACAATGTAAATCAACATTAAAAGTCAAGATAAGTTATATTTTGCTGCAGTATTTTGAGTATTTTATCCATAGCTGCCTATTTTAAAGTGTGTCTGTTTTTAGTGTAACAATAGGCTGCAAGATTAAAGATCATATTTTAAGGAAACTAGTTCACACAGCAAAATACACCAAATGTGGGGAGAAATTATAGAAGAAAGAAAACAACTAATTAAAAAAAAAACTGGTCTGCATTTTTTTTAGTGTACTGGATGCTTTACACAGTAGAATATTTCTGATTTTAGCCAAGCAAATACAATATATCTGTTGATGCTTCTGGAACCATTTTCAGTGAAATTATTGGGTCTATTAAGTCTTTCGACATCATATACCCATACCCTCCAGATGACCCATATGAGGTTGCTCAGACCACACCTTGTGTCCATCCAGAGAACTAATTGGCTATAGCACACTATGGTTCTCCTCTTTTGAGCTGCAGCCATCTATAGGCCCTCTCTGCCACTTCGGTGGAATCGTAGAATGGCTCTTCTCCTCTTTTGCTCTTTACAGCCCATACAGCTCTGGTCAAGGATCTCATTGCAAAGTCCATGCAACCAACTTCTTTCATGTAGCACCTGACTCTCTACCCACCTTCACCTCAACTTGCTTACTATTACTATCCCCTCATACATAGTGAGTTTCCATTCAAAAGTCTTCATCGAAGAGATCTTCCTAAGGCATTGTTAACTATGGCAAGATAACTTGCTTGGTGGATTCAGACACAAGTAGGATGTATGATCTCAAGGTAGCGACCACAATGTGCCACATGAACTTGAGCTACTTCTCCCATAGATATAGATATCTCCCCAGCTCTGATTAAGGTAATTAATTGATTTGTCACTAATGGTTTTCACCATCACCTTCAGGAGAATGATCATGTCACCATTGGTTTGTACCCTTTCCAAGAGTATTGGAGCAACAAATTAGAAAATCTAGAAGATTTCACATTTTAAACTCTGTAGTTGTGCCAGGTTGGGAAGCATGTCATACACAGCCTGGACAAGACACGCTTTCTACAGCTAAGCCCATGTCACTTTTCTCACTAGTGCATTGTCCAAACACTAAATGAATCCCATGTAACATTCATAAATACATTCTTTAAAAAAAGTATCACACTAAGTTTAATTATTTCTGCATTGAACCTAAAACATAAAAAACTGGGAATTAAGAGCTCATTCCTTTAGGAGTAGACTCCATTTATAAAAAAAAACTTGTTTGAAACAAAAAACTCTACAACCCCAAGTGGTTCCCATAATTGAGAACCATTGGACTACCGTAGTAAGAATTGCTCGTTGCATTTGAAATATAATGTAAGATTATTAGGTTACTTTTTCGAGTTTGGTAAAATCAGTTCTATTTTTTTGGGGTAAAATAATAAGGCCTTAATAACGTCTATAATAGCTCCTTGTGAACTCTAAATTTGCCACTGATTCTCACCAGCATTAGTTATATATACTGTTATTTTTGACTGTCAGTAAAATTGAGTTTGACAACCTTGTCCTAAGCTATGAAAGACTCATGATATCACCTCAAGCTCCCATTGTTCTCTAGCCCCTTCCTTTTTGACATCTATAAGAACCTAACATGGCTGGAACTGACTGTCATGTGTTGACACTAGTGTCTACCTATATGTTGTTTTCTTTTCCTTTTAAACAACACCAAAGCATTATACGGTTATAGCCTGTGACAACCCAACTCTTTTTCACATCTGCTTGTGTTTTATTACAAAACATACAAATGGAAGATTACCAATGTACATTTACCAAAGAAAAACAACTTATTAAACTTACACAGAACTGCATAAGAAATAAGGATAAACATTCTAGCATGATGGTTGCATTCTATCATTGTTTGACTTTCTGCCAAAAGACTTTTCCAATAGAACAATCCAGTTCATCCCTTTGTTATGCTTTGTTTCCATCAATGCCATGGCACCCAGGCTGTACTGTAACCTTCATGTTATCCATTGGTTAATACAAAAGAAATAGTAAAATAAAAAAAATCAGCACAAACTCTAAAAAGTACCAACTCTGATTGCCACATGGGATGGACGGGTATCCCTAGCAGGAGAGGAGGAGGTTCCTTACCTGGAAGGGAGGCAACAGCTGGATGGATAGGCATAACAAGAGAGAGAGAGAAAGGTGACTTATGTGAAGCATGTGGATGGACGGACATCCCAGTCAATAGAGGGGATGATTCCTTACCCGGACGGGAAACCCCATGTAATTGGAAAGATGCATGTATAACACCTTCCCTGGCTGGGATAGAACAAGAGGACAGGGAATGATTGTCTCTGGGGGGTGTTTATTCTCTCCAGTTACTAGATGGCAGCGGTCCTTGATATCTGCAC
Source organism: Polypterus senegalus (assembly GCF_016835505.1). Lineage (NCBI taxonomy): Eukaryota > Metazoa > Chordata > Cladistia > Polypteriformes > Polypteridae > Polypterus > Polypterus senegalus. Next base: position 92,158,995 of record NC_053158.1, read on the forward strand.
CCATTTGGGAAGCAGCAGGAAATTCCGGGAATTATCATCCAGAAGCGCAGCCCTGCTGGGGTCTGTGGGTGCCACAATAGGGCACCGCAGGAAGAGGTACTCCTTATTATGCGGGACTTCCATGTAACCCGGAAGTGCTTCCAACGGGCAGCAGCCATGGCGCCGGAAGTGCTCTTGTGTCCTCAATGAAAGGGGCAGCACTTCCTTGTCCAAGCAAGTTGGAGCAAGGAGGAAGGAAAACAACACTCTACTGGAGGGCAGTGTGGTTGTGCTTATACCAAGGTATTTTTGTATAATAAACAGCCTTTTATTTGAACCCACGACTGTATTTGTGTGTTCATGTTGGGGTTTGTGTTTCACTGGGTGCCCTGTTTCTATCACACAACTTATACTAGTGTTCACTGTACACAAAATAAAAAAATGAGGGTACTTTGAATGTTGACAATAAGATACAAAAACAAATAAATAATAATTTCTTAAATTTATCTGCCTGTGAACATCAGCAAATGGGTATAACTAAAAATTTAAGGAACAAAGTAATTACTGTATACTTCCTTTCATTGTCATGTAACTTTTATATAATTGTTCTGAGTAAAAAAATCTGACATTTACATTTTGGAAAAAAATCTAAAGATACTTATTTGAACAGATAATTGTATTATTGTGTAAGATAAATAGCAGATGAAATACTAGGGGCTTTTCTGTGCTTCAAAAATAATATGATTGAAGAAATTTTATTGCAGAAATACAAATTGATTTCCTTTTTGCTGAGTAGTAATACTGAACATTTGTAACTGAAGGATGAAAAAAGAAAATAGAGAGGCCTTTGTTCAGGAACTACTGATGTCATCCTTGATCTTTGGTCCACTCATTGCATACAGACAAGGAGTTTTGTATTATTTAATCATAGTTCATACCATTAAATCCTGCTGGCAGATTTAGTAGATGAGCAAATTATTCAACTCTGATGTTTCTTGCAATGATGGCTTGAAATTCTAAATTTTGTATAACTCAGCATTTTTGTATTAGTCTATTTTTCTCATCAACCTTAATTGAAATGTATAAATAATTTAAATCTCTGCATTCCAAATTAATATTCATGTACTTTTCATTATTGAAGTCAGAAATATGCAGCTCAAATAAACCCCTTTCTGTATCATTAAAATTATATTGTGATAACAGGCTTTTATGTTTCTAGTCTACTGGCACTTGTTTGGTGTTAAGATTTCAAAGGGTTTTAAATGTTCTTTTGCTTACTATGCAATATGTTATGTTCAATTAAAATGATTTTTTTTTATTTCCAGCATATTCATGCATAAACTTAGAAAGACACAGAAAGAATAGAAAACGAATATCTGAAATGTATCAGAGTTCTTCCTTTTTCAAGATCTAAAATGTGACAAATAAGTGGTACTTTTCTGACAAGTAACAACACCTATTCTTACAGATTATAAAATAGGTTGGGCACATTTTTACAAGGAAAATGGGGACCTTAGTATTATTAAAAGTCATATTCTTATAGCAGCATACAACAAAATACAGATACACCATTTTCTTTGATCTTTTTTATCTGATAATCTGTTTTATGATTAGAAAGTTGCAAAAGCAATGCAAACCTCAGAGGATAAAAGGGTTAACACATTACCATCCATGCGGCAGCGGCTAAACTTTTTTCTATATCTTACCCGAACGGGCGGATACTATGATGCTAATGATTTGATGTGAATTTGTCTGAGTTTTAATCCATCCATTGTTTCTTTGTCAAACCTTTGCCTTGCTCTGTTCTTTGCATCAGTAAGACATAAACTGTATCTGTATGGTACACATGATCCTCAACTGGGACACTAAAATAAGTAAAATAGTGCTTCCTTTTTGAATTATATAATTAGGAAAAGTAAGCTATGGTAATATGTTACATTTCATTTTTATTCTTATTCCTTTATGTTAAGTCAATTTGCTTGTTACATAAAAAAAACTAGAAAAGAGTTTTTTTTTATGAGATAGGTAGGAATTTTAATTTGATTATGTTTTTTGAAGGAAAGCTCATGAGGCTTGTTTCCAGTCGCTCAGCGGAGCTTCAAAGTTATATGCTGTTTGTCAATTTCCTCAGGAAATGGAGGGACTGGCACAGCGGGGACCACATTTGCTTTGTTATAGCTAAAGAAATAATGATGAAAAGAGTTCTTTGTATCCAAGTGAAAGTTTAAATAACTTACTGTACATTTATTATTTTTTTAGCTTAAAAAATGTATTTTGGTATATCAACTTCATATTACAGGGTTTCCAGCTGCATAATACATTTTCTCTGATTATCTTTATTCTGTTCTTTTCACAGTAGATCTTTCCGTATTTCACTTGTCTTGTTTTAGTGCTTCTAACAATGCCACTGTTTTGAAATCTAAGTTAAGGAAAGTTACAGAGCTCGCAGCACAGAATTTCAGTTTAAATTCATGGGCTATAGTTTGTTTTGCAGGTTTGCTTATTTTTATGTAACACAAAACCTGCTTAATTTATTTGACGGGGACCATAACCTATCCAGCATGAAGTGTAGAAAAGCAAGTGCAAGATTATAAATTAGGACATTGGATATATGAAGTAGCACCAGTATTGGTTATATTTGCAAAACCTAGTCCTTTATACCTTTAATAGTCACTAATATTATGTAACAGTCCACTTGTACATGTATGAATAATTTTCTGTTATTTTGATTGTAGTATGACACTTCCTTGTTTCTCTCTTGCCTTCTCTCTACATTTTCTGGTTTCGCACAGATTGGTCAGTTGAAGGTACTGGAGCAGTTTTTAATGCTGGATGACCTTCCTGTTGCTCTTAAGAATATCACACATACATACTGGGCAGCAAACATACAAACTATAAAAACCTGTATATGGACAGAAACAGACAAACAAACACAGGCTTGGTCCGCAATAGAAATAAAATCCTGCAGTACTTCTTTATATTCCTTGCTTTGTACCGCAATAAGTACAAATTATCGCCAATATACTAACAACCCAATTGTGCTTCAGTCAATCAGAATATGGAACCAATGTAGGAAGTATTTTAAGACAGAGAAACTTTTATCTGTGGCACTTTGCACGAGAACCACCTTTTCCACCCTCTCAAACATACGCAGTATTTAATACCTGGAAAACATCTGGGATTAAATCACTTAGAGATCTGTACATAGACAATGTTTTTGCATCCTACGAACAATTACACTCCAAATTTAACTTGCCAGCAACACATTTGTTTCACTACCTTCAAATCTGAAACTTTGTTAAACAGAACCTGCCCTATTTTCCTCAACTCCCACCTACCTCTATGCAGGAAAAAATATTGCTCAGTCTCGAGGACTCAGACAGCATTTCTGTAATATATTAAACTATTTTACAGTCCCTCCCTTTCAAAGATCCAAGAGAAAAGTGGGAAAAGGATCTCTTACTCAATATTTCAGAAAAGGAGTGGAAAGTAGCAATGCACAGAATTTACTCGAGCTCCATATGCGCAAAGCATAGAATTATTGAACTTAAAATTATATATCTCTCTCGTTTAAAATTGTCCAAAATGTTTCCAGAGCAAGATCCAATCTGCGAACGCTGCAATCAAGTTCCTTCTTCACTGGGTCACATGTTTTGGGTCTGCACCAAATTAACATCATTCTGGACCAAAATTTTAAAATGCCTTTCAGACAGCCTTGGTGTCACATTCCCTCCTAACCCATTAACAGCTGTGTTTGGTGTATTTCCACATGGGTTTAAAGTGGAGAAGGACAAACAAACTGTAATTGCCTTTATTACACTATTGGCACGAGACTTATCTTGCTCAATTTGAAGAATCCTTAGAAACTCACCTATTCTAAGTCAGTGGGTAACTGATGTTATATATTATTTGAAACTGGAAAAAATCAAATTCGCACTTAGAGGATCTGTACAAAACTTTTTCAAAACCTGGCAGGATCTAATCAATAACATTTTAGAATAAGCTTTTCAATTGAAGAAGCAGATTCTCTCCCCTCTTTTATTCCATTTATCGCTATTCACTTATTATTTTATCTGTTCATTTCTCTTTACTAGCATAGAATTTTACACTGCTGGCCACCTCTCTTTCTCAGTGGTGGGGGTTGATTTGAGTTTTACTAATGTTGTTACTCTTTACCCCCAGCCAATGTGTATTAAAACCACACAAGGATACTATGGATGATAGCCAATCTGGCCTTCATGAATACAACCTTATGGCAGAAGAATGCAAGAGTATCTTGTGCCGCTAGGAGAAGTCATACATATTCAACACCAGGGGCCTCATGCATAATGCCGTGCGTAGAACTCATACTATAACATGACGTAAGTACAAAAGCCGAAATGTGTTTACGCACAGAAAAATCCAGATGCAGGAATCTGTGCGTTTGCCAACTTCTGCGTTCTTCCGCTACATAAATCCCGGTCAGCGTGAAAACTAATGCTTGTGCACGTACGTGCTGTCCCGCCCTAACTCCTCCCAGAATTACGCCGCTTTGAATATGCAAATCAATATAAATATCCCTTAAGCTCAGCGTTCTGTGAAAAGACAATGACAAAAGCAAGAGGGAAAATGGAAGAATTTCAGCAAATACCAAGTGGAGGCAAGGAAAAACTTACTATTTATTGGTTTAAACAGTGGTATAAACAACAAAAGGAAGTTGATCGACTGACATAGCGTGTCAGAGAAACTCGAAAGCTCAAGTTCACAAAGTCGCACAGAGCCCGAAATAAAAAAAGAAGTTGTCAGATATCAAAGTTGATGTGAAAAGGCGAATCGTAGCCCACCATCTGAGTTTCATATGAAAGCTTATTAGAGAATAGAGAAAAAAAAAGGCACACAGTGGGTAAAAAGTACAAAATGTTATCTTCAATCTGGAAATGTCCACTTTAATCACATAGTTTACTTTGTCATTAAAGTAGAACATCATAAACTTCATCTTAAAATTGTTTAATTAACTAGTTTCTCAAATCACATCATAAGTAAAGTAGCACGTTAAATGCTTTGTTTTGTATGTGTTCTTCTATGTGTGTGAAATACTACATGCTTCTTAAACCGGCTTTCTCTACCTCTGACAGGACACTCTCTGAATAACTAAAATGCTGAGATGTATACGTGATATTTTCATGATGATAGGAGTTAAAGCATGTTATTAAACATGTGAATACAGTGGCGCAGTGATTGTTCTTGGGATGAAACTGTTTCTGAACCATGAGGTCCGTACAGGAAAGGTTTGAAGTGTTTGTCATATGAGAAGCAGTTCAAATAGGAAGCCGTATACCGATAATTCTCTTTCCGATCAGCTGCTCTGAGTGGTGCAGTGAGAGTAATATGGAAAAAGATTATCTGCTGTGGCAACCCCTAATGGGTGCAGCTGAAAGAAGAAAAAGAAAGTGCAGTGAGAGTAACAATGTTAAAGCAGCTATGGTATTTAAAATAGTTTGACCATTTCGTGACCATTATATTGTTACTGGTTAATTACAATCAGATGCATTAAGCTAATAAACAATATGCAGTTAATTTCAGTGTATTTATAAAGCCGCGTCAGCAATGTGGATCTGAAAATGAAAGATAAACCACACAGGAATAGTGTCACTGCTTTGACGCTGGGTGCGGCCAGTCTGCAAAACCAAGCGGAGAACTTGCGTACGACAGGGTATGAGCTACCGTGGAAATGTGCGTGGCTTTACACCAGGTTTAGGTTTTATACACCGCGATTTGAACGCGGAAACGTTCTTACGCAACATTTCTGTGTGTACGCACCGTTTATACATGAGGCCCCAGGACTTTAGTTAGTCACTGGAAAATCTTTAAGTCGTTTGACAATCGTATACCTCGAAGGATGTACCTGACAAAGATTCATTTGGTGGGAGGAAGTAAGGTCAGAGTTGAGGGAGGAGAGTGATTTGTTTGAGGAAAGGGAATTGTGACTTATAGTGGATAAGTGGACCAGCCACCCCTTGAGGTAGTTAGGGAACTCATTTCTCCTGATATTTATGATTTGTTGTTTTACTTTTTTTATAAGTCATAACTTTTTCCTGCTGTAATTATTCCTTTTAATGTAAATATACTAACTTTTTTTTTGGTAATTTGTTCTTCTTTGTTTTTTTTGTTTGGATTCCCTTCAAATTTACAAACCATAAAACTTAACCAGTACAGTTCACAACAATACATAGTAATCAGAAAAATATCAAGAAACAAAGAATTATACATAGATAACTTAAAATTAAAAATTATTATGTACAATGTACGACCGTTTGCGTGGGTTTCCTCCGAGTGCTCCAGTTTCCTCCCACAGTCCAAAAACATGCAGGTTAGGTGCATTGGTGATCCTGAATTGTCCCTAGTGTGTGCTTGGTATGTGGGTGTGTGTCCTGCGGTGGGCTGGCACGCTGCCTGGGAATTGTTCCTGCCTTGCACCCTGTGGTTGCTGGGATTGGCTCCAGCAGACCCCTGTGACCCTGTATTCAGATGTAGCGGGTTGGATAATGACTGACTAAATATGTATGACCTTGTAACATTCGCATGATTTAATTTTAGATTGAACGACTTAAAATTTTAAATTCTTCACTAAAATATATTTAGAAGCTCAAGCTGAATAATTTACATTTCCTTAATTTTGCATTTATTGTTCCAAGGATCTAAGGGTTTTGCTTTAAGCGCCATACTTATAAATATACCCCTGTCTTGATGCCAACAGCATAATTAATTATACTGTCATTCTGATTCAATCAGAATACATCAATTTTCAAGTCCTAAAGGCACAAACTGTTGTAAAGTTGCATCTTTAATAACCAGGCTCTGTTGTCTGTTACTTCTCTCATAGAATGTGTGCTAAAACTAATTGATATCAAGGTAAAAATACTTTAGGTCCAGTATCTATCCTATGGGCTGTACATTTGCTATATTATAACATTTGTAAAACAATGTAAGCCATGTTACTATAAATCCATTTATTACTACATAATGAACAACTTTTAAAAAAAATAGAGGATCTGTAAAATGTTAACCTTTTCCGGAAATAATGTGAAAAATACTAAACACATAATGCAATTTTAATATCACCTGCCATTAAAAAGTAAGGTAACTTGCATTACATATGGTTTTCATTCTAGCATTCCTGAAAACCAAAGAATAATGCTGTGAATTAAGCTAATGATAAAATACACAGTAGATTCCTGGCCTGGATGCAAATCTGGCAAAGTCACAGCATATTTTTGCTGTGTTTATGTCATGTAGAATCTTTAAAAAATTAACATGGCAAATGAGACAGACACATGGAGATTAGAGTGCGAACAATAGTGGGTTACATTCAAGCCTAGAATGCACAAATGTTTGCATTAGTTATGACAATTTTAACACAGTTTCATTTTCTCTTTATCTGGTATAATAAACAGCCATCTGCAGATATTCAATAGCTGCTTTTCCAAGCATAGGGAAATAATGACAATATCAGACCACTTGTTTTGTTTATCGAGATTCATGGTTTTGCATTAGTTTACTTCAAATGCCACCCCAAACCTAAATACAATTTAACACTCTGCTTTAGTGAAAGTCTGGAATTAATCCTAGATGAGGCCATGAAAGTCCAGTCCCAACTTTTTAGTTTTCTTTTCAAGAATGGCTTGTAAAGTGTGATCAAGGCAAAATGCTTGTGTACTTTCCATTTGTTGCATTTAGAGTCATGTATTGTATGTCATATGTTTGAAATGTGTGCATGTTTTCCCCAGTAAAACCAAAATTTAATATATTTCTCCGTAGTCTCCTCTATAAAAGAATAATAAGTTCATGTTGGATGAAGAAACAGAAAAGACAAGCAAATGATTCAAATATTAGTAGAGTGCCGTGTGTCTTAAGAGGGTCTTACTGTAGCTGTTACATCCTTTTGGAACAGCATTGTTGTTAACACTACTGTACAGAAATGGATCTGGGATGGTTGGTGAAACCTGCACAGCATTTTGAATTTCTTATGGGATATACAGTATATAATAATGTGGAATGTATTATTTCAAGTAATTTCAATAGCATATATATAAAGATGATATGACTCACAATGTTTACATTATTTTGCCATAAAGTTATTCATAACTAGTCATTCTTCCTGTGGAAGACAGGTAACAGAATAATTTTAAAATATTTGCTACCTTTTGCCTACATGTACATTCAGCACCTTTCCTCTGTATTCCCATTTGTCTGAACCTCTCTTGACCAGCGCTCCTTCCCTTGAAGGCATTCCCGTAAAGCCTGCTGCTCAGACTCGACATCTTTCTTGCCTTCTGTCCAGGTTCCATCTTTGTAGACAACTCCCCCAGCATGTGCCTTTGCTCCTCCTCATATGTCTTTCAGTCTCAATTCCTCATTCTTCGCATTTCAAACTCTCGATTCATCTTTCTTCATGTCAACAAAGCCAAACTGACTAATCAGATTGCTTCCAAGGGTCTGGACACACAGACTTTAGTGTTTTATGAGATAGTAGATTACTGTGGGGTTTCTTAACTATTTTGTAAATGAAAACAAAATTAATGCAAATTTCAGGAAACAGTTATGTGTTCAGGTGTTCTGGTGGCCTGAATTCAGTTTTACAAGGAAACATGAAAATCTCTGTGAAAAGACGATGAAAAAATGAAAAGTTATTTTTATTTGATGTTCTTTCAACTGTCACATTCCCTCTAGGTGGAAAGTTTAAAAAGTATATGTTTTCTTATTTTACTCCACTGATTTTGTATTTTCTCAAAAATTTTAGTTTAAAACACTGCAGAGTTCGTAATCACTAAGCCTTTTTAAATGTCTTAAACTTAAATGCACAAGGGAAAATTCAGGACCCTATATTATTATTATTTATTTTATTAAGTTGTACTTTTCAAAACACTCAAGGTTACAAAATATAAAACAACACACCAATAATTAAACACTTTTACATAGCATAAAACTGTTTAGAAATATCACAGAAATAACAAAAAGGTCTAACACCTAGACATTTCTGGGATAGGCTCCAGCTTATGTGCTGTATAATTTTCCTATAGTGTAAAATCAGAATGATGGAACAACAAGAAAACCAGCATAAGTGGAACAGAGTGAGTAAAAAGAGATATAATCCATAAGAAAAAAATCCACAAATAGTTACTGGGGCCTGGTTATGGAGGACTTTGTATGCAAGTATCTGAAATTTATAATTGACCTGATATTTAACTGGTAGCGAATAAAGATTGTAAAAAAAGTGTGAATTGTAATTTTAGGTTTTAGTATAAGTAAGTAATGATGCTGCTGCATTCTAAGAATCCACTGAAGCCATTTCAACAGCTTGTTAGGAATATGAAACAAAAGGACAAATGCAATAACCAAATCACAGGACCTGTTAAAATGAACTGAGAATTTATATTTAAACAGTAACATTCCTTTTGCAGATGAGCAAGCAGACCAATTAGACAAAAAAGCTGACACCTTTAGTTAGAATAGACTGGACTGAAACAAAGGAGCTGCTGTCTAGACTGTATGTATAACAATTGAAAAGAAACAAGACAACCACCACTTAGGCTGTAGGTCAGGCAGTTGCAAAGAATTTCAACACCCATTGTCTGTATTTTGGGGTGGCCCTCTAGGAAAATAAGTGAAGTTGTAAATTGTCTAGGTGGACAGAAACATGTCATGACCATGTTATGGAGAATGTTTTTATTTATTTTATACCAGTCATTACATTATTGATATGATTTTCTTTATATTATTTTCACTATTATTATACTAGGTGTCCCCCATGGCTCCGACTGTGTAGTAGTGAAACAGGACAATCTTTAAAAATAAATTTAAAAAAATGAATAATTTGTATTAAGAAGAATTTATATTGATAGCTTTCATATCCGGGGGGTCTCTTGATATACAATATTTTTGGTTTTGCTATCAGGGGTGAGAATGTAGCTGTGATCTCTTTTCTAAAAATGTAAAAAGTTGGCAAGGTATCTCTGGCCAAGCGGAAGGTAGGTACGCTTGAACGTCAAATGTTAGCATGGTATCTGATCATGATCGGAGAGCGCCTCCTGCGTGGGGAGAAGAGCACATGGCCGTGATATCTCTGCCAATGAGCAGGTACCCTCTAGAACACAGGTAGCTGAGATCCCTCTCAAAAATGTCAAACGTTACTCTTTAACAGTCTCTAGATGATAATGTCTGCTGAACAAACAGGTATCACTAGCTAAGCGGATGCAAGGCACACATGGTGAGATGTAGAGTGACTCCAATGGAGGCTGGCATGTGAGTGAGGATGTCCCCACTCAGCTCCCTACTCCTGAGGTCCCTCCTTCCACTTCCCTCGGGCTGTAGCCTGTCTCTCGGTTTCGCCCAAATAAATCGGTACCGCAACCAAACTATGATACTTAGCGTGATGAGAGAAGTTGCAAAATCAACCAGAATGTTCAAGCAAATTATAGAAAAAAACCTGATCTAAATCTGTTAAGTAGACAGACAGACAGACATTGCATTTTATACAGAGACAGAACTTTAGCTCTATACTGCAAAACCACTTTGTTTATTGTTTTTTGTGGTCACCTCTATTTTGTGGTGGATTTTTTAAAGTCAAGGCCGTATTATTTACAGTTGCCTAGCATGAATCCTTATGTCATCATTGCATGTAATATCAGTATGCACACATTATAAAATATGGAAGTGTCTATTACTCAACAACAAGCATTAAAGAAAAAAACAAAATCTTTGTTAATATATGTTTGTTTAGAAAAAGGATAACTTCATTACACTTAAGGTTCTTTTACAATACATATTTTGATTTGAACTTTATTTGGTGTTGTTTGATAACTTCTCATAATGTCTTTCTTGTTTTTTGGCCTATGTTTCATTTTCCAGCTATTATTTCATGCATTCTTAAAGTCAAAACCTTCATTTTCACGTCTTTATTAAATATTGGACAGTATGCAGTATGTATGTGTGATGTCATATTGGCCTTGCAAAACATAATGAGACGCTGGAGAAAAAATGTTGGTCTAGGCCAGCTTGCAAGGCAAATTTCTACGAAAATATTCAGCAAGGTAGGCCACTGACAAAAACAGCATGTTCGGTGTAAAAAATGTTTTGGGGAATTTTGCCAATCATTATAATTGCTCACAAATATTCTTTTACAAATACAAGTACAGGCAGGTTAAGTGACTTTACTCAGGTTTGGAAAATGAAGTAGTTTTGGGGATTAAACTAGAAACTCTGTGGTCAGAGTCCAGTGACTTCTCCACACCACCCATGCCTTCTGTATATTTCTGACCACTTGTTTAACTGCTTTACTTGATAATATAAAAATATCAGATGGAGACTGAACCTCAGTATGTTTCCTGGTTGAAACGCAGGCCATTAGAAACATTAAACTTGCAGCTTCAACTCACTCTTCAAATCAGTCAAAGAATATGTAAGTGCCATTTTGAGATACCACAACAAATGTTTTCTTGTCCTATATCTTAGGTACTGTAACTCAAGGAAACTATAAACTGCACAAACTTAGCTCACATTAGTAATCAAGCTAATGCTTAATTAATAAACAGATAACATAAAAATCAAATCCGTAAACCCAGGAACAATATAGTGTAATATAAAAAAGCTACTTCCTGTCAATGCCTATGCAACTACATCTCATTTTTATTAGAAAGAAAGTAAAATAATTAAGATGCAATTGGAATTATCTGTAACATAAGATCAGAGGTAGGTAAATATAGCATTCTAAACTTGTACAACCAATGGTATTACGTTTTAATTTGGAGTAAACTGTAAAAAGGAAAAATAAGAAGAAATAAAGTTAAAAGGGATAAAGATTAGGATTCTTTTACACAATCAGTAATATGAAAAGCAATCACACCACTTGGCCACAAACAGAGAAGTGAACCTAGCTGATTAGATTCAAGTGACTTTCCCAGAGCTGATTGAATGAAAGACATTGTAAACAGTATATTTGAAGTCTTATGTTACAGTAAAGAAAGTAAAAAATGTTTTCCTCTTCTTATTTAAAAATGTGCGTATAAACTCAAATAGCAGTGTTTGATGATGAAACTGCACTTATGTTTTTGTGAAGGCAAAGCATAAATTTAAAAGTAAAATACCAAATTATAAACCCAGTTTTCTGCCTGTAGGTTTTTTCAGTTTGTTTTATTACTTTCCCTGAAGTTGATGACAGTCATCTCTGTATAAGTAGGCCACAGAACAAAATAAAAACAAAAGCAAAAGAGAATCCATCCAGAATACAGTGGTTAATGGCTTCATCTCAAATAATTTAGTGATGCTTTGATTAAGAATTTCTATTCCCTTAAAAGAAGCTGAAGACAAGCACAGCGGTTAAATGCAATGAAGAAAAAAACAGTTTTGAACTAAAGTATTCTAGTGTACTGACTTCTCAAAGCTGTTTGAGTCCATCACATTTGCTGAAGCTGCCTCCACTTTTAACTCCTTATGTGCTCAAAAATATAAATACAAAAAAACAGTGTTTATATAGATGTACTAGTTCGCAAATCATAAAAAATAAGCTCTATAAAGAAGCATGTAATAAGATTGTAATTATCAAAGTAATCGAAAACAATTTTTTTTTAAACAGTCTTATGTTTATATTTTACTCTTAGCTCTATCTTTGTTTATGCTTTACGTGGAACAGAATATCTTTTAATGCCAAAATTTTTTTCCCAGTATTTATCATACTGTATATTGTGTTTCTAAGAATGAACTTTAATAAAATAATTAGTAGGTACAGTTGTGCTTGAAAGTTTGTGAATCCTTTAGAATTTTCTATATTTTTGCATAAATATGACCTAAAACATCATCAGATTTTCACTCAAGTCCTAAAAGTAAATAAAGAGAAACCAGTTAAACAAATGAGGCACACATATTGTACTTGGTCATTGATTTATTGAGGAAAATGATCGAATATTACATATTTGTGAGTGGCAAAAGTATGTGAACCTCTAGGATTAGCAGTTAATTTGAAGGTGAAATTAGAGCCAGGTGTTTTCAATCAATGGAATGACAATCAGGTGTGAGTGGACACCCTGTGTTATTTAAAGAACAGGGATCTATCAAAGTCTGCTCTTCACAACACATGTTTGTGAAAGTGTATCATGGCATGGACAAAGGAGATTTGTGAGGACCTCAGAAAAAGAGTGGTTGATGCACATCAGACTGGAAAAGGTTACAAAACCATCTCTAAAGAGTTTGGACTCTACCAATCCACAGTCAGACAGATTGTGTATAAATGGAGTAAATTTAAAACCATTGTTACCCTCCCCAGGAGTGGTCGACCAACAAAGATCACTCCAAGAGCAAGGCGTGTAATAGTCTGCGAGGTCACAAAGGACCCCAGGGTAACTTCTAAGCAACTGAAGGCCTCGCTCACATTGGCTAATGTTCATGTTCATGAGTTCAACATCAGAAGAACACTGAACAACAATGGTTTGCATGGCAGTGTTGCAAGGAGAAAGCCACTGCTCTCCAAAAAAAACATTGCTGCTCGTCTGCAGTTTGCTAAAGATCACGTGGACAAACCAGAAGGCTATTGGAAGAATGTTTTGTGGATGGATGAGACCAAAATAGAACTTTTTGGTTTAAATGAAAAACGTTATGTTTGGAGAAAGGAAAAAACTGCATTCCAGCATAAGAACCTTATCCCATCTGTGAAACATGGTGGTGGTAGCATCATGGTTTGGGCCTGTTTTGCTGCATCTGGGTCAGGACGGCTTGTCTTCATTGATGGAACAATGAATTCTGAATTATATCAGAGAATTCTAAAGGAAAATGTCTGGACATCTGTCCATGAACTGAATCTCAAGATAAGGTGGGTCATGCAGCAAGATAACGACCCTAAGCACAAAAGTCGTTCTACTAAAGAATGGTTAAAGAAGAATAAAGTTAATGTTTTGGAATGGCCAAGTCAAAGTCCTGACCTTAATCCAATCGAAACATTGTGGAAGGACCTGAAGCGAGCAGTTAATGTGAGGAAACCCACCAACATCCCAAAGTTGAAGCTGTTCTGTACGGAGGAATGGGCTAAACTTGGTGTGCAGGAATGATCAAAAGTTACTGGAAACATTTAGTTGCAGTTATTGCTGCAAAGGGGGATCACAACAGATACTGAAAGCAAAGGTTCACATACTTTTGCCACTCACAAATATGTAATATTCAATCATTTTCCTTAATAAATAAGTGACCAAGTATAATATTTTTGTCTCACTTGTTTAACTGGTTTCTCTTAATCTACTTTTAGGACTTCAGTGAAAATCTGATGATGTTTTAGGTCATATTTATGCAGAAATATAGAAAATTCTAAAGGGTTCACAAACTTTCAAGCACAACTGTAATTCAATACCACTCATTGTATATAAAAATTTATACAATAAAGAAGTAAAGATTAATTAAAAATACTTTCTGACACGAGTAAATCTATGGACAGATTGGTGCAAGACACAGAAGTTAATTTATATCTTAAAATATATACACCTTTCTAAATGTAAATCATAAAGGACCATCTTGTCAAAATTATCTGCAGGTTGCATTTATTTTACTTTTTTCTGATAAGCCTAGATAACAAAGTGGCTCATTTTCTTCGGAAGCTGATTGGTCTATGAACTGGAACAGTCTCTGAATAGATGAAATGACATCTATTAACCTGATTTTATGTTAGTCTTGTGCTTCCTTAATGAACCATTTGTTCCAATGGTACCATGTACCTCTCTCATGTTCAGGCCTCTCTTTGATCAGTCTTGTTTAGGAATGACTAGTGAAGCATCTACCAACTCAGCGTTTACCATAGCCATTGGATAAATGTGTGCTTTTCTCCTTGCATATTTACAACTTACAGAACATGTAGAGAGGTTCTTAGTTCTAAGGTTGTACTTGTTCTGTTCTGATCTGATATTCTCTGAGTAGAGTAAATTTAAATAATAGAATTACCTGTTAACAAGATCTTCTCTTTCTCTGTATAGAGCAAGTTTTTCTTAGTACATGATGTGTCATAATATTATATGTAAAATAAGTAAGTCACCCCATCCTCTTGTCATTTTCCCACTTGAGGTTTTTTTGAAAATTAATTTGATTTAATGTTTTAGTTGCTCTGTTGATTTTAACACTTTGCTTTGCATATAGAGATACGTTAATCTGATGAAATGACAAAACATCATCTTATTTAAAAATGGAGAACTGTGGTAAACACTTGCTGCACTTCATGTAAGGAAAATAACAGAAATACTCTCAAC
Source organism: Polypterus senegalus (assembly GCF_016835505.1). Lineage (NCBI taxonomy): Eukaryota > Metazoa > Chordata > Cladistia > Polypteriformes > Polypteridae > Polypterus > Polypterus senegalus. The sequence continues at coordinate 92,174,231 of NC_053158.1, forward strand.
AAAGAAGAAAATAAAGGGGTTACTTTCAACAAAGAAATACAAGTTATCAACTTATCACCCTTCCACACCAGAAAATTTTATTTTTTAAATTAAAGGATCATGTCCCACTTACCTCACTGTTAAATTATCTGTTTAAAATGTTACAATTTCTGCCACCAAAAACAAAAATGGCAGCCTGTGTTATGGACACTGCAGGGTTTCCTGGCCTTTTGTGTGTTAACGGTCCAAGAAGCAACAAGAATGCTTGGGGCCACCACAGTCTGTTCTGGTCAGGCAATACTGAGATGTTTAATAAGACTAAAACTGGCCATAAAGTATCTAAGACAGAACTGGAAGGGATTTCTAGGACTAGATATAAACAAGGTGTTAGTGGCAAGAACACATCTGCTGCAAAGAAAAGAGACCAGTGGTGTTTGAGAGATAAGTTAGGGAGGTCTGAAGGAGCAAGTTTGATTCTTGAAATGGAAAATAAACCAGTACCCAATAAATTAGACAGAAACATTCATTTTTATTAATCAAGCCCATTGGAGCTTAGATTTTGTTATTGTTATTATTGTATATTTTGTTATGTCTTCTGTTACCCCTAGCCTTGCATATTTTCTAGTCTTATGCACTTCCCTTGTGTTCCTTTGGTTTCAGATTGGCATATCTGCACCCCCAAAAGTCATACTATTTATATGTATTATTCAGGAGACATAAACAAATGTAATCTATTCAGATACCATTTTAAGTAGAAAGGGAAAAATAATGTAAGGGTTTGTTTGAAAAAACTATCTATTTACATCATGCTTTACTTTACTTTTCCTAAACCTACAGTTGAAGTACCCCAGCTGTCCACAAGAGCAACTTCATTAAATTCTCTCATTTAAAGCCTGGAAACAAAGAGGAATTAATTAATGTTAGGTAGACTGTCCAGTAGGTGCTGACCAGTCTTTTGGCCTTGGAACCCCTGCAAATTTTTTTTTTTTGGTCCAACCTGTGTTTTTGTTCTGTCTTCCTGGCTATCTGACCTCATCTTTTGAGATTTACATGGCATTGTATATAATGATGCTACTCTTCTGCTAGATATTTATCTATTGTTTAAGATTGTATAAATGTATTTGTTTTTTTTTTTTTGTTTTGTTCTTTGTTACTTATTGTTTAATCATATTTGCTTTTTAGTAGCACTTTACAATAACTTTCATTACTAAAGCATAAACAAGCATTATGCAGTGTTTAACGAATCATGAGTTCATGTTCATTGAAATAGTTATAAATGTCATTAAATAATAATTCATACATTAGCTAATGTATTATCTTCTTATATAATAAGCTACCGTGGCTGTCTGTTAGTCTGTCCAGGAATTTAAATCACCTGTAGCTCGCAAACCATTTGAACTATTGACCCGAAATTTGGTACACATATACTACGTGACGTCTACTATCCACTTTCTGGGTGATGATTGACCTCCAAGGTTATTCCTATTTTTATTTTATTTTATTGTAGAATCAACTCTCGGCAGTTGCCATCAGGGCGGCCGTGCAGTGCATGTGTACGGGTGCCGTTCTCATCCCTACCACCTTTGCCATCACTTCCCTTACCTCTTCATATCATAAACCATTCTTGAGACCAGCTTAAGTGAAAATTTAAGGAAAACGTACTAAGTAATTGCAACACAAACACTGACTTAATCAGTTTTAATGCGAAAAGATGCCAACGAAAGAAGAGAAGAAACGCGTCACTAGGTTGGAGAAAAGAAGAGCTGCTCAGGAAGCAGCAAGCACATTAACCTCTGAGCAAACTAATACTAAACGTACAGAGTATAAAAACTATGAATGCTCAAGTCAAGTGTATTTACTGTATGTTATCGTACTGTGTGCCATTACTAGTTAATTATAATAGAGTATTGGGTATACAAATAATGATTAAATGCAGTAATTTATTTACTCATTTTGTCTAGGGATTAGTTTGTTCATTCTTATACCAACATATTCTGTACATTTTCTTCATAAAAATTTATTTTGCCTATGTATATAATGTTTAGGAAAAATAAAACATTGATTTTTTTTTTTTTCATTTTCTGTTCTTTGCAATTTTAATAAACTGGAAAGAATATTTAAGATTGAGGAAGTAAGGAAGAGCTGTAAAATATCATTGCTAAAAAGCAATTACTTGTTGATGCCACAGTACTGTAATGTTTTATCATAAATCTGTTATTAAGGCAATAAACATCATGTTTTGATTCAAACTGAGTTGTTCCTGCTGTTAAGCTCTGATACAAAGTTAAAACTAAACTGTTCAACAAACTACTCCCTACATCACAATGCTTTATTCATCAGGGCACAGAATTGCCCATTAATGTATCAATTACCCATTTACACACCTTTATAATGCGTAAATAGTTGCAGCTTTAGATTTGGTACTGAAAATCCTCCACAAGTAATGAAAAAATGATTTATAAACATTTACAAACCTGTCTAATGAATGAAGAATTTAAACTTTTAGAGTGGGTACTGCAACAACATGTATAACTAATGTAAAAGTGATTTAAAAACAATTGTGAAAGGCACCAAAAATTCTTGCAGTGTTACAAGCAGGCCAGAACATAAAATATCCAGTTTTAAAGACGGCACAGCTCATGAATAGCATACTCGCATAAATAAATAAAACATGTGTAACTAATATTTAAAGATATTTCTCACTAATCGGTTAGACATTAGTGAATTCAGTCTCAACAGGAGTAATGTGCTAACAAATGGTCAAAACATGCCTTACTAGCCTTTTGTGAAATAATCTGTAAATGTTTAAAAATACATTACCTAATGAATTAATTATTATTTAATTACATTTATAACTATATGATATGTTAAACATTACATAATGCTTTATTAATGAAAGTTATTATAAAGTGTTAGCTATTTTTCTTTTCTTGTAACTTTCTTCTAAAGCAGTTTAAGCTGCATTGTTTGTATGAAAATGTGTAGTTTAAATAAACGTTTTTGTTGTTTTGTCAATAGCCATACATTAAACTGCAAAACAAGTTTGAAGACAAATAGAATAGAGAAACTATATTGGAAGATCTGAGAGCCTCTGTAATTAAATAGTACTATAGATGTATTTGGAAATGTTTTTCAGGTACCATACTTAAGTAGGCAGATAATGGCTATAGTAGTGTTGGCATAATAATGGGAAAATAAAAATAATGTATTTTTTAGTAGCTTCCCTAGCGTACTTATTTGGATATAAATTCCAAACTACTAAATTCTTTCAATCAAAAACACTTAATCTGGTGAAAGCAAGGTCAAGGCACTTTGTTGGTGTCAAGTTAGGATCAAAACTACACAGTCATGGGTGACAACTGCAAGCCTTATTTAGGGATAAATTGAGGTTATGAGTAATACATTCTTTAAAATCACTGTTTTTGTAGAGGCTTTGAACTGAATTAGGAAAAAAAAAACACCTCAAAGCTCCAAATCTGCTCAAGTGAGCCTTCCTAATACATTCAGAGTTCTCCTGACCAGTGTCTGAATGAGTCAATGCTGATTGCCAGATTTCATTCTGGTGCTTAATATATTTAAGTTAGGTGCACTGTGCTATACAGGCAAAAATTCTGAAGCACCTCTTAAACTTGGAATTCCATCTGTGTCGCATGCACACAAATGATTTTTAACAAACATATCATAGTTCAATAAATACATATTTTCTTTGAAAAATGTTCCTATCAAAATCCTAAAAACAAAGCTAGTGCTCCCTTGAAATGACATCAGCCTAATCAGTTATTAAACTGATAAGACATCGGTTCTTCGGTTGTTTGTAGCATTTCCAGAAAACACAACTTATGTTTTTTATTCTGTCATTTTTCTTTCCCTCTTTTTTCTTTAACAAACTAGATTTTTTTTTCTTTTCAAAATGATATGAAGGATCTCTGTGTATTATGTTCTTTATCATATGGTGACTGTGATGTCACTTAGAAATTATCATACAAATTCTTAAACTCTAATACATTAACAAAATAAGTAACAAAGAAAAAAAAGTAGTACACTGTGGGTCAAACATGAAGCCTCAAGCACTCGTGCTGAATGACTGATTCACCTTGAATTTTTATTTGTTCCTCATGGCACTGCAATTCTGTAGTTATTGATGCTGCCTCAGTTTCAGAGTCCTTGATTCAATTATTCTCCTGTGTGGAATTTACATTTTTTTATCTGTGCCCATATACATTTTATTTGAGAATTCCAACTTCTATCCATTTCCCAAAAAGTCATTATCTTCAAGATCTTTTTGAACTTCATATTGTAATCTTATTTTGTCAGCAATGCAATACTCAACATTTTAAATTTCTACTTTGTTTAGTTAGAAAACAATTAAAGCAAAGAAAAGAGCTCTGTCATTAATTATTCTATCACATAATATAAAAAGGAAACACCTGAAAAGGGCACTCTTAAGTATGCATAACTTCAGAAAACATACATTTTAGTCAGTAGGTTCCCAATTTGTTTTAGCTATTAATTTGGAACAGCATAGGAAGGTACTTGGCTAGCTTCACTCTGTATTAAAAAGATCAATAGGTCAGTGAGTCTAAATTTCCTTTCAGGTCCCCCACCATTTTATCTATTGAATTAAAATCGGCTTTATGACCCTACTCTCATTTGTATGAACACAGTGTTGGTGGGTGGTGTTTATGGTAATTTTTAAGAACAAAAAATATAGACCACACCAGAAGGGTATGATAGAAACATAATGGATTTTCTTGCCGGGTTCTGTAGGACAAAGTGGGCACTGCCCATTCTGCTAGGCTTTAGTGGTACACCAGGCCTGTTAAGAAAGCAGTTTTAACCCCCACTTGCATTTTAAACTAAGTGGCTAAACTTCAATTTGTACCAATGTCTGTCTGGACTTCATCTGATAACAAACGTCTAAATCAGAGTAGTCTCTAACATCTCTACAGGTGCCCCTCTAAAGATCTCTTTAGCCTGAAGGCATGAAATGGACTCAAGCAAGTACAATGATCTGTAATTCAAGGGATGATAATTAAGATGGACAAAAGAAACTTGCCTAAGCGGAGACACCAATTTTGTAGCTTTGAGTGACTTTAATCTAATCAGGAGAATGTTCATCCTTCCTTGAAAGCCACATACGTCCCATCTTTCAAAGTAAGTGAGAAGAAGGGAGAAGCAGCAAAGATTGCAAAGAATGGACAGAAGCAAAGAGAAGCTAAGAGAACTGTGAATTGAACAAACTCTGGAACTCTCTGTGCACATTCTTCAAAATGATTTTCTGAAATCGTATCTCAAGCAAAAGCTATATAAGCCACTGTTCCTTGGAGAGTTGAATCCAACAAACTTTTTTCTTTTTGAACCTGACGCTGAGACCCAGTCTATTAAACCAAGGCGTTGTGTCAATAGTCTGACAAAGCTGAGAAGCCATTACTTCAAGAAGGAACTTCAGCATCTAAACTCTTGGACTAGAATAAGTAATGCCTTTTCCATTTGAAGTGGCAAAAGACAACAGAAGGCAAGCTGAGAAAGCAGCAGCACAGCACTAACAAGAATCATGCAGCAAGCAGAACATGTGCACACCAACATATGAAGAATCTTCAACTTAAACCCAAAGCAACAACAAAGGATCAACTCCACACAACATTGGACATTGATATCCTAAAACTATTTATCTGTGCCAAGCTAGCCTGTAAGTTATGTTTGTTTGTATACTGTAGTCTGTCTGCGTCCAGTCTTGTATGTCAAAATATACTGTATATCCAGTATGTCAATATAATATAAATAATCTAGCATGTCAATATTTAAGCAACATACAAATGCAACATCTGTCTGTCTGTCGGTTTTTCACAAGAGAACTACTTAACGGATTTAGATCGGGTTTTTTTCTATTTTGCTTGAACATTTTGGTTGATTTTGTGACTTCTCTCATTGCGCTAAGTATCACAGTTCGCTTTCAGGAGTGATTAATTCATGCTAATCCGAGCTAGAGGCTGTGGGCCAACACGCAGCAGATTCTGTTCGAATCGGTCTACCTCTGGCCATGTTTTGGAGCGTACCTTGCCTCTGCTTAGCTAACGGTACCTGTTTGTTTATTGCTTTTTGAAGTTTGTTCTGCTTCACTACTACGCAGGCAGGGCTGCAGGGGACAGCTAGTACATACGTATATTTTATATATAAATGTTTACACAAGGAAGTGTGTGTGTCTGTCTGTCCGGCCTGGAAATGTGAGGCTACAGCATGAAGCTCAAAGAAACTGAACAAAGTGAAATCACCGAGAATAGAGAAATTCGCTTATCTGCTAATACACAAGCGAGGCGAGCACATCGGCAAAACAAAACCTCTGAAAAGAAAGAAACTCCTTTAGCCACTGATAGACAATGAAGGCGAGCATGTCAACAAATCAAAACTGCTGAGGAAAGAGAACCTCGCTTAGCTGCTCTTGCACAACCAATGCGATTGATTGATTGAAGTGCCATGGTTTCTAGGCGCCCAGCCTTTTTACAGCACAGCCTTACACAGCTAGTATACAGTGGTGCTTGAAAGTTTGTGAATCCTTTAGAACTGTCTATATTTCTAAAAAAATATGACCTAAAACATCATCAGATTTTCACTCGTGTCCTAAAAGTAGATAAAGAGAAACCAGTGAAACAAATGAGACAAAAATATTATGGTCATTTATTTATTAAGGAAAATGATTGAATATTGTGACTGTAACGTTTAAACACCATGAAGCTGCTGAGACTAAAGTACCAAAAGACAGACTGACGCTGCTACTGGCCTGTAACATGGATGGGTGAGAAAAGTTGCCATCGCTGGTAATACGGAAAAGTAAAAAGCCAAGGTACTTTAAAAACGTCAAGAATCTTCCAGTGGCATAGGAGGCAAATCGCAACGCCTGGATGACCAGTGAAGTTTGAATGCAGTGGCTGAAGAAGCTGGACAATTCAATGAGGTCCAAAAGACGACAAATTGTTTTGCTGTGTGACAACTGTGAAGCACACAGTGAAGATATCAGACTGACAAACATCAAGCTCGTTTTTTTGCCGTCCAACACAACAAGTTAATTCAGCCCATGGACAAAGGTATAATAGCAAATTTCAAGTGAAATTACCGATCCCTCATGCTTCACCATTTGATGGCTATCATGGACCAAGGTGACAATGAAACAATGAGAGCAATTGAGCTGGCCCGTAAGCTGACGCTACTTGACAGTTTGCCCATGCAGAAGGATGCATGGAGTTGTGTCAGTACGTCAACAATCATTAAATGCTACAGATGGGCAAGCTTCGTGAAAGTTGTGGAGGGAAATAGCATTATCCCAGTTCCGGGTACCTCAGCAGCAGTTGTGGACGATAGCAGCAGCGTGGGGCTACAGCTGCCTGATGGAATGTCAATTAATGACTTTGATCATTTCGTTGAAATCGACAGTAATGCTCCAACAAATGCAGATAAAACAGACGAAAAGATATGCAAAAGCCTGAAGGCGTCTACTCCAGCCGCTAATCAACTAGAACAGAAGAGACTGGACGTGGCCGATGTCAATGACGTTCAGACTGCACCTGCCATGGCACTGACGTTCGCTAATGCAGTGAAGAGCTTGGATTTTATACAAGCCTACCTAGAGTCAATGGGCTGTGATTCATACAAAATGTTTTATGCACTGTCCAGCCAAATATATGACCGTCGTCCAAACCAGGCACAGACAACAATAGCAGATTATTTTTGTTGTGTGGTGGTGAACAAAAAAACCAGGGTGGACCTTTCTGATCATCATCAGGGTACAGCCGTACCAACTTTCCGAGACAAAACGAGCTGAAGTAGAATTGGAGCTCCAGTGGATGCTGGAGTTAGGTGTTATTGAGGAGAGTCAGAGCCTATTGTTCAGTCCTATTGTACTGGTCCGTAAGCCTGATGGCAGTTGGTGCTTTTGCAATGACTTCTGTCGACATAACTAAGTCTCCCAGTTCGATGCCTACCTGATGTCCCAAGTTGACGACCTCCTAGAGTGGTTTGGCAAGGCTCAATACCTGACCACTTTGGACATGACCAAAGGGTATTGGTGTTTAGTACCCCTAGTGGACACTGGCAGTATCATGTTCTCCTGTTCAGTTTGCATGCGGCCCCTACTGACCTTTCAGCATCTGGTGGACAGAGTGCCCTGGCTCCACGGTGCCTTTAGTGCTGCCTACTTGGATGACCTACTGCATGTCCAAGCAATGTTCTTAACATTAGGAAAATCTGGTCTCCGAATCAACCCCAAGAAATGTTTCTTCGGCTTGATGGAGGCCAACTATTTAGGCTACCTGGTTTACGGGGCACTGTAAGGCCACAGTGTTCCAAAGTCAAAGCCATTTTAAGCTGACTGAATCTAAAAAACATTGAAAGTAAAAACAGAGACTGAAATTGTGAAGTAGCTTATAGAGAACACTGATTAGTGGCCATTACTCCTCTCAGGGAAAAAAAAAAAGTTTTTGTGCCTAGTTGTCCTGGTTTTTATTACTTGAAAACGTTTACCATGAGGTAGGCAACCGAAGAGATGGTGGCCAGGATGCTAGGGATCCATGATTATCTTATGTGCCCTACTAATTAGTCTGGCCTGGTCCAAGTCCTGAATATGGCGGGAGACTAAATCCAATGGTCTCCTCTGCTGACAATCCACTACAGATGTTCCCTGATCTTGGTCCAGAAGCTGCACCCAGCCACACCATTATACACAAAGATAAAATATGTTGGATGATGGCAGTGTAGAATTGCACCAAAATGTCCTGAGGTAGTTTAAGCTACCTAAGCTGCCACAGGAAGAAGAGCAATTGCTGGGATATTTTAATGACAGAAATTATGTTGATCTCCCATTTCAGATCCTTAGAAAAAAACACCCAGGTACTTAAATGACTCAGTAGTACAAGCCATTAATGACCAGTGAGGAATGAGATGGTCTTTTAAATCTGAAGTCAATGATCTCTTCAGTTTTTAATAGTTGTGGACCAAATTAATAGTGTTCCAAATGCTGGACTTCCTGGCGACAAAAAGGCCTCATTGTTATCAGAAATGAGGCCAGTCAAATTGGTACCATCTTCAAATTTAATAAGTTTCACGGATCGGTTGTTTGAATTAGTCATTGAAGTACAGTGAAAATATCCTGGGAGACAAGACACACCTTTATGGAGCTCCATCACTGATGGTGAGAGGTTTGAACAGTACATACTGCTTCCTATTTGTTAGGAAGAGACTAATCCAGAGACAAATGGAAGCTGTTAGATTTACTGAGGTTAACTTGTTTTTTAAGTAGCTCAGGCTTTATAGTATAAAGGCAGAGCAGAAGTCAACAGAAAGGATCCACACATATGTTCTAGGAAAGATCAGGTGATGGTGAGAGAAATGAAGTCCTATGTTAATGGCATCCTCTACTGGATATTTTACAGGAAAAAAAAATAAAGCATGCAAAATATAAGCTTCTGTTTGTTGATTTTGGCATATTTCAATTCATTGATCTGTTTTATAAACCTTCTCTTTCCAATATAGGATCACAGGGTATCCAAAGGCTTACTTGGCAGTAACAGGTCCAGTGAAGGAGGGAAAAAAGTTCTGCTCATCTTTAGAACGTTAGAAGAAACTGAAGTACCTAGTGTGACGGGCAGCCATGGCCACTACATGGCCGGGACTCCAGCTGGGCGGAGCATCCACAAGAGCATCCACAAGGCACTAACTTCCCCTAGATGCTACATGGCAGCCCTTCTATGCAACGGTGGCACCATGGATTCCTGCAGGGCATGCAGTAAGTTGGAGTTTGGCACTGTTCTTTTGGGTTCCATGGGGGCTGCCAGGGGGCTACAGAGCCCTACTTTGGGTTTTTATTACACCTGGGAGTAGTTCCAGTTAATCCTGATAAGCCACCTGGAGCACTCCCAGGTATAACAAAAAAGGAGAAGCCTCACTCCATTCGTGGAGCCAGAGTTGGGAGGACGAGGGATGAGCTTGCCAATGGAGAAGTGGAGGAAGAAAGGAGAGGAAAAGAAGTCAGAAGGGACTGTGTATTTGGTGCTCTTTTGTACTGTGCTGTTGTGGAGAGCAAGGGAAAAGTGCTTCCCACTTGTAAATAAACATGTGCTGTGCTGAAACACATGTCTCTGCCTGTCTGTGTCGGGGTTGGGGCACCTGGAGTGCCTCTTGTTTCCACACTAAAAAACTAAACTTGAGAACCATACACAAACTTTCCACAGGCAGTAATCATGGCCAGGATTGAAACTTATTCTGTAGCTGGGAGGCGGCAGCAGGATCTACTCTGTCACTGTGATGCTTTGCAAAATTTGACATTGAAACTGAAACTATGTTTAATACTTTGTTGTAGTTAATGATGTATGCTTTGCTGTGAGCTAAGGGCATAGTTATTTTTTAATTTTATACAAAATGCTTCTCATAAAATATAGTGCAATAAACAATAAATAGATAAACAGATTCTACATAAAGTAATCATAATATCTTCAGGAAAAATAACATGAGGGTTTAACGGCCAAAAAATGCATGAGGTTTTATTAGATAAACTGAAGGTGCAAGGAAAGAACTTTTATCAATATAGCAGTTCTTTGTAAGTTATTAGAGAATGATATTAATTTTGTAAACCTTTGTTTTTACCTACATAGAAAATTTGTTTGAAATAATGGTCTTCAAAAGTTATAAAATTGTAAATAGGGAGCCATGGGAGGATTTGGAAGCCTGCCAATGGACATAGCTCTCCAAAGTACAGCACTTCATAAAGAAAACTATTCCTCTCTTTGCTTACTTTGTAAATCAGCTGAAGAGAAAATTTCTGTTTCTCTCTGGATTTCTTTCAGCTGTTTTTATTGATCATCAACATTATAAAGGCTAAGTGTATCTCTTCACATCATTTTACTTTTTTTTATCTGTCTGTGGGGGAATGGGATGTTTTGGAAAGCATTTAAATCCACTACTATTAGCTAAAATAACTGAAGTTCCAGGGAGCTTATGCCCTTTACTCCACTATACTCAGTGGATATTTACCAAATAAAAACATACTTTTTAGGTGATCAAATTTTTATATAATAATTTTTTTTGTATTATGGTGGTCACAATTTAACCATTCACAACCCAAAAATTTGAAGCATGGGCTAAATAATAAAGAATACCCCCTTAAGCCGCTCTAAAGGAGAGTGCAAAAATGAGTTTAATTACTACCACACTCTCTAAGCCAATCCCTAATTTGTAACACTAAGACTGACAAATAAGTGAAATACTGTACATCAGAACTAAGTTAAGAATGAATGTATTAATTCAAGACCAGCACATGCAAAACCATATCTGAGATGAAAATTTCCTCTTAAGTCTATAGATGCAACCTTCCTAGTCTCTCACAATAATAAAATAAAAAATAAAAGATCAATTAGAACTTCAGCAGCAGGACTATTTCATCTCCCACCATGCAGAGTGGATAAATACAAAAATATTAAGTGCAACAGTCGAAAACTATAGAGCATAACTGAAACAAAGGACATGGAATTAAATACTTAACCCAGCAGGCAATACAAATGTAAATGGGAAAATGTGCAAGACTGAAAACAGCATTTCTTCCAAAAACATTTAAATGAAAGGGCTGACCAGTTTCGACCGAGTCCTTATTCAAAACATTGCTCCAGTCAGGGATGTACTGGCCATCAGGCAACTCAAACTGGACTACTCTTTCTGAAGGGTCATGGTCATGCTGTCAGGTCAAAAACTGTGAGACCCAGAGAGCAAGAGAGAGAGCAAAAATGAGAGATGTGATGTGATTGTGCCTGGGGATCCATGGCAGATTTATTTTTTTTTATTTAGAACAGTGGCTGTTTGCTTTGGTGGCATGGAGAGCAGGGCAGCCAAGAGAGAAACAGTGCTAATAGGGAGATTGGCGGTTAATTTTTCACGAGTATTAGTGGTTCAGGATGCCATTCCTTGTTAATGGCTATACTTGTGAGTTAATTCTGCACCTGTTTTACCTAGGATGAAATAGTTCTACAAAGGCACAGGAGTGCAAAAACGTTCAAGTTTGGTCATTTTTTGAAATATAAGAAAGAAAGAGATAATGAGAGACCAAGAGTGCCATATGGGCAAATCACGATTATAAAGAGAAGTTGAAATATGGCTAACGAGTTTGTGAATTGAAAAGGAGTGGTAAAAGAACAAAAGATGAGGTTCTCAGTCATGCAGGTGTCTCATTTGAGAAGAGTGAGTCTGTAGAGAGCAGGGTTGGACCTGCCCTGCTGCAAAGAGGCTGGAGAGACATTTTAGACTTGGTTTCATTCTGAAGATACTGATGTGCGGTAGCAGCAGAACAGTTTGGATCCTGAGTTTGTAGATGGATTGTGTATCAGCTGACTGGGTATGAGGGGCCAAACAGACCATAAATCATATATTTCTGTGCATTATCTATTGGTTTACGTGTGAACACTATTGGTTTATGAATATTTACTATCGCTTTGCGTGCATACTTAATTGGTTTGCGTGCGAACAATACTGTTTCATTCATATGAACTATATTGGTTCGTGTCCGTATATTATCGGTTTGTACATGAACTATATCCATTTGTACGTGCATACCACTGGTTTATATATGAACTATATTGATTTGCCTGTGTATATCACTAGTTTCAGTATGTTTTGTTATTGGTTTGTGAGTGAACTGCATTGGTTTACGCTTGCATGTTATCGGTTTGCGTATGAACTATATTGGTTTGCGTTTTGTGCCAGTCCAACAATGAATTTGCGTATGCACTATATTGGTTTTATGCATGTCTTATACTGGTTTCAAGTAGGTAACCTGTCGATTTTGTGCTTGAACTCTACTGGTTTTATGTGTGTACCATGTCGGTTTTGCATTTGAAACATATTGGTTATGTGTGCGCACCCTATTGCAACTCTGTGTATGAACTATATCGGTTCTGCGTGCGAACTATATTGGTTGTTCACATGATCTTCAGTGGAAATGGGCGGGGCAAGAAACAGGAACTCAAGGGCTGGCAGAGTCATGGAGTATAAAGAGAAGTGTCTAGGAGACGCATCTGCGTTTAAACAGCACCATGTTTTTTCCACACAATACGTTTGCGAAATGACTTGGTGGTAATTATTACTATTTAACAGAATCTATCCTTGAGTCTGTAATGAACACAAGGCTGAAGTTAGGTACATATTCGGTCATCTTATTATTTGCTCCCATCTACAAGCTTGCTTGCAATCAGCAGCTGTACATTTTCATACAGCGTTTGCAAACCAATTACATATTCTAAAGGCAAAATGTTGACGTCTTTATGCAACATAACATTTAGTTAATACCGCGCTGCACAGACAGGTGAAGTGACTTGCTCAGGGTCACACAGTGTCAGTTTCAGGACTTGAACCCACGAACAAAGGGGTTGAAAGTGCAAAGCCCTAACCGCAATGCTTGCACATCTATAATGTGTATATTAATTGACTAGACTGTGTGACCATAAGCAAGTCACTTCACCTGTCTGTGCAACGCAGGGGGCACTGGGCAAACGTAACCAGTAGTATCTAAATGTTGTATGTTGGATAAAGGTGTTAGTAAATGTATAATATTTTGCCTTCAGAATAAATAACTGGTTTCAAAAGTTGTGTGAAAAAGTACTGTGGCTGGGTGCGAGTAAACCTGGAAGCGAAAAAGAAGACAGCCAAATACGTACCTAACTTCAGCCTTGTGTTCATTACAGACTCAAAAGTAGATTCTGTTAAATAGTAGTTGTTTCACAAACGTATTGTGCAGAAAAAATATATGGTGCTGTTTAAACGCAGATGCGTCTCCTAGACACTTCTCTTTATACTCCATGACTCTGCTAGAACACAGAACTGATATAGGTCATACAGAGAGTTGCATTAAAGTGTGCACGCATAACCATTATGTTTAGTATGCGAAACCGACATGGTACACACACACACAACCAATAGAGTTCAAGCGCAAAATCAACAGATTACCTACATGAAACCAGTATAAGACATGCATGAAACCAATATACTGCATACGCAAATCCATCATTAGACCGGTACAGAATGCAAGCAAATATTGTTCATATGCAAACCAATAACATACAAGCATAAACCAATGCAGTTCACACTCAAACCAATAACAAACGTACTGGAAACACTGATATACACATGCAAATCAATATAGTTCATATGCAAACCAGTGGTATGCACATATGGACACGAACCAATATAGTTCATATGAATGAAACCAGTATTGTTCGCACGCAAACCAATTAAGTATGCACGCAGACTGATAGTAAATATTCATAAACCAATAGTGTTCACTTGTAAACCAATAGATTACACACAGAAATATATGATTTATGGCCTGTTTGGCCCCTCATAACTGGGAGCAGGCTGTATGTGGGGATTGTCAAAAGAGAAACTGCGGTCATGTACAAGTAAAAAGAAGGCGAATAGGCATAACCCTATCTCTAACATAACTCACTTGTCTGGTAAAAGGGCAAAGTATGCAACAAAGTGCATCAATGATGGAGTGCACAAAAGTTGTTGCTCTACGATTGGGACTGTGAATTTTTCTAATGTTTTTTAAGTACTTGTGAGTACATGCACGAGAACAGAGTTGGTGTTGTGAGAATGGAGCCCTTAGTTCACTTTGTTAGTAAAAAGATGAAGTATGCAATGAGACGTCAATAAGGGAATGCATGCTCTACTAAGATAAGAGTAAAGCTTTCAAGGTCTTAATAGTTTTCTGGATTTGATCTCTATTTATTGGCAACCCAAAAATTCACTGTTTTATGAAAAATGTTTTTATTGAAGAACAGCCCTAACCCCTACTACTGATCTAACTGAACTAGCTAACCAAAACAAAGAACAAGGAAGATTGAGATACAAGTGAGATGAAACACAGAGAGCATTTCTTTCAAAAATGGAAAAGGGGCAGCAACATGTAAAAAAAAAAAAATCTAAATATTATGAAAGAGGGACTTCAGTAGGTTCATAGTATAAAAGTGATCAGTGTTGTGAAATCCTTCCACCTCAAAGCTTAAAATAGAAACCAGGCCTCTTAAATCTCACACAAAAGACCTGACCTGGCATATTTACAATTCTTAGTCCATTGGATTGGTCAAACATGGGCAACTTTGCCCTAATCTCAAAAGGGGGGTTTCAGGCCAAGCTATGGGACTCAGGCTTTTAAAATATGTTCACAAAAATGAAGAGGTGGGAAACAATGAAACCTCTGATCCAACACAAAAAAGCAAGTTCCTTATATATAAAGATTAAATAAAAAACAGAACTAGAAAAAAAAACAAGGTAGTATCAAAAAGGAGCTAACAAACCAAAATAAAAAAGAAACAAAAGACAATAGTTTAACCTCCTTGGTGTAAATCCTGAATGTGACTCTGTGTTATTATGGTTAATCAGTTAGTCAGATTCGGGGTGAATGTAATGATCCGTTTTCAGTGGTAAGCCCGAATAATTCTCAGGGCAGTATTCTGCTATCATCTAATGAATGAAAAAACACTCATGCTGCAAAAAAAACATGAATATTTCTATGCTTTTTTCCACTTTTTGGTAGCTCATCTATATTTATGAGTGGGATCTAACCTTCAACCAAAAACACAAGGGCAAATGAAAAGCCATAAAGTCAGTTTTAGAACAAACTGAAACTGACACATTGATCGAATCAAATGATAGTGTTGATGAAATGAATTGGTCATTAAAAGTTAGCACATATAGTGAAACTGATACATGTGACCAAACCATCATGATATGCCTAGTTGCAGAAAGGCAAGCTAATTGTGATCAGGTGCAAGGACAAGAAAGACATTCACTTCCTAAGCACTGTTCACAATGCAGCAAATTTCAATGTTCACGTCAGGGGAAACGAGGATGTCACTGAGCCTTGCACTGTGATAGTCTACAATAACACAATGGCTGTGTTAATAGTGTGGATAAGGCACTGGCATTCTACCACCTCATGCACAAATAACAACAAAAAAAAAATTATAAGAAAACTATGCAAACAAAACATGCTTCTAATGTCCCAATTGCAACATTACTCTGTGTGTTGGTGACTGTTTCAAAACATATCACAGAAACAATGTGTACTAAATCTGCATTAGCACAGCAGTAGACACTAGTCCTACTTTTCCTACTGTATTTATGTTGATGTTTTGGCATTTAAATGTTTCTGTTACACGCAATAAAAGTTTTCCCTGTTGAAAAAAATTATACATTTTTGGATTGTTTTTCAGGGGATAATAGTAACACTAAGGAGGCTACTACAAAATGCAAGGGTCAAAATCCAGAGTATTCAAACCAGAATAAAAACAAAGCGAGAATCAAAATAAACCATAATCTACTAGCCAAAGCTGTCAAATCATTCTAAAGCTTCAGTTTAAGTACTGCTTCATAATTAGGTGGCCCTGTCTCCTTAGGTTGAACACAGAGAAGGCAAGTCAGATAACAAACAGCACTACACAGAAACACAAAAACATAGAAAATCATAAAATTACAAAATTATGAAGATGAAACAAAACCAAAAATAGAATAATAACATAATATACAAAATTATGTATAAACAACAACAGAAAAGCTAAATGAAGAAGAAATAATCTTAATCCCAGGTGACAACTGTCACTATACTATAAAAATCAAGTCAAAAGCCTGTTTAAACTTACAATGACATGCAAATCTAGACAGTATATCAGATGACTCAAATTAAAAGAATGATTTGTTACGCAGTCCCTGCAGTGGTGTAAGATAGGTTGAATGTTTAGGAATGTGTGATTAAACAAGACAATGGCTGACTTAAAAGATGTATGTATTGCTTTATGTACCTTAATTTCATGTAGTCAGTAATAATTGTTTGTTTTTGTTTAACAAGAACGTCAAATTTCAAATACATGTGGAATGGAGTTTAGTTAGCAATACAAATTTATCTATGAATAAAACCTAAACTCCGACAATCTTAGTCATTTGTAAAAGTTCAGACAAGTGCATCACCTTGTGGTCTGGTTGAAGACATAGTTGGTGAGAGGCACAAGGACAGAAGGAGTATTAGAGAATCAGGTGAGGTAGGGGGTTAGATAGGGCAGCATTTTATTATGCTTTTATCTCAGTCAGTTTACTGGATTACTTAATTTACAGATCAGTATGAAATGTTACGTTATACTCATACTGAAGGGAGTGCTGAATGGGCAATTGTTGAATGGTCAATTGACGAACAAAGCTCTAGGTCCAGTCCATCCTTGACTCCATTCTCTGAATGAGCACAGAATACAGTGCATTATGGGCGTGGAGTATTATAAGTTCCTCTCCAAATGGTTATGCAACAAAATATTTATATCACTTGGTGTTAAGAGAAACTTCTTTGGCGTGCTGCTGATGCTTCTTCTCCACATTCAGTTGAGCATATACCAAATACATTTATTTAAGTAAATCCTATCTTCATCAGACTCTTATGGTATACCACAGCAATCAACTCCTTATTTCAACCACCAACCTCCCTAATGCTTTGTGCATAAAGTTCATATCCATGACGTAAGCTAATAAGCAGAATGATTCACTGGCATTGTGAGGGACAATTAACCTGTTAAATGGGTGATGCGTTAAAAACAAAACACATCAGCCCTGGCACTCTCGTGCTAACTGATGGGAACTGTAGTCTGTGTGTCGGTTCTGGTTTTTGTGTTGCTTTTCCTCCATTTAATTCCCTTTCCCTGAAATGCCATTTACCATGTATTTTAATTGAACTATGGCAACACACATGCAAAATTTTGTAAAAATCAGTTTAGCCATTTTTGTGTAATTGGCAAACAAAGAAACTGATTTTAATATATACTGTATAGATAATCACATATAACAGCACTACAGTGACGATGTCTTTAACATTACTGTCACACAGCTTCAGGAACTTTAATTAACTTTTTGCTTTGTCAGTGTTTATGTAAAGCCTTCACACTTTCTTATTTGTAATTTTGCAGCACTCATTAAAACTGACAATGCCATGTTATGAACCCTTTACTTTTTTTTAACTCGATAGGTTATATTTTTTAAAAATTTATTTTCTGTCACAATGTTTCAAGTAAAAAACACAATTTTAACCAAAGGTGCACAAAACAGCTTTCAAAAGTTTAAAATCTTGGCCAAGAATTGATCTGTTTAGGAACACATTGAGAGAAAAGTATTATCACACAAATCAATGAATTACTGTGTATTTTCTGAAATAGACACTAGTGCCAAATGGTTCAAATGATGCAATGTTTCATATTCCAAAGTGCATAATTATTTGATTTTTCAAAATGTCAGATGATTCAGCAAGAGTCAGCATTTGTTTTTCCTGCCTGCTGGCATTTTGGAAAAATTATCCCT
Source organism: Polypterus senegalus (assembly GCF_016835505.1). Taxonomy (NCBI): domain Eukaryota; kingdom Metazoa; phylum Chordata; class Cladistia; order Polypteriformes; family Polypteridae; genus Polypterus; species Polypterus senegalus. Next base: position 92,192,576 of record NC_053158.1, read on the forward strand.
GGTCAGCAAAATGGATGGTTGTGACCATTCACTTAGAGTTACCCACTTTCCTGTTTATGTATTTGTCAGGCTGTTTACTGAAAAAAAAATAAACCTTGACAAAAGTGGTTGCAATTGAGGCAGAAGGAAGGAGCATTCTATTAAATGCTGTAATATGAATAATTCAGGAGCCTTTCAAATTCCTTATAACAAAAAAAAAAAAACTCTTAAGAAGTGAGAAAGTAAAAACTGCTGATTTTTTTTTCATGCATATTCAAGTGCAGAAAAACCTGCAAACAAATGAATTGTTGACTGGAAAACACATCAGAGAGTGCCAGTCCTATGAACTACAGTAGCTTGAAGTAACAAGTAGCTATGCAGATTTGTTCAGACTGATCTGTGAGAAGACAGATATATACAGCAGATGCGAAAAATAGTATAATGCAGTTCTTTAATGAAATTATTAAAAGCTAATCAATCAAATTACTGCGTCATGGTACCAGAACCTTCAGTCTGACTGTCAGCTTGGTGTACGCATGTTTATCTGTTTGTGTGGTGTGGGATAATCAGAAAAAAACAAATACACCGGTTTGGAGTAACCACCCCATATACTTGAAGCAAGCAATGAAAAAGGCAAAACAATCGTTTTTACAGACAAAATCCAAGGCAGAACTGAGTACACAGAGTCAAGATGGCATCTTGAAGGTTGACAGGAAGTGAGGTCAGAAGAGCCGGAACTTGAAGTGAGGCAAGGCAGTTAGGCAGGATTTCCTTTTGTTGGTCTGAAGAGGAGGAAAGAGAGAAGGAGTTAGTGGACATCACCACCCCCTGGTTGGGTGTACAATTACAGTTATTTAAGCCCATTAACTGCCTCCAATCCAAATGTGTGTGGCAGTATGTACTTTGGTTTATACTCACGTCCAAAAGGTATGAGTGATTGGTTAACACGTACCCTCAATAGTCCCAGTATGTGCCACTGTGGCTTCTCATCCAGTATTAAAGGCTGTGTGAAATAAGCAAGTTTAGAAAAGCAAATAATCTATTTAATAATGAAATATAATTTTATACTTTTATCAACTGTTGAAAAATATTATTTATTTTTGCAACAGATAAACACAATGAATTTAACAGAGTGCAGAAATTAAAAACATGGAATGTATAAATTAAGATGTACTACTATGTTTTGTTCAATATAAAAATCATCACTGCCTTTATTTTTATAACTATCTGATTTATTTAAAAAAGTAAATAGTACAGTGGATTCATATTTATTAATCAGCTAGCATATTGAAAATGTATGATATGGAAATTTTAGAATGCTGGAAAGAAAAACAACAGTAAGGACTAAAATGTGTCAGAGGGCTTTCATTTGACAAAAGGTTCAAAAAGTGATTTTATTATAATCATGGTGACAGCACTTTCTTCTGTTTTTTTTGTTATTCCATCCTTTTATTGATTGTTAAACCCCTTTTCTGCCCATGATAGTGATATCAGAGGTAATAGATGCTTTACAATTTAAAGATGGAAATAGTCTTTATTAGACCACACAGTTCACTTTATGTAACACTGTTAGAAGGGCCAGTAAGACGTAGGTGATCAGTAGGTCTAAGGCTCTAGAACTGTCACTGTGTTTGACTTTTTGCTACAACTTTCTGTGGACATTACCAAGTGTTTACTTTATCCAGGAATGCTGCTGACTGGAGTTTTTGTTTTCCTGTCCTCCGTTGTCAATTGACCATATCTCAACAATACTATCAATGGGCATATACTGCATATATATTTTGTATTAATCAGATTGAAGTTGTTGTGTCTAAAAGTGTTTAAACTACATGATTATGTGTCCATTTGGTAACTGGCACAGTTTTTAGTTGTACTTTACCTGTGATCTTGTTAAAGCACTCTGAGCCTGCCCTTAGTGAACAGGACTATACAAAAAGAAAAAAAAAACGACTTAACTTTACATGACTTTTTGAGAATAGAATAGCCCAATGGGTGACTAGGTTCAGATCCTGGCCCTATTACAAGCTGTAATGGAACTGGAGTGATTTTTTGATAAACATGCTGGTATCCCTTATCCTGTATTAAAGAAATGCAAATGAATTTGACTTAGGAGCTGCCAAAATCCAAAAATAAATATCATGGTATGATTAAAAAATCTGACAGTTTCAGTAGATAACTGGTATAATATATTTGTATGGACTTTTCTAACTGAAACCCATTTTTTAACAAATGCGCCACTGACTAATTATACATATTTTTGTAAATCATAGCTTCAAAATGTTTATTAATCTTCTGCTCGAAAAAAAATTAAATCACAGACACAGCTTTTTTCTCTCTTGTTTGCTCACTCACACCACTGCTGCTGCCAAACAAAAACAATACTACAAGACGTGGTTTCTTTATGTTGCACCTTTCTGTTTGCATTGACTGCACACTACACTAGGTAATAATACATTAATAATAATAATAATAATAATAAGACTTGTGGTGGGCTGGCGCCCTGCCCAGGGTTTGTTTCCTGCCTTGCGCCCTGTGTTGGCTGGGATTGGCTCCAGCAGACCCCTGTGACCCTATAGTTAGGATATAGCGGGTTGGATAATGGATGGATGAATGGATAATACGACTTAATGATAATATTCTTCTTCTTCTTCTTATTATTATTCAATTTATTACATTTATATAGCACTTTTCATAGACAGAGGAGAACCATTTCAACCACTCCCAGTGTGTCGCACCTACCTGGATGATGTGATGGCAGACATTATTATTTCACCAGAATGCTCAACACATATTAGCTAGTAGCTGGTGAAGGGGTGAGATAGCCAACTAGAAACAGAAGATGATTAGGGGGCCAGAATGGAAGAGGCATTGATGGTCAATATAGCCAAGACATCAGGATAAACTCTACACATTGCAAAAGATGCCATGGGATCCTTAATGACAACAGAGAGTGAGGCCCTCCGTTTTATGTCTCATCCAAAGGACAGTGCCATATTTACAACACAGTATCCCCATCACTGCACTGGGGCATTGGGATTCACACACAGTATGCACTCCCTACTTGCCTCACCAACGCCTGATCCTCTAGAAAGCAAAAGCTCTTCCTAGATGGTCCCTCATCCAAGGACTGGCCAGGTCCAAACAAGCTTAGCTTCTGTATAGTACTATTAAAAGGTGTAGAATCCCCTATATATTACATGCAAATCCACACAAAAAGACGTCATATTTAAGAAATGAACACACTAAGAATAAATACTTTTCTTCCCCATTTCCTTCTGCATGTGCGTTTTGTATTTAAATGTGTTTGAAAGTTATCCATTAATTTTCAGAATGCCAGTAAGATGGTTTTTAAGGAATCCATACCAGAAGAAGAATTTCATTGGATCATGTATTGGACTTGAAACTGATTAGAAATGAATGGGAGCTGGAATGTGCATGTCTATCCATTGGTTCTCACTTGAATCTAATGTTGCTGGTATAATCACCAGTTTCTCACATCCCTTAACTGGTAAACAGGCTAGAAAATGGAGGGGAAGAAAGAGGGATGATTATAACTGCATCCAGCACTGCATACTGGAGTTTTGTGTTAACAGATAGACTGATTTTTGAAGTTCATCAAATGGTAGTGTCATGTCCTGAAGAACAATTGCCAATTTGATAAAGGCGAATTTCACCTTCAAATTAAATGATGCAATTAAAGATGTGTTTTCTATAATAAAGCTGACACCATCTTAGAATAATGCGATTCAAATTAATGGATGATAGTTTGTTCAAAATAGTATGCTGGAATATCGACTCTCTGTTTTCTTAGGTCCTTCCTATTTTTTTAATTTCCTTTAAGATTCCAAGGAATAGCACATATTATAATCAGGAAAAAAAGGTCCCAAGAGCAGTGGTCTATGAGCTAATTGGCATTTCAGATAGTGATTTAGTAACTTTTGCAAAAAGCGTTTGAAAGAAGTGTATGTGAAATACAAAGCATAATTGGCATGTTTACAATAAAAAATACACAGCTTTAATAGTGGATCTTGATTTTCAAGGTTTTAAGCATGTAAGTTGTTTTTCCTTGTTTAGTTGCAGTGAATTCTTTCTGCAGAGGTCAACAAGACCTTTGCATTGAAAAAGAAAAAGGTTGGTTAATTTAATTGTCTGCATGAAGTATAGTTGTTACTGAAAGTAGTTTAAGTGTATTCACGAAGTGTCCTGGGGCAGCCTTGGCATTAATTATGCCTTATCTTACAAAGTAAAGTAAAAATAAAAATGGGATCTCAAGACTCGATTTACAAGTATGAGCAAGAGGTCATCTTAGCACTTTCGCTTTATAGGGAGATGACAGGTATCCACTGGTGAATATCATTAACCATTTAAACAAGTGATGCTACTCTGATACAGTCAAGAAAAATATAACTGGAACTCAATAAAGAAAAGCACATGTGAATCAAAATTTCCATCTTGGATTTCTCATAGCAAAAAAGGTAGCACTTTTAGAGCCATAGTATAAATATTATAGATGATACTACATTACCATTGCCATGAAAATATAGCATTTACAATTTGTTTATTATAAGCTTTTATGACAATGTTGCATATTCACAAAAGGCAGAATGCTCCCACACAGATAAAAAGACCAAATCAAGGTCACATGTATATTGAAGTGGTTGATTTATTAATTACTGATGAATTCTGGTAGACAGATACATAGTGTGACAAGTATAGGGTACCACTCACCCCCTAAACCCCAAAACGCAACTACATGGCACAGCTGAGTTCAAAAAAGATGTTTTTATTTTACAGTACCTTCACAGACTCCAAATTCCCTTACAAAACAGTATAATACAATAAAATATTTTCTTGTTTTTCTTCCACAGCTCCCACATAGTCTCATCCATTCTCCTCCCGACTCTGACTACTCTATAGGTGAAGACTCCCTCCTTAATTTGGACCCGGGAGTACTTTTGTTGCCACACAATTGCATTTTAGAAACACTTCTGGTTCATGCAGAAGTCCCTCAAAGAAAAAGCAAGGTTCCCTGGTGACCTCCAGGTATTCCAACAGGGCTGTCACTTTTAGAGTAGAAATGAGGGAACAGAATCCTTTTCACCAATATAAATGCTTACTCTAAAATGTTATTGATTAAGTCCTGCCAGATTTTTAAAAAGTTTTGAAAAGGTCCTCTAAGTGAGAATTAGATTTTTTCCAATTTCAAATAGTAAATAACATCATTTACCCACTGATTTAAAAGACATGGGCTAGGATTCTTCTAGTTGAGCAAGATAAGTCTATGTGCCAATAGTGAAGTAAAGGCAATTGCAGTTTGTTTGCCTTTCTCTACTTTAAACCCATCTGGGAGTACACCAAACACAGCTGTAAATGGATTAGTAAAGATTGTGACACCAAGGCTGTCTGAAAGGCATTTAAAGATTTTGGTCCAAAATTATGTTAATTTGGTACATGCCCAAAACAAGTGATCCAATGAGCTTAGAGCTCGATTACAACGTTTGCAGGATGGATCTTGCCCTAGAAACATTTTGGACAATTTTAAATGAAATAGATGTGCTCGATAAAAGATTTTAAGTTGAATAATTGTATGTTCTGCGCATATGAAGCTAGAGTGAATTCTATGCATGGCTTTCTTCAACTCCTTTTCTGAAATGTTGAGTAATAGACCCCTTTCCCACTGTAGTCTGGGATCCTTGAAAGGAAGCAACTTTAAATTGTTTTTATATATTACAGGAATGCTGTCTGACTCCTCAGAACTGATCAATATTTATTTCAGAATTGAAGTAGGTGGGAGGTGAGGAAAATTGGGCAGATTGTGTTTAGCAATGTTTCTATTTCAGAAATAGGGGAAATATTGTGTTGATGTGAAGCTACATTTGGAGTGTACATTATTTGTATACAGATGTCTAAGTGATTTAATCCTGTATGTTTTCCAAACATTAAAAACTGTGTAAGTTTGAGAGGGTGGAAAAAGGTGGTTATCATGTAGAGGTGCCACAGATAAAAGTTTCTCTGTCTTGAAGTACTTCCTACATTGGTTCCATATTCTGAGTGAATGAAGCACAATTGGTTTGTTAGTATATTGATGATAACTTGTATTTGCTAGGGCACAAATCAAAGAATATAATGAAGTACTGTAGGATTTTATTTCTATTGCTGACTAAGCCTGTGTGTGTTTATCTATTTGTGTCAATGTCCAGGTTTTTATAGCTTGTATATTTGCCGCCCAGTAATAAAATTGAAAGTTAGGTAGGGCCAATCCACCTTCTGCCTTAGGTCTTTATAGGGTCACCCTTTGGATGTGTGGACGTTTTGAATTCCAAATAAATTATGTTATGATTGAATCTGATTTCTTAAATAATGATTTTGTAATGTGTATGGGGATGCTTTGAAATAGAAAAAGAAGCGTAGGAAGGATATTCACCTTGCCAGTGTTAATTCTCCCTGCTAAAGTGAGATAGAGGGTAGACCATCTAAGCAAACAGCAAACTTTTGTTGAAAAAGAGCTTTATTTTTACTTGTAATGTTTACCCTTAGTATTTAAACTCACCTGTGATGATAAAAGGGAAGGTGTCCAATCTAATATTGTGTGCTAGACAGTTCACTTGAAAAAACACACTTTTATTCAAATTAATTTTAAGTCCAGATATCTTCTGAAATTCTGCTAGTGCTTTTAGGACTTTAGGCACAGTATTTTGTGGATCTGATATACAGGATACTGTACCACATTATCTGTATATACTGTAGTGATCTTTTCTGTTCAAGTCCTTTACTGATAATCCCCTTTATCTCAGAAGCATTTTGAAAGTGAACTGCCAATGGGTCAATAGCAGTGGTGACAGTTGCTTCCTTGTCTAGTACCACATTCTAGTTTGAAGTAGTCTGAAACAATGTTGTTAATACAAACTGAATCTTCTGGACTGGTATACAGTAGTTTGATCCATGCATATCTGTTTGGGCCAAACCCAAATTTGTGTAATGTTGTGAACAGGTAGTCGCATTCAACCATATCAGATGCTTTTTCTGCATCCAACGATAATAATATCACCAAAATGTTAGAGTTTGTGGGTGAATATATTACATTAAACAGACTTCAAAGACCCAAAGACTGGAAGTTAAATGTCTGCCTTTAATAAATCTGGTTTGGCCATAAGATGTTGCCGAAAGAAGCACTTTGCACTTTCTCAATCCTTCTAGCTAGAACTTTGGAGTGTATGTTAACATCATTATTCAGAAGTGAGACTGGTCTGTATGATGCTCATTGTCCTTATTTTTCTTAGGAAAGATGGTAATTAATGCTTGGCAAAAATTTTGAGGAATAATTTTATTGTCTCTGGCTTCTATACATGTTGCTAATAAAAGGGAACTAAACTTAATGGAAAATTTTGTATAAAATTCAGCAGGGTAGCCATCAGGGCTTGCCGCTTTCCCACAGTGAGTTTATAGGATCTAGTAATTCTGAGAGTGTCAGAGGTTTATTCAATTCCTCTGCGCTGAGAGTACCTAGCTGAGCACATCTTCTTTTCTTCTGAGTAGGTGTCCTTTTCTGGTAAGGAATAAACTCCTATCCTGGCCAGTATACCATTCCATCCTTGACCTTCCATTATGGCCTCCCATTCCAGTTAGGAACTATCACTCATCCCGGTTGGAGCATCCCTTCCTGTCAAGGAAACATCCATCCAGGTTGGGATGCCAATCCATCCCATATAGTATTCATAATAGATAGATAGATAGATAGATAGATAGATAGATAGATAGATAGATAGATAGATAGATAGATAGATAGATAGATAGATTACTGGTGCCCAATGGGAAATTAAAACTTTACAAACACAAAATAAGCAAAATATTTAAAATTATTCTTATAAAGTGTTTACAAATACTATTTATTTCTACAAGCTAATGAAGATAATAAATCAAACAAATTGCAGAAGAAAAAAAAACATGTATTGTCAATGAATATGTATCATTAAGTTCTGTATAAAAATGACCAGTGACTCTGAAGAATTTAGTTATATTTAATTCAGTTATTTTTAAGATTATATGATTCAATTTTTTAAAAGTAGTTGTTTTAGTAGATACTCATTTAATTAATCAGCCAGCATATCAAATGTTCATCTGATGTCATTTATAACGAGATACTAATAATTAGTAGCACTAAGTGAAGCAGGCAAGTGAAATTAAAAATAGTTTTGCAGGTGATTTCACAATTTAAAAATTCTCAAAATTTTCTTAACACTTCCATGTTCACCTCTGTTCTCTTCCATAGCTGGCTAATGGATGTAATCTGAAGAACTACAGTAAAATCAATTCTGTTCACCACACAGAAGTGCAGTGTTTTTTTTTTTAAGTGTGATAATGCTGCATTTTTCCATATGAAGACATATAAAAGCAATGTGCAAATTACTTTTCTTTACCAAAAAAGTTTATGGGAAGCAAAATGCTGTTTTTTAATTTTTTTTAATGTTTTTTCTAAGCAAGACCGTTTCTCTGCAAAAAACTTTGCTCATAACTAAAACTGAGCATCACACGGCTCCATTTCACAGAAGTGTATTTAGCCTCTGAGCATTAGAAATGGTAACCTTAATGCAGAAAAACAGTACATATGGGTTGCTCCACCTTGTCCAGAATATTACTAACACATTTTATTCATAGTGATGTCACCAAGCCCAATCTGCTTGTTGTAGAGGCAAGATGGGGAGGTTGACCACTGAAATAGGATCCCCTGAAATATGTTGAGAAATAAAAGAGGTCACCAACAGGTACTGTTCTCCATAATAATTTGGATATAGACTCTAATCCAAAGTAAAGACTACATCAAATAATAAGGTTTTAAGAAACCCTCCGCCGCAGCTACAAAAGCTCTGTGTGTGGTTCACCTAATGATGAAACACAAACTGAAAAAAAACATGAAAATATAAAATATGCAGAGAAATTGTGTGAACTGTGGGGTTCTTGTGAACCATCCCCAACCTCAAATGATAACTGAGGTCTTTCACCAAACTTGTTTGAATACTGCACTTCAACATGACACTTGTTTTGATAATCTCTAAAAGAACTCTCTAAGGGATAACTAAGAAATGGGTTAAGCTGTAATATGGTTAAAGATGTGGATAAATGAGAATTGAGATGCAAGAAAGAGTCATTGCTTGAAAAGCATAAAACAATTTGAGGTTATGTAGCAAAATATTATCATTGCTTATTTCTTTGTCCCAGAGACCAATATCTACAAAAGTTTTTTGCGTGTATGGTTTTTTGAAAGGAGCCGCTACTTTCAAAAAATAAAAGTAAGCCCAGATTAGGTAATGATTTGATTTCCCCCCTCATTTTCCTTGATAGTAATTTTACCTTTTTGTGAAGTTATTCATCATTGCCTATGCCCCTTACTAAAAGACAATTTTAACAGTCATACTTCAAATGTAAGTTTTCCATCCTTTCTGTCTTACAAGTGGAATTTCAGCATTCATCGTTAAATGCCACTGCATAGACTGGCATAAGAAAGAGAGATACATGGAAGAGCATTAATGTTCTCAGTGTTTCAGTGAAAGTGCATATTGTTTGAGCAACTTGGATACACACAGTAATATAAACTTTCATGCCTTCATTCTTGTGTGCTGGATTTGGTTTTCCCTGTTTTTTTGCTTATGTTTAGAGGTCTCCAAGCATATCCTCTTTCACTGACAATTTCAATGACTAAAGCATTGATTCTGAATGCTTATACCATGCTACCCAAAGTAACAAGGTCTCCTGAGACGTAAGAGTAGGCTGCTCAGAGTACAATAATGAGAGCAAACTGAGGCTCATTCTGTTGCAGAAAATCACCACTTCCTACACATTATTAATGGTATCTGTTGCAAGCCATGGTGCTCCTTCTGTTCAATAGAAAATCATATGTAAAGAATTCACTGAGTTTAAAATCACACATTCCAATATGTATTCCCTCAATTATAAGCACACATATCCTGGCAGTCTCTGTGTATTCAGATTTGTATTATAAATAACAACATTTAAATTTACTGCTAACGATTCGTATCTTGAAGATAAAGAGTTAAAGTGAAGACAGATTTGTCATAAAAGGGTCCACACACAGTAAACATCTATCCATCCATCCATTTTCTAACCCGCCGAATCTGAATACAGGGTCACGGTGGAGCCAATCCCAGCCAACACAGGGCACAAGGCAGGAACCAATCCTGGGCAGGGTGCCAACCCACCGCAGGACACACACAAACACACCCAGCACACACTAGGGACAATTTAGAATCACCAATCCACCATGTCTTTGGATTGTGGGAGGAAACCCACGCAGACACGGGGAGAACATGCAAACTCCACGCAGGGAGGACCCGGGAAGCGAACCCGGGTCTCCTAACTGTGAGGCAGCAGTGCTACCACTGCACCACTGTGCCGCCAGTAAACATCTATCTAAACTTTATTTTTGATATGACTTTCTTTTCCAACTTACATCAACCAATTACAGGAGCTAACAGTTTCTTTCTTTCTTTTTTTTTGAAACTAGGAGCGGCCACTTGGATTTAGTGTTATTGTGTCATGTTGGTAACTTCTCAGCAGTTGTATTTTGCAGCCTAACATTAATAGCATAGCTGCTGCAACCTGTTGTCCAAACCATCACTGTTGAGTAAGGCATTTATCCATTTCAACTTTTCTTAATCCGTTTAGCACGTCTCACTCTTTTGATTTCTTCAAACATTCTAGGCATTCCTTCTAAATATCTAATGGGTTTACCTGTGCACACTGTGACAATATTTCACTCCATGTTTTGACTTTCTAAGCGATTATCACATTAAATCCAATACAGAAGTACCCAATTCAAGTCATTTTCATTGTGTCATTTGTAATACTCAAATGTGAATATTTCATAGCAGGTGAACACACATGTGGTGTCACTACTCACACATAATAATACCAAAGATTACAGAATACACATAAAATATGCAGTTATTAATGCAAACACACAAGGAAGGCATACACAAAAAAACAAGACCCCCAATATAAACAATTTTGAGCTAACTTTCATAAGAAGTGATTTTTACTTTCCAGGTGGTAAGTTTTCCAATAGTTCGCTGAAACTCAAAGCATCTCTCTCTCTTTCTCTCTCTCTCCCTACCCTCTCTTACACTGGTCAGTAACCCTAAACCCATTACAGAACCTTTGGTGTGAGACAGGTTTAATCACCCTTATCATGTGAAGCCCTGCTTTGCTACATCCCTAAGTCATTAATTGTCTTTAAAGGGCATCTTTAATTCTGTCAGACTAAAAGAGAAAATATGTGTTCTAATCATTTCAGTCCATGGGCTTCATTTAAAAAATGTGCATAGATTTGAACATGAAAACAACAATGAAAAAAAAAGGAAAAATGTGTACACACAAAAAAAAAATGTGATTTATAAAACCTGGCAAATTTACATTTCAGCGTAACTTGCTATTTCTGAATCAGAATCCGCTTGTCAGTGTCCGTTTATGAACACGAGTCAATGCTAGTCAATCTGATATGTATGCAATCATGATGCTGCTGGCATTCATTGGCTGGTAGAGCAGCCTTCCTCCTGATGAGTTGAGACCCTGCCACCTGCCTGTGCTCCACAAGTGAGAATGCAAAATCAAGCATGGCATTATGGCGCATCTCTTCCAGGAAAGGCATAAGGTGTCAGAGGCTGAGTGGGTAGCCACTAATACCTGGCTCATGTAATGACACAATTACTGATGCAATGAATAGTGTAGAAAATATGAAAAACTGAATGATCAGCCAGTTACCTTTCCAGCAATCCAGTCACAACATACTGTATAGTACAGTTGCTTCTGCCAAAACTAACTGAGGCCACAGAGACGTGATGTTTGTCAGTCTCATCTTGGCATCACATATGAGTTGTGCATTAATGGAATATAACAGTTTACAACTGAAAAAAAGCAGCTTCATTCTTACTAGATGCCCAAATTGCACTATGAGTGAAGTAAAATGATCTAATTACATTAGGAGAATTGGACCCTGCTGCAAATTGCCTTTTTATGTTGACAAAAATATGTTAAGTTTTAAGTACGTACACCCACATTGTTCTGCTCCACATTTTGTAGCTGTTAGCTGTTATTTGTTGAGCTGTGCTCATCCTTTATCTTGTCATTTATTAACACACCAGTCAGTCACGTCCCACACTCATAGTGGTGCTATAAAATGTTCATGAAACGCATGTAAAGCATGTAGGTCCCATAATAAACATTTGAATACAATACACCCCATGTGTCTCATGTAGGCACCCCTTTATCTCTTGTTTCGGTCACGTCTGAAGCATATCTTTAAAGGTATATAAACCCCTGGGTCTGGTTAGTTGTGTTACGCAGCAATCTGAACCTCTGTCTACACGCTTCTCTTTGTCTTGATCCAACCGTGGAAATCACTCGCCTTGTAAGTGTCTTTTAAAGCTTCATTGTTTAATGTATACTCTCTGCTATGTATTGCCTTGTAAACCATTCTTTATTGTCTTTGGTTGTACACCTGTATATACCTGTATGGTTTTTTTTGTATATATTTCAGTTTACAACGAGGTACGTCCAGTAAAAGCCTTCAAGAAAGCTCACCACTTGTCGTTTTTATGTCGATGTGCCGAGTTGTTTAAGATGGACAGCGTGGAGTGAAAACACACCATAAGAAAACTTGATGTAGCGCATCCTCGGTCACATAATGGCCTTCAGTACAGCGGACATGATGGAGTAAAGCTCGGCTGAGATATTCCTGAGCTGTCATTCTGTTCCCTGAGAAGTGGCAACAGGTAGCTGATATAAATTGACAAAAAAAATCAAAAAAGTTCTTCAGTGCAAATGCATAGCTTTTGCCACCTTAAAAGGGAACTAAAATACAGCATGCATTCAACACTTTTGAGGTTTAATATGTTGTCACATTAACACACATTATAATAATGACTCGGTGATATGAATAATTATTTCTATATATATATATATTTTTTTATAAATTACGAGGGACTTTCAAAAAGTTTCCTTACTTTTTTAACTCTATTCATTAAGAATTTCAAAAACAGATTACATCACTTTTCTACATAGTCACCTTCCTTAGCAATGCAATTTTGTACCAGCATTGTACCAACTTTTTAATGCCATCTGCAGAAAATGGTTTTGGTTGAGCGCTTAGCCACTGATGCACTGCTGCTTTCACATCACGGTTCATTTTTCATTCCTCGTGGTCGTGGCTGTAGCTGGATGTCCAGAGCGCTCTGACTCTATCAAATTAGTACAGCCATTTTCAAACATTTCAATCCACTCACAGATGACTCTACAAGAGAGAACTTTATCCCAATACTGAACACACATGCAGAGATGAATTTGTGCTCCCGGCACACCTTCTGCCCATAAAAAGCATATGACAGAACACTATTCCTCTTTGGTGCAATTTATAAGCTTTGCAGCCATCTTCACTACATGATGACAACTCTGTTACTAAACTGGCAGCCGGCCTGCCAGACAGAACTAGCCACATGACACTTTCAGACACAACCAATTACTACTCCTCCCGCCGTCGCTGTTTCCAATGAAAATATAAAACTGCGAAAACTTTTTGAACGACCCTCATATTATATGTAATCATTCAGCTCACTGAGCTGTTATTATAAGTATTTTATAATATTATAATAATGCATATGTTGCATGCTGGTGCTGGTTTGACTGCAATTTCCTACTTGATAAAGGTGTCGTAACTTTCGAGTGTCTCTGAAATATTGTGTACGCATGGGTCAGTTCTCTTTTTTTAAATAATTTTTATCAGAATTTGCATACGAAAACTCCAAGCTTCTTTTTGTGTGTACGCACGCTTTATAAATGAGGCCCCAGTTCTCCCCAGAGATTTTTTTAAGCACATACTAGTCTTAACATGGTCCCAGGTATAGATGTGCAAAACTTTTCATTTGAAATTGAATTTGAGGTGTAACTCACTCAGTGTTTTACTTTGCAAAAAAAATCTACAAACTAAATCCTATAATAATTCCAGTAAAACTTGGGCCATTCACATAAGAAACGACTTTATGTGCAGAGTAATGTTCACAACTATGCATTTTAGTGTGTTTTCGATTGAAAAATATGTAGCATTTAAAATTTACAAAAAAAACATACTGAACTCGGCCACAGGATGTGAATGACAGACATAAACAGAATTGATTTTACCAGTGTGGCATGAATTACATATGTTACTCAGCTGTAGAAAAGACCACAGGTAAATACAGAAATGTGAAGAAGGCTTTAGGGAGCAGTGTCCTCCTAAACACCAAAATAAAAGACTTTTAAACCCCAAAAAACTGTTTAGTGAGTTTTGCATTTCATCAGCAAACCAAATTTAATGTGAGTTTTGTGAAACTGTCTGTGAATCAAAATTTCCCTGTTTCCCTGATCACTAGTTGCATTTCATCCATGTTTTGCACACTAAATGCCAAGCACAAATAGCCTTATTGCTTCACAAAGATCTTTCATTATACTAAAGATCCTCAGTCATAGTTTTCTAATAAACGATGGCAGGTTTCTTGGAGCCAAATGAACACTCCTCTCATTCCTCTTATCTTCTCATTTTATTTTCTCTCTTTACTTCTTAGAAATTGGAAGCTCACTCAGATGAGGACAATGAACCTATAACTAAGAATAATTTCATCCTGATCCCTGACAGTGGCATGGTGAATGTGTTGCATGCTGGTCCTAATGGTCTTGTGTGTTTTTGTGCATAATCTTTTTTCATTGTATGGGCAGAATGTTTACATGATTACCACTTATGATCATCAGACCCTTTTAGGCATCCTTTAGCTTGCTGAATATGGGACTGTCATCAGGTAAAAAAGAATAGATGTGTGTTATATTAAACAATGAGTGTGTCATGATTTTAACATTTTGTACATTTGGGATGTACATTTTGCATGTTTCCTATTATTTCAACTTCATTTTATTATTATGAAATGTATTTTTCATTGTGTTTGTGATGTTATCATGCTGCCATTTTATGCTTCATTTCATGTTGCTGTAAATTTGTAGAAGTTTCAGCTGTTTTTAACATGGCAGCACTGCAACATTGCTGTCCATGTT
Organism: Polypterus senegalus; assembly: GCF_016835505.1. Taxonomy (NCBI): domain Eukaryota; kingdom Metazoa; phylum Chordata; class Cladistia; order Polypteriformes; family Polypteridae; genus Polypterus; species Polypterus senegalus. The sequence goes on from NC_053158.1 coordinate 92,207,645, forward strand.
AAGCTAGAGGCTGATATTATCCTCTAGTTATTATTTAAGTACATAAAGAAACATCATCCCCTGCCCAGGTTTCTGAATATTTTGCAATTCAAACACATTACATGCTGAGCTAAACAGGGAAGTAATTGTTTTTCATGTTAATAATTATAGTAGTCAAGCAATCCGTTCAAAGCTGGTTGTGTTGGAAACTCCTGTAAGAATACACATACCAAAGCAAGCCGGTGCTGACTCACACTGATGACATCATCATTTGCTCCACCTGCCCGTTAACTAACATCTCTTAACATCTCTGCTTTCTGAACGAAATTACCCATTAAATGTATAACTAGAATTACCATTGACACCAAGTATAACTATTTTGGTTTTTTTTTCCCATAATAGACCTATAGGAAGTACCACAGTTTCTTAAATATAAACACAGTACGTCTATGTCTATATACATATGTACTTACATATACTTTTTTTTTTAACAATCAATGCAATAGCAACAATAATATACAACTAGGAAGAATGTTTGGTGAGTACATCACAGATTGAGTCTGGGGAGGCCTGGACACCCGACCAAAGTGTGGAGATGACAGTGGTATGTTGTGCTGTGGTGGCATCACTAACTTCAGCACAGGAGTCCTGGGAGGGGGTGTTGTTACTATTGAAGGAGATGACCGCTCCTCCTCCTTGTGTTCCTCTGCCTTGCCATTTCCTTCCGATTGACTGAAAGTTGCTGAAGTCCCAGACTTTAAATCTGAATTTTGCATAGAGGACTCTGCTGGCCTCAAGTCCACTCTATTCTGACGATACAGTGAGCCATCTACTCCTACTAAGTAAGATCTCGGGGCTACCTTCTGCACACAGGATCCCATCTTCCAGATGCCCATTTGATCACCTGGTGGTGGCTTCATCCGAATTGCTCTGGCAGATCTTTTGCATTGTGATCATAAGTAAGCTTTGCTATTTGATTTCTCTGATGTAGTTTCTCCACAACACCTGTCACGACACTGGGCTCTAACAGGCATTAGCGACTGGCAGGGCAGTCTTCAAGCGCCTGGATATTAGGAGCTGTGCTGGGCTACTGTCCATTGTTTCAGTTGGTGTGTTACCCCACTGGAGTATGGCTTTCCAAACATCAGTGCCATCACGCAGTGCTTTTTTGATTCTTTGCTATTTTCACAGCTGCTTCAGCCTTCCTGCTAGTCTTTGGGTGTCATGGGGAGGATGTGCAATGTTCAAATTCCCATGCTGCAGCAAAGCGTCTGAATTGAAAAAAAGCAAACTGGGGCCCATTATCGATGATTACTTTATCAGGTTAACCATACCGGGCAAACTGTGCCTTACAACGTTTGATGGTTGTTTCTGCAGCCAAATCAGGTAAGAGCTCCCAAAAGTCCAAATAGTGGTCAACCAGCAGCAGAAAATATTTACCATTTTGCTGGAAGAGATCGATGCTGATGATTTACCAGGGTCTGGTAGGAAGTTCATGAGACATCATTGTCTCTTTTTGCTGCTCTATAGCGTACTTATTGCAGACTGTACATTTGCTCACAAAGTCTTTAATCTTGCTCTGCATGCTGGGCCAGTATAAGGTACCACGTGCCTGTCTGTAACAGGCTTCCCATACCAATGTGACTTGCATGTATCCGTCTTAACATTTCTGGGTGCATTGATTTTGGGATAATCACTCTCTGACCGTTATAAAGCCCGCCGTTTTGCACACTGAGCTTTTCCCTATATGGCCAATATTCTCTGACTGCTAAGTTGGTGTCTTCTTTCAGGTTTGGCCAGCCTGTTAGAACTGTGGATTTAACACTAGAATTACCAGAGCCTACGAAAAAACTCGTAATTCCGTCCCACCTTAAACTGCTTCTTAAATCCCTTCACACCTCTCCGCCAGCGCCCTTTGTCTTCTAAATGTGCTGATAAAGAGAAGCTTGGAGCAGCCGGCTATTCCATCCCCCCACCAATTTAGAACGTGCACGAACTTCTCTCAGCTCATGCCTTGATTGAGTATCTGGGAGTGAAGTGGAGTTTTAGAGTGGAAATAATAGATTGTTATTTGAAACACACGCATTTCATGTCTTTTCCGTTTCTACAGTAATCTGTGTCAACACATTGTTAAAACAGAAACGTTTTTTTTATATTCTCGTAGTAGATGACAGAATGTAGGCATAAACTATATAATGTATGAAGCCTGAAGTCCAAATAGCAAAGAAACATTTTCACAAGAATAACACAATTGCACTTTTATTCAAAAATATAACTGCAGAAACAAAAAGCCGCCTTAACATGCGACATTGACACCAGTTCACTGTAACTGCCTCTGTGGTTCAGTAGACTCAGCCCCCGCTTGAGAATCAAGGGGTCACGAGTTCGATCCTGTGCTCCTCCGCTTTGAGAAGTAAACTGCTCTTATTCTTACTGTTTTAGAATAAAAGCATACATTTGATTTCAGTCTGTAACAGCCGGTGCAATTTATGATCCTTGTAAAGGTTAGCTTTTTTTTTAATTCACTTTTCATTCTCTCAGTCGCGTTCAGAATCAATCCATAGAACCCCATCTGACACGGCTGTTTTCACTAAAGACGCTATAGCTCTTCGTGGCATTACACGTGTATTTTTTGAGCATGCCCGTTTGAGCAGTATAAAAAGTATTGAAAAGTATAACAAAACAACGGGCAGATGGGGAGTGTCTGATGATTGCATATAGCGCCGAAGTTACTGCTCTTTACTATTCTCTCCTCTGCGTGCCCTGGAGTACAAAAGAAACAGAATACAGACACGCTATAGCTCTGCGTTGTACCACAATGCATACTAACGCCAAACACCCCGGGTTACCCCCACCGGTTCTGACACACAAACGCTGGCGAAGCTGCCTTCTTCGTATCTCACCGTCACTTGCTTTTCTTTTTATTCAGTTTTATTGAGTGTTCCTGCCAGTCCCCCATGTTGCTGTATGCTTTTCTTTTGTACTCCAGGACATGCAGAGGAAAGAATGGTAAAGACCAGTAACTTCGGCGCTATATGCAATCATCAGACACTCCCCATCTGCCCGTGTCGTTCAAACACAGGAACATATATTGGTGTAAAAGTATAACAAAAGTGCACTTTTATTCAAGTGCACTTTTTCCATCGCCTTTTCCTGTAAGAAGCAATGTCTCTCTATGCTGTGGTTTCTATTACACACCTGAAAGAAAGAGACAATACATGTGAACATATCCAGCATACAGCAACATGCGGGAACTGGCAGGAACACTCAATAAAACTGAATAAAAAGAAAATCAAGTGACGGTGAGATACGAAGAAGGCAGCTTCGCCAGCGCCTGTGTGTCAGAACCGGTTGGGGGCGTTAGTATGCATCGTGGTACAACGCAGAGCTATAGCGCGTCTGTATTCTGTTTCTTTTGTACTCCAGGGCACGCAGAGGAGAGAATAGTAAAGAGCAGTAAGTTCGGCGCTATATGCAATCATCAGACACTCCCCATCTGCCCGTTGTTTTGTTATACTTTTCAATACTTTTATACTGCTCAAACGGGCATGCTCAAAAAATACACGTGTAATGCCACGAAAAGTGCACGCAGACACTTCATTTCGTAAACAAAACAAGTGCACTTTTATTCAAAACTACCTGTATAACCAAGAAAAAGAAAGCAAGTTACAGTAGGCGATTGATACGACAGCTTGCATGGTGCAATGCTAAGAAGTGCTGATTTTCATTCTGTGCTATATAAAATCATCACATTCAAATATTAACAGTTCCCACACACCCAAGGACCGTCCTTCCTACATTTACGACACGTGTACTTGTTGCCGTGTACACAACTCTCTGTGCTATGGTTCATATTACACTGAATGAGTACTTGACACTGTACTTTCTTCCCTGGGGGAAGGTCCCGCATCAGAGAATTTCCAGTTCCTGCATAAATTCACACCCGATCTGACGCTGTTCGTTTTCAAATAATATTGCATTAGTGCGATTATATTTTCACATATATTGTCTCTTTCTTTCAGGTGTGTATTAGAAACCACAGCATAGAGAGAAGTGTGTACATTGCTTCTTACAGGAAAAGGCGATGGAAAAAGTGCACTTGAATAAAAGTGCACTTTTGTTATACTTTTACACCAATATATGTTCCTGTGTTTGAACGACACGGGCAGATGGGGAGTGTCTGATAATTGCATATAGCGCTGAAGTTACTGGTCTTTACCATTCTTTCCTCTGCATGTCCTGGAGTACAAAAGAAACAGCATACAGCAACATGCGGGGACTGGCAGGAACACTCAATAAAACTGAAAAAAAAAGAAAAGCAAGTGACGGTGAGATACGAAGAAGGCAGCTTCGCCAGCGTTTGTGTGTCAGAACCCGGGGTGGGTGTTTGGCGTTAGTATGCATCGTGGTACACTGCAGAGCTATAGCGCGTCTTTAGTGAAAACAGCCGTGTCAGATGGGGTTGTATAGATTGATTCTGAACGCGACTGAGAGAATGAAAAGTGAATTAAAAAATCCGGCTGTTACAGACTGAAATCAAATGTATGCTTTTATTCTAAAACAGTAAGAATAAGAGCAGTTTACTTCTCAAAACAGAGGAGCACAGGATCGAACTCGTGACCCCTTGATTCCCAAGCAGGAGCTGAGTCTATTGAACCACGGAGGCAGTTATAGTAAACTGGTGTCAATGTCACATGTTAAGGCGGCTTTTTGTTTCTGTAGTTATATTTTTGAATAAAAGCGCAATTGTGTTATTCTTGTGAAAATGTTTCTTTGCTATTTGGACTTCAGGCTTCATACATTATATAGTTTATGCCTACATTTTGTCATCTACTACTAGAATATAAAAAACGTTTCTGTTTTAACAATGTGTTGACACAGATTACTGTAGAAACGGAACAGACATGAAATGCGTGTGTTCCAAATAACAATCTATTATTTCCACTCTAAAACTCCACTTCACTCCCAGATACTCAATCAAGCTGAAGTTCGTGCACGTTCTAAATTGGTGGGGGGATGGAATAGCCGGCTGCTCCTAGCTTCTCTTTATCAGCACATTTAGAAGACAAAGGGCGCTGGCGGAGAGGTGTGAAGGGATTTAAGAAGCATTTTAAGGTGGGACGGAATTACGAGTTTTTTCGTAGGCTCTGGTAATTCTAGTGTTAAGCGCTTGGAGGTCTTCATCTTTTTCTGTGTGCTGCCTTCTTTGAGTAAGGCGCTGATCCGTGACATTGAGATAATCGGCCTGATTCATGTGTTCGAGATCGAACTGCATCTGCTGTAGCTCACAGAGTGCCATGCTTCACCTGAACTACTGTTTGTGTCTGCTGTAGTGGCTCTGATGAGGGCGTCACTCAAAAACATTTCAGGACCTGGTTTATATACCACTTTGAGGTTGTAATGCTGGATGGCAAGCAGCGTACTCTGAAGACGTTTTGGTGCACAGATAAGGGATTTACTGAAAATTGAGATAAGAGATTTGTGATCCGTTTCTGCTAGGATTTGATCTCAGCCATATAAGTAGTGGTGGAAACGCGGGCAAGCAAATACAATAGTTAGGCATTCCTTCTCTATCTGTGCATAATTTTGCTCAGCTGAAGTCAATGCTCTCGAAGCAAAATCAATGGGCTGAACCTCTTGCATGGGGCAACAGCCCAGAATGTGTTGGCTTGAATCGCTTTGGACGATAACAGGTTTAAACATATCATAGTATCGCAAAACTGGAGTTGTGGTGACAAGCTTCTTAATCTCTTGCACAGCAGCTTCATGTTTGGGAAGCCAGTGCCAAGTTACATCCTTGCTCAAGAGTTTCCTTAGGGGCTCACACACTTCTGAAAGAAGCGGTAAGAATTTGCTCAGGAAGGTGATGAACCCTACAAATCATTGTGCAGTTTTTGCATCTGTTGGAGTTGGCATTTCCATGATTGCCTGCACTTTCTCTGGATCAGCTTTTAAGCCACTGGATGACAAAATGTGTCCATGAAAGCAAACTTCAGGCACTTTAAGGCACAACTTAAGGCTAAGCCTCAGCTTGACCTTTCTGCATCGCTCCATGAAAGTAAGCAGCTTTGCATCATGGTCTTTATTAGCCTCGACATCAGTATCACCACAACCTACAAAAAGGGTGTCATCTGCGACTGGCTCCACATCCTCGAGCCCTGCCAAAAACTCATGCTGCTTACGTTGGTACACTTCTGGTGCAACATTTATGCCAAAGGAAAGCTTCAGCCACCTCTTCTGCCCCCAGGGTGTCCAAAATGTGGTCATGAAGCTACTTTTCTCATCTAGCTTACACTGGAGAAAGGCATCTCTGGCATCCACTAAGGTAAAGAGCCCAGCCTTAGGGAGTTTGTACAGTACATCCTCCAGAGTGGGCATAATATAGTGCTTGTTTCAGAAAGTTTGGGTCTATGCACACCCACAATTTATCAGGTTTCTTCATGATTACCATGTTGCTGATCCAATCAGTCAGTTCAGATGCCGTGGCAATATGGCCATTAGCTTCATATTTGTCAAGCTGGGCTTTAACAGCATCCTTCATAGCAACTGGCACATTACGTGGGGAACATTGAACTGGCTATTCTAACCTGTCTAGGTTAAAATGTATAATGACTGGGAAACAGTCCATTGATCCTGTGAAGAATTCAGCAAACATTTTAATCAAGCTGCTGCAGGTGAGGAGCACAGATAAGGCACTGTCTGTGAGGTGCAGCTCTGCTGGAATTGTAAAGCACATTAGGCCCAGCCTTTCACACGTTGAGCCTGACAGAAGAGGTTTCTGACTGCCCTCTATGATCTCAAATTCCAAACTATGCTTACGACTGCGAATGACACATTCTGTGTCAAAGAGCCATAAGGAGGTCATTGTTTGACCCAAGTACAGTTTTAACTTTGTATCACTGGGACACCGTTTAGCTCTTGGTGCTAATCTCATTTTGTCTTTTAAGCACATAACATAACAAGTGGCCCCAGAACCTAACTGACATTGCTGTGTTTTCTTGTGAAACTGCAGTGTAACAAACCACTTTTTACCTCTAGCTCCCATATTGCTAATGCACTTAGTAGAATAAACATAATTATCAGAACAGCTGCCTGTTTGGTTTGCCTCTGGTTCAATGGTAAGGAGTTAACCTTCCATTTGTCTTCTCTTGCTTTTTAGGCACACTCTAGCGAAGTGGTTAGCTGTTTGAAATAAGTTGCATGTCTTTCCATATGCTGTACAGTGCTCCCTCCCACGTCCATGTGGACTGCCACAATATTTGCATGTCGGTAGATCTGAATCTGAGACTGAAAACTGACTTGCCTGCTTTGCTGTGGTGATGGGTAGTGGCCTCTTAGTAATTCGCTTTGAGGTGGCATTAACACTATCCATGGAAGGTTTATCCAACTCCATCGACCTAAGTCTCATGTCAGTGAGCTCTGCTGATCAACATGTCTCCACGGCCATGGCTAGAGTGAGATCTCTCTCTCATAATAACTGCCTGCGGGTTGCTTCATTTGCTATACCTAGCATGATTTTATCACAAATAAATTCGTCTCTTAATGCACCATACTCACAGGTTGCAGATTTTTCTTTTAACCGTGTAAGAAAACTGTCAAATGGCTCCCCAATCCCCTTGTTTGCAACTCCCAAATATGTAGCGTTCATAAATCACGTTCTTTGTAGGTTTAAAGTGTCCCTACAATGCATTTAGAATAGCTGTTACATTGGCTTGGTCTGCTGCTGAAAGATTCAGGTTGTACTTGTAGACATGTCTGCACTCGGCGCCCATGACACTCTGCAACGTAGCCACTTGAATTGCGGCATCCTTCCTATTAAGCTTGATAGCAATGGCATAATCTTCAAATTCTGACCTGAAAACATCCCAATTTGTGCCGAGGTCACCACTCATTTTCATTGCAGTAGGAGGCGGAATGTGTGTTGCCAAAGCTGTGGATAACTTCAGGATGAGTGCGACTACTCACTTGAATTGATTCACAGTGGCACAGCCCTTGTCTGTGCTTAAGATGCGAAAGGAAAGTAGTGCTTTTTTAATCTTTGTAGCCGTGTGGTTAAACTTCTGACACCATGTTTCTCACATTAATAATGACAGCAGTCAAGCAATCAGTTCAAAGCTGGTCGTGTTGTAAACTGCTGTAACTATACACACACCAAAGCAAGCTGGGGCTGACTCACACTGATGACATCACGTACTGCACCAACCTGCTAACTAACATCTCTTAACAAGAATATCGGGTAGTCAGAAGTTTTGCTTTGCTTTTTTGACCATCTATGAAACATTTCATTACTAAATACAAATGTTCACAGCTTTGAACATTGTATTTGTTGCTGGGGGTTTGGAAAAAAAATAAAATAGGGCCGATACTTGAATTTACTATAAATACCAGCATGTAAGCTGCCTGACTAATATGTCTAGTCCACAGGTCACTGTTACATCTGGATAAACAACCCCATTCTGACCCTGGAAACAAGAGTACTGAGCGTTGATCTGACTTTCTATATTAAAAACTGTAAACAGTCAGTAAGAGAAAAATTGGTTCAGTAATGGATGAAAGAGGCAAAGGAAAAACTGCAGGGTTGTTTTGATTCTATAAATTGTGACATGTGTAGATACTGTTAACTGGATTTATCAAAAATGTTTGAACTGTATGTCTATGAGAACATTTTGTCTCATTCCAAAAAGAGAAATGGTGAAAAAAAAACAAGTGACACCTGCAGTTTACTGAATGCTCACATTTACCATAATTTATACCAGCAATGTAGGAACATACAAGCAATGTAGGTTCAAAAAAAAGGGAATCTGGAGATTATCTGGAACCTGAATAAAGCAGCACTTGCAACATGTGTAAATGATGCTTCTGGATACCAAACTAAAGCCTCAACCAGTTTTATACATATTTTTTCTCTTAGATTAACCTAATACGTTGTATTCCTACTCTGATGGAAAGAAAAAAAACCCATCCCTCTGTTTTGTGGATTACCTAAAAAGGATTTTAGTCAACATTTATAAATCATTTAGTCTAAAGAAGATTTCCGGGTGTGTTTAAAAAATTTTTAAAAGAATAGTTTGCTGGTATTTCCACATACATTTTTAATACCTCACTGAAACAAATTTCCAGCTCCTGCTCCGGGGTTACAAACATGCAAAATAAAGCAAATCTCAACTGTCTTAGTCCTTACAGACCAGTGGCTCTCAGTCACATAATCATGACATGTTTTGAGAAAATGGTGTTGGGACAACATATCTGCAACCTAAAAACAAAGGGCAAACTATTACATAAATGCAAGTCTAAGAACTGTACAAACTATTGTATGTTATGGGTTTTTTTGTAAGTGGTGTCTAATAACAGCAAAATAATTATTTTGAAAATAAATACTTAAAAGATAGACCTTGTATCTATTTAAACCACACTGATCAGCCACACTGATGGCCCAAAGAGTGGGGAAAATTGTACATAGTTGTCAACAATATTTCTTCTAATCTGTTCTTCCCTGCACCATCCTTACTTCTTTTCTGTTTTTGAACTGGATGCCCTAATTAATTGTTCTTTTTGGTGACTCACGTGTCTTCTTTTCCTCTACCTATGAAAGAGTTCACTACAATGTATGCATATGTGTTTGTGAGTGTAAGTGTGTGTTTGTTGTCAACAATAAAACCTAGTACAGGTAAAATTATGTTATAATGAATATCTTTACAACAAAATTTTCATTACAAAATTATATTTTTATGGTCCCAACAGTCTCCCCATATGACGCAAGTCTATAGAAATCTTGTTACTACGAAGTACATTCAGCAGATACTTTCATTATAACGAAGTGCCCAAAAGACCTCGAAATGCCCGAATAAATCATCCTCAGAACAGCTAGTTCTGTGGCCGCAGGTTGGTTGTGCACAATGATCCCCAAATCGAAAACATTGTAATTTTTTTTTCCTCTCCTCAAACTTTCCTTGTACTGTTTTTTTTTTTGCCCTTTTTGTTTCCTGTAGTTTTCAGTGATACCTTTTGCTTATTGCTTGTCAACATTTAAAAAAAATCCATTGGAATTTAACTCATTGTCACCCTCCTATAGAAACGTCAGACACGAAAAAACGATAACAGTTCATATGAGAAAAACAAAATTACAGTTTTGCAGCTCTCAATACACATGCACACATACATACATACATATACACATATATATATATATATATATATACACATATATATATATATATAAATATATACACACACACACACATACACATATACATACATATACATATATTTGCAGCTGGAGATCCACAAAGGGAGAAAATTAATCACGTATAATTTTTATCACGTATCATCACGTATTTTATTCCTGAGCTTTCAACCCATGCCAGAGGTTTTCATCAGAGGATAATGCTTAGACTTACAAGAATCAAAGGCAATATATAGCAAAAAATTACATGGGGGGTATTGGGTGTAAAGTCTTGTTTATTATGAATACGTTCTTCTTAAGTTTGCATATGCTGGATTTATGTCGAAGTGTCTATTGATGGCGTTCTCATTTGATAACCAGGATTCGGCCAGCTCTCTGGCACTTTTCGTACTGGCCTTGAATTTTACTTGTACTGTACATTGTCCCAGTTAAATGTATGTCCTGTTGATTTAGTATGTGTATAGATCAATTTTTTTTTTTTTAATTAATTAATCGCAATTAACGTGTTAAATTCCCACCCCTAATATATATATATATATATATATATATATATATATATATATATATATATACACCCCAATGTAATAGTTTTGTCACTGTTATGAGTGTTGCTGTCATCAAGGAATTGATTATCATTATTTCTTTCAATCAAGTTCGTATTTGGAGGATGTGTTGTGTTCAAGTTATATTCCGTGTTTGTCAACCGTTGTAAAGATAACAGGTTTCATTCATCGAAGTGTTCACTACCCAAATCGATACTCATGAATCTAAGATGTTTAACAGACATTATTAAGTTGTGGATTTGCCTGCGAATATTTAGAGGTAGCGTGTCTATGAACTTAATTTAACCTTTCCCAGTCCTGCAAAGTCAGTTCACGTGAGCCGCTCGGAGTACATGCATCAAAGCTTCTCATCTGTGCTTGTGCTATCTTGTACAATCTCGCGATGTCCACGGCTTTATTTAATGTTAGCTCAAACCTGGCATACCAGCAATTTAAACTCTGTTACAGCAATTTTAACTCTGTTACAAAGTGATAAAAAGTCTCGTTTAAACCCTGCATCTTCTCATTAAACTTGTATCTCGCAAATATCGTATTCGTCGTGGGCATGACAAACGCCAGCGGCAGCCTGTTTATGAACTTAATTTAAACTTTAGGTTAACACCGTGCTTTGTTTCCAAAGTAGCTGCACTCATGAATATGCTTGTATGCATCACTTGTTTCATATTCTTTTGCTGCCTTCTCAATTGTGTAATGCGTTTTTTGAACAGGTTTCATTTATTGAAGTGATCACTTGTACTGCGTTCACAGTCAGTTCACATGAGCCGCTCTCTTGTGTGATCTTGCGATGTCCACGGCTTTATTTAATGTTAGCTAAGACCCGGCACTACACTACAGCAATTTTAACTCCGTTACAAAGTGATCAAAAGTCTCGTTTAAACCCTGCGTCTTCTCATTAAACTTGAATCTCGCGAATATCGTATTCGTCGTAGGCATTACAAACGGCAGCGGGAGCGTGTCTATAAACTTAATTTACACTTATGGTTTAAATCCCAGCTAACACAGGGCAGAAATCAATCCCGGGCAGGGTGCCAACCCACCACAGGACACACACAAACACACCCACACTAGGGCCAATTTAGAATCACCAATCCACCTAACCTGCATGTCTTTGGACTGTGGGAGGAAACTGGAGCGCCCGGAGGAAACCCACGCAGACACAGGGAGAACATGCAAACTCCACGCAGGGAGGACCTGGGAAGCAAACCTGCGTCTCCTAACTGTGAGGCAGCAGCACTACCACTGCGCCATCATGCTGCCCGACTTGTGAACAATACATGCTTAAGTTACACTTTTAGGCTTGACTTTAAATGCTGTTATTCAGCAATATTTAGTAAAAGGTATGTGACAGCTTCTAAATAAAGAACCAGGAGGTTATAATTAATAGCTTCATGACAGACCTTTCCTTTGGATGTTTGCAAGTTCTTCTTTATGGTTTCTAAAATGATATAAATAAATAATAAAGAACATCAGCTTGGAACATTAAGTATATGTTAATTTACTGATGCTTCAGCCTTATATTTAATGTGCTTTCACCAAGGCGTTTTACTAAAAAAGCACAATAACGGTACAAAATCAATACAAAATAAATAATGAAATGAAATCCTAATTACTTGGTACTTGAACTGATGAAAGCTAGTATAGCTAAAGAAAAGCTAGGAAATATTAGTTTCATCGCATGGTATTATTGTAGTGCCTGCAAGAACTTTCTTCAGTTAGCTGATCCAATGTGCTTAGACATGAGTGCCTGTCTACACATACTAGGTCCTAAAGACCATATAAAATATATGAAAATACTGTGAAAAAATTATTAACCATATCAGAACTATACTTTATAAAAAAATATAAAAATAACATGGTTCTAAAAATTCAGAAGGCAAAAAGCTACAACAAGTAAAATTGCAAGAAAATACTAGTTATAGAAAAAAAAAAGAGGCAAAAAATGATCTAACTGATAACATCTGGCTTTCTAAATGTGTCTGAAAAACTGAGATAGGGTGATTTATATTACTATGCCTTCATGTCCCACAGTGCAGCCATTTTGAAAACTGTAAGATGATGTAAAAACTGTTAGCTATACAAATTAATAAGAAAAAAATAATAAAACACAATAAAAAGAAACAAAAACCCAACCAAACAGCTGAAAGTACTAATATCAATACTGCATGAAACCAGAACAAATCTCTCTTCTGGAAATGAGCCTATAATGCCATGCAAATATTTTCTATGAAAGTTAGACATTACTTCTGAATTATTTTTTAAATGACAGTAATCTTATTGAAAAGAAAACTCCATCCATTGATCCATTAATCCAATAATCCATTGATCAATCCATTTTTTTCTAACAGCATTGGGTGCAGATCAAAGACTTCCAGGACAGGACACCAAATAACTTAATATTAGAATTATACAAATGAGGAGGATTTTTGAGAGTTTAGAAGTAAAAAAGTAGTTTGTTTTTTTTTCTACATCCATGTTGACCATGACACATCAAGTCTGTTTAGCTAATGGAACTATAAAAAACATGTACCTTTATATATAATTCAGTATGTTTAATAGAATAATTTAATTTTTATACTTGATCTAAGCTTACTTTGTCACACTTAAGACTGGATGAAATGATAATTCTTTAGCATTAGCAAATGTAAAAGGAGTCTGTGGTTTATGATACCATTTGCTGCCAAAGTGCCAGTTTACTAAAAGTGACCAATGGATACAGCTTTAAGTAGCATAGAGGAGGCTTGAATATTTTAAGACATGAGAATGGTACACTATACATTATCTTTTGGAAAGAACCTAACCCGGCATATTCTATGTTTGCAGGATCTCCATTTGGTCAAGCATTGAAAAGTGGAGATACACAAGAAAGTAGACTATTTTTTTCTTTCACTTTGTTCTACCGTACTTGATCACGTTTCAAAACATAAAAGCGATGTCCTCTTGGAAGTGCACTTTTAACTTCCCTGGTCAACAGTTCTGACAATAAAGACAGCCCACAACAAAACAAAAGAATGTATTCTGAGATGAAGACTACAGCCCCGTGAGGCAATGCAATTGTATTCCTCTATGATCGATAAGATAGTACAGCTATAATTTGCCTGTAGCAGAATTTCTTTACTTTTTGTGAAACAACCCTATTGCTGATATCTACATTTGTACTTAGTACATCAGCAGTCTGTATGCCTCTCTCACAAATTCCATAAGCAAGTGTCACTCTGCACACCACTACATCTTTTATACTTCTGACAACCTTTTGCATTGGATTGAGTTTTTCACAATACTTCTATTGTCCATGCCATACAGTAATGGACCCATCTCTTGCACACCTCCTGCTCCTTTCCCTCTGACAATCACCTTTGACCTTCTTACATATACCCAATGTCTTTTGCTTCCAAACTAGCTTTTCATTTCAGTATCTTCTTCACTTCTGCTTCTTGTTCCCATGACATTCCGTTACATATTTCTGTAGTGACCACCTACATTCCTATCACATAAACCAGCGGTCTCAACCTCCAGTCCTGGAAGGCCACAGTGGCTGTAGTTTCTTTCTGACCTCTTTCTTAATTAGTGACCCGTTTTCGATGCTAATTAACTCATTTTCCTTTCTTTTGACTTTTTTAAGGTTGATCCTCTGAATCTCTTCATTGTTCCTCTGAATTGCTTTGTTTCTTTCCTTAATGGGCACCGAGACAATAATGAAATGTGAAGTGAGTGTGCCAACATAAGGCCAACTAAGTCAGGGCCTCAAATTCCAAGCAATTTCACTCCAACCAGTTACTTAATTAGGTGCCTATTATTGTTGTTAATTAAACCCATTCTTTAATTCCATGGCTTGTTGCTTCTCTCATTGTGCAATAGCAGGCATTTCCGAAATTGTTGATTTTCTCATTTCTAAAAACACTGTGAAAATGTTTTGGGGACCTAAACAGATCAACATTCCTGAAGCCATCATATTTCTTAATTTTCAGTACGATGGACACAGTTTGCTGGTCATGTTTTGGCTCATTTTGTATGTCATTATTGTTTGGTAGCCAATTATGGAAAAAGAAAGAATTAAGAGATCTGACTCTTCAAGAGCAAGTCCATTAAAATTAATGCAAAAGAAATTCATTATCAGCAAAAACAGGACACTAATTAAGAAAAGGGTTAGAATTTAATCCTGCAACCACTGTAGCCCTCCAGGACTGGAGATTGAGACCACTGAGATAAACAAAGAGAGACAGAAAAGATCCCTAGTGCACCCCCAGGTTCACCTTGAAACTTTCCCCATCTTCTGTCTTGACCATTGCTTCTGCTTCCTCACACTCTGAAAACATCACAGACACTAACCTTTCATCCACTCGTCACTTTTGCAAAGCTTACTTTACTACCTCTTGTGGTACCCTGTCAAAGGTTGTCTGCAGATCTTTTTTTTCTCTCCCTTCCATCAGCTTGTCACCAACGATGAGCTCACCAAATGTCGCCATCTAGCCCTGTCTGCTGTTAAATCAACTGCTTGCCGCATACTAATGTGCCATGATTCAAGGTCTTCAATGATGTTATCAATCCAGCATTTTCATTGTTGTCCTCTAGTTCAGTGTTGTCCCAACCTCGGTCCTGGGGACACACTGTGGCTGCAGGCTTTTGTTCCAACCAGATTCCTAATCAGTAACAGCACCTGATAACACTGAACTCATTTAATTAGCTGGTATTATTTTTCTTTAATTCTACTTTCAGAAAAGCACAGCCGCATGATTTTTACATTTCTAAGACATTTAGAAATATTTCTGTTTTTACTATAGATGTAAATGCTTAACTCTCTTATGTTGATTTCATTATATTTTGCCCTTTCTCTGTGCAGTTTTTCCCCCTTCATTGTACAGTATCTTATTAATGACAATTAAAATGAGCATAACAGACACGCTGGCAAACAACACTGAATAATCAAAGGCTGCAACTACTTTAGCATCGGACCCATTAATTAGTAAATAATGGATTAATTAAACAATTAGAACACCTAGAAAAGTAGAATGAAACTCAAGATGAAAATATTGTTAAAAAGAAAAATATACATTATTCCCATATAACTGCTTGGTACATTTATATACAGTGGTGTGAAAAACTATTTGCCCCCTTCCTGATTTCTTATTCTTTTGCATGTTTGTCACACAAAATGTTTCTGATCATCAAACACATTTAACCATTAGTCAAATATAACACAAGCAAACACAAAATGATGGTTTTTATTATTTAGGGAGAAAAAAAATCCAAACCTACATGGCCCTGTGTGAAAAAGTAATTGCTCCCTGAACCTAATAACTGGTTGGGCCACCCTTAGCAGCAATAACTGCAATCAAGCGTTTGTGATAACTTGCAATGAGTCTTTTACAGCGCTCTGGAGGAATTTTGGCCCACTCATCTTTGCAGAATTGTTGTAATTCAGCTTTATTTGAGGGTTTTCTAGCATGAACCACCTTTTTAAGGTCATGCCATAGCATCTCAATTGGATTCAGGTCAGGACTTTGACTAGGCCACTCCAAAGTCTTCATTTTGTTTTTCTTCAGCCATTCAGAGGTGGATTTGCTGGTGTGTTTTGGGTCATTGTCCTGTTGCAGCACCCAAGATCGCTTCAGCTTGAGTTGACGAACAGATGGCCGGACATTCTCCTTCAGGATTTTTTGGTAGACAGTAGAATTTATGGTTCCATCTATCACAGCAAGCCTTCCAGGTCCTGAAGCAGCAAAACAACCCCAGACCATCACACTACCACCACCATATTTTACTGTTGGTATGATGTTCTTTTTCTAAAATGCTGTGTTCCTTTTACACCAGATGTAACGGGACATTTGCCTTCCAAAAAGTTCAACTTTTGTCTCATCAGTCCACAAGGTATTTTCCCAAAAGTCTTGGCAATCATTGAGATGTTTCTTAGCAAAATTGAGACGAGCCCTAATGTTATTTTGCTTAACAGTGGTTTGCGTCTTGGAAATCTGCCATGCAGGCCGTTTTTGCCCAGTCTCTTTCTTATGGTGGAGTCGTGAACACTGACCTTAATTGAGGCAAGTGAGGCCTGCAGTTCTTTAGACGTTGTTCTGGGGTCTTTTGTGACCTCTCGGATGAGTCGTCTCTGCGCTCTTGGGGTAATTTTGGTCGGCCGGCCACTCCTGGGAAGGTTCACCACTGATCCATGTTTTTGCCATTTGTGGATAATGGCTCTTACTGAGTTTCGCTGGACTCCCAAAGCTTTAGAAATGGCTTTATAACCTTTACCAGACTGATAGATCTCAATTACTTCTGTTCTCATTTGTTCCTGAATTTCTTTGGATCTTGGAATGATGTCTAGCTGTTGAGGTGCTTTTGGTCTACTTCTCTGTGTCAGGCAGCTCCTATTTAAGTGATTTCTTGATTGAAACAGGTGTGGCAGTAATCAGGCCTGAGGGTGGCTACGGAAATTGAACTCAGGTGCGATACACCACAGTTAGGTTATTTTTTAACAAGGGGGCAATTACTTCTTCACACAGGGCCATGTAGGTTTGGATTTTTTTTCTCCCTAAATAATAAAAACCATCATTTAAAAACTGCATTTTGTGTTTACTTGTGTTATATTTGACTAATGGTTAAATTGGTTTGATGATCAGAAACATTTTGTGTGACAAATATGCAAAAGAATAAGAAATCAGGAAGGGGGCAAATAGTTTTTCACACCACTGTATATATATATATATATATTGTTCCCAAAACACAGAACTTGGGAATTAACACATCACTTAATTAGCCCAGGAGTCCAATTCAAAACAGAAGCTGGTTGTAACAAAGTTCTGCAGCCACAGTGTGCCCCCAGGACCGTGGTTGGGACACACTGCTCTAGATCTTCTTCCTGTTATGTGGCAGTGCATGACTCTTTGTGGTAGTCATCTTCCATCCATTCTGTTGACATGTCCAAACCACAAGAGTTGTCGCTTGCGAATTCATTCACTTAGCGTTTATACCTGCTAAGTCTGCTTCTTATGTTGTTTGTTTCTTAATCAGTGCATTCTAGTTACTTTAAGAAGCCTCCGCAGCCAGCTCATTTCTGTGACCTATTCTTCTTTTATCTTCCTTTGTTAGGCACCAGCATTCTGATCCGTACAACAAAACTGAAATAACTAATGTTTCATACATTGCTACTTTTGTACTGATTGCTATATTCTTGGATTTCCACAATTTGTTTAGTTTTCCAAATACTGCAGAAGCTAGTCCAGATCTACAAATGCTTTTCTCACATTTGCCTGATAACAAAGATGTTACCTGATGTTCCTTTCCCATGAATGAAACCAAACTGCATTTCGCTTAATCCCTTATTTTTCTCTTGCACTTACTCAACCACTTTCAGTACCTGCATCAAAAGCTTGATTGCACAATATGACCAACACTCCAATGATCAATTTTTTTTTTGTTTACTGGAATGAGCACACTTTTTTCCCAGGATTTTTCCTTACACACACAGATATATTGAACAGGCCATTCAACTCCAGGACCTTCTGTTGCCTTTTAACATTTTCAACATCACTTGAGTTGAGCGTGATTTACCTATCTTTAACTTTTTCAGTGCTTTTGTCATCTCCTCCTTTGGAAATATACCACTTGGTCCTTTTATTTTCTCACAGTAAACACTATTATCCCATCCATTCTCCTTATTCAGCAACCTTTCAATTTTCTTCTTCCAGGTAGCCTTAATCACATTATTATCAATCATGATATTGCCTTTAGAAATTTTCAAGTATTTCACATACACCTACTACATCACTCATGCACAGCTGCACTTGACCTCAATCCAGGTGGTTCGCCATGTGGTAGGTGCGACAACGAGGTGTAATCAGCGCATGCTCTCAACCTCTCTCTCTCTACTACATCCTATCTTTTTATTTCCATCTGATTCATGATCTTGAACACATTTCTTTTTACTTCCATTTTCTGCAGCTCATTTGTAAACTCCTTTCTAGAATTTCTCTTTTCTTCCTCATAGTTTGCCTTATCATTTGCTAGATTTGTTTTCTGCGAGTCCTTATAGCATCTCTACTTTCCCTCTGCCCCAATATCTTCTTCAACATTCCATTACAATGTTTCCCTGTCTCTGCAGTTCTTCTGCCTTTCTGTAGACTTCTTTTATTGCTTTCAGCAAGATATTCAACATTGTTTGACAGTAGCATTTGAAACTTTGCTCTTGCTACCAGTGTTTCAGCAGATTTACTTCTTATACTTTCCTCCTTCTTCCAGAACTTGATAAACACTTCCTCTTATTTTTCTTCATTACTCTGACTAAAGATCTCCTGTAACCAAGCAATGGTTTACCTTTATATTTTAAATTATGACCCTGATCAGCACTTCTCACAAACAAATATCCTAATGCACTCCTTTTACCACAAGGGTCATAAGTCACCAACCTGTTTTCTTCCTTCTTAAACATGGTGTTACACACAGACATTTCCAATGCATAAATACACTTCAGAACTACCCATTACAAACAAACTAAAATACACCAGATATCACTCCCATCAATCCATCCCAAAACACATCTTTCTGTTCATTGCTTCTGTCAATATGTGGAGCATGTGCTAAGACTACATTGATCTGTGACTATGCGGGTTAGCTCCACAGTCCCTTGTTGCATCCAGGAGCATTTTCAGCCTGAAACCGTTGATAGTCATGTATTGAGACGAGCCAGGCAAATGAAGACACACACATTCAACAGGGGTTGATTCAAAAAGTGTCAGTGCTTTAATTAAAACTAAACAAAAAACAACGTTCTAAGTGCAGTAGTTCTAATTGTTCCAATAAATAAATAATCCATAAAATCAGTGAAAACCATGGAGGTTAAAATATCCAAATAAATATTTCCATAAAACGATGTTAAAACATTTAGAACATTTCTAAAGCCTTTGTGCTGCTTTCTAAAATCCGACATCATTCTAGCTTACCCTCTTTGGACTCCGAAGCTCAAAGAGATGTCAACCAGCAGGCGCAGACAACCCTTTGATCCCGCTGT
Source organism: Polypterus senegalus (assembly GCF_016835505.1). NCBI lineage: Eukaryota > Metazoa > Chordata > Cladistia > Polypteriformes > Polypteridae > Polypterus > Polypterus senegalus. Next base: position 92,227,371 of record NC_053158.1, read on the forward strand.
TGCCAGTCCTTCGTGTGCTGGGCACCACACCAAGCTGTACTCCCTCCAACTCTTGCTGTTATTCCCTGGCCTTACAGGGGAGTCCTCCTGGAGTAGTTTGGTCACTAATGCTCCCAGGCTGCTCAGCATGAGCAATCCTCAGCCCCATCTTGAATGTCAACCACACGCTTCTTCCCCTGCTTCTCCTCTGTCGCATTGTCTCCATCCCGTTCCTGCCCTTCACCCCATTCCTTTAACCTCCTTTCTTACTTTTTAAATTTTTTCTTTTTTTCCTGTTTCTTTTCTTTCTATCTGTCTGTCTGCCCCCCCTCCGCTGTGCAGATTCCTTTTTATCTTGCCTGATTTTGCACAGGTGCGGTGCCTTGCCCACTCTGAGGTGTGAATGAGGTGCCTGACTGATCCACCCGCATTTGCACGTGTATACATGATTAGCCAAGCACACCAATCAACCCCGGAGCGAAGTGCGCTCATGCACACCCACACCTGATTGAAGCCTGCAATTCATGGGACATAACTATTTATTTAAAAACTTCTCATCAAAATTATCAGTACAACCATTATAACAACTACAACATGCTTACTTACCTTCTTCACCACCATCACCACCATACCTTTGTCTACACAATTTTTTGGCAAAATGAAACCAATGCTAGCACTGCCATCATTGCTGCTCTACCACAAAAACATGCACATTGAACTAATAAGCATTCTCACATCTTTTCCTTTCCATCTCATCTCTGGTACACAGCTCACATTTACTCTCCTGTTGAACAGTTCCACCACTTTGCCCAGTGTTCCTGTCACACTACAAATATTTCAAGTCACAATACTCAAACTCTCTCTTAATCACTTCCTCTCCTTAACCTGCCACAAATCAGCCTCTTTACAGTGCATCAGGTCTAGGATCATTATAAATTGGGTTTCCCTTACCCTGTAGTTTGAAAAGGTTTTTCAACTCTATGTTTGACTTAGAAAGGAGTTGAGCACCCCTGAGCTGTATCTTCAGCTTTATATCTCATCACCAAGGGGGCACTGAGGCAGAATTTGTAAGGCTGGACTCCCTTCCTGATGCCATGCTCCTTTAATTTCCTTTTACAACACACAAGAGAAATCATGACTTTATCCTAATCCCAGGTAACATTATCAATTATCACGTTAATTTTATAAAAACAACTACATCATCTCTGCAATATTAGATTTAGAAGTTTAGAAGTTTTCTCATCTGTGTCAGAAGGGGTGGTAGTTGACTTATAAAACCAATTATATTTTGTGGTTAAAATAACATACTCTTATAAACCTCATTACAACATTCCCTAGAATCTAGAAATCTCTTGTGCACCACAGCTTTCAAAAGCAATATGTTTCAGCTGTTTGTTAAATAAGTAGTGGCTGGAATACAGCTGTGAGCAGTTTGAATAAATGAATAAATAAATAAATATAAGCAGATTCACTGACATGTACCAAACCTGCTTTAGTTTTTTATTAAAGAAATCTTACATTGTATATAACTGATTCATTATTGCCTCTTTCCTATATGCTCTGGTTCATAAAAAAATGCACTTAAGATAATTACTACTATTTATTTTAATGAATCTTTCTGTGCACCTGTTTTCAATTCTTAAGCAGCAGGTATCTAATCCAAATCTTGGAAACACAGCAGCATTCAATCTTTAAATGTGATGCTTAGTCTTTTAGTGAATTTTGTAGTCTGGCACTACTACTGTCAGCTTCAACTGAGGCCCACAACAGAAAAAAATTGAACATGCCTGAGGCAAAGAAGGAGGGAAAGCCTGTAAATATACTGTCTCATCATCATGTAATAAGTAATTGAGGGAAAAAAAGCTTGTTCAATAGCTGTTTTTACTAGATTACTTGAGAACTGGCTCAATTTTTCAAGTGGCTCTCAGTTGCAATGGAAATATTAAAACTGGTTATAATTTTGAGTCAGATGTGTTTTATTTGCATTTAGTGTTAACAGTGCATGAACAAGTTAAATTAACAACTATGAACTGCTAAGGATTGGTGTTAGAAGGACATTTTTTTAAAATTCTGGTGTCACAAGAAGCTGAGACTATAGATGCAGAATGGAGCATAAGGTATGAACCAGCACTGAATGTGGCACCAGCACATGACAAGCGCAGACACATATACTTCAAATTTCATTCACTTGAAACCAGTCTAGTGTTGCCTGTCCAGCAGACATGCACATTTGTGGAATTTGGGCAGAAATTGAAGTGTCTGAAGAATACCTATGCAGTTGCAGAAAGAATGTGAAACCTTAAAGCAGACATTGCTTCAGACCACAGTATGCACAATTTAACAGTTAAGAAGCACACACGTTAGGTGATCTTTTTCAAGAGAGTGTCAGACTGCATATGTTCTAAGAGCTCACTTGATTATATAAACTGCCAATAAAAATATTCACCCCATTGGAAGTGTTCAGATTTTATTGTTATATATCATTGAATCAGTACAGATTTAATTTCCCTTTTTTGATGCTGATCAACAGACAAAGACTCTTTAGTGACAAAGTGAAAATAGATCTCTACAAAGAGATTTAAATTAATTATAAATATATAACACAAAATAAGTGATTACAAAAGTATTCAACTCCTTTATTAGAACATACCTGAATCATCACTGGAGCAGCCAATTGTTGTTTGTAGCCATCTAAAAAGTTAAATGGAGATCACCTGAGAGTAGTCAAGGGGTTGCTGTTGATTGTAGCATAAATGCACCTTACCTTTAAGGGTCAACTTGTGATTAGTTAGTATGGTGGCCTAACAGACACAATAAAGATAAAAAAAACACTTCAAACAACTCTGTGAATAGGTGATCGAAAAGTACAAGACAGGGGATAAATACAAGAAAACATCCAAGTATTTGAGTATTTAAAGTCTAATTATATCAGTCATTAAAAAACTGAAAGAGTATAGCAAAGGTGCAAGTCTGCCTAGACCAGGCCATCCACAAAATCTGAGCGACTGTGCAAGAAGAATATTAGTGAAGGAGGCCATCAAGAGAGTTAGTTGTAACTATGAAGGAATTACAAGCTACAGTGGCTGCGATTGGAGACACTGTACATATAACTGTTGCCTGGGTGCTTCACCAGTCACAGCTTTATGGAGAGTGGCAAAGGGAAAGCCACTCTTAAAAAACATGCAGAAAGTAATGCCAGAAGGCACATGGGAGACTCTAGAAGAAGGTTCTATGGTCTGATAAGACCAAAATTTAGCTTTTTAACTATCAGACTAAAAGCCACATTTAGCAGAAGCCCAGCACCGCACATTATCAAAAACATGGAAGAGGCAGCATTGTTCTTTGGGAAATGCTTCTCTTTAGCAAGCCCTGGAAGGTTTGTGAGGTTAGGGGGTAAAATGAATGCAGTAAAAAACAGGGAAATCCTGGAGAAAAACTTGTTGTCTGTAAGAAACCTGCACCTTGAGAGATTTTTTTTCCCACCAAGAACATTACCCAAAGCATAAAGACGAAGCTACAAAGGAATTGCTCAGAATTGCAATGTTCATGCCCTGGAGTGTCTGACTAAGAGTCCAGATTTCAGTCTAATTGAAGAATTGTGACTGGACTTACAGACATGATGTTCACTTACAATCCCCAAGCAATCTAAAAGATATTGATAAGTTTTGCAAAGAAGATTGGGAAAATGACAATGTCTAGATGTTCAGCTCTGATAGAGAAACACCTGTGTACACAGACTCAAGACTGCAATGGCTGCCAAAGGTGTACCTACTCAATACTGACTTAAGTATTGAATGAGCATGTATGCAATTAATTATTTTGTGTTTTATATTTGTAATTAATTTGCAGAGATCGTGACATTGCTAATCAATGTAAAAAAAAAATGAAATCCACTGTAATTCAAGTAAAATGTGAAAACTTCCAAGGGCGTGAATACTTTTTATAGGTACAGTAATATCCATTCCTCTTCTTTTTTTTACTAAGCTTCATCCAAATAAATGTTTGGTGTCCCCTTTAATACTTCATTCTCTGTTCATCTCCTTTTTATGTCTTTAATAACTCTAGATTATACTATTTATTTTATGAATGCAGCTGTAAAGATTTAAGCACCCACCAAATCTGGTCTTGTGACCTTGTCTCTGAAGGTATCCTTAATCACTACTGCTAGAATACCATATTCATAAGTGTTCAATTATGTTGAAGAAACCCTAACTTCAAGCTACTTGTAACTGATAGTGAACTGTCTAAAAAGTGTCAGATTCAGACTCTTACATTGCTTTCTGGGATGCACTTTCTTAGAGAAACACCCATTAGTATAGGTGATTTAAAAAGGAACACCACAATTATCTGATAGAAGGTGAGTAATGAGAGCCTGTGTGAGGCTGCGCTAGGAGGATGACAGCGAATGCGGAAGCTAAAATGCTGGAGAGCAATTCTAGGAAGAGTAATGTCTCTTGTGAGAGCCAAGGGTGCTACAGAAATGTCAATAAAATAACAGGAGTGGGAAGCCCTGACAACCTACATGCTTTACAATGGATAGCAAAAAGTTGGCCACAAGTCTATTGGGGGTAAAGGTGAGATAGAATGGACAAACAACCTTAAAGAGCTGATACCACATAAGAAAAGGCCTACAGTTCAGTGATATGCCCGCGGAGGTGGTTGTCCACCAAACAGAGATCACAATCCTTGGATCTCCCTCTTCAACTGCTATCATTTTGCTTGACTTCTCACTCTATACAACTCTAAGCAACTGACACAGGTAAACAGACCTGAGCTGAGGAAATTGTGCAGTGGTGGGGTGATGTGATAGTAGGCTGCTAGCTGCTTGCTGCTTATCAACACATTTACAGGACAAAAGACGCTGATGGAAAGGTGCAAAACGATTTAAGGTGGGATGGATCTTCGAGTTTCTTCGTAGGCTTTGGTAATTCTAGTGTTAAGGCTGGACGGATTTACGAGTTTTTTCATAGGCTTTAGTAATTGTAGTGTTATGGGCCATTGACGCTGCCTGGATAAGACTTGTGATGTACTACTCTATAGTCCACAGAAAGTGTGTCACACTATGCAAGCATGTAGCGTGCTGCATAATGTGTCACACAGTCATGGTTTTCCCGTACCTGAAGAGACAGGGTATGATGAACCTAACACTGACCCATGAAATGATTGCCCAAATCTGATAGTGTTACAACTTTGTTTGAATGTAATTAGCAGAATGTAAAATCAGGTAATCAGATTACCACTATTGCATTTTGTGACTCTAGAACAGCATCCATCAGCACACAGCCAGATGGTCACCAAGTGGCTTCTGAGGAAGTGAGCCCAACCATTACCCGATGATGTGCTTGACACAGCAGCACCATTACCACTTGGAGTCACATCCACGGCATGGCGGTCACCTTTTCTGATATTGTCTGAAGCAGAATAAACAGTAGTATTGCATCTGCTGCCTGCTTGTCTGTCTTATTAAACATGCAAATTATTTACACAAGTATGGATGAGTATGTTGCATATACCACTGCTTAAACCAACAATAGTATGTTCTTCCATACTACAACTTCACTGAGCAGGACCTTCCTTTTGCATTTGCTGAAATACTTTCTTTTTTTACACATGCTTTTGCCATTGTCCTTTAACTAAACACTGAATATAAGTGGCTATTTATATAGATTTGCAAATTTAAATATGAGAAACTCAAGGAGGAGTTGGGGTGGGGCTGTTGGCATTTGTCTGTGTTAAAATTCACATTGATTGGGATTTATATTAGAAAATTACATAAAACTTTGCTTACGCACAGTTTAATTTTTTTTGTGCATATGCACATTTCTAGTTTTGTCTGTACTCCATGTTTTAGTATGCATTTTACGCAACGCTGGGTGCTACATGAGGCCCCTGGTGTTATATTTGTAGTCTGTGGAGCACAGAATAAAGAGAAAAGCAGACAGGACTGTTCTTTGTGGAGGCAGGACAACCTGTCTTTTTTCCACACCACAATGGGTCTCTGTCTGCTAGAGTAAGATGAAATCCATTCAGAATTGAAACAGTGCCAGGTATATCAGGTTTAAAACCAGTTCTCCGTAAACCAAACATGACACTGTACCTGTTTCTTCATGACTAACTATGAGAACAGAAAGTTCATGTTACTTGAGAGTGATCTATCATTATCCACTACAATGGATTGCAGACCAATTCAAAATTTTTTTGTCTTGCCTTTTTTCTTGTGGCAGCTCATCAGCCTCTCTTCACACAGACACATCTTGTGGTACAGTGAAACTGAGCTGTTTAGGGGCTCACGATCGCAGTGCAAGTAGCTGATTATGGGAGTAGTAAATACACCCTGCTTTTATTGTCTCAGTGTCTCTTAACATTTACAGGTGTTGGAGACATAAGGTAGCCTCCTGGTCCTCCTCATGACACCTCCCAAGTTCACGGCACATTCGAAGGGCAGTTGCCTAGGTTTGCGTTGAGCGCAGATTATTGGTAAATTTAAAATCCATTCAAGATCAGTTTTCCATTGGCTGCTATCAGTGAAAAGCCAGAAAGCAGATCAAATCTAATCATAATTAAGGCTAGTTACTAGTAAAATAAGTTCAGTAGCAAAAAGAAAAAACAAGGAGAACACAGGGCTTCTGTAAAAAGGGCACTGCTTGCACAGCACCCAGACATATACAGAATAGATCCCAAACAGATGGATCTATCAGGTACTTTCCAAGACACCTTCTCCAATTGTTTCTCTGAGTCTAGCTGATGCTCTGACTGTCTGAGCTAGCTTTCCACCAGCTAGTGATCACTGAGAGCTCAGTACCTTCAGTCTCTAGAAATGCTTCAGAAATGCTTCAGAAAGATTTCAGTGAGTCCAACTGTATGGACTTGTCTTAATGACACATGTCATAATTTTAGATTTAAATTATACACCTTTTACTTTTAATATTTACTTCTGCTTTTTACTTTATACCTTTCTATGCTTCATCTATTTATTTTTAAATATAAGTTTAATCTAATCTAATTTCAGGTATGGTATCTTTGTCTGACTTTTTACAGTATTGTAGTTTTCCTCTTATTCCTAATTTTATTGATTACATAATTAGAATTCTGTTTTAAATTATTTTCTTTTTAATAAGAGCTCTTACTTTCCTGCATGGTTTAAATTATATATTCTTTATTGAGATTCATCCAGCAACCTACAAATATCACTGAGCAGGAAAACATCTTTTTTGATAAATGGCATGTGAACTGGCTGCACTGCATGTGCACTGTTGTTAAAAGTTTAAGACATTACAATTCGCTGAACAGACATGCCAGCTATAAATCACTGTCAGGAGCAGCACTCAAACAACTCAATTAAGAAATACTAATAATGTCAGCAAAAAAACACTACATTTTACATTTTCACATCAAATAAGAATGTATATAAACCGGTGTGTACAGAGTAGAAGAGTTAGAGAATAAGACTTTTTTGTGCTTTTTCATAATACAGTATCTTTTAAAATTATGTTAAAAGATTAGATGGAGGCAACGATTTAAATGCATAATCATGACATAGTCATTATGACAATTAGAAATGTAAGTTATATATTGTAGAGTATAATTCCTAGTATGTTTTGTGAATATCTAAAATATCTGTTATTATTATTGCAATATATGATTTCCTTTATGTATATGAATCATTACATGATAAGCAGTTTTGAATAAAGGTTTCAATTATGTACAGTATATGTAAGCTTAAAATTATAAAGCAAAGGAAAATATATCATTACCATGTGAAAAATACATGTTAAGATAAACTAATTTAACATATTACCCAGTAAAGCAGATGGAGTATTAGCCACAACATGCACTCCTGTATTCTTCAGTTCAATACACTATGCTGATATTCCTCTGTTCTTTTAAAGTGCAATTTTGTGGCTGCAGCAGACTCTGTTGCCCAATGCTATTACCTGTCAGGTATATTAATCAACTGAGACTAATCGTTACCAACTTCTAAGAATTAAACAGAAAAAAAACAACCAAAAAAAAAACAAAACGGTAGGACCCAGACCAACAAGTCTCAGAATAGCCTCAGGTCCTGCAAACCAGAGATTAGCCCACACATATCTTTAATTTATTCGCCTAGGTTTATTGATCACCAGTTCCCATTAGAATAGTTTTCTCAAGCAAAAATACTGATAAAATTGTATTGAATTTCATGTTTTATACAGATGTATAATGCAACAATTTAACTACTGAGTACTGAATTACAAAGAATTACTCTAAAAATAGATAAGAACACATTTCAAGTAACTTTGCCAAAGTAATTAATCTGATAGAACATTTAAAAAATCACACCTAACTTTTTCCAGTGTAAAATTTGCATCCCTTCAGAAGTACCTGAATGATTCAGAAAAAAATCTTTTGCTAAAAAGTCATCTTTTACCTGATTATTATACAGTGCAAGTATCATAGAGAATGAAGACTCAAACTATGAATGGGACAGAAGACAAGTTCTTGCCCAGCCAGGAATGGAAGAACTGTGTTGTTTCCCACATCTGAATCTTGAGTCTTTATAACAGCTACTTAGTCTACCAAGGCCAGAATGGACAGGAACAAGGGACACAGTTTAAAGGAGTCTCAGACACAGTTGAAAGTAACCAAGTAACAAAATTTTTCATGCATGACTCTTGGAGATTGCTACTAAGACTTCAGAGGTCAGGAAAGTTATAGAAATTAGAGTCCAGGGAAAAAGGGGAACTTCTATCAGTTGGGGTGGGGGTGGCCAAATAACTCTGTCTCCAACCAAAGAGAGTTTGGTGCAACCTCAAGGCCACAAAGACAATAAACGGATCCTCTAAAATTTATTGAGGTTCTCAAACCGTCCAAAACCAACAAAAAAATATGGGGAACCAACCTAAAAATAAAGGCTCACCTAACAGGGGGGAAGTGACCAATCCTCTAACCTTGTCAAAGTCAAATGGTCACATGTCTCTACCCACCAATCAGGGTAGATGAATATTGGAGGAAGAACCCTTTAAAAAGACAGAGAAGGTACCAAAAGTGGATGGTGCTAAAAATTATCTTTCTGCCTTAAGAGAAAGACCAAAGGTACTCCAAACACAGAAAAGGTGTTTTGACTGTTTGGCATTGGGACACCAATGAAGGTGCTGTCCTTTCTAGCTGTCTGACAGGATTTGGGCTCCAGTAGCTAAGTTGCTGTTGCCACAAACACAAGGAAGCGAGAAAAGTCAGAAGTCCGCCACAGCAATTAACTGTGTTACTTTTGTTTCCCAACAGAGGACAGGAGTTGAAACAGAATAATGTGCAACCACCTCTGTATTGGACTTACCCCACTTGCAGGACTGGTTGCTGGCTTCTATGAAGAGAAAGATGGAGGGTAAAAATTTGCCTGGCTGGGAGGCCATAACAGAAGTACAGCACATTTTCAGATACAACCTAGCTGGAATGCCTTGCAACTCTTGTTTCAGTTGGGATAACAGCATAATGGATGGATTGAATGAAGCTAGGAATTAGGAGTGGTTCATCCCCCATATGACAGGTGGTAGTGTCCCTCTCAAATTGTCCCAGTTTGGACATTAACATTGAAGGATTTGGAGTGCAGAAGTGCAGCCCTGTCAAGGTCCTTGGGCTCACTGGAGGGTACGTCTGTGGTAGGACCTCCTTGGGTTTCTATATGACCCGGAAATGCTCCCAAAAGCCCATGTTTTGATACCAGAAGCATCACCAGGACCAGCTTAAAAAGAATCCACTGTCTCACCTTAGGGATTCATAGTCAGGAGGCAGTGGGCCGCATTCACCAGGAGGAACTTGCAGCTATGTTAATATTGTCTGTATTGACTTGGGAAGGTGTTGGTGAAAAATTAAAATTCTTCATTTGAACCCTGTTCAGCTGTGTTGGGTTAAAATGTCTGAGGTTTGGAGCTTAGTGATGCCCCCTTGTGGTTACAACAGTCATAAAATAAACCTAATTTGCACAGAGCTTCTTTAAAATGGCTTGCACAACACCCAGAAGTGTACAGGGCAGATCCCAAGCAGATGCATCTGCGAGGTTTCCCAAGACACCTTCACCAACTGTTTCTCTGAGTGTAGCTGATGCTCTGATTGTCTGAGTTATCTCACCACCAACTAGTGAGAGCTTAGTACCTTCAGTCTCTAGAAATGCTGACATTTTGCAAGAATAATATCACATTTTTATATTTTTCAACATGCTGTTACTTCACTATTCCCAAATGATTCAAGGTCTTGATTTTGTGCATAGCTATATTAAAGCATCATACAGGATTACCATTGCATGACACTTTAATAGTTATATCAATGCACATGAGGTTGCCCAACACTCTCATAGTTAGGCTGGCGTTTGTTATGAATGTCTGCCATTTGCCCATGCCTGAACTGTCATGCCTTTCATGGTGATTCAAAAGCATTCCATCAAAATATTTGAGGTTTTGTTTTTTGTCATTTTTTGTATTTTCACATGGTTTGAGAATTTTGGTTATTACTTGCTTTTCTGTCATTTAAATTTGACTGTTTTTACCATTCATGGTGCTGTATTTAGCGCTGCTGCTGGATGCATCCAGGGTCCTTGTTTCAAATTAAATGGTCATCTGTATGAAGTTTGCAGTGTGACATTTTATGACTCCTCTTGACGTAACTGTGGAGTAGTATAGTTCTTTTTTTTCTTTAATATGACATGCTGTGTTTTGTCCCCATGAAAATGCACAATCGTGAAAAATAACCGTTTCCTCCACAGGAAAATCTCACTACATGGTGTGACGGACGGCCAGGTCCCATGCCCGGCCGGGACGCCTCTGCTACATACGTCCCGGGGGAGCCATCATGGACATTGCAGTACCTTCCCCGGGGCGCTTGGAGGCAGCCTCCCTGGCCGTGGATCCCTCCTCAATTTTCCCCGTGGCTCCATGGGACATGGAGTCCACCACAGCAGCCCGGTTGGGAGATGGGGTGACCGCTAGGGGGTGCTGCGGACAACCAGCCACCACGCTGGATGGTTTATCAGCCCCATCAGGAGGTGCAATTAAGACCAGCTGGTCAGGCACCTGGAACACTTCCGGGTGGGGTATAAAAGGGCCTGCCTCCCAGCAATCAAGGCCAGAATCGGGAGGAAGAGGACGAGGTTGCCTGGGAGGAGTGGTGGAGGAGGAAAGTGTGGTTTTTGTGTGTTTTGTGCTTGGGACAGTGTTGGGCCGGTGGGACACGGGGAAGACGTGTGCCCACGGCTGAAGAAAGAAAATTAAAAAAAGTATTGAGTGTGAACACGTGCCTCTGTGTAGTCTGTGCCCGGTCAGGCGCTATATAGCACCTTTATCACAATGGGAAATTGTCCTCCCCACCCTGCTGCTAGCACCTTGTTCCATTTCTGGAGTATTCTACAAATACTGTGGAGTTTTGAATTTCTTTTCTGTCTTCAATACATCTTTAGGATTGTGATCTCCAAGACTGACACCATAATTGGCAAATTAGAGTTTGTACTACTATAAGATGTCTGAAGACTCAACGAAATGTCTACATGTGACAGACAATTCTTAACAAGTGAACTTCATTTAAATATTTAATGACAGACAGCTGCATACAGAAGTAATGTATGAAATTCTTCTAGACAGGACAAAATACCTTTATTTTTGCATCACCAAGTTTCACTGCAAATTCAGATTTTGCTCATCACTGGTTTAAATTGAGAGTTGTATGACCAGATATGAGGACTATTTACATTTCTCTGACTGATCCTTGATTACAGATCCACATTGTAAGGAAAACTCAACAAAAACTTTAAAAGACTTTATTGGACAGTTATCAAAAGATCTCCTCTCCTGCTAAATAATTCTTAGGCTGGAGAGGTCTGGTGATTTTTGACATTGAAGATGACCCACAAAAAGGTTTTGTTTTGTTCCTATTGTCTATATAAACACAGAGAACTCCAGTTGTTTCTGTACTGTAGCATGCCTGAACAAGGGGCTTGAGTTGCCTCAAAAGCTTGCATATTGTAATTTGTTCAGTTAATCAATAAAATGTGTCATTTTGCTTCACTTCTCATTGCGTCCATATCAGCTAACATGGTACAACATCCTACTACTATACTCATCATTACACATAAGAATAAAAATGCAGAGCAACTAAAAGAAAGGGAAATAATACTTATTTCAGGAAGCAAAAAAGCAGTCTGCCTGTTGACACACCATTGCCCATACAGTATGATTCTTTCCATCATCTTTCTTTACAGCTGCTTTGCTGGAGTACATGTCACATTGCACAACCCCTGATGGTGAACAGTTACACTATCTTCTTCTCTTGATCCTTTCCTTTCTCATTGGAGTATAAAAGACCTACAAGGTTAAAAGGCCGTGCTCTATCCTGTTCCACCCTGAGACATCCTAGCGTCTCCTTTTTGAAAAATGTCACTGAGTTTTATTATACAGTATTTCCACTTTACAAAAATTATAAATACTGTATTCTGCATTCTGCAACAAAGTATATTTTATCTTTTCTAAAAGTTTGTAACTAAAAAGGCTCAAAATAAATCATTGAAATGTTTAGAGTTATCTTACCAGAGCTGCCTCTAGTTTTATCTTAATTTGCTTGATTTTTCCTTTCATTTTCTCTCCATATTTTACAAAAAATAACCTAGGGGATGCTTCAAGTATGTAAGTTAAATGAATCAAATTACAATATTTTATCTCATCAAAATGTATAAAATGGAACAAAAACAGTCCCCTACCGCTTGAAAGGTAGGATTTAAAAACAATCAACACTGTAGTATCTTCATGCTGAAATACCAGAAACCATCGTTTAGACAGGTGTTTATAATGCACACACATTCATCCTGATTGTAACCTACAGCACACAATTGCAGCTTTCTTGCGGCAGACGTTCTTATTATAAAGTTGTTCTGACTCAGGACATTCAGGATAATACATTCATCACTGCCTTTGTAAAAAGTTACAACAATGACAGGAGGAAATGGAAACCAAAATATGAAGGCATAAACAAGATCTTGTTATTCTTTGGGTAAAAAAATGAACATAATGTGCAGTAAGCATGCAAAAGTAAATGGCAAAAAATTTAACAGTCACAAATAATCACTCATTAGGGATAATATTAGAATGAATGCCAGCCTTTTTTGGCGAATCACAAATGAGTCTGACACCTCTTTGCTCAAGAAGTGCCAGTTTGTAGTTTGTTACCATTTGTCAGTGGACTGCAGTACTCGGCACTAATTGGGAAGTTAGCTACTTCTCTAAGACATTAATTAAAGTAACTATTTTTATAATTGATTATTCAATGATTAAAAGCCCAGTTAGAGTAGAAATCTGAAGTGAGAGGATTGTTGCATTCTCAGCATGACCCTGTTAATTCTGTGAATTTTCACTGTAAACTTTTATTAAACATAATTATGCCTTATGCATTTACAGGATTAGTAGTAACATTATGAAAAATAAGTCTGCATCATCCGAGTTTATAATCAAGTGATAGTAAAATAAGTTGTGATATAAATAAGTCATAAAAATTAGAGTTATGTGTTTTGAAAGATTAATCCAGCTCAATATATTCCAGGGATCATAATGTTAACTAAAATCAATCAATGCCTGTTAAATATGACAAGTATTTGAGTAAGATGGAGTATGGGTCTCTAGTATCATGCATCAATAAATTTTCAAACCTGCCACAGCCTCTAATACCAGTATAAGGTTCAAGACAGGAATTAATCCATTGCAAGGCACATTTGCAATCATGTTCACTCATAACCAGGCCAATGCAGAGTTGTCAAAAAACTGGCATATACCTCTTTGCTATGTAGAAGAAAAAGTGAATATCTTGGCAAAAATCCACAAAGATATAAGAAAAGCTGCCAACCTCCTCAGAATGTGACCAGGCTGGGATTCAAATTAACTCTTCTGGAGCTTTAAGGCAAAGTCATAAACAATTACTCCCTCCTAACTCTTCACCACTATGAAAACACCCTAATATAATGCTTATAAAGACACATTATTATAATGTAAGAAATATTGTAATGTTTACAAAAATAATGTATAGAAAGCATTAAATCATCATGGTATTTCTCAGCTTTATTCATCATGGATGTATATTGTGTTGTGTAAGAATCACTTATGAACACTTTGAAATCACTTCTTAATTTATTTATTTATTTTTTTAGTCACAAGTATGTGAAAACAGTTTAACTAATCTTGATATCTACTTATGCAAGATGTCCAGATTTTTGGGTTCTCTCATTTTTAAGGCCATTTCTGGGCCATATTTTTGCAGGAAAATATACCCTTATGCTAAAGAGTAAACAAATAGTTGCATTCAGCAAAAATGAACAGAAGGAGTTGAAGATGTTCTTGCCACATCAGCTGGCCCCAGGTATATATACATTTTAAGCACAAAAAACGTCAGACAAGCACAACACTTCTGAACATTAAACAAACACGATTGACATCTCATGTAGCCCTTCTACAAGTTTAAAAATTACCAATTTCAAACATAACCATGTGGGGTATCGTTTTAAACTATCTCAAGTCAGTAATTGCAAACATGATGTTATTTTTGATTTCAGATCCTTTGCTAGGAATCTAGCACTCTTTGGTCCCCTATCAGAGAGAGGAGAAAATTTGGGAGCATGCACTCATACAAGATGAACCACCTCTATCAAAGGGCAAAAATTGACAAAATTCTATTACAATCAAGAATACCTAGTCTTTAAACTTTTTACATGTACCATATACTTTAATATTTCAAATATTTAATGTAACTTTTATTGTTTATTATATACTTCAACCTTGTGGAATCAATCATTACACTTCTTATGAACACCTGAATTAGGGCAGTTTACATTAATTAAGACTTTTTATATACTGATCAGTGTATAGTAGTCAGAGCATAGACAATATCACAAATATAATAGCATGTATAACATAAATAATCAAAACACAATGTAGAGTAAAAACATAAAGTACATATTCCCCAGTGCCAGTATGTGTTTTTTGAGTGCCACATTGCCCACCCTCCTGCATAGTAGGCAGTCACAGGTTTGTTGACCTAGGCCACATTACTTCCTACTCCATTCCTAGAAACCCTTAATTTCAAAAGACTATGCTCAGTCCACAGACACATACAATGTAATAAAATAAAATTGTCTGATTTTCCAAATGTCCTAAATGACTCTAATATCACATTTCTAGCATAGCTTGTCAAAGTTGCAGTAACACCTAGTATCAAACCAGGATTCCAAGAAGAGAAATGACTTAGAAGAGAGTTGGTTTCATTTCATAATAATTACCCAGTTTCTATTTTTGAACAAATACATAGTTACAATGTGAGCAGCAGCCTAAATTTAAATGCTGAGACCAATGAAGCATCACTTAACCAAGCAGACAGATAGTTCCGAAATTTAAGCTCCCTGAAGCAAAAGGTTTCACCTCCTACAGCAATTTGTTTTTCTTGAAACTTTTGAAAAAGGCTGTTATTATGTGCTTGTAATGTATGCTTTGATGTATATGAGTTACTAATTTCTGTTATGTAAACAATAACAAAGCCATTGAAATCTTTATTAGTAAGAAGGAGGATTTCTCAAGTTGACCTTAACCTTAGCTGGAAGTCAGTGTATTGATGTAAAAACAAGAGTTATATGGCTCTCTGTCTTAACCTGGTACTAATCCTTTCACTGAGTATAAATCGAAGGCAACAAATAAAAATAAACTAAAATCACTAAAATGAGTTAATTGTAGTAGTCAGTTATGCCTGGAAAAGTGAATAAACTTCTCTGTATATTGCCTCGTGGCAAAACCCCTTAACTTTCCAATATTAATTGTGTTAAAAAGCAACTTTTGGAGGGTTTGGTAATGTTGGTATTACAAGGACAAATAGAAAACAGTGCACTGATTCATCAAATTTAATGTTTATTCTATCCGAGTACATAATGCTTAGCCAATGTTTTAAGTCATATAAAGAATGAATCAGTTAAAATCACAAATAGGGAAACATTAATAGGCCTGACTAATAGATATAGCTGAGAGTGATTTTCACTTAAGTGAAATTCATACATAGATGGATAACATCTCCCAGTGGCAGCATGTAAGTGAAAACAGTAAAGGTTACAGAACTAATCTCAGAATACATCACATCTAACTTCTGAACATTTTGGAAGCGCTATAAAAATATCCAAAATATTTTAAAATAACACTCTCCAAGCCCTGATATGCCATATTTGTTCCATGCAACTGCCAAAAATGATTACAAAAACATTGAAATGAAAACCTATCTTGATTTCGCTTTTCAAGTAGGAAAAGCAATTTAAGTTGCCACAATTTTAGAATGGTTTCCAACATGCATGGTATGCTGGTGGGGGCATAGTTGTCAAGTTCACGAACCTACCTTTTAGACAGCATTAGGCACTCTATGCCTTTTAGGACTTATTGGCATGTGGTAAAGGCTAGATCACAGTTAACAATTTTTCATTGAAGAACAAGAGAACAAGTGATGTTAGATTACTTAAATGACTAAAAAGTGTTATCACCTGCTATTTAGAACCTTTAAATGGGGACAGATGACATCTAGATTCCTGGGAGGGCTGGTAGTGGTAACACTAGACTTTCCTAACTCCAGGAATAATCTCGAGCTTCATATTGAAAATCTTCTAGATGTTCTAGGCTATCTGAAAGATATATTCATCCATCCATTCATTTATTTTCTAAACCTGCTTTCCAAAGTAGGGTCATGGGGAAGGTGCAGCCTATCCCAGTAAGTATCACACACAAGGCAAGAACAATCCCTGGGGAGGGTGCCAGCACACACACACACACACGCACACACCTACAGGAGTCATGGACCAATTAAGCATCATCAATCCAGCTATTCTCCAGTTTTTGGACTGTGGAAGGAAACTAGAGCACACAAAGGAAACCCTTGTGGAAATGGAAATGGGGAGAACATGAAAACTCCATACAATTGTGCCACCATGCCACCCAAGATATAACCACTCCAATCAATCTTTAGCTCTCCTCTAGTGTCCTATTGCAGTGGTCAGTGACAGGTACACCTGTAGCCAAAAATATCTAGGGAATATCTTCACTAGAAGCCCAAACCACCTCAACTATAAACTCCTGACCTGGAGAATAAGTAGCTCTGTTCAGAAGTTCTTTTAAATAGTGTATTGCTTCTACCTTTTATGGAAGATTAGTCCTGGGATATGTTTGTTCTGTGCAATGAGGTGCAAAACTCATGTTTCCAAGCTGGCTGGCCTCAAGACTTTAACTGTGATCTCTGCATGCCTGACACTTTTGTTCTCTTTTATACGTTTTCTAATTACCATTTTCCTCATCTAATACATCACATCATTGGACTCTTAATATGCAGAACTTTATTACCTCTTCCAACTGACTAACACCCCCAGTAATTTCTCACTCAGGCCGATTCTCCTATTAATCTGATCACTGCTTCCAGGGTGTTTTGCGCATTGTCCTATTAATCTTTCCACCACTTCATAGGAGGGGTGTAAAGGCTTTCCAATCACTTTATCCCAACTTTCTGGAGGGGTGTTTGATACTCATTTACCTCATTCTAACCTTAGAAAATTGCATTTGTAGTTTTTGTAAGACAGTGCAGAAATTTCATGCGTTTAATAATTTATTCTGTTAAGGATTTAATATATAATTAATTGTAACAGACTAACATATATTAACTAAAAATTCCACACTCTTCGCATTGTTCAAGGAGTGGCAGTCCTAGAATGGCAGTGACGTTTAAAATGTATAAATCTATTAATTTCTTGATACTGATAAGTACATTTACAAAAGCACAGGGAGTGTCAGTGTGATTAGGTGCCAAGGTAGAAGCCCAGTATAACTGAGGAAAAATGCCATGCCATACAGACTTCCCATCCCTGTCCTTCTTCATTCAGCCTTTCTTTCAGCTTGCAAGTGTACGTATATATATATATATATATATATATATGTAAACATTATATTCTGCAGTTCATTTATATACTCTGAGCCTGTCGACTCAGAAGTTATGTTAAAATATCTATTTTATTAGTCCTTCAATATTTATATGCTGATCACCTTCATGAAAAAAAACATTTTTTATCTTTAGCTGTAGTATAGCCAAAAAAATTAATTGCTAAAATGTGGTCATATTTTCTGTATTAAGAATATGGAATATTTTTCCAGCTCTTGCTTGCACTTCATTTAATGGCTCATAATAAAAGCAGCTGCTAAATATCTTCAACAATTATAGTTATTATTCTCAGACAAAAGAAATGTCCCTATGCTTCACTGCACCAATATGATAATGATTAAAGGTTTGGAAAATACATTGCTTAAAACTGACTGTACTGTTATATATTTTTGATAGCTCATAACAAGAAATGCTGTATAATTTAGCAAATTAGTAAGCATACTTTTATGTTTTACTAGTATAGATTAAAAGGTATATAAGAAATTAATTGCTCGACCTACATCTTTTTTGTAAATTTATTATATTGTTTTAATGCCTAATACATATATTTAGTGGCATTTCTGCTGTAGAGGCCAGTGGAGCACTGCTCCACCAGATGTTGTGCAAAATAAGTAATAAACTTTCAGTAACTTAACCTATTAAAATAAACATAAAAATCCATTCTTTATCTTCTTAAGCACTTTTTCCCAATTTTCTATCATATGCTCAAGGTAATTACTTATCTTTAAGAACATTACCTCTTGTAATATGAAATTATCTTTGTGTTGTGTCAGGCTGAGGTGCTGGACCAATTGGTGCAGCAGTTTCCTCTAAATATCCTTAGGTATGTGCAACATGAACTTTCAAGTTTACTGTACTGTCATTGAAGGTCATTGCCTGTATTAAAACTTGGAAAAGAAGCCAATAGAATAATTCTCCAGTTTCAAAGAAGTGCAGAACCCTGGAACAGAAAAAAACAATATGCATGTTGAAAATATTTTTTTTTATTGTTTACTGGCCTCACACAGAACAGCAAACACCTGGCTTCACTGTAGGTAGTGCTGCTACCAGATGTGCAGTGTGTAATTTGAATTGTGCAGTGTGTGCAGCCCATGTATTCTTTTCCACTCAGGTCTCAATCCAGGTGGTTCATCGTGTGGTGTGGTGGGTGCGACAACACACTGTAATCAGAGAATGCTCCCAACCTACCTACCTATCTACAGTAAGTTAATGTTTGCATTAGAGAAGTCTACACACAGATAGTAGGAGAATTATGACATGCCCTCACCAGAATTTTCCCGCCAAAAATTCCACTGCATATATTACAACAAAAACACTCATAATAATGCGAAGGAAGGAAAAAGTATTAAAAAACTAGTTCATATACCAAAAAAATCACAAAGTGAAGGAATGAACAAAAAGAGAATAACAGTAGAACATAAACAGAAGCAGAACAAAAATCTTTAGCTTTTCTGGATCTGCTTATGCTGACAATTGAATCTCCTGTCTGCAAAATCTAGCATCTTTTCTACTTGTCCATCTTCAAGGTTGCATTCTGTTTCTCATGTCCTATCTCTCTCTCTGTTTTTCTTACTACTCTAGACTCCACTATCTGCCAGTGATTATTCTCTTCAGCTCTAGACTTAGGTTTTCTCTAAGGTATGACCTTAGACTTCTTCTGGTCAAGTCTGGAAATTTCTTGTATGATCCTTGCCTTTGCTATAGAGACAGCATACCAAAGTTCCAACTATTGATTTCAGGTGTTCTTGTACTCCTTCAGTAGCCCTTGAGGGGCTGGGCCCCAGTGCCACCTGCATCATCAGTTGAGCTTTGCTCAAAGTCATGGATGGTGTTGTCCCACTATTAGTGGGACTGGTTTCCTGTGAGTCCTCTTTGAGCTTGAATTGGCAACATAGCCACTGGTTCACTAGCTGGCACACAATCCAGACACCCATATATCAGTATATCTTTTTGTGGCTTTCAGCCCCACCCCAGCCACTTTTATGTCTGTGATAAAAGTGGACCGGACATCCCTCTTTGTCTCTATTTTCCTCATTTTGGTTTTGGTGTCCATGGTGACCTCCACTGACACATACATTTCCAGATTGGCCTATGAAAGACCTGGGTTTTGAAAATAGACTTTTTTCCAATAAGACTTTACTTGATCGCGGAGGTGGTCCTGCTCCTGTCAACCTGTAACAAGATATCCCCTAAGTATATGTAAAGACATTATAATTAAGGTGATTTATAGTGTAATATATTCATCAAGGGAAAGGCCCAGTAGGGGCAACAGAAGAGAGATATTTACACCAATCACTATCACTAGAGAGTCTTTATGAATGCCAGTGTTTTTAAGTAGTGTCCAATAACTGCCTTCTTAGAGCCCTTCAAGACTTTTCTTTCAAACTGAAGCTACTTAGTATTCTTTCAGAAGAAGTTTCTGCATTTACAAGGATTATTACTTTGCCAATGTGTAGATATGCCTACACTGGCAGTAGTTTTCTGGTCTTTAGTGGGAGCTCCTATGTCTGGTCCTTTTTACACTCTTCTTCTGTCTCGTGTTTTATCAATACATTTCTGGTTTTAACGTTCTCTTGGTAGCCAAGCAAACAATGCATTAAAAAATAAATAGCAGGCATAAATTAATCACATGCTTTAAAATCAAAAGTCAAAGCTGAGTTAACATAAAAAACAATATATTGCATTTTGAATGAATTATTTATTAAAAACATGAATAATTTGAAGATTTCTTGTTCAAAAGACTGTCTATCAAAAATAAAATGATCACAGAAAAAATATTTTGACAGCTCACTAAAGTAGAATAGGCTAATTTTCTTTGTTTACTGATAGGAACCATGTGTAAAAAAATGAAAATGAATAAGCAATATTCTAAAACACACTTGTAAAAAATAAAAAGTAGCACATTAGTTATGACGTGGAAATTAAAAAGATGCAAAAAGGGTGAAGAAAAATGAGCCTATACTTTCTAAACCTACCTATTTCAATACACAATAGCAAAGGATGAGAGCCAATCATAGTGGCACTGGCCTCCTGGAATGCATGAATTTTGAAATGGAACACCAGTCTATTGGAAAGCAAACTCATTGTATGCTAGTCTAGAATCAGTAATAGTCATAATGTGCATCTGTTTGGGATATGGGAAGTGACAGATAAGCTCATGAACATGCAAACTTTACATAGAAAGTTACAAGAATACAGAGCCCTGTAGCTGTATTGCGGCAGTGCTATATGCAGCAGCTCTGTGTTGTCTATGATCACTTATACTGGTTGTCATTTATGTGCACATGGGAGTCATCTTCAAGACTGTTTTGAATTTTGTAAGTCAACATCAGATCATTAGGTAGTGCTGTTGGTAACCCCTTGTTACTATTAGAATACAGGATGTGCAACCAGGAGAACAATAATGTCACTTCCACCCCATTCCCAAAAACCCCACCTCTTCCACCTCAGATCACATATAAGACCTCACAGAGCCAAAAGCCAGCATTCAGTCAAAAAATGGTATCTGGTATCTCACCCCACACTCTGAATATGTCAACTGGATCCCACAAATCACAGCGTGAACCTGTTAGTCCAGCAAAGAAGGTACTCCATGCAGAGGCATCTGCAGAAGTAAGCACAGGAATGATGGCAGACCTTTTAGGGAATATTAATTCATTTGTATATGAGCAGTTCACTGCAAAGCATGACTCGATTCAGCAAAGTTTTAAAGTGGAGGTTGGTGTTCTTTAGCAGGACCTTGCAGTGATGAAAGCTGAACGAGCAAAACTTTCTCAAGATCTTAACACACAAGTGAATACTCTGGACCAGTACGACAAACAGATCCAATCACTAGAAGGCCAGGTTGCGTCATTAACTGCAAAACTCACTAAACTGGAGGACAGAAATAGTCACAGCAATGTGCGCATCATCGGATTAAAAAGGAATTTGGAAGGTAGTAATGCAATTCAGTTTTTGAAAAAATTGTGGTGTGCCATTTTGCCATCCTTGCCTGGGTTTGATCCAATAATTGAGTGGTGCCACAGGATTTACTCCACTCATCAGGATTCTTCTCACCAAAGGTTGTTGATAGTAGAATTCCTAAATTATAACGATCTCCAAATGGCCATTCCCATTCCTCTTTTATCCAGCTCGTCTAAAACTGTCTCACACTTCAGGAGCGTTACTTTTTGACGATCTGAATCAAGCCATGGAAGCTGTCAACAACTTTCAACTAACTGGAACTTTTCTCTTGTTAGCCATGCCATGCCTGTGTTGATTATGTCACCCACTGAACCTGGACTGTTTGTGCCGACAGGCATCCTGTGTTATCTAAGAGGATCCTGTTTGTCAGTATCATTTTAACTGGCTCCTGTGCCTAACATCTGTAATGCTTAGTGCTTCCGTTTGTTCTGCTTTTTCTCGGTGACACCCCCTCTGATCTCTCATAGGTCATATGTCCATATGAGTCTATGTCTGGATATAAAATCAATTGGTTCAAGTCAGCTCTTCTTCCTCTTAATTTGTCCAGTAATCAGCCCTGTTCAGAGTCTATTAAATACCTGGGGATTGATATTCCCCCTTCCCTCCATGACATTACCTCATTGAATTATAAATGTAACTTCAGGAGTGCTAAGGACTCTGTCTCCTCCTGGTTTTCTTTACCCCTATTTTTCAGGTCCAGACTGGCTATTATTAAAATGAACATTGCCTCTGATTAATTTTGTTAACAGCATGCTCCCTGTACCTCCTCCAGATAAATTCTGGTCTGATGTCAGATCTCTTTTATCAATATTTCTTTAGAATGGTAAAAAACATAAAACTAGATATTTCACATTAATTCATTATTGGTCAGATGGGGGTATTATACTGGGCTTTGCCAAATTTGGAGACACATCTTTGGGCATTTCCACTTAGATCAGCTTAATGCTGGTTGGAAACCCCCCGTATTCCTCCATCTTGGCTCTCATTTGAAGTCAAATAGTTTTTTTTTCCCAGATCTCTCTCACTTCTCTCTTTTGTTTCTCTGAGCTCAAGACTGCATTCACTAAATTTTCGGTCAAGTAATCACTTATGCTCTCACTATATGGCGTAGGATGGAGGAACATTTAGGCCCCTGCCCATGATCACATTACTTCACTCTCCTTGCTTATTGATGGTAGCCTTATTGCTTTTCTGGCCTGGAGGCAGTGCGGTACTTCTACGCTTGGCAACATTTTTGACGGCTCAGGGCCTTGAATGTTCCAGTCACTAAGATTTGAGTTCTCTGTTCCATCTTCTTCAGTCTGTTCTTAAAAGTAGAATTGCTGAAGCCTATATAAAAAGTTGTAATTCTGGGCCCCCTCAAATTCCTTCACACCTCTCCATCAGCATCTTTGTTTTGCAAATGTGCCAACATCTCAATGTGTTTTGGTGCCTTCGCCTTTGCCCTTTCATCCATTCCTTTCCTTTATTCAGTCTCTGTTTTCTACAACAAAGCTTGTCTCTATATTATATACAACCTTGAGGAAAGCCACTCTTAAAACATTACTTGTGAATTTGGTTTGGGAACATGACCTCCCTCTCCCACTATTCTTGATTAGAACATGATTTTAAGAATATAATCTTAGTATCTAAAAACCCTAATTACCAACATACTCAATTTAAATTTGTTTATATCTAATGCCCCACAGACACTTTGTTATGGGCTTATCAGCTGACCCTTTGTGTTCCCTTTGTTCCTATCAGTCACTAGGTACCTTTCTACACATTTTCTGGGAGTGTCCCACAGCTATGGTTCTCTAGGGTAATGTTGTAAAGTTTCCTCATCTATTCTCGCCTATAAAACACCTTTATTGGCTCAATTATTTCTTCTTTTACACTTTTCTGCTTTCTTCTTTCCAGAAAAGGTTATTCTCCCTAGACACAATTGCTGCTAAATTGGCCTTAGCCTTCTGCTGTAAGTCTTCTAGTTTATTATCTTTTGATTTATGGAAAAACTTCTTTTTTAATCTTATTTTGTTTGAATTATTTGCAGCACGGATTAATGATTTGTCTAGCACTTGTACTTTAAACTTGCAGTTGGCCATGCAACTTGTTCATAGCCATATAGAGGAAAACCGCATTCCAAGATCCACTTAGGTTATCCATCCATCCATTTTCCAACCTGCTGAATCCAAACACAGGGTCACTACCACTGCACCACCATGCCACCCACTTAGGTTATTTATTTGTTTATTTATTTATCCATCTCTCTTTTTCTTTGTTTTTGCCATATTTTTATTGTGCCTTCCACTCCAGGGCTATCTTTGTTCATATAAGGCCAGGGATAGGGATGGGGGCTGGGGGGGTCATGGCTTTGGGAGGTTTGCCTTGGGATGGGTGTTTTATTGCTATATTAGTGTACTTTTCTGTGAGCTGTTGTAATTGTTTGTGATTTATACTTTATTAACACTAGAATTACCAGAGCCTACGAAAAAACTCGTAGGTCCGTCCCACCTTAAATCGATTCTTAAAACCGTTCTCACCTCTCTGCCAGCGTCTTTTGTTAATCTAAATGTGCTGATGAAAGAAAAGCTGCAAGTAGCCGGCTTTTTCATTCCCCCAACAAATTAGAACGTGCACAAACTTCTCCCAGCTCATGCCTTGATTGATTATCTGGGAGTGAAGTGGAGTTTTAGAGTGGAAATAATAGATCATTATTTGGAATACACGCATTTCACGTGTGTTCCATTTCTACAGTAATCCGTGTAAACACATTTTTAAAACAGAAATGTTTTTCATATTGTAGTAGTAAATGACAAAATGTAAGCATAAACTATATAATGTATGAAGCCTGAAGTCCAAATATCAAACACTTTCACAAAAGGTACAAATATAACAGAACAAGTATGCTTTTATTCAAAAATATAACTGCAGAAAAAAGCCGCCTTAGAATGCCACATTGACACATGCTTAGAACAGCTGCCACGGTAGTGTAATGGTATCAGCTGCTGACTAGTATTCAAAAGGTCATGAGTTCGATCCTGCACAATTCAGTTTTGAGAAGTAAACTGCTCATATTCTTACTATTTTAGAATAAAAACATGTATTTGATTTCAGTGTGTAACAGCCAGTAATTTATGATACTTGTAGAGGTTTTTATTTTTTTTTTATTCACTTTTCATTCTCTCAGTCGTGTTCAGGATCCTTCCCTACCCCCATCTGACACGTCTGTTTTCACATAAAGATGCACTATAGCTCTGCAGCGTACTTGTGACTGCATTCTCGTACCAATGCTTGCGAACTGAAGTGCCTGCATGCACGTTTCGTGGCATTACACGTCTATTTTTTTGAGCATGCCCGTGTCGCTCAAACACAGGAACATATGTTGGTGTACAAGTATAACAAAACAAGTGTACTTTTATTCTAGACTATAAGTGAAGAAAAAATAAAGCAAGTTACAGTAGGCGGTTGATACGACAGCTTGCGTGGTGCAATGCTAAGAACTGCTGATTTCCGATCCGTGCTATATAAATTCATCACATTCAAATATGAACAATTCTCACACACCCTTCCTACATTTACGACATGTGTACTTGTTGCAGTGTACACATCTCTCTGTGCTATGGTTCCTATTATACTGAATGAGCACCTGACATTGTACTTTCTTCCCTATATAAATAACATTCGAGCTATAGCGCGTCTCCAAATAAATCACATTCGAGCTATAGCGCATCTTTATGTGAAAACAGCTGTCAGATGGGGGGAATCGTGAACGCGACTGAGAGAATGGAACTGAATTAAAAAAAAAGCTAACCTTTACAATTATCATGCATTTACACTGGCTCTTACGAACTGACTGAAATCAAATGTATGTTTTATTCTAAAATAGTTCAGTACATGCAATAATATTTGAAAACGAACAGCGTCAGATCGGGTTTAAATACATGCTGACGCTGTTACAGAAGGAGTCAGCTTATTCAGTGCAGCAGTTTTAACGCTCAGTACATGCAATATTATTTGAAAACGAACAGCGTCAGATCGGGCACATATTCAAACCCGATCTGATGCTGTTCGTTTTCAAATAATACTGCATTAGTGCGATGATGTTTTTACATATATTGCCTCTTTCATTCATCTTGCGGTTTGTAATCAGTGACCGTGTGTTTTTTCCCCGATCTTGCCAGTTCGCACATGTTGCTGTATGGTGGTGTTTCTTTTGTACTCCAGGACATGCAGAGGACAGAATATTACAGAGCGGTAAGTTCAGCGCTATATGCAATCAGACAGACAGACAGGCAGAGAAGGCACTAGATATATAAATAAACAGGGAAGGCACTGTATAATAGATATATAAAAAACAGCTAAGGGGATAGATATATAGATAGGTAGGTAGGAAGGAAAGGCACTATATGATAGGCAGACAGGGAAGCTCCTATATAATAATAAAATTACTGTTATTACTATATAGATAGACAGGGAGTTCAGGCAGGCAGAACGGCGAAGGTTAAAAATAAATAAATTTTCTCCCCAGCATGGAATTGAACTCAGATGTCTTGAAGTACAACAAGTCTACTGCCCTCTAAGTGAGGGAATCTTATCAGTACACCACAGAAGCTGTTGTAAAAGTTTTGAACCTTTTATGAAAGTGTTTATTTGCTCTTTGGCTGTCAGGCTTCACACATTTTATAGTTTATGTCTACATTTTGTAACATTTATTACTAAAATATGAAAAAGTTTCTGTTTTAACATTGTGTTTACACAGATCACTGTAGAAACGGAACACACATGAAATGCTTGTGTTCCAAATAACAATGTATTATTTCCACTCTAAAACTCCACTTCACTCCCAGATAATCGAGGCATGAGCTCGGAGAAGTTCATGCACGTTCTGAGTCGGTGGGGGGGATGGAATAGCCGGCTGCTTGCAGCTTGTTTTTATTGGCACATTTACAGGACAAAGGAGGCTGGCGGAGATGTGAGAACGGTTTTAAGAAGCGATTTAAGGTGGGACGGATCTACGAGTTTTTTCGTAGGCTCTGGTAATTCTAGTGTTAATAAACATTTGATTACAAAAAAACCTGTCAATTAACTTAACATGCATCTTTATGGGATGAATGAAGTACCATATGATAATCCACAAAGAGGTGGGGAGAATGTGCAAACTCCACAAAGTCACCAGGCAGAGATTTAAATCCAACACTCTCCAGGTTGAAGAGATCATATCTACAGAAGTAAAAATCCAGGACATGAATCAGCCAATAGAGCTTCAAGCTTAGAAGAACTTTAAGAATGTTCACAAAAAGATCAGAAATTGATTTTTTAAGCAGCATCAGCTAACACTCTCTTTTACACACAGATTTTAAAAATGTCACATGGCAAACACATGACTTTCTCCATATTTACAATATTGTAAGAGCCAATCTTAGAAAGTTAAAGTTTTGAGTTAAACTTATATTAATGTTTGCTTAATTTGAATAGAACATACATTTCTTTCATAGTCATAACTTATGGTATAGTCTTTTCTCCCCATAAGTTAGCAAGAGATAGAACCTTCTTACTGTAACTGAGAAGCAGTGTGATAATAATATTAGTTGTGGTAAGAACAAGTCCCAGTAAAGAGGGACTTGAAAGACTCACTTTCAAGTTAGAAATGGGATCAGCATAAAGTTTTCTGACCATTTAGAAATGGTTCTGAAACATTTAGAAATGGTTCTGAAACATTTTAAAATGATTACGATTTGAAATGTAACAAGATTTAAGCTTTCAACTGAACTTTTCTTAACATTAATTTTTCCCTATTTGTTACTTTAATTTTCTTTTTTGTGTGAACTGTTTTACTTTGAAACTGAACTAAACTTTTAAAAACGAAGATATTTTGTCTGTGGAATCATTTCTGTGCGTCAGGCATTTGTTGAATCCCATTTTTTTGAGTTGAAGCTGCTGAACTTTGGTAACTCTGAGAAAAAGCAGCTACATTTGCGTCAGAAAACTTTGCCATCTGAAGGCCTCGAACATGAATTGGAATCTACCATCCGAGCATGGAGGACACTTCTACTCCAGAACTCGTCAACGAAGAAAAAGAACTGAATCATTCTGAGGTACTGTGATCTTATCTACTATCTCTGCACGATCGTAAATGAAAGCAAGGTCACCGTACCTTGAGAAGATTTGAGAGACTGTGATATTATAAAAAGACATTGTGGATGTTCGGTTGTGCTTTTATCTGAGTCATTGAAGCCTTGTTTCAAGGAAGAAATCTGCATTGTTGGAACATCCTGATTGTGATTGCTGTCAGGAAATGTCGTGTCATTTGCTCGAACTGTCGTCATGGCATCGTCTAAACATAGCTCAAGTGAGATCGGCAGTGGTTTGAGTACAGACTCAAAGTCAGAAAATATAATTGGAGATCCTAAAGGTCACATAAGTCAGAGGAGAGATAAGCTTTCTGTGCTTATGACTGAAATCGGAAGTCTTGAAGACATTCCAGGAAATCATTTAATAATAGCAGAAAGATTTGAAAAATTTTGTGACACACACAGAGAGATAAAGAAGTTGCATGAAAGGCTTCTATCCACGTTAAGTAAGGAAGGAGCGATCAAGAAACAGAAAACGACATTCGCCAAAAACTGTAAGAAATGGAACGATTTTATTGATGCTACAAGAGTATGGCTAGAAAACGCAAACACCCTGTTAAGACACACATTTGACAAACAGCTAGTTAATCAATTCGAAGAGATGCAATTACAAGAACGGGTTCGCTCAAAGTCAAAAACACGAAAGACGTCTCCTCAGTTAAAGCATGCCCTTGATATTAAACTTGATTTTTTAGTTCAGAAAACTGCAGCTGCATCATCATCTTCTACAGCAGTGTTGATTGAACAAACAGCACTCAAGTGTATTCTACAAATGCTACATGAACTTAAAGCGGAAAGACAGGAACAATCCACATTTAGTGCAATAGTAGACATGCAGAGCTCCAGAAATGATATACTAGATGTGCTAGCGCGGAATCAAATCGAATATCAGAAGAATCAAGCCAAATGTTAAAAAGGTCAAGCTGAATGTCAGGAAGCAATCACTGAAATGGCTAAATTGTTAACCAAACAAGGGAAAGCTACTGATCCACCACTTCCTGCAACGCATGATGAAGTACCACACACACAGATCCCTTTATTTTCAGGTGACCCACTGGCTTATGCAGACTTCATCAGAGCCTTTGATCACGCTGTAGGTGATGTATTAGCAGACTCACAAGATAAATTAGATTACCTGATCCAGTGCACCAAAGGGTCTCCTCAGGAAATGATTAAAGGCTGTTCACGAATGTTACCAGATGAAGGCTATTTAGAAGCAAGAATGTTGCTTGAAAGATATTATGGCAATGAGTTATTCGTAGCAGACGCATATCTCGATAAAGCACTGAAATGGCCTCAAATAAAGCAAAATGATGGGGAGGCTCTGTGAGATTATGCTAACTTCCTCTCATCTGCATAAACACTATGAATGACTCAGGGAATGGTGTAGAATTCAATAATAGTCATAATGTGCATGCTGTGCTTAAGAAATTTCCGTTTTTTTTTTGATAAACGAATGGATGAGGTATGGTTACAAACTTCAAGAAAATAAAAAAGGACCCAGCATACCTGAACTAATTAACTTTTTGCATCGTGAAGCTGAAATGCTGCTACACCCTGTGCACAGTGCCGTTTCACAAGGCTACACTTGTGAGAAAAAAGAAAAAAAATGAGAAAGCCAGGCCCCCTCGGAAGTATGGACAGAGATCAGGAGGTATTTTCAACACCAATATTTCCAATGCTGCCGAAAAGGGGACTCAAGAAATCTCTGTCAAAAAGGCTGTCAATGATACATGTGCATTTAGAAAGCCTTGTGTATTCTGCAATGGTCAGCATATTCTTGCTGAATGTAGTAAAATCAAAGAACTTCCACATAAAGAAAGAATTGACTTTTTAAAATCTAAAGGTTTATGTTTTCGCTGTCTCAAACAGGGTCACCTAGGTAAGAACTGTAAAGAAAGAATGAAATGTCAGACATGTTCCTTTCAGCATCCAGATATCCTACACATTAAAAAAGACAATGGAGCAACACTAACTGAAAAGGAAACCGAGACTGGAACTTGTGCCTTTATGGGGGCCGGAGAAGAATGCACACTGCAAGTAGTTCCTGTTAAGGTAAAATCTAAGAAAAGTAAAAGGTATGTAGAAACAGACGCCTTTATAGACCTCGGCAGTACAGTAACAATTTGCACTGAAAAGCTCCAGAGACAATGGAGTCTTCAAGGGAGAAGGATGCAAGTATTCCTCAAAACTATGAGTAATTATGATGACGATTCAAAGATGCTAACCCAATGTTCTGTCTTATCAGATTTACAAGTCTGTGGTCTCAAGGATGTTGAATATATTGATTTGCCAAAGGTCTTCACACAGGTCTCCATTCCAGTGAACAAAAAAAAGTATTTCACTACAAGAAGATATCGATAAGTGGGCATATCTTAAAAAGGTACATCTATCTCTTATTGACTCTGAAGTTGATCTTTTAATAGGAATCAACTACCCAGAAATCTTCAGGCAGTCACGAATCATACCTAGCCAAGGAGGTGGACCTCACGCCATGAAGACTGCACTTGGATGGGTAGTTGGTGGACCATACAAAGAGATAGATGACCTTGCAAAACAAAATGGTAAAATGCCTAAACATTCAATAACAGAGTTTGAAGATATGTTGCTGCAACAGTACAACACAGATTTTCCAGAGCGCAAATGTGACGAAAAAGAGGAAATGTCACAGGAGGACATCAAGTTCATTCATATAGCCTCAGAATCTACAAGACTGGTAGGTGGCCACTATTGTTTAAATTTGCCTTTGAAGGATGAAACACTTAAAATGCCAAACAATTGCTGTATTGCTGAACAGCATGCTATTGGACTCAAAAGAAAATTGAGCAAAAATTCAGGTTTCCACGAAGACTATAAAGCCTTCATGAAAGACATTATAGACAATGGTTATGCTGTTAAGGTACCCAAAGAAAGCCTGAATTGCAATGAAGGCAGAGTGTGGTACATCCCACATCACGGTGTGCATCATCCAAAGAAAAATAAGATTTGAATGGTCTTTGACTGCACTGCCACCTACCATGGGATTTCACTTAATAAGTAATTACTAAAAGGCCCTGACCTAACTAACACACTCATTGGCGTCCTTACAAGATTCAGAAAGGAGTCAGTAGCCTTAATGGCAGACATTAAGTCAATATTCTACCAAGTTAAGATACCAGACAAAGACACAGATCTTTTACGTTTTCTAACGTGGCGTGAAGGTAATCTAAGTAATTTGAAGAATTTAAAATGACAGTACATCTTTTTGGTGCTACCTCTTCACCTAGTTGTGCTTCTTATGCTTTGTGTAGAACAGCCGAAGATGCCAGAGATACATTTCCTGAAGAAACTGTTAACACCGTTCTCAACAACTTCTATGTGGATGACTGTTTAAGGTCAGTGACAACAGAAGAACAAGCAATCAAGCTGGCAAAGGACCTCCAAGCTCTATGCCTCAAAGGGGGATTCCATTTGTGGGTAAGTAACAACAGAGTAGTTTTATGGTCCATGCCTGAAGAAGACAGAACTCATGAACAAAAGGACTTAGATTTGAGCCACAGTCTCCTTCCCACAGAGTGTGCCCTGGGCATCCAGTGGTGCACTGAAACGGACAGTTTCAAATTTCATATTAAGCTGCAAAACAAGCTCGCTACAAGACGTGGTATCCTGTCTGTTGTTAGCTCAGTTTATGATCCACTTGGTTTTCTAGCACCTACCTTACTGCCAGCAAAGCTTATTCTAAGAGACTTATGCAAAGAGAAATTTGGGTGGGATGAGGAAGCAGAAGTCAAACACATTCAGAAATGGAAAAATGGATGGATGATTTGAAGTTACTTACAGACTATAAAGTGAACAGATGCTTCAAACCTATTGGGTTTGGAACCATAAAAATAGCACAAATGCACCATTTTGCAGATGCTAGTGAAGATGGATATGGCACTGTCACTTACCTTGTCTTAACCAATGAAGAGGGCAAAAACATTGTTCATTCCTGATGGGCAAGTCAAGAGTTGCACCATTGAAGCAGGTTACGATTCCAAGATTGGAGCTAACAGCAGCCGTTGTGGCAGTTAAAATGGACAAAATGCTTAAAGGTGAGCTTCAAATGCCCTTACAAGAATCTACATTTTGGACTGACAGCACCACAGTGGTAAAATACATTTCAAATGAAAGCACTCGATTCAAGACTTTTGTTGCCAACAGAATCTCCGTGATCAGAGATCATTCACAACCTTCACAGTGGAGGTATGTCACATCTGTCCTTAATCCGGCTGATCAAGCATCTAGAGGCTAAGCATAGAAAACTTTCTCAAAAGCACCACATGGTCACATGGTCCAAGTTTCTTATTAAAGTCAGAACGTGAGTGGCCAAAAAGACCAGATCAACTGAATGATTCACTTTTTGAAGATGATCCAGAAGTTAAAATGTGTAAAATGACAAGAATAGAGGAGGCAACTGAACCCATCAACAAACTAATCACTTACTTTTCAGATTGGCATTGCTTGAAGAAAGCAGTGGCTTGGTTCCTCAGGTTTAAAGACATACTGTTGCACTTAAGAAATGAAAGAAAAACATTTCAACTAGAAGTCAGTCAGACTAAAGGTAATCCATAAGAACAAAAATCACTCATCAGAAAGCACATGAAAAGGTACAAATAGACTTTAAAACGAAGTCCAATTTCTCTAGATGACTTAGTTAAAGGTGAAACAGAGCTTATCCGCCTAAGTCAACAGCAAGAATTTCCAGAAGAATTAAATGCTCTAAAGAAAAAGACTTGTGTTAAAAAGAACAGTCAAATCTATAAACTTGACCCGATCATACAAGATGGAATACTGAGAGTTGGAGGAAGACTCTGCAAAGCTGCAATGCCTGAACAAGCTAAACATCCAGCAATTCTTCACAAGCATTCACATGTTGCTTCTCTCATATTGCAGCACATTCATAAACAAATCGGATATTGTGGGCGCAACTATGTGCTCGCACAGATACGCCATAAAATACTGCATACCTCAAGCGAATTCAACTATCAGAAAAATAATTTCAAAGTGCACAACGTGCAGAAGATACAATGCAAAAGTAGGTGAGCAAAAAACGGCAGATTTAACAGAAGATCGCCTAGAACCAAACCAACCATCGTTCACTAATGTTGGAGTTGATTATTTTGGCCCTTTTTTAGTCAAAAGAGGATGAAGTCTAGTCAAGAGGTACGGAGTAATATTCACATTTCTAACAACCAGAGCTGCGCATATAGAGATTGCACATAGCTTAGACACTGATTCTTGTATCCTAGCCATACTCCGATTTACAGATAGAAGAGGACAAGTTAAAATCATGCACTCAGACAATGGAACAAATTTTATAAATATAAATTAATTTTATAAATAAATATAAATACAGAATACAGTGTGAATTTACCAAAATACTGCATATGCAGAATGCAATAATATTATTTTTTAATAACTTATTGTACTTTAATCAAAAATCTGTAATGTTAATTCAATAAAGGCATAAATGGAATAATTTGTTATACTTTGCAGTATTTGAATTGAACTAAAATTCACAAATGTCTTTATTTCGGAGTCCTTATAAATGGAATCCTCCACACCCCTTTGTAACATCATTTTATAACAAGAAAACATTTAACTACAAAATGTTAACAACAGACACACAGAGACATATCTTTCAAAAATGGAAACATTTTCTGAAATGTGTTTTTTTCTGTTAAAAACAGAAAGTTAATTTTTTCATGAAAATAATGGTTTCTGTATACTCGAAATGTGAAGAATGTAATAATCTGTTTAGCTGATCATTAAAAGATTAGAAGATGAAAAAGTGACAAAAACAGGCCATTCAGCCTAACAAGCTCATCCTTCCTGTCCACCGAGATTGTTTAAAATAACATCAAGTTGACAACTGAAGTTCCCCATAGTCCTGTTACTACTACTACTATATTACATATGACATTGGTTCCTTGCATTAAAAAAAACTTGTGAGAAATCTGTCCTTAAGACATTTCCAACTGTGTATCTGCGTTCTTGTTGCAGGGTTTATTTTAAAGTAACAACTGTGATTCACTGTACTAATTTCTTACATAATTTTAAACACTTTGATTATGTCACCTCTTAATTTCCTTTTACTTTAATGAAAAAAGGTTCAACTCCTTCAACCTCACCTCACAGCTCAAACCTCTTAGTCCTAGAATTAGCCTAGTTGTTTCTCTGGACTTTCTATAACGTTGCTATGACTTTTTGTAATATGGAGAATAATACTGAAAGCAATACTACAGGTAAGGCCTCACTTGTGAGTTATATAATTTAGGCATAAGCTGGTTGGACTTGTGCTGCACACCATGTGCTACATAACCATAACATACTGTTAGCCTTCTTAATGGCTTCTGTACACTGTTTGGATGTAGATAGTGACGATTCCACTGTGACTCCTTTCAAATACTTTCAAAAGAAGAAATACTTTCAAGCTTTAGACCAACCACTGTGTGTTTAAATCTGACATTTTTACTTATTACATATCATACATTACATTTACTTATGTTAAAGTTCATCTGCCACAAATCTGCCAAAGCTTTGAACAAATACCATAATATACTATGGTATATCCAATCTATAAACATGTATTGTGTAAATCTCACTTTAAAATAATAGCTTTATTTCAAATGGCAAATGTTGAAAGAACAGTTCACACACACATCACATCAATGCTTACACACTCTAAAGATACTATACAGAAAGCAAGAAAAAATATAAATTAAGGATTGGGATATTTGCCTCTGTCTCTAAGTCTTTATTGGGTGCAAGATGCTGTGGAAATATATTTATACAGATTACAGGTTTTTGTGCTTTCTTTGATTATGCAAACAATTCAATGACTGAAATTGGGCAACTGGAAATATCACTTTGGGAAAAAAAAAAAAACAATATGACAGTCTGTAGTCTATCCTAGTCTGTAGACACACCACTATCTATATTTTCACTTCTGCTCATTTTCTTTTAGTAGTCTATTCTGCATATTTTGCTATATATATATATATATATATATATATATATATATATATATATATATATATATATATATAAAATGCAGTATTTCTTCTGAAATTCATCATCATGGGCATATACAGTACAGTAGTTTTTTATGGACGCAGTATATTGTTCCCAAAGTCTGTGACAAATATGTGACAAGGAAATTATAATTAGGAAGAAAGGGCACTGCAAAGGTGTAATTTGTGTAACAAAAAAGACAGAGAGAGCATAAAGATCTGGGGCATCCATAGGCAAACCATGTACAACTGATGAAATGATAACAAAACACTGACATTTGTTAGTGGAAACATCTTTCCAGACATGAGTCTACTTGTAGACTACAGATGGCAGTGGAGCCAGTTAAGAGACCAGTGGAGAGGAAGAGCTGGCTCCAGGCATTTGGAAACTGAAAATGATGTCATGGCTCATCTCGATGTCGATTATCGGATCTGCCAATGAAGAATGAGAACAGACATTAGACAACAGCTGCAGCCTTCCGTCCGGGGTGAAATTACAGTCAAATTAGCCCTTAGGTTGTTTCCCATATTTGTATGTATGTGACACCAGTAACAGTGGCATAATTTTAATTTCATAGGCCCTTGTGGAAAAAAAATAAATTAGGCCCCCCTCATGTGAAATTAAAAAATGACCACCATGAATGAGATCTGCCCAGCATATCACCTATGTAAAAGTTAAGTACTCATAACTAAGTTTTATGGAGTTGTGGGAATAACATTATTAACCTTTTCATTCTGATGTCAGGAAGACAAATAAATTAGTATATATTGCACTTGTTTTGAACACTTTATTGTTGTTTTTTCCAAACAAAAGTGCTAATGCACCTTTCACCACCTCTTGCTGACCATGTGTGTCTTCTTTTGCTCAGCTCATCCTTGGTTATGTATTGATGGCTTTGGGTTCAAGCTGCCAAAGAACAAGGAGTGAAACCCGGACCATCACAGCCAACAACAAACAATTAATACAATACCTTACATCAAATGCAAATTCGGACAATGTGCAGTTGATTCAGAAAGTATGCACACCCCTTCACTTTGTGCACACTTTCATTGTGTTGTAGATGTACTGTAAATCATCAAATTCAAATGTTAATAGTTCACACACATGCAATGACCGTCCTTCCTACATTTAAGACATGAGTACCTGTTGTAGTTTACACACTTCTCTCTGTGCTTTGGTTCCTATTACATTGAAAGGGCACCTGAAATGACTCAGTTTACTTTCCTGGGGAAAGCGGCTGTCTTGGAACAGAAGCTTGTTGATGTTGCATCCTCCTTTTCTTTTTCCATCACTTTTTCTAGTAAGATGCAATGATGAAGTTCCTCTGCAAGGTGAGCCATGAACACTCTTCTTTTCTCAGTGGCCCCCGTGCATGCCTTGCACAGTACATGTGCATTGATTGCCGCCAGGTCAAGCGTGTTATAGCACACAGCAACTGGCCACCTGCGTGTTACTTCTCGTACTGAATAAGCTCACGCCTTCTGGTGCACGATGTCAATGCAGCACGTAGAAAAAAAGAAAGAGACAAATATAAGGGACAT
This sequence comes from Polypterus senegalus, assembly GCF_016835505.1. NCBI lineage: Eukaryota > Metazoa > Chordata > Cladistia > Polypteriformes > Polypteridae > Polypterus > Polypterus senegalus. The sequence goes on from NC_053158.1 coordinate 92,263,960, forward strand.
TGAGTATAAATTTATTGTACTTGTAAAAGTTAGCTTTTTTCAGTTTTATTCTCTCAATCACGATCACGTTGTACCCCCCCACTCTATCCCGCCCCTCCTGATCTGACTGTAAGTAACAGCGCCAGCATAAATTCACAACCGATCTGATGCTGTTCGTTTTCAAAAAATATTGCATTTGTGCAATGATGTTTTGTGATTGGTACTATTCAGGTTGTAAAATGATTTCTTCAAAATGTCACTTATATTGTCTCTTTCTTTAAGGTGTGTAATAGAAACCACAGCATAGAGAGAAGTGTGTGCATTGCAACTGGCACACATGTCGTAAATGTAGGAAGGATGGTCCTTGCGTGTGTGTGAACTGTTAACATATGAATTTGATGATTGCATATAGCTCTGAACTGACCTCTCTGTACTATTCTTTCCTCTGTATGTCCTGGAGTACAAAAGAAACAGTACTGTGCACCCAAAAGTGGACACCTGCAAGATCGGGGGAAAAAAAAACAACAGGCGGTCACCGATTACAAGCGCAACATTTTATGCGAATGAATATGAATAATATTGCATCTGTGCCACAATGTTTTCCGAAACTTACTATACGGGTCATAAAATTAATAATTCCAAATATCGTATATACCTATGTCTCTGTTTTTTTTGTTTTTCTTTTTGACATCATAGACCATAAGATGCATACTAATTCAGTGTAAGCAGGAACAGTCAATAAAACTGATTAAAAAATCAAGTGACGGTGAGATACGAAGAGGGCAGATTCACCAGCGTTTGTGTGTCATCTTTTATCCCTCCAGATCAGAGAATGTCCAGATCCATTGCCTCAAAACACCACTCATATCTACAGTTATTCCCAGTTTCAAATAAAAACTAACAGCATCAGATCCCTAGGGCGGTAGTATGTATCGTGATCGTGACTGAGAGAATAAAAGTGAAAAATAAGGTAACTTTTACAAGTCCCATAAATGTACACCGTCTGTTACAGACACAAACCAAATGTATGTGTGTACTGTATAATATTAGCAATAAGAGCAGTTCACTACTGAAAATGACAAATATAGGAGGCAGTCGGGATTGAACTGGGGACTCTTGATCACAAGTCAGCAAATCTTACCGCTATAGCACAGAAGCTGTTGTATTGTCCTTAAACCATTTGTGAAAGTGTTTATTTGATGTTTGAACTTCAGGCTTCACACATTATATAGTTTATGCCAACATTTTGTCATTTACTACTAAAATATGAAAAACGTTTCTGTTTTAACAATGTGTTTACCTAGATTACTGTATAAACGGAACACACATGAAATGCATGTGTTCCAAATAACAATCTATTATTTCCACTCTAAAACTCCAGCACTTTGCTCCCAGATAATCAGTCAAGGCATGCGCTAGGAGAACATTGTGCATGTTCTGCAGGCGGTGGGGGGATGGCATACCAGGCTGCTTGCTGCTTTTCTTTATCGGCACATTTACAGGACAAAACATGCTGACGGAGAGGTGCAAATGGATTTAAGGTGGGCCAGATGTACAAGTTTTTTTTGTAGGCTCTGGTAATTCTAGTGTTAAACTGTGGTACAATGGGAAACAGAGTTTTTTTTTCCTCCTTTTTTGCTCGATCAGCTGCTGGCTTGCTGCTGCTGTCATACCGCGTTATCTGCATCTGGCGCGGCACTTCAAACATTTAAAAGCCTATACAGCAGCTGTCCTACTCTTTGTCTTTTATTGCCGGCCCTGGGCATGGTTAAATCTCATGGCACAAAGTCTCGTCACAAGGGACGTGAGTTCTTGATATTTTTTAGTTTATAATTTAACAATGGAATAAGAATCTGAAAATGTAACAACATCAGATTAAAGTTCAATATATTCTGAAAAAAATGATACCAAACATATATATTTAGGTTTTAAAATAAGTCTGATTTAAAGCATGACAAAAAACGTGGCATAAAATCGCTGCACAAAATTGTTACACTTTTAAGCGTAGGATTTTATATGTAGAGAGTAGATAAGCATAGAAGCTCATAAAAATCAAGACAGAATTCCTATTTATGTTGTTAAATCTTTTCATTTTTTAAATATTCTTCAAAATTACCCTGTTTTCCGCAGACTATTGTCCAGTGTTTTACACACGTTCAAAGATTTGGTAACCACAAAAGAAAATCTCGAATCATCATCCTCTATTTAAGGACTACTGCAAATATTAAGTTGCAAAGGTATGATGTGCTACCTTTTTAAAACATTTTTATTATACTTCTGTACTTCTAGAAAGTTTTGCAAGTGAACACTTTTCTATTCAAGTCTGTCATTTTGGTGCATTTAAGCATGGAAAACATACCACCAAACTGAAATCAATAGAAACATCCACACTGTTCAGATTTCTTTTTTGACATTGATTAAATAGTCTTTCACCTTTGCCAGCATGGCCAACCAGAATTAAAGCAGCATTTCTTTAGCAGAGAATGTCAAACTTGTTTTCCAAAGACAAAATGAGGCTGAAAAGCAATGGCTTATATTTTCTGCTTTACAATTGCAGCATCCTAACATTTTCTCTCTCACACCATTAAAAGGGTACTACATATATTGTATAAGTGTGAAAACATAAATACAGTCCACACCAATTTGAACAATACAGGCGTCCATCATGTTTTTTGAGGAGTAAGTGCCATTCATCAAACAAAAAATATAAAGTTAATTTCCTTGAAAGCTTGAGAGATATAAATAATGGATGCAGTACACACAAGATGCACTTACTCTTTTGAATCCTGTAAAAATTCTAATACTTTTATCATATAAACTGATGAAGTATTTGCTAATGTGAGATTTTTAGCACAGCATGATGAATGAAAGGACTCATTGTAATATCCTGCAATGTAATATGCCAGATTAAGGAGAAAATTAAATTTTAAATCACCTTCTCACTGGTTGATCTTCTATAGTCAAACTGCCAACAGCATGCAAAGGTTGTAACCACTACATGTGTCATGAGAATTCATGTCTCATTCAATATACCCATTAAAACCTTATGATACTGTAATGAGGAACATTTTTTTTGTACCCCGCTTATGGATGTATGACATGGTAAACACATTCTCATTCACAGTAAATCAGAAGTGTCCCAGTTCACAAACAGTGATATTGAGCATAGATTCACTCTTAAAAGTGTTAACGTCTTTCCAAGGTATTGAAATGGGTTCTGATTGGACGTTTAGCCCGCCAGTAACCCAAACACACAAGCAGCCTAATCAGCAAAACTAATGTTGATTTTCTGTACACTGACTGGTTGGCATAACAATTATCCATAAAAGTGATGCCTTGACTGTTTATAAATATTACAGTATATTTTGGCATCTATTTTCAAAACTGGACCTCAAAAACTTTGACTGGTTGATTTAATTTCAGTCAATTCTGGGTGTTAATTAAACTGCTCTTTTAATCACATTACTTACTCAAGAAAAACATAGCAAAGTCCCTAAAAAATGAACAAAGGTAATAATGGCCTTCATCAAAGTTAACTGATTCATTATTCTTTTCTGTTTTTCTGCTTTATCTTAATTTGCTTAATTGCTTAGAGGTTGTGCCTTAGTTATTCTAAATTGACAATGAAGGAATACAGAGCAGATGCAGGGAGAATAACAATGTGTCTAACCAAAAAGTCACTAATTTTGTGTTACCAACATTTGTGTATATTCATCAGTAAATGAATACTAAATTTTGAAAAATATGAATAGACAAAAATCCTAATGAACACATTCAGGAGATTTACTTCTGTCCTATGTAAAAGATATATATCTGTGCTATAACAAATCACTCTACAGATTTATAAAAAGGAAATTCACTGCAAGATGAGAATTGTTCTTCACAGAACGCAATAATAGCTAAAGAGGTATATGAGGACCACTGTGTTCTCAAAATATGTATTAATTTTGTTAAAATGAATAGTTATGAGCCAGTTACAAAAAATAAGAATTAAATTAGAACCACATATATCAGAAGAGCTGCATGACGGCAGTCTTTCTGGACATGTTGCTCTGTTTGTGTTTTATTCACTCTACAATGCTGATCTTCTCCTTTTAATCATATGCTACTCAAGTTTTAGGAATGCCGAGATATTTATTACTTTAAGATTAGTGACATTTCCTGGTATTTGGATAGTACGTCCATGCTGATTGGATGGCCCAAATCTATTCATGAAACTCTTGTTGTTTTTTTCTTGTATTCTAACTTGAACAGAAGTCTTGGAAGTTTAACTATATTTACTATAGGATTTGCTAAACAGAATCTTTTTTTTTGTAATTCCTGTAAAAACTACCTCTCAAAAGGCCACTTGAATGATTACCAACCAGAAGGTTAAAGTGACATGAACTGACTAATTACTAAAATGTTCAACCAACCTTCAGGGACAGTCTTAAAAGTGAATGTGAATTTGAACACGTACTTAATTGTTGTAAACTTAAATACCTCTCTTCAGCACTCTTGGATTTTGTTTATAAAGAGTTTCAAGTGTTATCTATTTGAGCAGTGTTCGATGGTTTTAAAAATGTTCATAGAATGGATTTTAAAATAAATGTTTTGTACTGCAGTTTTCACAGCTGGTTCACCTTTCCAGAATCAGAAGATTCACTTTTAAGGGGGTTTTGACCCTAAAAAAAGAGAAATGGAAGGACACTGACAAACATGTCCATCAATCACTGTGTAGGATTCATCCAATAACTGTGTCAAGGTTTACCTCTAAAAAGACTTGCCTACCAATAGGGGATTACCACATTTTATGGGAATCATTTAAGTGAAATGAATTTAATTAAGCAAACTGAAAGTAATCAATAAGTTAATATTGCTTTGAGTGAGAAAGCAATAAAGAGAGTAGCGGACGCTTTAAAACTAATACCTGATTGTCAGTTTAAGATATGGCACTATAATCTTCACAGTTTAAGGTAGTAGTGCTGCATAAAAAATCCACAGATGTATTTGCTCTACCCCTACTAAACAGACTTTAACAATATTCATCAGTATAGAAACAGGTTAATAGGTACAGAGTAATACAAAGTTTAGAGGGCTTATTATCAGCAGTTTAAATAGTGATAACAATTCTGATATACATCAACAGCATGAACTTTACTTCCAATAACAGGCATATCCTGAAGCAATACTCCTGTGGATGAATGTCCTCTAATCAATTAACAACTAATTTCCAATGGTACAGCATATCATGCAACGTACCTCATTTTAATGTGATAGGCTAGGAAAAATAAAGATAGTCACTCTCTACAGCCTGTATATTTGCACTGAGCATTACTACAAATCATGGTCTGTAAACCATATTCAGACATAAATGGCAATCAGTACTTTTATATAAATGCTTGATTATTCTTATTGTGCAATAGTATTGTTATCACTCTCTAAATTATGACAATACACCTACTAAAACTTCTCCTGAACTTTGTAGATAACCCCTGTGTAGATTTACTTGCCCCTGAATGCTGAAGTAAAACAAATGAGTTTATAGCAAAGGAACCGGATATGAAAATTTTCTTGATACAAAAATAAGAATGACTTAATCATCTATATATCTAATTCACTAAGGCAAGACAACCATGGAAAGCACGCCGGAAGGGGCGTGGATTCACTAGGCCGCCGACAAGTGAGACACCTATGGTGCACGCAGGAAGGAGCCACGCCCACCAACTCCAAGACCATTGGATACGACGACAACTCACAGAGCCACGCCCACCAACTCGGATGCGACGACACAGAAAAACTGGAGTCATTTATATTCGTCTGTCGTAGAGGTCACATGTAGCTCCGACCCACATTGACTGTTAATAGAGGCATGTTTCTCGCGGAGGTGAATCGCCATATGCGGCGTGTAAAACTGTTTGCGAGGGGTATCCCATGGGATCCTTAAAACGTTCCTTTACAATTGAGGTTAAAACACAATGAAGTGAGCAGTCTTTAAAAAACGAGTTTTCGGTTACGACGCACGACCGCGTGCACTATAGCAAACTGTTTTACACGCTACATACCGCAATTCACATCCGCGACAAACATGCGTCTTCTTAGATACTCCTGCACTTTGTACACACCCCCCTCCCACCGTGGTCGGGTATCTTGGTGGATTATATATAGAAAGGCAGCCAAAACCGCACAGAGCAATGAAAAGTCTACGTGAGTCACAGGTGCATCTGGACTGTTCAAAGATTCGAGTGACAAGTTGGAGGTGGGCACATGAGCAGGCAGTGTATACTGAACGAGAAACCAGCAGACTAGCATGACGGAGGGAGCGGAGTGGATGTCCTTCTCCTCTCCTCCCGTTCCACCCTGAGCGCAGCACGGGCGATTGTGTGTTGGTTCGTTACGTGCATTTGTTAAAACCCAATGAAGCAAGCAGTCTTTAAAAACCAATAAGCCCTGTGCCTCTGTTTCATTACCGTCTCACCTGCTTCACTAATGCAGGCCCCGCAACAGGCAATCGGGTAACCAAAGTCTGTGGGTTCAGGGGGGAGTATGGTTACAAAGCTGAAACTTAAAGGAATTGACGGAAGGGCACCACCAGGTGTGGAGCCTTTCGCTTCATTTGACTCAATACAGGAAACCTCACCCGGCCCGGACACACACAGGACTGACAGATTGATAGCTTTTTCTCGATTCTGTGGGTGCTGGTGCATGGCAGTTCTTAGTTGGCGATTTGGCTGGTTATTTCCGAAAACGAATGAGACTCCTGTTAAATAGTTACACGACCCAACAGCGGTCGGCGTCCAAATTCTTAGAGGGGTAAGTGGCTTTCAGCCACGTGAGTTTGAGCATTAACAGGTCTGTGATGCACTTGTATGTCCGGTACTGCACGCGCGCTACACTGAATGGATCAACGTGTGTCTACCTGGCGTGGGTAAGCTGTTGAACCCCATTCGTGATGGAGGCCGTGGCTTCCAATTGTTCCCCACGAACGAGAAATTTCCAGTACGTGCGGGTCAAATGCTCGCACTGATTACGTCCCTGCCCTTTGTAAAGCCCCCCCATGGTCGGGTGACTTGGTGGATTATATGTAAAAAAAAGCAGCCGGAACCGCAAAGAACAATGAAAAATCAACGTGGAAACCGACTAAGGCGGTGTCTGGAAAATTAACAGTCAACGTAACTCACAGGTGCGTGTGGACTGTACACAGACGAAAGCGACTCAGGTAGGGAGTTGGGGGCGGGTACATAAGCGGGCAATGCGTACTGAACGAGCGCTGTTCAACCCCGTCCTTTGCTTTGGAAGGAGAAAGCGCAACAGCGCTTCTCCGGTTTTCAGTCACGGACAATTGTATGTTGGTTCGTAGCGTGCACTGTTGCAATGTTACTTTTCTTGGTGGTTTATTAATTTACGGATTTTTCAAATGTTTATTTTTTTCCTCTGTGCTTAAAAATCATTTAAAAAGCATCCTGATTATGTGGCGTATTTTTTTTTACATCTTCTATTGTCCTATTTATACATTTTTAAATGGTAGGTTCTTCTTTGTACATTTCTCTTTAGGTTTTAAAACCATTCACATCCACCTTCTTGCACAGATTCTTATGAAAGATTTTCATTTGGAATTCATTTTGGTAGAGTGGCTGACTGGCTTGTAATAGACAGAACTCAAAGAGTGAAAGTCAATGGCTGTCTGTCTGATATGCAGTCCTCACAGATAGTGCAGGGATGTGTTTTTATCACCTCTTTTCTACATCCTTTAGACAAATAGCTGTTGCAGTAAATTTGAAAGCATGTTCATTTTTTAAAATATGCTGATTGCTCAGTGATTCTTAGCCTACTAAATGTCAATGAAAACAGCCATGGCCCAGTGGTAGATGATTTTGCTAATGGGTGTAAATAGTCTTTTCTACATCCATCCATCTATTATCCAACCCGCTATATCCTAACTACAGGGTCACAGGGGTCTGCCGGAGCCAATCCCAGCCAACACAGGGTGCAAGGCAGGAAACAAACCCCGGGCTGGGTGCCAGTCCACCAAAGGTCTTTTCTATATTTATTTAAATGTTAAAAAAACAAGGAACTTGCAATTGATTTTTGAAGAAATGCCATTCACTCACAGAAACAAATTATCAAAGAACAGGCAGCGAAGATTGTTGAAAGTTATAAACATCTTGGGACAATTATTGACTCAAAACTGACTTTTAATGAAGTCACAAGAACAGAGGTACTGGAACCACTTCATGGATCTAAGCCTGGATTTGGTGTTTGTACGCAAGCACTTGTTGGTCAGTGTGACAGTCTGGGTCAGCTCTACACTCACTGATTGCCTCCAGGAGCTTCTTTCATATGAAACTGTCAATGATGTACAAGAGAATGAGCCAGGCAAATGAGGACACACACAGTCAGCAAGGGGTTAATGCAAAGCATTCAGTCCTATTCTTAAAAAAAACAACCAAACAGAGTTCAAAAAGTGCAGTGCCTCCAAAACCATATATATATATAAATAAAATAAATCATCCATAAATGTCAGGTGAAAGTTCAAATATTCTATAAATATGTTCAATAAAAATAAGCTTACAATCAAGGGCAAGCGTATCCTGTTTTAAAAACCATGAACTTCAGTGCTTCTCTCTTAAACCAATGTCTCCTTGGGTTACCCTTTATGAATTCCTCAGAATGAGGAGACCTCCACCAACAACCGCAGACAATCTGTAACCCAGCTCTGGTCCCTGTTGCCAGTCTGTCAGCATTTGCAGGGTGCCGTGCTGAGCTTAGCTCCACGCTCCATCCATCCAACAGTCTGTTGGGCCTCTGTGGGAGCCTCCCGAAGCACTTGATCAATTCTGCTTCTTAAGGGTGCTCAGCAGGAGCGTCCCCTATGCCCCTCTGTTGCATCTGGCCATACACTAAAAGGGCTCACTATCCCATCCCCTCTCAAATCGCTCCTTTTATACCACCATTTGGGTTCAAGTACTGGTACTCCCTGCTCTGAGGTGTGAATGAAGCACTTGACTGACCCACTCACATTTGCACATGAATGTGCATTCAGCCAAGCACCCCAATCAACCTCGGAGCAGTATGTGCATGTTCACACGTGCTCCTGCACCCATTCAGAGCCTGAACACTCTGGGACTCGATCACAGTGATGTAATGAGGTAAAAGTGTGCAAATACCACTGTCATAACAAAACATAAAATAAACAATGGAAAAAATATGTTTAAAAATGTAAAAAGTAAGAAAAACTGATATACTTTATGTTTTGAAATTAAGTCTTACAACATAAGGGAAAACATACAAATTCCAGTCAGTTCTATGCTGTGGTTCCTGTTGACGAAATGTACTCACTCTGCAAATTTAAACTATATACATATATTCCAGGCCAGGATAGAGAAAAATATCTTGCCTGGATGGGAAGCCAGGATGGAAGGATAGATGACCTGGAAAGCTGGACGAGGAAACAACAGCTAGAAAAATATAATAGTTGAACAAGCGGGAGTCATAAACTGGAAGCAGTTCCATCCCCCAAAGAGCAGGTGGCAATGGTACTCTTTTGGCATCCCATTTGGGACACCTGTGGGGGTGCTTGGGTGTTAGAGTCTGGAAATGCAACCCTGTCAGGGTGCCTGGGTACCATTAGAGGGCACTGGATGTGCTTCCAAAAAGGCACGCTCTGGCACCAGAAGCATTCCGACTTGAAAAGGAGCCTGCCGCTTCATATCAGGGAGTCAGAGTCGAGAGGCAGTGGGCAACACTCCTGGATGACGGAAAAAGAAAGCATTTGTTTTGGATAGTGTATTCTGTATTGATCTTTGCACAAATACCTTATTGGGAAGGTGCTTTGGCTAAATAAATATCTTTTATTTTAGTCCAGAATTATGTTGAACATTACTTAGTCTAAGGTTTGGGGCTCAGTGGCTCTCCCTGGTGGTTAAATTGGCATAGATGGCTGGATTTCCCGGCTGTTGGTTGGTAGGTTCCTGAAATATTGTTTTATTATTGTAACCATACCCAGACTTTTAATCACTCACATTTGGCACAAACACTTGGTACCAGAAATGGGCAAAACTTTGGGCAGGACAGCCAGCAGATGGGAAAACGATAGATGGCCAGTGGACCCCTGGGCACTGTCGGGGAACTCAAATAATATTGAAACAGATGGCAAACATACCAGGTCCTAGAGTGGAATCGGCATTGAGAAGTACATTGCGGAAGTGTAGCTAGATGGCTTCTTCAACTGAGCATTCTTCAATGGGAAAAATAATGAAGTACATACCATCAAAGGGCCAAAGTACCCGAAAAGTGTTAAAGAATTTCTTACAGACTCAAACTGTGAAAACAGAGAACCTGTCACAGGCTGTTTACAGTGTTTTTCAGCTCCCAAAAAGAAGACCAGGAATTATGGAGAAACGAGCAATCCCAGCGTCTCTATCCTAAACCCAAGTCCCATCATTAAAGCAATTAAGACAGAAGAGACTGTCCCGGCAAAGTGACTTCCAGACTCCATTCTCCAGGCTGCTGAGTTATACCCAATGGAACATGCACAAAGCCAGTGCATGGCCAATGACTCGCCACAGAAGAGCAGAATAAGCTGACGTCCCTCTAAGAAATAGACAAGTCATTCTAGGAGCTGAATCAATCTTCAGGAGCTGGATGAACTGCTTCAGCTAGAGTGGGCCTTACGGACTGTATTAAATACCCTAGAAGCTGTGATCAAGGGACTGAAAATACAGCAAAGAATCTGCTTGAAGCACTTGATCAGTTTTTGCAACATCTGAGAGTCGGACAGCTGCTGAGAACAGATTGGTTGTACAAGTGAGTGAATCCTGTATGGTATAACAGACAAAAATTCAATGTGAATTAATCCCTGAATTAGCTGAAGAGAACTAAGTAACAATCATTCATGCAAATTTATTCGATATAACTAAAAGGCCCAAGTTAGAACCTCAAGTCTTAGAGGCAGCTACCCAGAATAATGAGATATGACTGGGAAGAGAAAAGGGGATACAGAGCAAAGAGAATCCAGGAAATACATGAAGGAAAGGAACAGCATTTGATTAAACAAAAATTGGGGATACTGCCCAAACAGAGGGGCCCAAACTGAAAATTGTTGAAAGAGAGAACCAGTATCATCGTAGACCCGGAGACAAGGTGATTCTAGATGGCATGTTATACCTATTAATGATATGACTTTCTTTTCCAGCAGATCTGTGCAATCTAAATCCTATGGGACTCAGCTAAGGGAGGAGCAATGTAAGTCGGCAGGTCTCCCGGTGGGGTAAGGTCCCCGGCTGTCTATCACAATTGTAATTTAGCCAGTTTATCACACAGTTAAACACAATTGTGAATATCTTGTCTTTATAAGAAATGAGCCATAGCAAGCACTATTAATACCTGTATGTAAGCAATTCTTAATTTTAAATTATTTAAATAGACCATTTTGAATGCAATTAATTATAGGTTTACTTATTTAATTCAACTTTCATTTTAAACCATTTAAACTGAACCACAATTACAAAATTGAAATTCAATACTTCCTTATTTTGCTTCACTCTATCTAAAAAAAATCCTTCTTACAGTTTTTCTAGTTTATAATCACTTCCCAACTATTAGTTTATTTGATATGTATTTGGAATTTGTAAAGAAACTGAATTTATTTATTACTTTTTCCCTAGGTCATATATAGAGAAAGCATTGTTTTATGAAAAAAAAATCTACTTCCAGTTTTTAATAGAAAAGAGATTTTTTTTTTTATATTTTTAGGGAATTGTTTGGAAATATTTATGTCTCTGTGTTTTAGAATTTGTGGTAAATATTCTGTGGACATAGTAACTATAGAAGTAATGGGCTGGTTATTATAAAGCTTTGCGGTCAATGTAAACAGGTTAATTTTAAGAACTTAAGGTTTGTGGGGGTGGATTCCATCTATTCACTTTAGTGTCTTTAAAATTATTTTTTTAAAGGTAAAACTAACCAGATTCATATCACTGTTCAAAAGTTCACAAAATTTGATAACTACATTTATGACTTTGAAACAAAGACTTTTCTGAATTCTGAGTTTAAACCAAAGATCAAGGTTTGAGTTTTTAAAGATCAAAATTTTCAAAAGCAGTAGTCACAGCAAACTCTAATTACAAAGAAACATTTACTAAATGCCTTTTAATCATCTTAATAGATCTGGTTATAAAGCAGACAGAAATGTAAATAATAAATTGCACTGGTATTGCATCTATAGTATACTTTGTGAAATACACACCCTATACTATACTCATATGTTAAATATGGAGAAAGTCACATGCTGGCCACATCAGATTTTTTCAGCCCCTGACTGTGACTAACTTTCCTTTGTTCTTTTATCTGCTGCGTATCTCACGAATTGGAAAAAATATAAAAGACTGTAATAACACGGTTCAATTTTCCTTAGAGTGTTCCTTTTGCTGATTTAAAACTATATGCCAAAAAATGCATATGTCACTGGTGTTCATTTTTCAAGTCAGCCTTTTTCATCATGTACAGTAACCTTTTATTTCTCCTTTTTTATGAAATATTTTCAATTACAGCCATTTTGATACTGGATACTTTATATATAGGATGTCCCAAAAGTCACTACACACTTCCTATTTTCTATATCATGCAAAGCCAGAGAAAGTCCTTCTGGAGGGCTGCACTGGAACTCAGCATCAGCAAAAGCTCGATTCAGCGGATGCTTCGGCAAGTGATAAAGCTCTACCCATACCGACTTCAGGTTGTTCAAAAACTTCAAGTAGAAGATTATGATGCTCATGTGGAAATGTGTGAATCACTCCCACACCATTACCAAAACAACTCTCAGCTCTTGAAAAACATATAGTTCAGTGACAAGCCTATCTTTCATCTTTCTGATTGGGTTAACTGACACAACTGTCGAATCTGGGGAAAATCAAACCCAGCAGAAATTTTTGAGCATGAACGAGACTCTCCGAAGCTGGTGGTTTGGTGTGCAATGTCTAGCACTGGGCTGACTGGACCATTTCTCTTCCGCGACATCCGGTAACACAACCACCGTGCTACAGAAATTTGCTATGCCACAGCTTCAGGTGAGGAGTGTCCTTGCAAATGTTTTTTTTCACCAAGACAGAGCCCCTCCCCACTTTGCCAGGTTAGTCAGAGAATTCCTGAACATCAAGTTTCCTGATCGATGGATTGGTCGAAGGGGTCCCCTCGAATGGGCTCCGTGCTCCCCTGACCTTACACCTTGTGACTTTCTTTTGTGGAGCTATATCAAAAGAAACTTTTACGCCACTAAGCCCTGTAACCTGTCACAGATTGAGGAAAGAATCCGCACGGCATGCAGCGAGGTCGGGGAAGAGATGCTGCAAAACGTCAGAGAGCCTTGTGTCCAAAGGTGGCTGAAAGTTGTCGAAAATGGAGGCACTCATGTGGAGGTATACAACTAGTCTTCAAAGCGTTGGAACGTGATGGCAAGCCTAGCAAGTAAAACTGCAATGACTCCTATGTTGATGCTAGAAATATTAATAAACTCAGTTTCTTGTGTAATTTTTAGGAATTTATTAAAAGTGTATAGTGTGACTTTTGGGACACCCTGTACATTAATGTTTATATTTCTTGATACCTACTTTGGGTGCTGGAATTGTCTTTTCTTATCCTCTCCCTTAAACTATGTATGCACTAATTTCACACTTACTCCCTGTGACGATGCAGGTTCTGCTCCATGCTCCCATCTTACTTCTGGGAGCCCTCGAACTCAACACCGTCAGTAATGTCACCGATGAGCTAGGCAGTGAAGACACAACAGAGCAAGGAGATGGTGCAAAAAGTGCAAAGTGTTTTATTAAAAACAGCAAAATCAAAAATAAAGTGTCCAAATAAATAAGTGCAGTGTCTCTCAAATGTTCAAATAAATTATCCAATAAAAACAGGTGAAAGGGTGGAGGTTAAAAACACAATAGAAAAAAAATCGTTTTAAAACCGAGGTTAAAATAATGGCTGGAAGCAGCCTTTCTTTAAAAATCCAGTGCATACTTATTCCTTACTGGAGGCTCCCCTGCTTCTCCCTATCGGGCTCTGCAACAGGGGAGTCACCCTACAAGCAAATGCAGTACCCTTCAATACTGGTCCGGTAGCCCTCCGATCCCCAGCTACGTCGTACTCCAGCCAGACCGAGACTTGAGTTCCTTCCTCAGGGCGCTCACACTGGGGCTCAACACGCCCAAAGCCTCCACAACTCTGCTTCCTTGCCAGTTGCCAGTTGACTCCACTACTGGTCACTCCAGCTCCTCCAAACTGCTCAGCTGGAGCAAGCGCTTCAATCTGCCCCCTCCGAGAGTTGGCTAAACACTCTCTGGGGCTCTCCTACCAGCTGCATTAGCATCCAACCTGCTTTCACTCTCACACACTGTCTTTCTCCTTCTTACCGCCTTCTTCCCCATTAACCTCCATTCCTTCCCTCTCTTGTTTCCTTCATCTATTTTTCTTCCTTTTCATCCGCCTTGCGCTTCTATTATTTATTACTTGGGATGTGGATCAGGTGTGGCAATTAGCAGCTTCCGGCAACAATTATGAATGCGAACGATTCCTCACCTGTGCACGTAAGCGAGGACCGTCCGCATCACGAATCACTTTGGAACCGCTCTGGCCACACTACCACGACCCCTCTCTAAGCTGCGCCGACTATTTATTTAAAAAGTGGCCTTTTTGACATGAGCTGTGGACCCGCTACACCACACTCCCTCTAGGCACAGATTTATGACAACCTTCAATGCATCAGTATATCTTATTTCATAATTAATCCAGAGTGGCATTAATGTGTTGGGGAGGTGTATGAATAGGTTAGTTGAAGATTGTTTAAACTAGGGAATGGGTTTTAGAGAGGTAGCACAGGCCTGGTTTAAAATTGCACATGAAGGTATGTAAATGCTAATCCAAAGTTTAAGTGGAAAAGTAGGTGAGTATAATTATATAACAATAACAGAAACCTGGCTAAATAACAAAGATGGGGATAAGTATAATGTACATAATTTCACATTTCCTAGAAAGTATTTTATGTAAAATAGAATCTCTTGTATATATTTCTCTTCTGGTTCGTCCTGCTTCCACTTCAAAACTGGTCCTGCCCACACACAGCCAACACGGTATTTCTCGATTCCCATTTGTCCTCTTCCAAACCCTTCCCCATGTCTGCGGCTCCTCTTCAAAACCAGTTCCACCCACACGCAGCCGAAACGGGAATTTCTCGATTCCTATTCGTCCGCTTCCAAACCAGTCCCGCCCACACGCAGCCGACACGGCATTTCTCGATTCCTATTCGGTCCTCTTCCAAACCCTTCCCCAAGCAGCCTGTGGCCTCCCATGCACCTTGCTATTTTTGTTATACTGCGACGGTTGTTTCCTAAGCCTTTGTTATAAAATAAACAACAGTATCTTCTCTGTCGACGGGTTTTTGTACAACGTCATCTCTATTCCGGGATCAAGCAACTGTCGTCTCCAGCAAAACACCTGTTCACAAATTAACAGGGAGCCAGTGAAGTTGAGAGAGAGTAGGTGTAATATGTTCAGTGGATTTAGAACAGCAGATTATTATCCTGGCAGCAGAATTTTGAATAAGTTGTAAGCGATGGATAAGTTTTTATGGGATGCCAATTAGAATAGCATTACAGTAATCTATACGTGAGGTGACTCGGGCATTAACCAGTACTTCAGTACTGTGTTGCGTAAGAATAGGACAAAGTCTAGAAATGTTTCGGAGATGGAAGAAGGCAGTCTGAGAAATGTTACTTATATGGGAGGAATTATTTAATAATAATAATAATTCTTATTATTATTTAATGATTGCCATTACTAGTGTATAAATGGATATAAATAATTGCATGTAAACGAATCGTCAAAATCTGTTGTATGTTAACGATACTGTTTTAAATGTTATTGTTTTTTCATCAGAAAACCCAGTTTCCACATCTACCTGTATTAGTTTAGCGTGTCAACTGGGCAACACAGTGAATGCGGCGTCTATCTATACCCTGTATATGTCTATGCTCTCGACCACTGGCATTGGTTTCGCTCCTTGCTATTTTCGGTATACTGCGACGGTTGTTTCCTAAGCCTTTGTTATAAAATGAATGACAGTATCTTCTCTGTTGACAGGCTTTTGTACAATGTCATCTGTATTCCGGGATCCGGCAACTGTCTGTTCCTATCAGTGGGTTATTTCTTTATACAAATCATTTCCAGCAAAACACCTATTCACAATTGCATCTTTCAAGAAGTATTTCTTTCTTCTTGATTTCTGAATTCCTTTCTCACCGTTTTCTGTTCCTATTCTTACACCGGAGAAATGCTATGCCGGGCGTTGGCCGATTTAAATGTATTTCTTGTTATGTTAGACGGTGATATCTTAGTAAGGATGTCTGGATTCGCCTGGAAAGCATTTAAGAATGAGGAGTTATATTAGTAATGCATTATACTGTAGACTTCAATGAAGACATTAATTTTAATGCACGTTTTTAACAGAACTAAAAAGGCATGTTTGCAGGGCTGTATTATTACCATAGGGGCTTTAACTGCATGAATAATAATTGGGCTAACCTTATAAATAGTACAGTTCAAGAGCAGAAGTTTGTAACCAGTGACTGTTTTTTAATATAATATGTTAAAGCACCAATGTGGAGGCCTGTCTAGATTTAATATTTTTTAATAACCAGGATAGAATTCAGGGTGTAGAGGTGATTAAATCACTACTGTCAAGTGACCATAATATAGTATAATTCTCAGTACTTTGGAAGAGCATGGAATAAAAGAATAAAACTGTTAAGCTTAACTTTGGAAGGGGAGGATTTGAACAGATGCAGCAAAGTCTAAGGAGGATAGACTGGGATAAGTTTATATGGGTTGGAACAGTTAGGGGCCATTGGAACAAGTTTAAAAATATTTTACATATATTGCAGGACAGGTAGACACCTACATTTGGAATTTATAAGAAACTAGCAAAATACCCACACTTCGCAGCAGAGAATTAATGTGTTAAAGAAGTTATGACAAAGAAAAGAAAACATTTTAAAAATAACGAAACATGATTGTCAAGTAATTGTCGTAGGTTTATTTTAGTATTGAGAGTGAATTTGATGATTGTAAAGAGTTTAATTTATGATTGTAAATGTTGTGTATGGGAAATGCACATTTTTAGGATGTAAGGAACTCTGTAAATGACGTTTGCAGTTGTGCCCTCAGGCTGTAAAACGACCAAGCTGTCTGCTGAGCTTACTCTTGAGCATGTAATGTACAGTTGGCCATGTGAGAAGCCATCTTGTGTCAAGTCAATGCTGACCTTTTTTAGAGTCGGCCCCTGAGACTTATTTATTGTCATAGTGAAGCAGACCCTTACTGGAAATTGGAGGCATTTGAATTGGAATGGGAGGTCAGAGGGTATGAGAGGGATGCAAGGAATAAATACAGTTTCCCCTGAGGCAGTTCTTCAAATGAAGACAGTTGCCTCAATGAGGTTCTTGTGCAGAGATTTGATCTGAAGCCTGGTGCCGTTACAAAGTTTTGGTGGTTGTAAGTTTCATTTTAATATAATTGGTGCTCCAACCTTCAAAAGTAGAGTATGCAGAGGCATGCCCAGAGGATTAAGAGTGTGAAGAAACTAAATGAAAAGGCAGGAGTCACCAGCAGGAAGATGTGAAGCAAGGTGAACAATAACAGGCTTGAAGCGGTGGACTAAAGAAGAAGTAAGGAAGCAAGTGAAGTGGCACATGAGCGCGGGATGTCGTTAATGTATATAGGCAGGGAGCCAACCACGTGGTAGGTGCCCGGACAGTGGCCGTGTGGAAAAAGGAAGGGGGATCGGGGGCGGCCCTTGTGCGTCTCTGCCGTGAAATAAATCCTCTGTTAATGGAAATAAGGAATGAAACCTCCAAAAGGTGAGGTCAGTTCTGAAAGTTTATTATGGCATAATGGTGAGAACCGCCAAAAAATTTTATTTTCGAAAGTTCATTATGGGACATGGCACGAAATGAAACATACTTAACATTTGTAAGTACAGTGTAAAGGATAAGCATGGGAAATTTGGGCTTCCTACGTATATTGGAAGTCACAGAAATAGTGAGGAGGAGTTTCCCCTATCTATATATACAGTTCACAGGGTACACCTGTTTCCCCACCTTGGGTGTTGCAATAGGACATGAAAAATATCTATCTTTTGTAAGTACACTGCAAGGAATTATTATGCAAAACTTCAGCTTCCCACCTGTATGGAAAGTGGGAGAATTAGTGATGAGTCAGTGAGGTCTTTACCTTTTATATTTATAGATTTAAAAAAACTGCAGTGGGTTAATAAGGAGTTGATTAAAAGGCTGCAAAGGGAAAAAAAAAAACAGGTGTATATGGCATATAAGACGAATTCATCCAATGTGAGTTGTTGGGCATATGAGAGCATGATGGCCAATCAGTAAGAAGGATATTAGGTTGGCTTAAAGGCGGTTGGAGAGGAATATAGCAGATAAGGCAAAAGGTAACCCGAAGAGAGTCTTTTATTATTTTAATAGAAAAAGAACAGTCAAGGAGGAGTTGTAGTGTATCAGGAATAGTAAATGGAAACTAAGTTATGCAGATAGTGAAATAGTGAATGCTCTAAATTTGAATTTTTCTAAAGTTCTCACATATGAAGAAATAGATATCCTCAGGCAGTAACAAGGACTACAAAGACGTACTGAGTATTTGGAAATTGGAGAAGTACTGCTTAGGCTAAATAGGCTGAAATAGAAAAATCACTAGGTCCAGATAATCTCTAATACTTAAGGAGATTAATGAGTACATATATAAGCCCTTGATACATATTTTTAAGAAGTCACTGCACACTGGAGAAATCCCAAAGCACTAGAAAATGGCAAATGTTATCTTGTTATCCAAAAAGGGTGATTGGGTAGATCCAAGTAAGTATAAGCCGGTAAGCTTAACAGATATGGTGTAAGGAACCTTATCAGAATCAAGATTAGGAAGATCTTAATTGTGGTGTCTCCGATGGGTTGGTCCTAGGGCCACTGCTATTTTTAATATATATAAATGGTTTGGATAGAAATATAAATAATAAGTTTGTTAATTTTGCAGATGATGCCCAGCTTGGATAGCATACAGGCTTGGGCAGATTTGTGGAAGATAAAATTTCATGCATGTAAATGTAAAGTATTACATGTAGGAAGTAAAATGTTTTATTTGAATACAAAAAAGGAAGTTTGAAAATTGAAAGTACACATTTTGAGAAGGATTTAGGAGCCATAGTAGACTCATCACTGTCAACTTCCATGCAGTGTTCAGAAGTCATTATTATGGCTAAGGTTATATAGCACGATATTGGAGTACAAGTCAAAGAAGGTTCTGCTCAAGCTCTGTAATTCAATGGTTAGACCTCATTTGAAGTACTGTGTGAAGTTTTTGTCCCCAGGCTACAAAAAGACATAGAAATACTAGAAAATATCCAAATAAGAGTGACTAGGCTGATTCTGGGACTTTCGGAGTTGAGTTATAAGGAAATATTAAAGCTTAGAGCTCAGCCTTTTCAGTTTAAGCAAAAGAAGATCAAGACATGAAATGTTTAAAATTATGAAGGGAATTAGGACAGCAGATCAAGACTGTTGCTTTAGAATGAGTTCGACAAGAGCACAGGGATACAGTTGGAAATTTGTTAAGGTTAAATTTCACACAAAAAATTGGAAGTAGAATGGACACATGGGATATGTTACTAAATAGTGTGCTTGACAGTAGGACTTTAGGGACCTTCAAAACAATGTTAATTTGGAAAAATTAAGTGGATAGGACTGCTGAGCTTTGTTGGGCCAAATAGCCTGTCCTCGTCTAGATTTTCCTAATGTACTAATGTTCTATAGTGTGCAAAATATACACACCTTATTTAGGTGAACCTTGTATTGTGATGTTACATTATCCTACTGACTATGCCAGAATATTTTGGGTATGCTGCTCAGTAATGAACTATAAGCGGAACAGTGATGTGCTATTTTAGACATAGAGACTAACAGACAGAGGCAGCAAACAAAATTTAATTTCTTCATAACAACAGATTTTGGATGACTAGAGAAACACAGTCAAAATGCAAAAGAAAACAGAAAATGTCTGTTTGTTTTATCATTTCTTTACTAAACAAACTGTAATCCTAAGAGAAACTTTATAAATTTGGTAATCCTAACATGTGTATAGTAAAACGTGGTAATCAGAGACTGCTAGTAGTAGATCTAAATATACGTAGTTAATTGAAAAGCTCTTTCCAGTAAAAAAATAACAACAAATTCAAAAAGTTAAGGAAAAATACTTTATTTTACAGAAACAATTACATTTTGTCCTTAAGTGCATATGTCACTGCTATGGACTTGGAAATGTGTATCTTCTCTGTATATCATTTTTTTATTTAATTTCACTCAACTAAAACCAAAGGATTTATAAACCATACATAGTTGTACCCCGCAAAACAGTGTATTGATAAATGGAAAACTCGAGTGAAAGAAACCTAAACTAAGTATGTAGAAGTATTACAACAATATGTTCTTGGGTCACAGTACTCAAAGGCAGGATTATCCTGTTAGAAAGAAGGTAAAAACCAGAATAACAGTCTGTCTAGGGCATTAATTATGTATGGAGTGAGACAGGCACAACCATTGTATGAATGTAAGCATGAGATCACGACACATTAAAAAAAGGAGAGCAATTGGTTTTAAAATCAGCTGTGGATGACAAAATGGGATATTAGGTTAAGCAAACTGTCACAATACTTTTCACAGAAGGGTCTCATGACTTGGCTTGATGAGAATATTAAGATTATTAAATGAGCTGTCACTGTACTAAAGTAACTGTAAATTTCTGGGCAAATTTTATATTAATGTGCTGTGGATGTGTTTGACAGTCTGTGCCCTTCTGATATCCTGCAGTGCTCCTTTCTTGCTGTGATGTTAATGAGACACAGGAGATTAACACTGGGAGGTGCAGTAATTACACACAAATAGCATCTCATTTTTTTCATTCAAAAGTGGAGCAATTGGAAACTTCATTTTTACTTAAGAAATATGATATTTTTGTTTTCGAATGGGTTGTAATGAATGTCTCAAAAAGTCACAGAAGAATTTCATAATGGTGCCTTGGTTACCTTTGCAAATAATATTTTACAATAACTCAGACAGATTCTCTTAGGCCCTAGATTTAAATAGCTTTTAATAAACTGTTAATGAAAATGTCTTTACCCAGTAGTCAAGAGTCCTCAATGGAGAAACAATTTATTACACATTATTGGTGAAATGTGTACATTAGTATATTAGAAGCAGGTCATCTACTACATATTGTGTATGTAAATGAGTTTGCACTTAGCTACAAGTGGGTTTCATGACAATATATGGATCATACTTTCCCAGAATAACAACTCATATTATGAAAACTGCATTGTGTTATTGATAATAAGAACAAGACAGCTCAACCTACAGTAATTCTTATTTTATCTCTATCCTGATTCTTATTTTACAGATTAAAAAATATGAAGAGAGTTTCTAGCCTATCTTGGCAAATTGTCAGGAGTGAATGATGCTTTTAAAATGAGTACATTACTTTCTACTCTTCTTGTGATTCCTTATTAAGAAGCAGGCTCTATCTATAACATTATCTGCTCATAATATCTTTTTATTACAGGTGATTTACATATTTTGTAATTCTAATCCTTTTCATGCTTGCATTAAAAATTGCATAATATACAGTGAAGACAAAGATGTTTGGTGCTCCTTTTAACTTAGTATCATAAACTGAACGCAAAATGGGTCAGTTGTGTCAGTTACTTACAGTATACTTTTCAATTTTAATGTAAGATACTGTAGTTTCCATTAATAGTCATTCGTATATATGGAAAGGTATGCTTTATTTTAATTGAAACTTCAAACTTTTTCTTAATCTCATACATCTACAGTAAAGTGGAACCTCAGGTCACGACCATAATTCTTTCCAAAACTGGTCGCAACCCGATTTGGTCGTGACCCGAAGTAATTTCCCCCATTGGATTGTATGCAAATACAATTAATCCATTCCGGACCATATGTAAATATAAAGATTTTTAAGCACAAAAATAGTTAATTATGCCATAGAGTAAACTAAATGTAAAAACATTGAATAACACTGAGAAAACCTTGAACAGAGAAAACTAGCATTGCAAGAGTTCACGCTATAGCCTTACGAACCAATCGCTGTAAACACTTTTTTAATGAGTTTTAAGCACAGGGAAAAAAATAAACATTTGAGAAATCCGTAATTTATACAAAAACTAACCATAAACAACCAAGAAAACTAACCTTGCATGCGTCGAGTTCTGGCATATAGGAAGTGAGGAGGAACTGGGTGGAGAGAAGATTACAGGTTTGAGGTAAAGTCCCTCTGCGCAATGCACGTCTGACCGAGAACAATGTACTGTACAGGGAGAGACTGAACATTTGCGTAAATCACTGGCGCGTATGAACCGGAAGGGAAACGAAATAGACCACAAAGAGTTCACAGCGAATGCACAGGGAGAGGCTGAACACATGCGCAAATCATCGGTGCGTACGAACCGGAAGGGAAACTGGCTTGTTCGTCACCCAAGTGTGTGGTCATGAACAGATGAAAAAGTTTGGCAAACTTTTTGGTATTGACCCGATTTGTACATGTTCAGAGACATTCGTGACCCAAGGTTCCACTGTACATTGTTTTAGTACTCCAAGATTATCCACTATAAACAATCAGCTTCTGTATTATTTGCACCCTCAAATAATTTGTTTGTAACACCCTTAAAAGTCATTTGTATAATTTACAAAGAGTACAGACCATATTGTTGACATTTTGAAAATAAAATCTGCTTATAAAAAAGTTTGCTATTTTGTATTTAATTTATTTTGTGAACATTGCCCCCTTGATACCTGGTGCTCCAAGTTTATTAATCAGCGTGTATTTTTTTTCTTTAAAAATGATCTAACAATTCACTCTTTCAGGATTAAAATCTATAATTTTTATTTTTCAACGTAATGAAATGTGTTTGTTGTACTGCATATCATATCACCCTAAGGTCTGTCCTCATAGCCAATATGAACACCTTACTGCTCAAAATTTGAAGAACATTTATTCGGAGTACTATATTTTACATTTGCCAAAAATAGGTACTCTGTAACTACCCATATAAATGCAATGTAATTGCAGTTTTAACACATACTTTATTGCATATCAGGACAATCAGTATAGAAATAATCACAATATGATGTGAATATGATATAAAGAGAACAAACATTTGAATAATTTGAATAAAACTTTTTTGTTCTAAGAAAATTGTATATAGAGAGCCAAATGAATAATAAAACAGTATTAAAATAATGTTTTATTTATGTATTTACTTTTTATTATTATGTATAATAATGTAGGACTAAAACATAATTAATAAAAACTTCAAATATACATATTTTTCCTCTTATAGTGATAGTTAATGTGCTGTACTTTAAAAATAATAAAGACAGAGAATATGTGCCATACTATTCTTACTATTCCAGTACAAATTACTCCCAAAAAAAACAGCTCTTATTCACAACTGCCCAGCGCAAAATATATCGTTGGCTGATGATGGACTTATGAACCCAATGTAGAATCACTTTTAGGGCGAGGGGTTAAACCATAATTAGGGTTGCTTCCAGGGAATACTTATCAACAGAAGTTTGCCCAGGAGTTTCTAGGACCTGTTTGGAGAATTCAGGCTCATCGCAGAAATCAACATTGGAAGGTCACACTGGATACTGTAAAGAAAAGGTAAAAATACTATATAATTTTGGAAGCCTGAGAAAATAACCAAAAGATAGGCCATAGAAAAGGCAGGAGATAGAATCTTAGTCAAGCTGAAACATTTGAACTGTTAATCAATTCAAAACACTAAAGACAAAATCAAAACCTTTTTTGTAAAAGTCCTTACACTAATCAGTGATGAGAATATCTAACTAACACAGTGAAATAAATAATTTAAATTTTTGTTTAAGAACAGTACCAGAAACTGTATGCCACCATCTTCTATAGGCAGGACAATCACATGATCTCTGAGTCACATCACATCATAACCAGTCATACAAAATGGCATCAAAACAGTGGCAACCATGAAAAAACGAAAACAAAATGGGGTTGAAGCAGCATTAAAAGAAAGAAACAACCAGAAAAACATGTATAAAAAATACAATAAAAAAGACTGCAGAAAATCATAACACGTCAAGTCAAGTTGGGGAGCATGCACTGGTACAGTGTGTTGCCACACCCACTACACCACGAAACAACTTAAGATCCTGGTTTGCAACCCCCCAGGCAGACATGTGGACCAGTCCCACCCTCTGGAAATTACCCTCTATCTGCCGCAGCCAGGTATTACATGGGCGACCCCTTGGCCTGGTCCAGCCACTCGGGTCCCCAACAATGAGGGTGAGCCGGATCACCCTCGGAGAAATGCGCCACATGGCCGTAGTGCCGTAACTAACGCTACCTCACAATGCAGGTAATGTGCCTCATTAGGGACTTCATGAGAAACAGCTTATTCGACACAAAGTCAAACCAACAGTACCCAAGGATTTTCCGGAGAGACACAGTACCAAAGGAGTCCAGTCTTCGTCTCAGGTCACTGGATAGCGTCCATGTCTTGGACCTTTGTCCTTTTGCATAGATATCAGAAGCGGCACACACCCCTTTCCAGCGACCTCATGACCCCCCGTGCTCTCCCAATCCGTCTACTGACGTCACAGGAACAGTCACAAGAGACATGAATGTCACTGCAAAGGTAAGTAAACCTCACAAAAAGGTCAACACTCTCTCCACAAACAGACACACTGCTGATGGCTGTGCCCAAGAGGTCATTAAAGGCCTGGATCTTGGTTTTTATCCAGGACACTCGCAAGCCCAGACACTGAGGCTTCTCACTCAGTCTCTCGAATGCCCTGATCATTGCCTTCATTGACTCCGCAAAGATCACAGCATCATCAGCAAAGTCAAGATTCGTGAATCTCCACCAACAGATGCCCCACAGCCGCTGGACTCCACTAACTTGCCCAATACCCAGTCCATACAAGCATTGAACAGAGTAGGAGCAAGAACACAACCCTTTTGAACCCCAGAATCAACTGGGAAAAACGCAGAGGTCCTGCCTCCACTCTGCACAGCACTCACAGTACCAGTGTACAGGCCAGCCATGATATCCAGTAACCTCAAGGGGATCCTGCAAACCCTGATGATGTCCCACAGGACAGCTTGATCAACTGAGTCGAACGCTTTGCAAAAATCGACAAAGGCTGCAAAGAAACTCTGCCGATATTCGTGTTCGCTCTCCATGAGAACCCTCAGTGCCAGGATGCGGTCGATGGAAGACTTTTTAGGCATAAAACCAGACTATTCTGGTCGCTGGTAGGTGAGTAAGTGATCACAGATTCTATTGAGGATGACCCTAGCAAGGATCTGACCTGGCACAGAGAGCATTGTTATCCCCCTGTAGTTGCTGCAATCCAAGCGATCACCCTTCCCTTTCCAGATAGGGATGACAAGTCCCATTTTCCAGTCAGTTGGGATGATGCCTGTCTCATAAATGGAAGCAAAGATTGCTTGCAATGCCAGGAGGACAGCCTTACCACCAGCCAGGAGAAGTTCACCCAGGATACCACAGAACCCTGCAGCCTTCCCAACCCCCCACAGCTAATTGGAGGATCAGCCTCAAGAACCGTGGACCAAGAGATATCCAACGTCCTAGTTAGAGGATCAGCTTTGAACAACTGCTCAAAGTAGTCAGCCCATCGGTGCACAACTGCAGTGTCATCCGTAAGGACCGTTCCATCAGCTGCCCTGACTGCGACTCTCTAAAGGAACACTTGTGTGTAATGCTTTGATCCCTCTGTAAGCAGGACGTGGGTCGCTAGACCACAGATGGTGTGTCACTTGCTCACAGATTCCTCTAACAAACGCCTCTTTATCTGCCCTCAGAACCCTCGCAGCCATCCTTCACAGTTCCCGGTACAGACCAGAGTTGCCATTGAGCTTTTTGATGATATCCAGGGTGCCCTGCGAGATGAAACACCTCCTTCTGGGAACACCGGTAATACCAACACAACCCTCAGCAACCTTCAGGGTCTTGTCATGGAAGGTCTCCCACATCGCATTAGGATCGGCAGTCGTGCCCAAATCTGAAAGTTCCTCTCACAAACTGTGTGCAAACTGGATAGAAACAACCTGGTCTTGGAGTCTGGCCAAGTCCATGCTCATTTTCCTAGTAGGTGGTAACCTGCTGGACCTAAGCTGGATCCTAAGAGTAGCAACAAGAAGTCTGTGGTCAGAATTCACAAACTGTAGACCCTGCAGTTTTGCAAGAGCCTCCAGCATCTGCCCACGAGGATGTGATCAATCTCCTTCGCTGCACCACCAGTATTGGAGCACCAAGTCCAATGATGCGGTTCAGGGCACTGGAACCAGGATCCAGTGATTCGCAGCCCCTGACCTTTTACAAAGTCAAGGAACATGGAGCCACTTTCACCATGGTCACCAGTCCCATGGGGACCGAGAGGAGTGTCACCTCATGGGCACCCATCAACCACCGAGCGAAGCTGCGAATAAAATGTCTCCCTCGCCGAGTCATCACTTACCGCAGTCAGAGCATACACTCAGACAACAGACAAGGCACCCAGGGAGTACCGCAATCGGAGTCCCATAATACACTCGTTGAAAGGAGTGACATCGGACACCATTGGAATAAGGCAATCCACTACATCAACAGCTATTTCCCGAGTATGACAGCCATCAGACC
The DNA here is from genome assembly GCF_016835505.1 of Polypterus senegalus. Taxonomy (NCBI): domain Eukaryota; kingdom Metazoa; phylum Chordata; class Cladistia; order Polypteriformes; family Polypteridae; genus Polypterus; species Polypterus senegalus. Next base: position 92,290,724 of record NC_053158.1, read on the forward strand.
GACCAGACCAATAAAAGGTGTATCCACTTACAGAGATCTGGCCAGTCCTCGGTCTGTGCACCTCAGAGAGTGCTGCCACTGAAATGTGGAGTTTACGCAGCTCCTCCGACAGCAGAGGAAGATGATCATCTTGCCGGAGGGACAAGACGTTCCATGCACCCACCCATATTGGCTGCCTCAAATTGGGACCTGAGTGCTGCCATGCAGCAGGCGACACCTCAGCACCACACCAGTTCCAATCCCCAACAGACTTTACCCTATTGGCTCTCTACTGGTTTCAACTGTTCCAGGGATGGGGCTCCCGAGGGCTTTCCGCCATCCCCTTCATGATGCGAGTAGCCTTCCTATGGGCAGCTGCAGCAAAGCTACTTCCGCAGAGAGCAAAAAGGAGTCCTTTATGTAGTCTTGGAGCTTTGTCATAACTCAGGTAGAAAATGACTAATTGGATTAGATTGAATTTACATTGATGTCATTAAACCATACAACAAGGAGTGCACAGCTGAACGAAATTGCGTTTCTCCAAGGATCAATGTATGAACAAAAAAAAAAAGAGACACGTGCATGTTATTACAACAACAGACAGATATAATAGACAGCATAAACAGACAGAATATATGCATCGTCCAGTTGATAAATTGGAGAATAGTTGTAAAGTGTTCAACTGGTGAAAAACAACACTAGAATTACCAGAGCCTACGAAAAAACTTGTAGATCCGTCCCACCTTAAATCACTTCTTAAAACTGTTCTCACCTCTCGGCCAGCATCTTTTGTAATCTAAATATACTGATAAAGAAAAGCTGCAAGTAGCCGACTATTCCATCTCCCCACCGACTTAGAACGTGCATGAACTTCTCCCAGCTCATGCCTTGATTGATTATCTGGGAGTGAAGTGGAGTTTTAGTGTGGAAATAATAGATCATTATTTGCAATACACACATTTCATGTGTGTTCCGTTTCTACAGTAATCTGTGTAAACACATTTTTAAAACAGAAACGTTTTTCATATTGTAGTAGTAAATGACAAAATGTAGGCATAAACTATAATGTATGAAGCCTGAAGTCCAAATATCAAAGAAACACTTTCACAAAAGGTACAAATATAATAGAACAAGTATGCTTTTATTCAAAAATATAACTGCAGAAAAAAAGCCGCCTTAGCATGCCTCATTGACACACACTTACTACAATTGCCACAGTAGCGTAATGGTAGTCCGTAATGGTAGTAGCTGCTGACTGGTAAATAAAAGGTCATGAGTTTGATCCTACACAACTCAATTTTGAGAAGTAAACTGCTCTTATTCTTACTATTTTAGAATAAAAACATTTGATTTCAGTCTGTAACAGCTGGTGTAATTTATGATATTTGTAAAGGTTATTTATTTATTTATTTTTTTCACTTTTCATTCTCACAGTCGCGTTTACGATCCCCCCTCCCCATCTGACACTGCTGTTTTCACATAAAGATGCGCTATAGCTCTGCAGTGTACTTGTGACTGCATTCTCGTACCAATGCTTGCGAATTGAAGTGCCTGCGTGCACTTTTCGTGGCATTACACGTCTATTTTTTGAGCATGCCCGTGTCGCTCAAACACAGGAACATATGTTGGTGTACAAGTATAACAAAACAAGTGCACTTTTATTCTAGACTATAAGTGAAGAAAAAATAAAGCAAGTTACAGTAGGCGGTTGAACAACTTCCAATCCGTGCTATATAAAATCATCACATTCAAATATTAACAATTCCCACACACCCTTCCTACATTTACGACATGTGTACTTGTTGCAGTGTACACATCTCTCTGTGCTATGGTTCCTATTACAATGAATGAGCACCTGACACTGTACTTTCTTCCCTATATAAATAACATTTGAGTATAGCGCATCTCCAAATAAATCACATTTGAGCTATAGCGCGTCTTTATGTAAAAATAGCAGTGTCAGATGGGGGGAGGGGTGGTTATCGTGAATGCGACTGAGAGAATGGAACTGAATTAAAAAAAAAAGCTAACCTTTACAATTATCATGCATTTACACTGGCTCTTACAGACTGACTGAAATCAAATGTATGTTTTTATTCTAAAATAGTTCAATACATGCAATATTATTTGAAAACGAACAGCGTCAGATCGGGCGTATATTCAAACCTGATCTGACGCTGTTCGTTTTCAAATAATATTGCATTAGTGCAATGATGTTTTTACATATATTGTCTCTTTCTTTCATCTTGCGGTTTGTAATCAGTGACTGCGTGTTTTTTTTCCCCGAGCTAGCCAGTCCCCACATGCTGCTGTATGGTGGTGTTTCTTTTGTACTCCAGGACATGCAGAGGACAGAATAGTACAGAGCATTAATTTCAGCGCTATATGCAATCAGAAAGACAGAAAGGCAGAGAAGGCACTAGATATATAAATAAACAGGGAAGGCACTGTATAATAGATATATAAAAAACAGCTAAGGGGATAGATAGATAGGAAGGAAAGGCACTATATGATAGGCAGACAGGGAAACTCCTATATAATAATAAAATTACTGTTATCGCTATATAGATAGACAGGGAGTTCAGGCAGGCAGAACGGCGAAGGTTAAAAATAAATAAATATTCTCCCCAGCGGAGAATCAAACTAGGGTTTCTTGAGATACAGCAAGTCTGCGGCACTCTAAATGATGAAATCTTACCAGTACACCACAGAAGTTGTAAAATTCTTGAACCTTTTAAGATAGTGTTTATTTGTTCTTTGGCCTTCAGGCTTCACACATTTTATAGTTTATGCCTACATTTTGTAACATTTATTACTAAAATATGAAAAAGTTTCTGTTTTAACATTGTGTTTACACATATTACTGTAGAAACAGAACACACATGAAATGCGCGTGTTCCAAATAAGAATGTATTATTTCCACTCTAAAACTCCACTTCACTCCCAAATAATCGAGGCATGAGCTGGGAGAAGTTCGTGCACGTTCTAAGTCAGTGGAGGGATGGAATAGCTGGCTGCTTGCAGTTTGTTTTTATCGGCACATTTACAGGACAAAGGAAGTCTGGCAGAGAGGTGAGAACGGTTTTAAAAAGCGATTTAAGGTGGGACGGATCTACAAGTTTTTTTGTAGACTCTGGTAATTCTAGTGTTAACATAATGCAGAGGCATAACAGCATTTTAGGAGATATGATATTCAAATTATATGTGTTCAAACAGTCTGTGTGTGTCCAGGAATTTAATATTCAAAATAGGTCAGCATGTTGTTTGTTATTAGTGGAAGTTGAATAGTCTGATAGCCTGTGGAAAGAAACTCCTACTAAGTCTGGCAGTCTTGCACCACACAGAGCAGTAGTATTTGCCAGAGGGCAAAAGTTTGAACAGTCCATTTCCATGACAGTCTCCTCTCCTAAGGCAGCATCACAAGTACAGATCTTGTATAGACAGACGGGTGGTTCTGATGATTTCTTCTGCCTTTTGCTCTTCTGGAAGGAATTCTGATGTGAAACAGTGCAGCAGCTATACCAGACTGTGAGGCTGCTGGTCAAAATGCTCTCTATAGCACTTCTGTAGAATGTTGGGAGAATAGGAGGGAGGAGGTTTACTCTCCTCATCTGTTGTAGAATATGAAGGTGCTGCTGTGTAAAAGAAATTATTTTTAATGTCTTTGATAAAGAGCAGATAATAAAAAAGTTACTTAGAAATATATTTGGGAAGCCTTGACTAGGAGCAAAGAGCACATAGGAGGTATCATGGACTAACATCAGAAAACTGGATAATGTTGGACAACTTGTCCATTGGCATGGAAGGAGCAAAAATGAGGAATCATAAAGGCACCAAAGCATACTACTACCTCCATAGCAGAAAAGTAGATCAGGTTTTTCTCCACCAAGTTAACAGCCCAGATTTGGTGTTTCTGAACCCAGATGCACTTTTCTCTGGATAATGTTTGTGTAACAACCTTAGTTAGTTGCTATTATATTAAGTAAAACTTTGTAACTGTAATGTTAGCGTTGATAAGAAAGTTATTTTTAATTTGTGTGTGTGTTTTTGTGTGATCCTTCTACTGTGTTATATAACATTGAATCTGTATATCGACACATATGGTATCTAGTCTGTCACAGATAATTGTGAAAATCACTCCCATAATCATCTAACAAAATAAAGCAATACAGCTTTAAATATTAAGAGTGAACCTCGCAACCCAAAAAAAATACATTGGCTATGAATGACCTCAATTGAAAGAAAAACACATCTAATTTAGATTGCACAGCCTTAGCTGAGAAAGTACAATCCACAATAACATGAATATAAGACTCTGAAGGTGTTTGATAGCGATGCTAAGCACTTTGTGGCAAAGTATTCACAGAACAAGATAAGGATGGCTAGATATGTTTCTCTGTTCTTTTCCGATTTAGGACTCTGTGCTTCCCTAAAAAAGAAGCCTCATATGCAAGTCATTTTTCTAAGTAGGATTGGTCCTCTGTTGACTTCTTTTCTATGCACAGTAAGGTTTCTTTGATAGCTCAAATTTAGAACCTTTATCCAAAGATAGTGGCTCTCCGCATGTACTCACATGTGCACCACAGCCACCATCTTATGGACATAATGTCTACTACTCAAAGTACTTTTATCCTCTTCTTTTGTGATATGATATGTGATATGTCATACTGCATCATTTGTATTGAACGCTTTCATCAAATTACAAAATTTATACTTATCTAAAGATTAAACATGAAGAAAGGGCAATACTGTAACTTAGATCTATTATATGTGAGTGTATGAATGCTGCAGCTTCTTAAACCTCCGGCAACCAATGTTATATATTTGTTATTTTAGTAATTGCTGTCTTACTCACTTAGGATGCTTAAGATCTTCAAACTCATTTTGGCAACAGATCTAGATGTACCAAGCCTTCCTGATCTAGGCATTATCAGTAAGTTAACCCGTAAGACTAGAGACTGTGGGGTTTATAGGCTGCTATAGCCAAAAATGACGGCAACACAAAATGTGGAACATGAGCAGAAGCACTTAGAAGAGTTAGAGATTTGAGCTGGAGTCTATGCTAAAAGGCTAGGCCAAAACAGCCACTATTTTTGTGCCTCGCTAAAATTCATTTCCTGGAGAACAAACTGGAAGAGCTAGAACTTAGCCTATCTGCACATTGTCGAATCACAGAATATTGTATCTTAATTTTACTGAGACTTGGCTCTATGACAACATCCCACATTCTGTTATTCACCTTGGTAGACTGTTATCATTTTGGAAAGACAGAACTCCTGACTCCGGTAAGAAAAAAAAAAAGCTGAGTATTCTTTTAACAGTAAATTGTGTAACAATAGTTGTAAAACAGTGTTCACCTGATTTAAAATATATAGTATTAAAATGTTGACACTTTAACCTGCCGAGAGAATTCTCAATGACTATTGTCACTGCTGCTTACATCACCCTACATGCTAATGCCAAGGCACTCAAGAGAATGTCAAAAATTGCTGATATACAAGAATTATCATACCCAGAAGGAGCTGTAATTATAGTATACAATTTTTAATTAATATTTAATAATCTTTTATAATGTTACAACTACATATACAGAACAATCCCTCTTAATTGGCCTCACATTAACCGGCCGATGGATTAACCGACCTGTTAAAATAAAATAAAATAACAAAAAAATCCTGAGTTCTTCTTTATATGTATGCACTTCCTTTCCTGGAAGGTGGTATTTTAAAACCAGCAAACAACAAAACAGCGTTCAAATTAAATAAAGTTCAGTGTGTCAAAAGTCTTCTTTAAATAAATAATCTATTAAAATGAGTGAATCAGTGGAGGTTAAAATCCATTAGTAAAGAAACAAGTCCTTTAAAAACAACGCAAACGAGGTTAAAACAATGGCTGGAAGCAGCCTTTTAAAATCCAGAGCACAGTGCCTTCGTCTTTCTACCAGGCAGCTCCCCTGCTTCACCCATTGCAACGAGGGATTCGCCTTACCTGCAGGTACAGCTGCCTTCCACACTGGTCTGGCAGCCCTCCGATCCCTGGCTACATCGGGCTCCACCCGGACCGAGACTTGGTTTCTTTCCCCAATGGCCAGGGCACTCACGCTGGGGCTAAACCAGCCCAAAGCCTCCACAACTGCTGCTGCCTTTCGACAGCCACTCGTCTTCAATACCAGTCACTCCAGCTCCATGATCGCTCAGTTGGAGCGACCGCTTTCTTCAGCCCCACCAAGTGTCGGCCAAACACTCCTCTGCAGGGGTTCACCTCCCAGCTGCCTGCCTTTGCTCCATCGAATCTGCTCTCTCTCACTCGCTCGCTCTCCTGCACCAGCTTTCCTTTACTTGTTTCCTTCTCCATTAACCTCCCGTTCTTTCCTGTTCTCCCCCTGGCCACCTTGCACTTCTATTAGTCACGGGGACGTTGATCAGATGTGGAAATTAGCAGTTCCCAAGAACAATTACTGGTGCGGACGACTCCTCACCTGTGCACTTAAGCTAGGATCACCTGCATCACGAATACCCCAGGAACCCATCAGCCACACATTCCACACCCCCTCGCTAAGCTATGAGTGTGGTGATTATTTATTTAAAAAGTGGCCTTTTTGACTTGAGCTGTGGACCCGCTACACCACACTATCCAGTCGTTGTACAAAAAAAAGAACCTGTATGTGAAATTGTGGATGAAGCCTTGTGGATATGGTTTCTTCAGGAATGTTGAAGAGGTACAGTACATACCTTAAAAATATTTTTCTACATGAAATGAGGTATGCGCCGGATTAAGCGGCCAAAATGGCAACCGGCCATGGGTCCAGTCCCGAGGTGACCAGCTAATAAGGACTGTACTGTATATATATATATATATATATATATATATATATATATATATATATATATATATATATATATATATTGTGGTGGTCCCGGCGGCCAAAAGACGAGAGGAGGGCTTCTGCCTCCTCCAGACCGTGAGGGGGCATCCTTCCTGGTTATGTTGGGAGCCGCGGGTAGAGGGCTTGGAAGCCCAGCCCTGTAGGGACCCGTGGCCACCGCCAGGCGGCACCCCGATGCCGGTTTATCCCGTGTGGTCCTCGGCTGGGGCAGGAGCCCGGCCGGGACGCCTTGGAGGACCAGAGGAGGGCGTGTGCCTCCTCCAGACCGAGAGGGGGCATCCGTCCTGGTTATGCAGGAGGCCTCGGGTAAGGGGCTTGGAAGCCCAGCCCTGTAGGGACCCGTGGCCACCGCCAGGCTGCGCCCCAGTGCCTATTTATCTGCCACACCAGGAAGTGCCATGGGGAAGACGACAGGGGACACCCGGACGGCTTCCGGGTGCGCAGCCGGCACTTCTGCCACACAGGGGTGTGGCCAAGACTAATTGCCGGGAAGCAGCTGAAACCCATCCGGGTTCCTATAAGAGGGGCCGCCTCCCTCCAGTCATTGGTGTGACGATGTGGGTTCTGGCTCCACACTCCCTTTGCTATTGGAAGCACTCGAACCCAACACCGTCGATAATGTTGCCGAGTGAGCTAGTCAATGGAGGCAAATAAACAATTGAGCAAGGGGTGGTATACAAAAAGTGCAATAGTGCTTTTATTAAAAGCAGTCAACAAAACAAAAACAGTGTTCAAATAAATAGTGCAGTTCTTCATATTCATTAAATAAATAAATAATCCATTAAAAGAACACGTGGGGGTTAAAACTCAATAGAAAAAACAATCCTTAAAATCGAGAGGTTAAAATGATCAGGAAGCTGTCTTTAAAAACAACAACAAATAAGCTTGGTGCTTCTTTTCTGTATGCGTCTCACCTGCTTATCCCGTACGGGCTTAGCAGCAGGCAAGACGCTCTCTGCAGCTGCCCTCCTACATCACACGCTCGAGACTGGAGACCTCCCGATCCCTGGCTTCGGTCTGGCACTCATCCCAGTCCCGAGACTTGATTACCCTCAACGGCCAGGTCGCCCACGTTGGGGATTCCATCACCAAGTCTCCGACTTCCGCTGCCTTTTCCATGGCCTCTCTGCGGCCCGTCGCTTTCACCTTGTCACTCCGCTACCAGATCGCTCAGCGGAGCGACATCTACAAACACCTGGGTGTCGGCCTAACACCCAGCTTCCTCGCAGCTGCCCACGGCTCGATCGCGCGCTCACCACACGCTCCAGCGTGTCCGTCTCTCTCCTGCACCGCTTGCTTCCACGCTCCCTGTAACCTCCGTCCTCTCCTTTCCTTTCTCTCCCATCGATTCTCTCTCTCTTTCCTTTCTCTCCGATCGTTTTTTTTACCCCTCTAAAACCGACTCGCGCTTCTTTTTAAAAACTGTGAGGGGCCATCACAGCTGCAGCATTAGCCACGGGAGCAATCACGAATGTGGGCAGTTCCTCACCTGTGCACACAGTGAGAAACGCCCACATCGACGACTGCCCCGCGGCTCGCTACAACAACGCCCCCCTCACGAAGCCGCCTCAGGTGCGGTGATTATTTATTTAAAATCAATGGCCTTTTCTCCACGAGCTGTGGACCCATAACACCACAATTGGTGGATATCGGGAGGTAGTTGGCAGAGCTGGAGAGAGGACAGGAGGTGGCCAGAGGAAAGACACAAGGACTGTGAGCCCTGGACTTTGGGGGAATCAGTGCAAGAGGCACTGGGGTTGCACATGAGCACAAATTGTAAATATTGTACAATAAACGGTGTGTGGGTGAACAATATGTTGTCCGTCTGTGTGTGTCCGGGCCAGCTTTCACAATCCCAGAGATGTTCTATTCGATTTAGGTCAGGAAAGCGTTGGGGCCAGCCAATGGTGTCAATTCCTTCATCTTCCAGAAACTGCCTGCATACTCTTGCCACATAAGGTTGGGCATCGTCGTAGACCAGGAGGAACCCAAGACCCACTGCAAAGGCATAAGGTCTGACAGTGGGTCCAAGGATTTCATCCCGATACCTAATGGCAGTCAAGGTTTTTTTGTCTAGCATGTAGTGGTCTGTGCGTCCCTCCATGGATATGCCTTCCCAGACTATCACTGACCCACCACCAAACCAGTCATGCTGAACAATATTACAGGCAACATAACATTCTCCACGGCTTCTCCAGACCCTTTCATGTCTGTCACATGTGCACAGGGTGAGCCTTCTCACATCTGTGAAAAGCACAGGGCACCAGTGGTGGACCTGCCAATTCTGGTATTCTATGGCAAATGTCAATCGAGCTCCATGGTGCTGGGCAGTGAGCACAGGGCCCACTAAAGGATGTCGGGCACTCAGGCCACCCTCATGAAGTCTGTTTCTGATAGTTTGGTCAGAGACATTCACACCAGTGGCCTGCTAGAGGCAATTTTGTAGGCCTCTGGCAGTGTTCATCCTGTTCCTCATTGCTTAAAGAAGCAGATACCAGTCCTGCTGATGGGTTAAGGACCTTCTATGGCTCTGTCCAGCTCTCCAAGAGTAAATGCCTGTCTCCTGGAATATACTCCATCCCCTTGAGACTGTGCTGGGAGACACAGCAAACCTTCTGGCAATGGCATGTATTGATGTGCCATCCTGGAGAAGTTAGACTACCTGTGCAACCACTGTAGGGTCCAGGTATCGCCTCATGCTACCAGTAGTGACACTGACCGTAGCAAAATGCAAAACTAGTGAAAAAACAATCAGAAAAGATAAGGCTAGAAAATTGTTCATTAACACCAAAGCAGCTGAAACTGATTAACAACCCCCTCTGCTACTTAAATGACCAGATCAATATCCCAGAAGTTTCACTGACTTGATACTATACTCTGATTAAAAAGTGTTCCTTGTACAGTAGAGTATTGGTTTTTAGCATAGATTTGTGACTTCCTGAGTTTGACTCTTGCTTGACCATCACCATGTTTTCTCTCTGTATCTCAGTCCTTGTCATTTCAGAGCTGGCCTGATATCTGGCCAGTTTCTTGAACGCCGCTCACTTGTGAGAAGATCATGAGAGACTCTCAAGGACTTTCTCAAAATGAGTGACACCCACATATATGCATGACAGCTCAGAAGGTGATGAGAACGTTGCGTTGTTAAATCTACACAGTCTCATTGTTTCAACAGAAAACTGACATTTTAATAATCAGCATCTTTTATTTAAGTAAATTGTATTTGAATTAAAGGAAATGCTTTGGTTCAACTTTCAAATTGATCCAATCAAAATAACACTGTAACTAACATATCAAGCAGACAATAGCTGGCTTGCTTTAAGAATTTTACATTACACCTTTAATTTTAGTTTTATTATTTAATTCTAACACAAAAATAAAGATATGTATCATATTTTCCATTGGTATAAGGAAATTAATTTGTTACTTGTAAAAAAAAAACTTATAACAACATTTTTAACTGTTATGCTTATCCACTGAATGAAAGATGAATGAAAAAGCCCTGATGTTGCTACATTTCTTGTTAGCTTTTAAAAAAGTAGAACTTTAAATCTGTGTAACAACCAAACTTGGTGCTAACAACATTCTCAGTGTAATTAAAGCCAAGTGCATTTCACAATGCTGCCAGAAAGTAAAACTGTTTCAGTCACGTTACTTACTCAGTCAGTGTGATAGCAGTGCTTGAATGCCGTCTGTATCTGCTTTATATTTTGGCTCATTACTACAAACAAGCAAGGCAATCAGTGAGGTGTCTATCAGTAAGATGGCTCTTGTAATTTGATTCGACTATTTTCATTTGTAAAAATGCTATTTCACAGAGGTAAGTGGATCCAAAGTAGGCACTCACTCTTAGTACACATGTGGTGAGGTGAGGAAACTTCTCTCTGCTTACAAGTCACCAAAGGTCACTGTACCTTGGTCTGGCTTTCAGCTTCAGGTCATCTTGCAATCATCCATTTCCATGTCAGCTCCACTTGGCAAAGCAAATACTTGCTGGAAATTGGCTGCTACCTATTCTATATCAATAGGCAGGAAAGGCTTCGAGACAAATGCAGCAATATCTTCCATTGCATCTAACTCAACAAAATGCTGGTTAAACTCTGTTGTCACTTTGTTCAGGTGAGTATTGCTCAAGGTGAAAAGCATCCTTGTCTTTGATGCCTTGTGACATTTTTTTCCAGGTTGGGAAAGTGTGTCTGCCTCCATTTCATTAGATGTAAGGATCAAACACCAAGCTTTGCCTTGAATACTTTCACTATACTTAACATGTGGGGCAAGTGTCATTTTTTCCCTGGAGCTCATCCATCCATCCATTATCCAACCCGCTATATCCTAACTACAGGGACATGCTGAGAGGGGCTTCAGCTAGCATCTGTGTATCTAACCTGTATCAAAAAAATCAGCTTTTTACAATACTATATGACATGGCCCTCCATCAAGGAAGGTGTTCATGCACAGTGAAATAGTGTTAGACACTCTCAAGTGCAAATTTGGGTCAACAACTAAACAGTTACTTTAACGCTAGAACTGTGATGAGTGTTCCATGGTGCAGGGCGACTATTTAAATAAATAACTGTGTCTCTGTGAAGGTGCAGGAAGTCCAATCGAGTGTGGATGTGCATGAGTGCATTTTGATCTGCAGTTAACACTAGAATTACCAGAGCCTACGAAAAAACTCGTAATTCCGTCCCACCTTAAACTGCTTCTTAAATCCCTTCACACCTCTCCGCCAGCGTCCTTTGTTCTCTAAATGTGCTGATAAAGAGAAGCTAGGAGCAGCCGGCTATTCCATCCCCCACCAATTTAGAACGTGCACGAACTTCTCTCAGCTCATGCCTTGATTGAGTATCTGGGAGTGAAGTGGAGTTTTAGAGTGGAAATAATAGATCGTTGTTTGGAACACACGCATTTCATGTCTGTTCCGTTTCTACAGTAATCTGTGTCAACACATTGTTAAAACAGAAACTTTTTTTATATTCTAGTAGTAGATGAGAAAATGTAGGCATAAACTATATAATGTATGAAGCCTGAAGTCCAAATAGCAAAGAAACATTTTCACAAGAATAACACAATTGCACTTTTATTCAAACATATAACTGCAGAAACAAAAAGCCGCCTTAACATGCGACATTGACACCAGTTTACTGTAACTGACTCCGTGGTTCAATAGATTCAGCCCCGCTTGAATCAAGGGTGACGGGTTCGATCCTGGGCCCCTCCATTTTGAGAAGTAAACTGCTCTTAGTCTTACTGTTTTAGAATAAAAGCATACATTTGATTTCAGTCTGTAACAGCCGGTGCAATTTATGATCTTTGTAAAGGTTAGCTTTTTTTTTTAATTCACTTTTCACTCTCTCAGTCGCGTTCAGAATCAATCCATACAACCCCATCTGACACGGCTGTTTTCACTAAAGACGCGCTTATAGCTCTGCAGTGTACCACGATGCATACTAACGCTACCCATGGTTCTGACACACAAACGCTGGCGAAGCTGCCTTCTTCGTATCTCACCGTCACTTGCTTTTCTTTTTTTCAGTTTTATTGAGTGTTCCTGCCAGTCCCCGCATGTTGCTGTATGCTTTTCTTTTGTACTCCAGGACATGCAGAGGAAAGAATGGTAAAGACCAGTAACTTCGGCGCTATATGCAATCATCAGACACTCCCCATCTGCCCGTGTCACTCAAACACAGGAACATATATTGGTGTAAAAGTATAACAAAAGTGCACTTTTATTCAAGTGCACTTTTTCCATCGCCTTTTCCTGTAAGAAGCAGTGTACACACTTCTCTCTATGCTGTGGTTTCTATTACACACCTGAAAGAAAGAGACAATATATGTGAAAATATAATCGCACTAATGCAATATTATTTGAAAACGAACAGCGTCAGATCGGGTGTGAATTTATGCAGGAACTGGAAATTCTCTGATGCGGACCTTCCCCCAGGGAAGAAAGTACAGTGTCAGGTGCTCATTCAGTGTAATAGAAACCATAGCACAGAGAGGTGTGTACACGGCAACAAGTACACGTGTCGTAAATGTAGGAAGGACGGTCCTTGGGTGTGTGGGAACTGTTAATATTTGAATGTGATGATTTTATATAGCAAGGAATGCATCATGCAAGCTGTCGTATCAATCGCCTACTGTAACTTGCTTTCTTTTTTCTTCGGTTATACAGGTAGTTTTGAATAAAAGTGCACTTGTTTTGTTTGCGAAATGAAGTGTCTGCGTGCACTTTTCATGGCATTACACGTGTATTTTTTGAGCATGCCCGTTTGAGCAGTATAAAAGTATTGAAAAGTATAACAAAACAACGGGCAGATGGGGAGTGTCTGATGATTGCATATAGCGCCGAACTTACTGCTCTTTACTATTCTCTCCTCTGCGTGCCCTGGAGTACAAAAGAAACAGAATACAGGCGCTATAGCTCTGTGCTGTACCACGATGCATACTAACGCCCCCCCCACCCGGTTCTGACACACAGACGCTGGCGAAGCTGCCTTCTTCGTATCTCACCGTCACTTGATTTTCTTTTTATTCAGTTTTATTGAGTGTTCCTGCCAGTCCCGCATGTTGCTGTATGCTGGATATTTTCACATGTATTGTCTCTTTCTTTCAGGTGTGTAATAGAAACCACAGCATAGAGAGAAGTGTGTACACTGCTTCTTACAGGAAAAGGCGATGGAAAAAGTGCACTTGAATAAAAGTGCACTTTTGTTATACTTTTACACCAATATATGTTCCTGTGTTTGAACGACACGGGCAGATGGGGAGTGTCTGATGATTGCATATAGCGCCGAAGTTACTGGTCTTTACCATTCTTTCCTCTGCCTGTCCTGGAGTACAAAAGAAAAAGCATACAGCAACATGCGGGACTGGCAGGAACACTCAATAAAACTGAATAAAAAGAAAAGCAAGTGACGGTGAGACACGAAGAAGGCAGCTTCGCCAGCGCTTGTGTGTCAGAACCGGGGTAGCGTTAGTATGCATCGTGGTACACTGCAGAGCTATAGCGTCTTTAGTGAAAACAGCCGTGTCAGATGGGGTTGTATGGATTGATTCTGAACGCGACTGAGAGAATGAAAAGTGAATTAAAAAAAAAAAAAAGCTAACCTTTACAAAGATCATAAATTGCACCGGCTGTTACAGACTGAAATCAAATGTATGCTTTTATTCTAAAACAGTAAGACTAAGAGCAGTTTACTTCTCAAAACAGAGGGGAGCAGGATCAAACCCGTCACCCCTTGATTCGCAAGCGGGGGCTGAATCTATTGAACCACGGAGTCAGTTACAGTAAACTGGTGTCAATGTCGCATGTTAAGGCGGCTTTTTGTTTCTGCAGTTATATGTTTGAATAAAAGTGCAATTGTGTTATTCTTGTGAAAATGTTTCTTTGCTATTTGGACTTCAGGCTTCATACATTATATAGTTTATGCCTACATTTTGTCATCTACTACTAGAATATAAAAAAAGTTTCTGTTTTAACAATGTGTTGACACAGATTACTGTAGAAACGGAACAGACATGAAATGCGTGTGTTCCAAACAACGATCTATTATTTCACTCTAAAACTCCACTTCACTCCCAGATACTCAATCAAGGCATGAGCTGAGAGAAGTTCATACACGTTCTAAATTGGTGGGGGGATGGAATAGCCGGCTGCTCTTTATCAGCACATTTAGAAGACAAAGGGTGCTGGCGGAGAGGTGTGAAGGGATTTAAGAAGCAGTTTAAGGTGGGACGGAATTACGAGTTTTTTCGTAGGCTCTGGTAATTCTAGTGTTAATTGAGTTATAGGCTGATCAAGCCGCACACATGTGCATAGGATGGTAGCTCCATGTACCTGCACCCAATTAGGCAGCAGAGTAAAAAGGAGCATGCACAGGACAGAAAGGGAATGAAAGGAACGAAACAAAAAAAAGATGAGAGGTTGACTTACCTTGGCAGTGACATTCATGTGTCTGGTGACTCTTCTTATGAAGTCATTAGACAGATTGGGAGAGCATGGGGGTCATGAAGTCGCTGGAAAGGGTGTGTGGCGCTCCCGATATCTATGCAAAAGGACAAAGGTCCAAGTCTTTAGAGTCCTGGAGCTTACTGTCTTGCTATATGGTTGTGAGACATGGACGCTATCCAGTGACCTGAGATGAAGACTGCACTCCTTTGGTATTATGTCTCTCCGGAGAATCCTTGGGTACCATTGGTTTGACTTTGTGTCGAATGAGCGGTTGCTCATGAAGTCCCGAATGAGACACATTACCTGCATTGTGAGGGAGCGTCAGTTATGGCACTATGGCCATGTGGCGCATTTCCCCGAGGTTGATCCAGCTCATAAGATCCTCATTGTTGGGGACCCGAGTGGCTGGGCCAGGCCAAGGGGTTGCCCATGTAACACATGGCCGTGGGAGATAGAGAGTCATTTTCGGAGGGTGGGACTGGATTGCGTGTCTGCTTGGGGATTGCCAACCAGGATCCCGAGCTGTTTTGTCGTGTAGTGGGTGCGGCAACACACTGTACAAGTGCATGCTTCCCAACTTGAATTGACTTTATTTGGAAAAGAAATGAAAGAGACTGGAGATAAATGGGTGGAGGAAGAAGTGCAGGAATGAGACAGCCGCTGTGAAATGAACAGAACCAGGTGGATAGGAATGTGATGCCTGGTTCTGAGGAGGCTAAGGGTTGCTCTTGTCGAGCAAGAGAGCAGGAGCAACACATTGCTCCAGAGGACTCCCCCGCACGGTTGGTGAGGGTAGCAGGAGTCAAGGGAGTGGATGCTTAGCAGCGCCCCATGGATTGCCATGGGACAGGCAGTGGGGACACAAGTTAATGGCCTGCTTTGGGTTACAAAAGTTGTTGATATTGTTCAAACCAGTGATCTCATGCTTTACAGTTGATCGTCTCTCATTTTTAAATATAATACAAACTTTTTGTTTTTGTGCTGAGTACTTGTTACAGTTTATCCAATTAGTAAAAAATGTCCTTTACAGTATAACACTAGCTTGTCCTCGTGTGCAGTCATTAGATGAAGAGCCAAACCACTTCCTCAATACCTGAATACTTTCAATAGCCACAGGGAGCAAACAATGCCCTGGAGTGAAGTAATAATTAAACAGAGCTGCAAGCAATTATAGCCTGCATTTTATAAAGATGCTTTCAAAATGAAAGCATTTTTTTACACTTAAAAAGCAATGTTGCAGATACAGAAGGCTCACAATTCCTTTTATTCTAAGAAAAATGACAACACAAACACATTGCCTTAAGGAGTAAAGTGGTCTTTAAAAGTCCATTTGAATGTAATTAAATGGATTCAATCATTTTGAAAAGCTTATTCAAGTTTACTTGCCAAAATAATTCTTAAAAGAGTGGCCAGCCCTAATAAGCAGACAAATGTACTGGTTTATAATTAGTTGTATCCTACCACGATCTGGTGATCCATTAAAACAAAGGCTTATTATTCCTTGTGGTCTTCCATGATTTAATTCTCTCACAAAGTGACTTTTTACAAGACATTTCCTAGTTATCCCTCAGATTTTATTCACCTTTGATGCCATTTCCATAGGATCCCAAGAAATAATACACAGAGTCCAGTTCAACATAAGAACTAGTCTCTTCTGCGGAATCCAAGACTATGAAATTTGTACTACAGTAAACAAAATAAATCAACTAAGATATAGTTGTATAAGTTATATAACAATCCTGATAGCTTTCATTTTAAATTATTAAGAGCTTTGTTTTATTTTCATTTGTAATACTGAACTTATAATTTGATCATCCTAAATTCAGAATGAGAATTCAAATTAAATGTACAGTTTCAGCAATTAACTACAGAAAAATTCTGGTTTATGGTCAGAGGTCTTTCTTGCACTACTGAAAGTGGTCTTACATTGAAGAAGAAAATCACTGACACATAGAAACTTTCTGGAACAGTTTCAAATTATTTGTATTCTGTGGATTTGAATTTGCTTTGTTCAGACCTCACTAAATGTTCTGATTTGGTTCAAATAGTATGTCATGTGGGCAATTTGCTCTAGCAGCTATAAACAGACTGGTTTTCAATGATTCTCCTACCATTTTATTCAAAACAGGATGTACTCTCTAAGTGTCTGCGGTTGAATTCCACTGCTTAAATGACAATCTCATTGCTTTTGGGTGCTGCACATTTGCTTATTACTGCTTCTTGGGCCTAGTTTAGCTATGGATGAAAAGCCTTCCAAACATAATTATAATTACTAATTCTCCAATTATCCTGCACTTGAAGAAGCATTTGCATCCCAAGGGAGTCTTGGATCTTTTTAGTTGTGAGTCATACTCCAGTATTCTCACACTTGATAAACAGACATGGACCTCTAATAGGTTTCTATTAATAAAATCTAAATATTTGCCTGTAACAGAGATGCCTGGACCACCACCTGGAAATAGGTTTGTTCATCAGTGATCAAACTGTGGGAGTGACATTCACTTAACTAATTCAAGGAAAGGAACTGCATATCAGATGAAACATAGGAAATAATTGATTAGGTTAAAGGTTCTTCCCTCCGTGAATAGAGGATTCCAACAAGTTCAAGGTACTGAGTGTTTCATTAATAGTATTGGAGAGAAGTTCCATCTTTCTCCAAAAAAAGCCTTTAATAGGTCTTTCCATTGCTAATTTGAAAATTCATTATCTACTCTGGACATTTTTTGGCAGATTCTAGGTGAATTAATCATTTATTGAAAGATATATTTTCTAGGGTCTTAACCTAGGTGTTTTAGAAGAGCTTGTCTAGACCATAAACTAATAGATCATATCATTCCTTGGTCATAGGGAAAGAGCCAATAAGTGCAATAGTTCACAATAATAAGACTAAAATAATGAAACTTTGTATTGGACATAGCTACCAGTGCATACTCTTGAAGGAAAGTCAGAGGTTTGATTCTCCCAGCAAGACCCAGATGTCTTGAAAACCTATATGGCGAAGTCAAACTTAGTCCAAAAAACTGTGTACATTCACCAACCACAAGCTAAAGAGTGGGGTAATGGTACAGAGTCAGCCAAGTGACTTCAGTGAGTGGAATCATGGGAAATGGATATCATGTCACAAGTGGTGAAAGTTTCTGGAACCCACTAGTGTACTGGAAAGACATATGTCTTTTTCAAGGATTGCTTAAACTAGGAAATGGGTGGAAAACAGTTCAGAATGGGTCAGGTTTATAACTCTAAAGAAATGGACAATAGTATTTAAGCAAAGATAACTTTGACAATAATAACCTACAGGCAATTACCCAAAATAAAAGCAGTAACACGTTAACAACTATTTGCTTTAATGCAAGAAACATGAATAAAAGAATAAGAACAAGAATAAAATGAATGAATTAGGGTTATAGGTAGCTGTAGATATGATATTATAGCAATAATAGAAACTTGTCTGAATCTGAGAGTTGGGAAAGATTATAATGTAAACTGCACAAATGATCTTATGGGAAATCACAGTTGACTTGTCACTGTCCCCATCCAGGCAGCATATAGAAGTAATTAAGTCTAACAGGATGCTACATCATATAGCATGATGTGTAAAGTATAGATAAGTCAACATAGGTTATGTTTAATCTATATAATGCACTTTACAAGACTCATTCCAATTATTATGTTCAATTTTACCCACAGTTTTATAGCATCACTTGAGAAATGCTACAGAAAAACACCTAGGCTGATTCCAGGACTGCAAGAAATGAGCTATGAGGAAAGACTGAAGGAGTTACTAGCTTAAGCAAACAGAAGTTAAACGAATACTTTACACAATAATGGTATTTATTTATATGATACACCCCATGTAGTTGGTAGTGATGGCTTAGAAAAATTTTTGGTCTTGTGTCTTGTGCAGAATGGAGAGAAAAAAGTTTATGGTATAATAGAAGCCAGAAATAGCCAATGCTATATAATGGCAAATGATGTGAAAACATTCATGGAAAAAAAAAAGATCTTGTGTTATTTTGTCACATAAACCTCAAGTCAGTTAACTTGTTATTTGCTCAAAATGAGGAAAAGGCTTTTTTTTTTTTTGCTAAAATAATGTTACAAATATATTTCCAGAATCAACACACATAAACAGAAAACTAAAGGCTTATGTGAATGAATTTTTGAATTGAAGACCCACTTCTCCTCCTTATTCATTGGTCAAAAATTTAATTTTCAAAGTAATCTAAAAATCATGCAGCAACATTTATTGGTAGACTTGTGAAAAAATATGTTTGATCTCTTGGCATGATTTGAATGAGTGAAGGTAATAGTGAAAAGAAGAAGAATCTTTCAGCTTGGGTTAATAATTAAAAAGAGAAAATGAGCTTTGCGTTACCTTTATGAAATGTGTTAAATTTTACAGATAAAATGCTATATTGACATGTAACTTTAGAAATAAAATGAAGCAATGTTTTAACATTGCTTTTCAAAATTTTGTTTGTATTTTATTATATTATTAAATATCAGAAAGGCAGAAAACAAAAATAAACACTGAGATTAAACTTATTACATTAGGGATACATTTCCTTTGGGGATTCAGCAGTCATTTTTCAGGAGGAATGAATCTCTAAATAATACCATTACAGAGCTCATTTTAAATTAATTATGTTGAAAATAATATAAAACCTTTGATTTTGTGATGGTTAAATACTAGAATTACCAGAGCCTATTAGAAACTTCGTAAATCCGGCCCACCTTACTGTAATTTCTTTCTCACCTCTCTGTCAGCGTCTTTTGTCCCATAAATGTGTTCATAAGCAGCAAGCAGCCTGCAATCCCATCCCCCTGCCCACCGCCGCAGTTCAATTCGCAAAGAAGTTTCTCAGTGTTCAGTGTTTGCCTTCGAGTGAAATGCTGGAGCTTTATAGGGTAAAAAAGTATATCGTCATTTGGAATACATACATTTCATGTGTGCTCAGTGCCATCAACAATCTATGTAAAAACATTGTTAACACAGAAACATTTTCCATGTTTTAGTAATAATTGACAAAATGTAGACATGAAATGTATAATGTGTGAAGCCTGAAATACAAATATGAAATAAACACTTTCACAAAAGGTACAAGTATAACAAAACAAGTTTTACTTCAAGAATTTAACTGAAGAAAAAAGAAAGCAGGTTACGGTAGGCGGCAGATACGACAGCTTGCGTGGTGCAATGCTAAGAACTGCTGCCTTCCAATCAAGAGGTTGCGGTTTCGATATCAGCTGCTTCCCAAATTTACCATTTTGAGTAGTGAGCTACTCTTATTGTTTTTTTCATACAATAAAAACATACATTTGATTTGCTTCTGTCAGTTTACGTATAGTACTTGTCAAAGATTCTTTTTTTTTTGGTTTTATTCTCTCATTCACGTTCAAGCTCCCAAAAAAACCTCCCGATCTGACGCCGTTTTCAGATATAGACGTGGTATAACAAACAAACTTGTTTTGTTACACCCCCTCTTTATTTGAAAACCGTGTCAGATCTTGTGCGTGAACGAGACTGGGAAAACTGTGGACGTGGATGTGAGTGGTGTGTGTGACTGAGAATGACTGTGGATGTGAATTTTTTTATTCAGTTTTATTCTTGAGTTTTCTTGCTCACACTGAATTAGTATGCACCTTCTGATCCATGATGAAGCTGCACTGATCAAAAAAGAGAGATATATATGACATTTGGAATAAATCATTTCATGACCTGTATTGTACATTTCGGAAAACGTTGTTGCACTAATGCAACATTATATTCATTTGCATACCTTCATGCAGTTGTAGTCATGACGTGACTGCATTTGTTATTTTTTTATTTTTCCGATCTTCGCCAGTTTTCTCATGTTGCGGCATGTTGGTATTTCTTTTGAACTCCAAGAGATGCAGAGGACAAAATAGTACAGAGAGGCCAGTTACGCACTATATACAGTACAATCATCAGATTCAAATGTTAACAGTTCACACACACACATGGACCGTCCTTTCTACATTTACGACATGTGTATAAGGTGTGAAGCCTGAAGTCCAAATATGTCCAAAATTTGATGCTTTTATGCGGCACAGAACCAAACTCTCTGTACTATTTCATCCTCTGCATCTTCTGGAGTTTGTTTGTTATACCACATCTTTATTTGAAAACAGGAGCTTGAACGTGAGTAAGAGAATAAAACTAAAAAAAAAAAAGCTAACTTTGACAAGCACTATAGATTTACAGCGGCTGTTACAGACGCAAATCAAATGTATGTTTTTATTGTATAACATTAACAATAAGAGCAGCTCTCTACTCAAAACAGTAAACTTGTGAAACTGATTGGGAATCAGCAGTTCTTAGCATTACACCACGCAAGCTGTTGTATCAACCGCCTACCATAACCTACTTTCTTTTTTCTTCAGTTATATTCTTGAATAAAAGTGCACTTGTTTTGCTATACTTGTACCTTTTATGAAAGTGTTTATTTGATATTTGGACTTCAGGCTTCACACCTTAACACTGTGAAATAGCGAGTCTCAACACACTAAAAAAAGGTTTGGGGCAGCCACCCGTATATTGTTCCTAACTGCAAAAGGATTTAAAGTGAACAACTGATGTTGGTTGTTTGAGTTCCCAGTATGAACTGAAGTTGGTTTGGCAATATGAAGGATTTATAGTCTGTAACCTGGAAGTGACTTCAGTCTGGGAGCCGGAACCAGAAGTGACGTTGAATCAGGCAGGTTTTCCCGTATTTGATCTGCAGAATTAACAGAAACAGGTTTAGAGCATCCCGCCACCCCGTGGCCCAGCGGGTAATCACCTCCACTTGGTCCATTCAGCTCGCTCCTTGTCGCACGTGTGTGACAACACATGTCATAAATGTAGGAAGGACGGACCTAGGGTGTGTGTGGGAACTGTTAACATTTGAATTAGATGACTGTATATAGCACGGAACTGACCTCTCTGTACTATTCTGTCCTCCGCATCTCCTTGAGTTCAAAAGAAATACGAACATACAGCAACATGAGAACACCGAAAAAAAAATCAGGGAAAAAAAAAACGTGGTCACGTCATGACTACAACCGCATGAAGGTATGCAAATGACTATAATGTTGCATTAGTGCAACAACGTTTTCTGAAATGTACAATATAGGTCATAAAGTGAATTATTCCAAATGTCATATATATCTCTCTTTTTTGATCAGCGCAGCTTCATCATGGATCAGAAGGTGCATACTAATTCAGTTTGAGCAAGAAAACTCAAGAATAAAACTGAATAAAAAAATTCACATCCACAGTCATTCTCACTCACAAACAACACTCACATCCACATCCATAGTTTTCCAAGTCTTGTTCGCGACAAAACGCTAACGGAGAGATGAGAAAGGATTTAAGGTGGGTCGGATTTATGAGTTTTCTCGTAGGCTCTGGTAATTCTAGTATTAAAGCTGTCTGAGTAATACAGAATATGCTATATACAACATATTCCATTCCCATATTCCCTACCTACACCAATACAGAGAAAATTACAAACTAATTAATTGTTCCTTTCTACAAACACTTTCTCCACTAAAACATAAGCAGTATTAAAATATTTAGAAATACAGCTGGAGGCAGACTTTAGACTGATGTATTAGGCTGTCTTAGACACTGCAAAGCCATAATACATACAGTCAAATGCAAACTTGCAGTGCCCATTTACAGCATTTCACCCAAAAAAATTCCATTAATAATATTAATTAAGTGCACATAGCATGAATTAAGTAGCAGTTTTTAACTGACATGAGCAGATAATTGATGGATTTTCTAATTTATATATTCTATTGATTTGTTCAGAGCACTGTAGGTATAAAGTTAAAATAAAACACAAAAAACACATTTAATAAAAGCATTGTGCAGCTCATGCAAACAGATATGTAAAACTTAATATTTACATTGATATTTATATGTACTGTATGTATGAAGTCAAAATACTTAATGTACGGCATTCATTAGAACTATCAAGAATGAACTTCACCTAATGTTATTCTGTTTAATTTCACAAACCAGTTAATGTCAACCAATTTATCTGCACTACGGTTTAAATCCTGTTTTAAATATCACAAAGTTCCTGTCTGTAGTGCAGATTTTATCAGCGCCCTTCTCTAACAGATGCTATGAGCTAACATCAATTCTCCATGCAGTCTGTTTCACCAGAAAAAGTCTGTGGTATTAGGCTACAACATGACTCATGGAGTATGATTTGTAGTTTACGTAACACCTGTTGACACAGAATTTTCTAGATGGGGGTGTCAATGTGCACATGTTAAAGTATGAAGCAAATATAAGAGTGCAGATCAGAATTTAAAAACAAAAATTTTAATTTTGAAGATGCTAGATTCTTGGTATAAGGACATATACCAAGACATCACACATAAGTTCTGTATTGATATTTTAATTATGTATACTTGCTAAATGATAAAACAAAATAAGAGCGCTACAACAGCATGTGAACAAGCCTCTCAAACTTAGAAGACACTTTATTAAATATGGTTTAGGCAGACCAGTGTCAATCTACCTCAATACATGAGTCAATGCTTGTAAAGCCTTGTGAATGTCTTGCTATAAAAATGTGTCTGCACAATGGCAGTGTTCCAGGGGTTCATAAGTTGTTACTGTTTGACATTTGCAGCTTATGTCTATATGCAAATATAGTAATGGTGCATATTATATTACACTTGATTATATAAATTTGTTTATGCAGATCTGTAACATATTTATATGCATTAACTTGAATGTTCAACTACCTATTTATATATATATATTTACTGTATATACTGTATATATATAGGCAGGTTTGGGCCACTGATTTGCACGAGAGACAGGAAAACGGGACTAGATTTCCAAGAAAGGAATAGCTTTATTGCTGAGAAGCATACAAGCACACAGGTTAAAGCTCCCTTATTCAGATTAAATGAAAACAAAGCCTTCTTCGCTGAACAGGTTCAGCAGTGTGGATGAATTTTGCAGACCAGACAGCAGGTGAAATAATAAAGCAGCTTTATTCTTTTGTGTCACAGTGAGAAAAGTTTCAGAAAAGCAGACAATCAATACATGAAAGCATCAGGGCTCTTCTGAACCCCGTCTGTTGGGTGGGGTCCGGTTTTATACCCCTAGAATGCGTGATTTAATATCATTATAAAATGCAACAGTCAACACATTTATTATACACAATCCTTGAGCCCCTTATAAAACTTGATTTCTTGGCTCCTTTTGTTATGCCGTTCAGATGTAAGCTAAGGGACAACGTGATAAGGCAGACTCATGTGTGGAATGCATAGACCTTGAGTCCTTTGCACAAATACTTTTCTGTTTGCTAAAACAAAACATGCTTTAACAGGGTTTTGTAAAACTTACTTCTCAGACATGAATTAGGAAACAGGAAAATATTTGATCAGGGGAGAGGTGAGTGGGAAACGGTAGGAGAGGGGGATGGAGTGGAGTAGGCGGAGGAGTGTGGTTGGTTGTGTTATTCTGAAGCATTTTTTCTTCGTGTAAAAAGTAAGCTTTTGCCATAGAGGCAATAAAATACTTGGATACGATGAATCTTATCAAGGGAACAATACAGCAAGCTACAAGCAGGAGAACGATTAAAGCAACCGTAAGAGAGATGAGAACTGACTTTAGCCATTGACCCCAGGACCCAAAAGTGGACATAAACCATTTGTCCCAAGGATTAGAAATGCCAGAATTAATAGCTAGTTCATTAAAGAGAGCAGTCAAATCAGCTAAAGCACGAGTGATTGATCCATCAGGAGCTGTATTATTAGGGATATAGGTACAGCATGCATCACCAAACATAGCACAAACGCCTCCTTTCTCAGCCAACAGCCTATCTAAAGCCAATCGATTTTGCCAGGTCATGAGGGATGTTTTATCAAGTTGCTCATGGATACCTTCAACAGCTTCTTTAGTAAAATTTAAGAATTGTTGTCGATTGTAATAGAGGTAATCACTCCAATCTACATTTTTGTTTATAGTAACCTGAAAAATAGACTCAAATCCCTTGCCTTGAACTTATCAGGGACTCCACGAGGGACTCCAATGGAATCAAAATACACCCCAGGGCCATGTAGGGAAAACTGGGAAGGGCCCACAGAACGGGGTCGACGACGTCCAGTCAGGTGGAAGGATGTCAAGCAATTTAGAAGTACGGCACATCCACCAAATATTAGCTCATGGAGTATTCTGAGTAATCAGAAAAATTGATAATTTGGAAGCTAAAGAGGAAGAATTAACCGGAAAAGTTTGGAAACAAAATGAGGATGGGATATTACCAACATTTGTGCCACGAGAGGAAGTGAGGTTTCTAAAAAAACAGGTATAATTACCTTCATGAGGCTGGAACATCGGGGGAGTCATGGGAAGAGTAGGTGGAAAAAGAAGGGAAAGTGTAATGCAATTAGAGTCGATTGGAATAGAGGAAGAGATAAAAAGGGCAAGTAGGCAAGGAAGGCCAGTAGGATCAGATATGTTAGAAAGAGGAAAAGGGACAGTGGCCAAATGTGGCCTAGCTGTAGCACATGCATAGCAATCAGATTGATTCACTTGTCTAGCCGAATATAATACCCATTGCAGCCAACGGTTCTGATCCCCATACCCAGTTTCAATCGAAAAAGTGGAAGAAAAGGTGGAAATATTCATGACCTTGACAGGGGGGGTTTGGACCAGGGTAGAGAGAGGGGTGTGTGTGTGGGGAAATGGGAGGTGTTAGTAACAGGGTTCTCAACCTTAATTTGAAATCTCCCTAGAGGATCTATTCCAGATACATACGCCCCTAAAATATAGATTCCTGAATCATATAAAGAAGGGTTCTTCAGAGTAATGATCAAAGGGTTACAATGGTATTCGGCACATTCATGAGGGGCATGTCCTTTTATAATAGAAAAACGATATTTCAGACCATACTTCTGGGCCTTATAGGGTTGATAACCCCAGTCATCAGTTCCAGTATTAGCAAAAACCCAGTCCCACTTGTCACAGTGACTTCCGAATCCAGAGTTTGTAACAGTTACACACACATATTTGTCAGACCAGGTCCACTGGATTTGTCGATCAGTCCCACAGTCAATAATAGAACAGAAATCCACCTGAACTGATGTGGTGATTCCGAAAGGAAAAATCAAGGTGACCAGGGCAGTCGACAAGGGGATGGAAAGACATAGTAGGACCACAATCATGGGTGCCATCTTTTGCAATGTGAGACGTGAATCCAAGCAGGCAGTCACTCAACTTTAACAGCGTGTGGTGTCGACAGCAGGAACGGTCCTCTCCACCGAGGGTGATGCCAATGTTTCCTTCGAGTATCTCTCACCAAAATCCAGGTTCCTAACGGAATCGGGGAGTCCTTTAATGGAGGATTAGTTCTCCAGGCCTGCCTCACCTGCTCATGGACTTCCTTCAGAGAAGCTCGGAGACCTGTACGATTGGAAAGAAGATCATTGTCAACAGTGTGCAGTGTAACATTACCTATGACCATGCCGACTGGCATGGGCCGTCCGGTCAGAATTTCGAATGGCGACAGCCCTAACTGCCGATGTGTTCTTCACCTTAATCCCATCAAGGCCAGAGGCAGAGCATCAGGCCAAGTTAAATTTGTTTGCTCACAGATTTTAGCCAATTTAGATTTCAAGGTGTCATTGCATCTCTCTACTATGCCCCCACTCTGAGGATGGTATTTGCAATAATGATGTACATTTATCTGAAGCCAAGTAGTCTATTCTTCAATCACAGAATTTACAAAATGACTACCATTATCAGTCTGCAATTTCTGTGGTATTCCCCATCTTGGAATGATTTCCTTTATCAAAACTTTTGCCACAGTTTTGGCATCTGCATGTTTGGAAGGGAAAGCTTTCACCCATCGGGAGAACACATCAACAATTACTAAACAGTATCAGTACCCCTTTGATGGTGTTAATTCAATGAGTCCATTTGGAGGTGTTCGAATACCCTTCCCTATATTAAATTTCTGACATACTGCACAGCGTTTACAGAATTGCTCTGCGTATGTAGAGAAGCCTACTGCTTCCCAATGTCTCTCAACCTCTTGAACCATTGCATCCTTTCCAGCGTGATCCAGGCCATGTGCAATTTTTGCCATACCTGGAAAAGAAGCTTTAGGAAGGAAAGGTTTATTAGTTTGCTTATGGGTCCAGATCTCATTGACCAATGATCCTTCCTTGGACCAGGTTCGTCTTTCTTTTTCTAAAGCTGAACTCTGTAAAGAAATGACTAAATTACTGGAATCTCTGTCATCTGTCTGTTGGAATAAAGAGATTTGGCTATTATTATAAGCAGCTTGTTTTGCGAAGTGATCGGCCAGTTTGTTTCCTTTACTAATAGGATCTTGTTTTTCAGTATGGGCTTGACATTTAACTATAGCCAATTTTGATGGCTTTGTTATAGCTTCTAAGAGGGATTCTATTAGTTTTTGATGCTGAATGGGCTTGCCAGTACTGGTCATGAATCCCCTGAGTTTCCATAATGCCCCATGATCATGGCAGACTCCAAAAGCATATCTAGAATCAGTATAGATAGTTACAATTTTTCCCTCTGACAACTGACAAGCTCGGGTGAGAGCTATCAATTCAGCTGCCTGCGCGCTCAAACTTGAAGAAATTCAGTTTGCTTCCAGCAGGTGGTCACCTTTGACCACTGCATAGCTGGTTGAAGGTGTTCTATTTTCCAATCGTAAAGAACATCCATCCACAAAATTATCTCACCTGTTTCTAAGGGTGTTTCCTGTAGGTCTGGTCTAGGTTTTATAACCTTAGTTATTTCGTCATGACAGTTGTGGGGCTCCCCTTGATTTTTATTTGGAAGCAGCGTAGCTGGATTTAAGGTGGAGCACCTTTCTATGGTAACGTTTGACAAAGTACAGAGTACATTTTGGTAGTGTATTGCCCTAGCAGTAGTGAGATGTGAGGTTTTAGCCTGTACTAAAATGGAGTGTACAGCGTGAGGCACTTTTACCACTAGGGGGCTCATGAGCACTATCTCTGTACTGGCCAGCACGGCCTCTGTTGTGGCTGCTACAGCTCTGAGACAGGGTGGAAGTCCCGAAGCCACTGGATCCAATTTTTTCGAAAAATAAGCTATTGGCCTTTGTTTTTCTCCATGGAGTTGTGTAAGAACTGCAGTCATATATCCCCCCCTTTCGTCCAGGAACAAAGTGAATGGATGCCCATAATCAGGAAGGCCCAACGCTGGCGCAGAGAGGAGTGCATTTTTTAAGTCACATAGAGCCTTCTCAGCTTGATCATTCCATGCCACCTGACCAGAAAGGGGGAGATCAGGGGTGTTCGCTAAAAGTTGTAAAGGCTGTGCTCTTTCAGTGAAGTTTAAAATCCATTGCCGGCAGTATCCTAGAATGCCTAAGACAGACATAACCTGTTGCTTTGTAACAGGTCTAGGAAGATTTTGAATGGTGTTTATACGATCGCTAGAGAGAGCTCTTGTTCCGCAAGAAATGTCATGACCTAAATATTTCACAGTTGTTTGAATTAACTGCAGTTTTGCTTTAGAAACTTTATGGCCATTTTCAGCTAAAAATAATAACAGTTGCTGAGTATCATGTGCACAAGCGTCTTCGGTAGTACTACACAACATTATATCATCTACATACTGTATTAGTACATTGTCTTTATCTGGCCAAAAGCCTTCTAAATTTTGAGGAAGAGCTTGTCCAAATACACAAGTAACTTCAGTATATCCCTGAGGCATAACGGTCCACGTCCAACGGCAGTTTTGGAAAGTAAAAGCAAACCAGAATTGAGAGTCGGGGTGCACGGGAACAGAAATATAAGCATTAGCAAGGTCAATAACAGAGAAATAGCGGGCGGACGGGGGTATCGTAGAAAGAATAGTGGAAGGATTAGGAACAATAGGTGCCCTAGGAAAAACTGCAGAATTAACTTGTCGAAGATCTTGAACAAAACACCATGAACCGTCAGCCTTTTTAACAGGTAAGATGGGGGAGTTGACTGGAGAGTATTTAATTGGAATAATTGCTCCACGTTTCACGAGATCGGAATGCACGATGGAGATGCCAGCCTCTGCTTCTGGAGACAGAGGATACTGGGCGCGATGCGGGCGGAAGGACGATTTTGGGAAAATCACCAGCGGCTCACAGTGCGCCATCCTTCCATAATCATTTTTCCCCTGGGACCACAGTGCATCGGGAAGTGAGGAAAGCCAAGAGGGGTATGAAGTCTGTAATGAAAATGTGGAAAGGGTGGGACGGCATAACGAACGGACAACTGGAAGGTCATCCCGGAGTAAAACCTTAGTTATCAAATGATCCGAAGTATCAAAAATACCCGGAGCAACATGCAGCCAGTCGGTCCTATCAATACATTGTCCCACCCATTCTCCAACCTCGACCCAGCGAACGGTGCTAGATTTGGCTAAAGAAACATGGGGAACTGAACCTCCTAAATAGAAAACACTTTGTGAATATGTGAGGTGCACCGGAGCAGCGGCTTTGGTGGATGAGAAAAAAATGCAAGGGATATGAAGGGTCTCTGGGCTAGTGCCTGAAGAGAGAAAAGATTCTAACCAAGGTGTGTCCACTTCAGCAGGGAAGTACTGGGCAGTGCAGTGAAGGGTGTTGGGGACTTGCAAGTGGGGAGAAAGACATGAAGGAAAAGAGTGTAGGGCTTTAAGGAGAATGGCATGTGAGGAGATGTTCAGGGTCCAGGCTGCAAAAGAGGGCTTAGTGTGGGGGGAGGTTTGGCACAGGAGTTTAGGAATAGAACAGTAAAACCCTTGTTCAGTTAGAGAAATAGAGAAGGAGAGCTTAGTCATCAGATCCCTTCCTAACAGATTAACAGGGCAGAGCTGATTTAACAAAAACCGGTGCATCAAAGTGGAACCCCTGGAATGAAGCTGAACCCAAAGAGGTTTAGACACTAGCAAAACATGTGGTTGTCCAGAAGCAGTAAGAACAGTCACTTTATCGTTCGAGGCAGGGACCTCCTTCAGCGAAAGGGTGGAATGCGTAGCACCAGTATCAACAAGAAAAGCAGTTTCAGTGCCATTCACCAGCAAAGTCAATAAAGGATCTGTGTCCGCATGGCGAGTGAGCAAAGGCAACTGAAGAGAGTGGCTGGGGGTCCCTGCGAATTCCTAGGACCAAGAAATATCCTCAGGTGCAGGTAAGGGAGGCGGGGGAGGAAACTGATGTGGGCAATTGCGGTGGAAGTGTCCCGTCTCACCGCACCCTTAACAGGCATAAGATGTAGGTGCTTGATCTGAGGGGAGAGGTGGCTGAGCAGATGAAGAATTCGGATTAGGAAGCAAAAATCCGCGACCTCTCCCCCGGCCTCACCCCTGTCCTCTGAAAAATCCACATCCTCTACGTCCTCGACCCCTGCCTGAGGCGGCTCCACCTGCATAATAATTCATTTATGCCGCAATTAACTTAGTCTGAGTATCTGACTCTTTTTGCTTAGTCTGTCGTTCAGCATGCTCCGTGTGTCTTTTAACTTCATCAAAAGTGGCACTTTCCCATCCAATACAGGACGTGCGTACCTTATTCTGGATATCACTTCTGAGTCCTGACACAAAAGGAGGAACTGCTGCCTTGTTACGGTCATCTGGGCTGTCCAAGCCAGAATGATTTGTCATCAAGTCCTGAATGCGATGTACCCATTCATCTACCGTGTCATCTTTCTTTTGTTTGGCAGCTGAAATAAGGGACCAGTCAGTGCCCTTTTTATATTTTGTAGCTATTGCAGTTTTCATGTATTCCTATTGGGCAAGGAAAGGACCCTCATTATTTTGTCCACGAGGCAATGCCTCATTCCACTGCCACTGTACTCCATTATGCTGCCCATGATTGACAGTAGCCCAAGTAGTGCCCAACTTTCTGCGTAGCACTTGGGTCCACTCGGCTGCACTGGGTTTGTACATATTATCTAGCTGCTGCACCTGTTCCACAAACTTCAACCCACCGATTACCTTAGGATCAGGCAATTCGGACACTACATCTTTCAGCTCTTGAATATCCCAGTTACGATGTATCATTACAGTAGTGGGGTTATCATTTCCTGGGGGCAGTGTGGGATCGTGTCGAGGGTTAGGGACCTCAATTAAAGGGCATGAAAATGTGGGTGTTAAAGGTTTAGGGGACCTAAACGGGGTAAGGTTTTCAGGGGACTTATCTCTGAGGGTCTTGCTTCTAGTACGTTGTGAAATGGAGGGCTTTTTGTGTAAGTTAGAAGAGCCTCCCATAGCCCCTAACAAGTGACCGTCAGTCTCATCATCAGGATCCGTAAGTGAGGAGTGGTCGCACTGATATTGTTCATCAAAGAAATCATCAGTAACTGGGGCATCGGTAACCACAGGAGACATTGGGGCAATGCTTGAATGTGGCGGTGGAAGGGGTTGTGGGTAAAGTGTTGGGGAAGAGAGCATGGGATATAAAGGGTCTTTTTTATCACTCCTCTTCCTCCTTCCTTCAGACTGGGGTCCCGAATCAGCCTGCACTTTCTGTAAAGCTATAAGCAGCTCTTCTTTTTCCTTTCTATTCTTAAATTCAGAAACTAAAAGCTCATTCCGTTTCTGTGCCGCTTCCAACGTACAGTCTTTAATAACCAATTCCCATCTGTCATACATATCCATCCCTATAAAGACCTCCATTACAACAACCCTGTGTATTTCTGCACAGTATTTTTCTAATCTCCTGTATCTCACTAATATCTCCGGTTCTCTCCACTGGCCATCTAACTGCACTGTCCTTATTCCACTTTCTACATGCCTTTTAAAAATCTAATCCTGTTCTCTTTTCAATGAGCTTTCTAGGGGACCCGCCTTTTGATCCTGATGGCGCACCAGGAGCCCGGCAATCCTCCGAAAACAACCCTTCTAATGTTAGGTTTTTAGGACTCTTGGGGGACTGTTTGACTGGCTTGCTATTTGTTTTTCCCATAGTGAGTGGCAGGATATCAACAGAAAATGACTCAGCCCTCGATAAACCCCGTTCCACCCGCCGTCCGCTCCTATTCCGGGATTACAGCTTCAGGTGACTTTGTGTCCGTTTAATCGCATCAGCAGAATCCTACATCAATACGCCCTGTGGAGTCCGGGATATGGAGGTTTTTACCCCGATCCCTTCATCAGACGGTTTGTATGCGTCAATTTGCCAAGGTATTGTCTCCGTCACCTTAGCAACCCATTGAAACAAGAGTATGACCAGACAGCGGATGAAAAACTCGACCTCCCATTTATTTAGACACACAAATACGCCCTTTCACCCCCACTCCTCAAATTATTATAGGAGCGTGCCACTCGCCCCTTTCTAATCCACTTCACAGAGGTGACTAGCTAACATTCACACTGTGCCGTTTTCCGTAGGGTCCCAAAGTCACCTTCCGTGAGTCCCTAGAACCCTCCAATGGGTTTGATACAGTATGCTCTCTTATTCTTTATTTTGCATATGCTTTTATTCTTTTTCTTTCTATATTCATATTACTTCTAGCACACCAGTCAGACTCAACTAACAGGAATCCCCCGATATACTCACTGCGACTCCATCCACCTGCCTGGAAATGCCCATCAAGTCGTGCCTCCTATCGGCTAGGAGGAGGTCAGGGACTCCCCACGCAGGAAACGGCCAAGGCAGGGCAATCCTACATTTACCGAAGCCTGACCCAACCCGGCCGGAATCGGCTCCACCACGGTCCTCTGGACGATCCTGCACAAGGAGCTGTCCGCTGTCTCCTGCCCCACATTTGGGCGCCAAAACTGTGGACGAAGTTTGCAGACCAGTCAGCAGGTGAAATAATAAAGCAGCTTCATTCTTTTGTGTCACAGTGAGAAAAGTTTCAGAAAAGCAGACAATCAATACATGAAAGTGTCAGAGCTCTTCTGAACCCCGTCTGTTGGGTGGGGTCCGGTTTTATACCCCTAGAATGCGTGATTTAATATCATTATAAAATGCAACAGTCAACACATTTATTATACACAATCCTTGAGCCCCTTATAAAACTTGATTTCTTGGCTCCGTTTGTTATGGCGTTCAGATGTAAGCTAAGGGACAACGTAATATGGCAGACTCATGTGTGGAATGCATAGACCTTAAGTCCTTTGCACAAATACTTTTCTGTTTGCTAAAACAAAACATGCTTTTACAGGGTTTTATAAAACTTACTTCTCAGACATGAATTAGTACAAGGTAACGAAGAGAACATTCGTCTTCCACAGCGGCTCAGGAGCAGAGGTTGGGGAAGACACAGTCTGGAGGGAAGAGGACAGGAGTGTGAGAGTGTGTGGGCAGGTCAGTGCTTGGCTACAAAACAACTAAACATCGTGCATCAAACACATCACGTGGTAAGCTTGCAAACCTACAATTGATCCCATAGAGCAGTGTTTCCCAACCTTGATCCTGGGGGCACACTGTGGCTGCAGGTTTTTGTTCCAACCAGATTCTTAATCAGTGACAACACCTGATAGCACTGATCTCATTTAATTAGTTGGTAATATTTTTCTTTTATTTCTACATTCAGAAAAGCATAGCAGCATGATTTTTACATTTATACGACATTTAGAAATATTTCTGCTTTTGCTATAGATTTAAATGCTTAACTCTCTTTTGTTGATTTCATTTTATTTTGCCCTTTCTCTGTGCAGTTTTCCCTTCTTTGTATCTTATTAATGACAATTAAAATGAGCAGATTAGACACCCAGGCAAACAACAATGAACAATCAAAGGCTGCAAGTACTTTAGCATCAGTCCCACTAATCAGTAAATAATGGATTAATTAAACAATTAGAAGACCTAGAAAATTAGAATGAAATCAAGATGAAAAAAATGTTAAAAATAAAAAAATACATTATTCCCATATAATTGCTACTACTACAGTGGTGTGAAAAACTATTTGCCCCCTTCCTGATTTCTTATTCTTTTGCATGTTTGTCACACAAAATTTTTCTGATCATCAAACACATTTAACCATTAGTCAAATATAACACAAGTAAACACAAAATGCAGTTTTTAAATGATGGCTTTTATTATTTAGGGAGAAAAAAAAATCCAAACCTACATGGCCCTGTGTGAAAAAGTAATTGCCCCCTGAACCTAATAACTAGTTGGGCCACCCTTAGCAGCAATAACTGCAATCAAGCGCTTGCGATAACTTGCAATGAGTCTTTACAGCTCTGGAGGGATTTTGGCCCACTCATCTTTGCAGAATTGTTGTAATTCAGCTTTATTTGAGGGTTTTCTAGCATGAACCGCCTTTTTAAGGTCATGCCATAGCATCTCAATTGGATTCAGGTCAGGACTTTGACTAGGCCACTCCAAAGTCTTCATTTTGTTTTTCTTCAGCCATTCAGAGGTGGATTTGCTGGTGTGTTTTGTGTCACTGTCCTGTTGCAACACCCAAGATCGCTTCAGCTTGAGTTGACGAACAGATGGCCGGACATTCTCCTTCAGGATTTTTTGGTAGACAGTAGAATTCATGGTTCCATCTATCACAGCAAGCCTTCCAGGTCCTGAAGCAGCAAAACAACCCCAGACCATCACACTACCACCACCATATTTTACTGTTGGTATGATGTTCTTTTTCTGAAATGCTGTGTTCCTTTTACGCCAGATGTAACGGGACATTTGCCTTCCAAAAAGTTCAACTTTTGTCTCATCAGTTCACAAGGTATTTTCCCAAAAGTCTTGGCAATCATTGAGAAGTTTCTTAGCAAAATTGAGACAAGCCCTAATGTTCTTTTGCTTAACAGTGGTTTGCGTCTTGGAAATCTGCCATGCAGGCCGTTTTTGCCCAGTCTCTTTCTTATGGTGGAGTCGTGAACACTGACCTTAATTGAGGCAAGTGAGGCCTGCAGTTCTTTAGACGTTGTCCTGGGGTCTTTGGTGACCTCTCGGATGAGTCGTCTCTGCGCTCTTGGGGTAATTTTGGTCGGCCGCCACTCCTGGGAAGGTTCACCACTGTTCCATGTTTTTGCCATTTGTGGATAATGGCTCTCACTGTGGTTCGCTGGAGTCCCAAAGCTTTAGACATGGCTTTATAACCTTTACCAGACTGATAGATCTCAATTACTTCTGTTCTCATTTGTTCCTGAATTTCTTTGGATCTTAGCATGATGTCTAGCTTTTGAGGTGCTTTTGGTCTACTTCTCTGTGTCAGGCAGCTCCTATTTAAGTGATTTCTTGATTGAAACAGGTGTGGCAGTAATCAGGCTTGGGGTGGCTACGTAAATTGAACTCCGGTGTGATACACCACAGTTAGGTTATTTTTTAACAAGGGGGCAAATACTTTTTCACACAGGGCCATGTAGGTTTGGATTTTTTCTCCTAAATAATAAAACCATCATTTAAAAACTGCATTTTGTGTTTACTTGTGTTATATTTGACTAATGGTTAAATGTGTTTGATGATCAGAAACATTTTGTGTGACAAACATGCAAAAGAATAAGAAATCAGGAAGGGGGCAAATAGTTTTTCACACCACTGTATATATATATATATAGTGACAATAATACACCAAAGACATCATAAAGGTTTGGGACAGCCACTCGTATATTGTTTTTTCCAGCTGCAAAAGGTTATTTTTTTGAATTACAATGTGCATATAACAGAGTCCACAACAGAACTGACTATAGTAGCCCAAGATGGAGGCTTTAAAGGTCTGGAGAGGAAATGATGTCATCAGAATGGCTGGAACCACAAGTGACATCAGCAAAGGGGCTGGCTTCGGAAGTGACGTCAGCAAAGGGGCCAGTTTCAGAATTGACATCTTCTAAGGCATTGTAACCTTGCAGGATTTCCCGGGAAAGGTCTGTAGGGAACTGAGAAAGACAGTATGAGGGATTCCTGGTTGTGTATCCTGGCCAACAACCCCAAACCGCCAGATGGAGCCATGCCTGCAACATGGAAGGGCCCCGAATTCCAGCAGGGCATCATGGAACTTGGAGTCTTTATCACAGCCTTGCTGGATACCATGTGGGCCACCGGAAGACGTTGCAGAGAGGCCCAGGGACTTATACTTTCCTTATAGCTCGGAAGTAATTCACAATCGCGGAAACGGAAGAAATTATATACTTCCAGGCTGAAGAAAAGAGGAGTTTTGATCTGACCCGGAAGTGCAAGGAATCACATGGACTGGGGGGATCAGAAGCATTTCAAAGACTTTAAAAGGACTCTGGGAAATCCCAGCAGAGAGCCGAGTTGGGAGTAAGGGTGACTGAGCTGCTGGGAGTGGAGGTTTATTGTTATTGTGAATTATTGATGTATTATTAGAGTATTGTGGAGTAGTGGTGCTTTGTGCACATTATTATTATTATAAATAATAATTCTGGACTTTTACCTGGTGTCTGATGAGTGATCTGAGGGTTCAGGGGGTCAAGAGCGCTCCAATCTGTCACAACAGTCAGCACACTCCGCCGCCCCGGTTAGATGTTTTATTATACTTACTCAGACCCTTTTACGGCTTCCTACTCGCATGTGTGTGACTATATATACAGTATATATATAACAAACTTTCTAATTTCTATATTGTTCCCAAAACACAGAACTTGGAATATAACAGTTCACTTAATTAGCCCAGGAGTCCAATTAAAAACAGAAGCTGTTTGGAACAAAAACTGGCAGCCATAGTGTGCCCCCAGGAAACCGAGGTTTGAAAACACTGCCATAGAGGGCAACTTCAGAGTGTGCTTGCTTCTCTTAGGAGTATGGTCTAAGAGAGAGTTTTTGAAAGGTACTTCTTTTAATTTGTTTTTGATTTACCGTTTAAGAGAGTGTCAGCATGCAGCTGCCAGCGTTACATGGAATTAATACGCAGCAGACCAACTACTCAGCTGTCTTTGCGATGACTGCCTCCACCATCAGAGATGGCGAATCAGTAGTAACACCAGTTACACCCTCTCCCTCCCTTGTGAACAACACAACATTCCAAGCAAGGCTTGCCCAGACAAGAGAGGACATCTGCATTGACATGTGCAGAACCCGAATGATGAAGTACTATAAAATTAAATGCCTGTAAGCTAATGAACCACCTAGTGAGCCATGAGTTTGTATCTTTCTGTTTGTTGAGCCACTGGAGTCACAAAGTTAAATTTCAAACCCTATAAGTAATACTGGAGCACTTCCACAGCCCATTTAATCGCCAGACGCTTTCTCAGTGTTCAAGTAATTAAACTCCCTGGGAACCCACTTCCTATTTAAACCATGATGGGATGTTCTTCACCATCAAAAAGTTGTGATAGGACAGCCCCCGGCCAAATGCAATTGTGTCCATCTGCAGAATGAATTCCTTACAAAAATCAGAATTTTTTAGAACTGGGTGTAATGACACAGTGATCTTTAAGTAAGATAAGGACCTTTCACAGTCATCAGACCAGACAATATTGAATTTTTTTTTTGGCTCTTTGTCAGGTCAGTTAGAAAGGTGGCTGTATTTGCAAAATTCGAGCTGAACCTTCTATAATAACGAGAGAGTCCTAGAAAAGTGTGAACCTGCCTTTGCATTTCCGGACAGGGATACACAAGCATATCACATACCTTTTTCATCTGCAATCTAATCAAACATTTCCCCATAGAATATACCAAATAATGTGTTTCTGACATACCCAATTTACACTTCTTAGAGTTAGCTATCAAACCAGCTTGCCTCAAGCTCTCAACCACTGCTTGTAGGTGTTCCAGATGTGTCTGCTAATCATTACTGAAAATGACCAAATCATCAAGATACACTCCAGAAAATTCAGAATGGGGGTGTGGTATAGCAGGTCCACAGCTCAGATGAAAAAGCCCAGTTTTTAAATAGATAATTGCTGCACTCGCGGCTTAAAGGGGAGGCGTGGTAGCGTGCTCGGAGCAGTTCCTGGACGCTATATGAGGCGGGTGTTTCCTCGCTTATGTGTACACATGAGGAATAGTCCGCATCTGTAACTGATGCCGGGAGCTGCTAATCACCACATCTGAGCCACATCCCCATTATATATTGTAGGAGCACGAGTGCAGAGGGAGGAGAAAAAAAGAAAGTGAACGGTGAACAAGGGAGAAGAAAGCGGCAGGAAGGAGAAAGCCAGTGCATGCAAGAGCGAGTGGGTGAAGGCAAGCTCGCTAGTAAGATCAGGCAGCTGGAGGGAGAGCCCCCGGGAAAGGGTGTTTGGCTGACACTCAGTGGGGCTGAAGGAAGCGGTCGCTCCAGCTGAGTGATCAAGGAGCTGGAGTGACCCAAAAGGTGGTAGGCCCGCTGCACAAGGTTGTGGGGGTCTGGGACTTGGGAAGTGAAAGCCCCAGTGTGAGTGCCCTGGTCGTTGGGAAGCCCATCAAAGCCAGGGTCATGGAAGGTGAACAGACCAGCAGGAACTAAACGACAGCTGCAGGTAGGGCGACTCCCCTTGTGCATAGCTTGGATGGGAGAAGCAGGGGAATCGGCAGTTAAAGAAGACACTGAGTTTTGTTTTAAAGGACTGCTTCCTGCCATTGTTTTAACCACTTTTAACTGGATCTATTTATGGGATTTCAACCTCCACATTTTTCATTTGTTTTTAACAGATTATTTATTTAAAGATTTTTGGATGCACTGCACTGTTTTTCTGAACACTGTTTTGTTGGATTGTTTTAATAAAAGCACTTTGTACTTTTTTGCACCATCCCCTTGCTTCGTTATGTCCTTACTGATCAGCTCATCCGGTGACATTATTGATGGTGTCAGGTTCAAGAGCTCCTAAAAAGGAGATGGGAGCATGAAGTGGAACCTGCATCATCACAGAGGGTGTAAAATATGATACATCATACTTTGGAAAGTTAAAGGCACACCATTAAGTCCAAATAAGAGCTCTTAGTAAATTCAAACAAAACATCTGGGATGGTGAACACAGTCTTCTCGCAACCGGATTCCTCATGATGTACCTGCCAGTATATCTTTGTTTGATCCAGTGTAGAGATATATACATGGCTTGACCAAGTATCTCCAGTAAATAGTCAATACACAGCATTGGATATGCAACAAATTTGGAAATTTTGTTCAAGCTTATGAAATCTATACAATACCGAACTGATCCATCTGGTGTGGGAACTAACACAACTGACCTCCACCATTCATTTTTACTGTTGCGAATCATGCCCAATTCAAGCATCTGCTTCACCTCATCACGTATCACATTTGTCCTTGCCTCAAGTATACAATATGAGCACATTTGAGTTTCTGTCTGAACATCCGTTTATTCTTCTCAATTAATATCCAAGAGACTTCGTGGATGCCTACCATATATTAGTCAAATAGAATTATGCCAGTAGAAGCTTGAGCAAATTAACAAACAACAAATATGAGAAAGGGCAACACAGTGTCCCAGGATGTTGGATCATCATGAGCCATACGTCTAATCATCTGTTTTAAAGTTTTGTTAGATCGTTCAGTCAGACCATTCATCTGAGGATGGTAAACAGTGGTGCTCAACTGTTTAATCACAAGGCTCTCACAAAGCTGTTTCATTACTGTGGAAGTAAGGGTTGTACCCTGGTCAGTTAAAATTTTGACTG
The DNA here is from genome assembly GCF_016835505.1 of Polypterus senegalus. Classification (NCBI taxonomy): domain Eukaryota; kingdom Metazoa; phylum Chordata; class Cladistia; order Polypteriformes; family Polypteridae; genus Polypterus; species Polypterus senegalus. The sequence goes on from NC_053158.1 coordinate 92,330,073, forward strand.
GATTGCCAATACGAGTAAAAATCTCAGACAGAGCCTTAGCAGACCCATTACAGGATATCCCGTTGCGTAACCATTCTTACTCTTTAGTGGACCAATAATATCTAAGCCAATTCTTTCAAAAAACACATCCAAAATATGATTCAGTGGAAGGGAAGTATACAAACTTACAGAACTGCTCCACACTTCTGCCCATATTTAGCCAATAAAACCACTTTGAGATGCAATCCCTTGTTTTCTCCGTGGTGAGATGACCTCCCAAGACATGTGTATAAGTAATTTTCAGTTGTCTCTCTATGAACAACTGAGACTACCAACTGCTTAATTGCTCCTTGCTTGTGCCACTACCAGAGTCCAGCAGGGCAGGAATGTCATGTCCAGACAACCAATAGAAACCCTAAAGTTATCTTTTCTCAAGGATTTAGAGGGGACCTGAGAGCAACACACCTCGGCCAAGCCGATATCCATGTACTGAGCTGGTTAGAGGCAATACTCCCTAGCCAGATGTCCAGTCTCATCACAGCAAAAGCACCTGCGTTTGATCCCAGCTGTAGAATTTCATCAGCGTCAGAACATCAGCGTCTTCTGCCTGTAGTGACAGTGTGAGCCCAAACCAGCATTTTGATCTTGATTCACCCTGCTACAATATATATATATCTATGTGTATCACTATCTATATCTATGTATATACTCGTGTGTATGTGTATATATATTATGGCAGATTGATGGGGTCCTTACCTGGATGGGATGCCTTGAAGGACCGGAAAAGGACATGTATAGCTTCCGGGCCACGAGAGGACAACCGCCCTGGATTAAGAGAGGACCACGGGAGAACAGAGAAAAGCGATTAACCCGTTGGGACCCGTGGCCTCCACCAGGGGGCGCCTTAAGCCTCATGGAACCCAGGAATAGTTACTTCCGCCACACTCGGCAAGATGGCAGAGAAACCTACCAGGGACGCCCGGTGTGCTTCCGGTGCAAAGGGCAGCACTTCTGCCACACCAGGAAGTGCTGCCGGAAGGACGTCATCGGCCACCTGGAGCACATCCAGGCGGGAATAAAAGGGGCTGCCTTCTTACAATTGGGGAGCTTGAGTCGGGAGTGAGAGCAGGACAAAGCTCCCAGGAGGAGACAGGCAGCCAAGGACTTAGAAAGAGAAACGTTATTGTGGTGATTATTTGCTGTGTGCATTGTGTGTGGTGTTCTGGTGGTGTCCGGGCAAGTCTCACTATATATATATATATATATATATATATATATATACACCACACACACACACACACATATTCAAGATTCATATTTATTTATTGTCATTTCATCCATATATAGTAGTAGAGCATACAGTGAAACAAAACAATGTTCCTCCAGGACCATGGTGCTACATAGAACACAGGATAATGAAAAATCCACGACACATAACATAAAGACACATAATATATAACAAAATGCATGTGAGTCAAATGTGCAAACATGTGCAATATTGCAGAGCAGAACACATATATCAGATATCAGATCGGTCCATGAGTGTTCTGGAATCTCACTGCTTGGGGGAAAAAACTGTTACACATTCTGGTGGTAAGGTCCCGAATGCTTCGGTACCTTTTTCCAATGGCAGAAGTGTAAAGAGTGAATGTGAAGGGTGTGTTGGGTCATTCACAATGCTGGTGGCTTTGTGGATGCAGCGTGTGGTGTAAATGTCCATAATGGAAGAAAGAGAGACACTGATGATCTTCTCAGCTGTCTTCACTATCTGTTGTAGGGCTTTATGATCCCTGACCATGCAATTTCCAAACCAGACAGTGATAAATTTGCTCAGGATGCTCTCTATGGTTCCTCCGTAGAATGTTGTTAGAATAGCTGGTGGAAGATGGGCTTTTCTCAGCCTATGTAGGGCTTTCTTGGTTAAAGAGCTGGTGTTGTAGGTTCTCTGAGGTTCTCTGCCAGGTGGACACCTAGGAATTTGGTGCTATTGACGACCTCCACAGTTAAGCCGTCAATGTTCAGTGGTAGATGATCACTCTTATTCTTCCTAAAGTCAACAATCATCTCCTTTGTTTTGTCTACATTCAGAGACAGGTTATTGGCTTTACACCAGTCTGCTAACTGCTGCAACTTCTCTCATTGTTGTTGCTGATAAAACCCACCACAGTTTACTCTTACTGGGAGTTCCCCATTTAATGCATTATCATCTTAAATAATTCACAAAAAATATTTTTTGGCACCCTTCAGTGTAGCCAGGAGAGATAACCAGAGCATTCTGTACAGCTCAAGTCTCAATGATAGATAGATAGATTGATACTTTATTAATCCCAAGGGGAAATTCACATACTCCAGCAGCAGCATACTGATAAACAATATTAAATTAAAAGTGATAAAAATGCAGGTAAAACAGACAATAACTTTGTATAATGTTAACATTTACACTCCCCCGGGTGGAATTGAAGAGTCGCATAGTGTGGGGGAGGAACGACCTCCTCAGTCTGTCAGTGGAGCAAGACAGTGACAGCAGTCTGTCGCTGAAGCTGCTCCTCTGCCTGGAGATGATACTGTTCAGTGGATGTAGTGTATTCTCCATGATTGACAGGAGCCTGCTCAGCGCCCATCACTCTGCCACGGATGTCAAACTGTCCAGCACCATGCCTACAATAGAGCCTGCCTTCCTCACCAGTTTGTCCAGGCGTGAGGCATTCCTCTTCTTTATGCTGCCTCCCCAGCACACCACCGCGTAGAAGAGGACGCCCGCCACAACCGTCTGATAGAACATCTGCAGCATCTTATTGCAGATGTTGAAGGACGCCAGCTTTCTAAGGAAGTATAGTCGCCTCTGTCCTTTCTTGCACAGAGAGCATCAGTATTGGCAGTCCAGTCCAATTTATCATCCAGCTGCACTCCCAGGTATTTATAGGACTGTACCCTTTGCACACAGTCACCTCTGATAATCACGGGGTCCAGGAGGGGCCTGGGTCTTCTAAAATCAACCACCAGCTCCTTGGTTTTGCTGGTGTTCAGGCGTAAGTGGTTTGAGTCGCACCTCCTTGATTAGGTTCCTATACTCCTCCTGTCCACTCCTGATGCAGCCCACGATAGCAGTGTTGTCAGCGAACTTTTGCACGTGGTAGGACTCCGAGTTGTATTGGAAGTCTGATGTATAAAGGCTGAACAGGACCAGAGAAAGTACAGTCCCCTGCGGCGCTCCTGTGTTGCTGACGACAATGTCAGACCTGCAGTTCCCGAGATGCACATACTGAGGTCTGTCTATAAGATAGTCCATGTTCCATGCCACCAGGTATGAATCTACTCCCATCTCTGTCAGCTTGTCCCTAAGGAGTAGAGGTTGGATGGTGTTGAAGGCGCTAGAGAAGTCCAGAGACATAAATCTTACAGCACCACTGCCTCTGTCCAAGTGGGAGAGGGATCGGTGTAGCATATAGATGATGGCATCCTCCGTTCACACCTTCTCCTGGTATGCGAACTGCAGAGGGTCAAGGGCGTGGTGGACCTGTGGCCTCAGGTAGTGAAGCAGAGGCCGCTCCATGGTGTTCGTCACATGTGACGTCAGAAAGATAGGCTGAAAGTCATTCAGCTCACTAGGACGTGATAGCTTTGGGACTGGGGTGATGCAAGATGTTTTCCAAAGCCTCGGGACTCTTCCCTGTTCCAGGCTCAGGTTGAAGATGTGCTGTAGAGGATACTCCATCTGGACCCACTGCTTTGCTAGCACGAAGTCTCCTCAGCTCTCTGCTTACCTGGGCTGCTGTAATTGTGGGTGGGAATATCTCTCCTATGCTGTTATCAGCAGAAGGATGGGTGGAGGGTGCAGTAATCCAAGGTGAGAGTGGATTGGGGTGGTCAAACCTGTTAAAGAAGTTGTTCATTTGGTTTGCTCTCTCCATGTCTCTCTCAATGGTGGCACCCCACTTTGAGCTGCAGCCAGTGATGATCTTCATCCCATCCCACACAAGTGCCTCAGGGTGCTGTGTTAGTAATTTAGCAACAGCAGAATGGATGATGTCACCCACTATCTCCACGTCCGCCCGAGGAGGGATGTAAACAATAGCAACAATGACGTGTCCAAACTCTCTGGGCAATTAATAGGCACGCAGACTTACGGCCAACAGTTTGATGTCCCTGCAGCAAGTGGAGATTTTGACGTTTAAATGTTCAGAGTTGCACCACCTTGTGTTCACATAGTCCTCCTCCTTTCCACTTCCCACAGGTATTTGCGTCTCTGTCCGCTCTAGCTGTGCTAAACCTGGGTAGCTCCACGTTAGCATCTGGGATGGTAGTTGTTAGCCACGTTTCACAAAAACACAACAAACTGCATTCTCTGTAGGTCCTGATATTTTTCACCAGTGCAGCCAGTTCGTCGATCTTTTTTGGCAGTGAGTTTCCCAGGATCACAGAAGGCACTAAAGGATTGTAGAGCCACTTTCTCGCTAGTCACTTGGCTTTTAGCTTAGCTCTGGCTCTGCTGCCACGATACTGCCTTCTTACCTCATCAGGTAAATAGGGAACCACACTGGCGCGGGCATTTGTTCTCAGTGCTTGAAGTTGACTATTTGAATAGATGAGTCTGGGCGTGTAAAAATCCATGTCAAAGTAGTAAAAAGTGTCCAGGGAATGAGTCCACATAAAAGAAAGTGATAGCCGTGATCAGTAAAATAGAGAAAAAGGTAGAAAAATAAAGTCGTACACGGAGCTTCTGGAAAGGCTGCCACTCACAGCGGCACCTGAGTCATATATGGTAAAAATGATGACTTCTGCTGTTATGACCTTCCTTGCATCTTGACAGCCCAATAAGATGGGGCTTGAAGCAGAAGCAATGTCATGGATCCTCAGGTCTAAAGAAAGAAACAGAGACTACATAAACAAACATTTCATATTTCACATTTCCATTGCACCCCAAGTGTACACTAAACAGATAGTTAGACACACCAGAATGACTAAAAAGGAAAAATATTAAAAGGAAAGAAAACTTCTGATTTGACAGTTACAGTCACAGTGAGGCATTATGCAGATTTACTACTGTTGTTACAATGGAGCTCCAGTAATATTACTTGCCACACTACTACTGCCAAATTATTAATTATCTGAAAGTACTCAGTGTTATTGTGTTAGAGAGGATATGCAGCATTGTTTAAAAATGTCACATTTTGTTTAATTGTTGTCCTTTGTTTCAACCTCTAGTTCGTGCAAAATGTGTCCCATAACTTACCCCACCCTTTTATTAGTTCATGTAGTGGGTGTCAGAAACTCACTATACTCACTATAACTGGGTGTGCAATCTACTATATAATAAAACACTAAGGTTTGTGTGTCCAGTCCGTCTTTTGATCTGATTGCTCAGTTTGTGTTTGATGATGGAACAACAGTGGAAGTGCGAGTGTGATAATGGCATAAGAGGCTGATAGTATAAAACCAGAGAGGATGTGAGAAAGGTGCCTTTATAAATTAGAGGTAGGGTCTGAGAAGCAGGCTTTACGGGAACACGTTCACACATGCAAACAGAGGAAAGGTGCTGCAGGTACATGTAGGGCAAAAGATAGCAAATATATTCTACTGTCCTAGGTTCTGTGGCTAAAAATAAATTGTGTGTTTATATATATTTTTAAATAAACAAACAATTTTTATGAAAGCAAATTGAATTGTAAAGCATATTAAGCTAAGGCTAAGTCAGATTCATTTTGCAACTGTGGGAGAACATTTAAGAGTTTGAAAGCCCTATAAGAACTGTGCAGTAAAATAAATTCAGAATTAAAACATACTACAGTTTCCTTTTAAAGCGGAATATTTGCACTTACAATATCTCTAACAATTTACCAACAGTTACTTTCCCACCAATGCATTTCCAGTTTTATGATGCCAAAGGCTGATTTTGAAGATGATAAGATAAAAGTGAATGGCTGTCCTAATACAAAAACTTTAATGTATTCTCAATAACAACAGAAGTAGAATCTGTGACAGCCCTTAAGTAGTATGTAGATGAGATATTGGGACAGCTTATTTATTAGCTAAACAAACCAGCTACATAAAAAAATCAGTGTATGTTCTAGAAATTCAGTGATTTCAGATCCACAAATACTGTGTTGTTAGGAATTCACCTCTTAGAAGTTCATACTGACATTGCACCTTCTTGGAGTTGGCTGTACCCTTTACCCACCCAAATCCTTCATTCACCTTTATGCAATATAACAGAGATATGCTATGAAATTTTAGAACAAAATGAAAACCTGGTGGGCGGCACGGTGGCACAGTGGTAGCGCTGCTGCCTCTCAGTTAGAAGACCCGGGTCCTCCCTGTGTGGAGTTTGCATGTTCTCCCCGTGTCGGCGTGACTCTCCTCTGGGTACTACGGTTTCCTCCCACAGTCTAAAGACATGCAGGTTAGGTGCATTGGCGATTCTAAATTGTCCCTATTGTGTGCTTGGTGTGTGGGTGTGTGTTCCCTGCGGTGGGCTGGTGCCCTGCCCAGGGTTTGTTTCCTGCCTTGTGGCCTGTGTTGGCTGGGATTGGCTCCAGCAGACCCCAATGACCCTGTAGTTAGGATATAGCGGGTTGGATAATGGATGGATAAAAACCTGGTTGTTTAGCTGAAAAAGCTGAAAAAAATTAACATAACATCACTAAACAATATACAGTAGGTCAGTCTTTTATTGTAAAATAAAAGGTTAACTAGCATTCAAATATAAGTACTCAATAAAGAGTCTGTTGTCTCCAGAAAAAACAGGAGAGCAAGCATAAAACAGTAAATTAAGAATTTAGCTTAAAATCTGTCCCATTCTTATGTATACCACAGTGGTGCAGTAATATATCCATATAAAGAAAAACACAATGATTCAACAGATTACCAGCATACTTTGGTTTAACTCGCCACAGGTCTCCTACACTGCAAGGACAGGTTCTAAATTGATGTGTGTCACTGTTAAAAGCTTAGATAAATTAAACCAACAAATGTGTATGACTTTACATAAAATACTGAGGCAGGAAATCAGTAATCCACAAATCAGTGACAGAGCTGAAGGCAGCATTGATCTCCCTAGTCAACTACATGATCTAGGTGCACTAAATTAAGGAAAAACTGAAAGCCAGTTAGAGAGATTTAGTAGTTCCACTAAGAAGTTAATAAAATATTTTGTAATAAGTGCACTGTTCAAATAAAAAAAAGCATAATTAAATGACACAACCTAATTTAGAAACAGGTATGCTATCTATCATAGCAAACACATTGTTAGTCCACAACTTATTAATATAATGAAAGATAATGGCAAAAAAGAGAGCACTTATTATTGTAAATTTATTTTTCATTTAATGAGAAAAAGAATTCCGAAAAATCAATGTTTGGCTGGATGTCCAACCCTTAACATTCAGGCAAAATTATCTATAAAAGGATTGCTCATCTGTTTTAATTGTATTATTAACATGGTTTGGAATTATTATTGTGATGTAATGAATGCAACAAATGCATTTTGTATTACCTTTATATATACTGATTCAAACATTAATGTACTGTACATAATTACAGAATATTTTAATGGATTCACATAATATAAATAAATTGCTAAGGTAGTACTCCATAAGTAATTGTACATCTAATTGGTAGAGCAAACAATGTTTAATAACTAAACGTGTACCGTGCATAATCTAAAGGGAAATAATTAAACGTATGTTTTATTTCTTAACTATATTATCTGTCCTTTGCATTGGCAGATAACTTTGGGAAATAAAAGATTTACACAGCACACATCAAATTGTCATTTCTTAGTAGAGCTGAAAGTTTACAACCAAGAGACGAAAAGACAAATGCAGCACCGAAGTATATAATGATAATTTTTAGAAAAGTATTTGGGAAGATTAAAAATGTGGTTAACTAGCAAATAAATTGTTCACCTTCGTTGCTATTGTCATTCTTTATCTTCATTTAATCTAGATTACTTTAATTTTTTGTACATTTAATTAAATCTTCAAAAAAAAAAGATTTTACAGTCCTTTTATTCCACAGATGTTCATTTTTGAAATCGTACCTTCTAATTCCTTAATAACACGGGGGACATTATGAGTCCCAAATCAACTCATTTTAATGAGATTTGGAAATAAGACAAACACCCAGAGACACAATCCATGAAAAGTTTTAACTCTTTTGTGATATATATAGATTTTGTGGTCAGTTTAAGATTAAATATTGTCTTACAATCCATGACTTATTCTCTCCTACATCTTCTCTGGTTAAGGACTGTGATAAGTTCAGTAAAACACCCAAGCCTTTTTCATTGACACTAGAATTACCAGAGCCACGAAAAAACTCGTAGATCTAGCCCACCTTAAATCCATTCGCACCTCTCTGCCAGCGTCCTTTGTCCTGTAAATGTGCCGATAAAGACAAGCAGCAAGAAAATAACTGAATTGTGGTTAACCTGAAGGATAAAGATGAGTGCCTGTTCAGACAGACCTATGAATAGAAAATGGACATTGAGACAGATATGAAACATAAATGTATGGGATATTGTACTGATTGCATCTTTATTTTTTTTGTATTTTGATCACTGTAATGTAAATTAAAACATTAATAAAAATAATAAAAGGGTAAATCAAAAACTAAAAGGCAGTTTAAAAAAATTATGCATTACACATTTGTTCGAAAACAAAACAGCACAGAGCAGTGCTCTGGTCTAGTTGAAGCCAAGGTCAAATGGACATGAACATGGATACTGTGCTGCTCAATTGCATCATTGTTGGACAGCACACTATATTGAGACTTCTTTGGGCAAATGGAAGGAGTGAAACCTGCTGAAACCTCTGTGGAAAAGTGAAAACTCCATGAATCAAGGAGAAGTTTATGACTGGGTAGAAAGGTTTAAAGTGGGAAGAACAAGTGTTACTGACAAGGTTCGATCTGGGCATGCACACCCACCTACATTGACATGGGAAATGCCTTCGGACATGTCATAATGCAGGATGACTTGGGATATCGTAAAGTTTGTGCAAGATGGGTGCCCAAACAACTTACTGATCTGCACGAGTCACCTTCCTTCAGTGAATTTCAGCAGGTTTCACTCCTCCTGCCCAAAGAAATCTCACTGTGGCACATTGTTCAACAATAGTGCAATCCCACAGCGGAGTGTCCATGTTCATTTGACCTTGACTTCAACTAGACTAATGGCAGAGCACTGTTCTGTCCATGTTCAAACTACCCATAAGCCAACACGGTGTGTTGTATGTTGCAGGAGCTTCTATCTGTTGCAGTTATGGCAAATTTTTATATGGCCTTTACTTTTTGATTAAACCTCATAAAACAAAATTAATAAAATAAAAAATGAGTATATCAGCAATGGGATGAAGAAAGGAAAACAATGGGACTGTAGTGTAGAGAGACCAACATGACATGTATGAACTGTAAGAACATGCAGAATTTATAAATCAATACTTTGAGTGTGTGGAAGAGAAAAGCCAGGCTATACTGGAAGATAAACACAAAATGATGGATAGCCCATTACTTCACCCTGTGGTCAAATGATTAGAGTTTTACCCTTCTTCTTCAACTTCCCCACATAAGATTTAAAAAGACATTTCAAATAAACATTTATTGTTCAGATTAAGCAGTGTTTCAACATATGTCAGCAGGTTAATTAAAATGTCTAAAGGACAGCCAATATACTGTATGCCAGAAGCAGTCTGTGGTTTTATTATTAAAAATGCAAATAATATGTAATGAAATAATCTAAAGATACAGTGATGATTTTAAAATGAAATATAAAGGCACTTTGTAGAAACACTAATTTGCTTCTTAATTCTAACTGCATGCACTATAATAACTCTTTGTCAAATCATTTAAATAATAACATATTTTAAAAACAGACTTTGCGGCTTAAAGCCAAAGTACTGTAATGGACAGCTGGGACTTCTGCCCAGCCAAGATGTCTTTATAACGGTAGGACTTGGGGAAAGAGCTTGCACAGGGCAGTACCTCACCCAGAACGACAGAGGGCAGTCCCCATGGCTTGCTATGTTGCCACTGGTTTGAAGTATGGAAGTTCAACCATGTTGGGGCCCGTGGCCACCATCAGGAGGCACAGGGAGAATGGCTGAGCCCTTCTCTGCTGGATTATGGGACACCTGGCGCCCTTGTGGGTGCTCTGTAAAAGGAGCCACCTCGCTCCATTCAGGGAGCCAGAGTTGGGAGGAAAAAGATGAAGCTTGGGAAGATAGAGAGAGATTGATAGAGACAGATAGATGGCAAAGAGCTGTACAAAGTGCTTCTTTATTGTGCTTAATATTATACTGCACTGTGCATCAGTGGAGGAAACGTGTGAAGAGCATTTCCAACTTGCAAATAAAGACTTGTGTGTGTTGCTGGACTTGTGCCTGTGTCTGCTTGTGTTGGGGAGCTAGAGCCCCCTGGTGGTCCCAGTACAAACTCAAAAATCTAGTTATGGTAAACTGATCATAGTTTACATTATCTTATTGTACTTTATAATTTTAGCATATTGATCAAGTTTAGTGACATCCTGCTAATTTCTTTCTTAAATTATTTTTCAGTGTCAAATATGGGGTAAAAGAAAGTTTAAAACGTATAAATTTACATGTAAAAAGTGTGTGGAATGTGATTACCTTAAAAGATGCAAAGATATCTAGGGAATGTTTGATTAAAAATAAATAAGTTTATACATATCTTGTGTTTCCCAGATTCACTGACAAGCTCAATGATAATTTGCACTCAGAAGGAAGTGTGTGTTTTACTCTTTGATGTAATATAATATAATGCTTTTTCAAGTAGAATAAATATGGATATTGTGGGAAAGGAGATACTTCTAGTTTGTATACTAATGCTTTATTAGTGTCTCTTGGAATATATCATCTCTAGTGTTCTTATCTGTGGATGACCATTTCTTGATTTATTACTTACACAGTCTGTCATTGTATAGCCAAGAGAAAGTGGTTGCTGAAAGGATTGGTCATGAGTTCAAAACAAACTATTATAATTAGTAGTCTTTCAAAGATGACTGCAGTGCATAATGCCTCAACCAAATAAAGGGGCAAATTATTCCAGTGCCTCAAAATTAGAATTTTAAAGTTATCTCTAAATTTAAGGGTATACATTGGCTTCCATTTATGCAATCATACAAAATGTTACAAAATTTTGTACCACCATTGGCGTCATTCTTAAGTGCAACAGAGTATAACTGTATCATATTATGGTAGAGCATTTCCTTTTAAATTTCAAAATACCTTTACTGTATATTAATAAATTCTTTATAGCTGGAGGCTTACTTTGTGATTCTTTTAGTGCTGACAAACAAAATGGTATCGTTCTGTTTCTAGTCTTGCTGCATTCATATATGTCTACTTCTCAAGCTTATAACAGTTAAATATATGAAAAGCATCTTTAGTACTAAACAGAGAAAACTAAACAAAAACATGATAAATGAGTTAAAATGACCACAAATCAGACACACATATATAAACTCACATAAACAAACATTTAAACATAACCTGGGTGGCTTAGTGTTCTTTATGGTGACCAAATTCCACATACTTAAAGAATGACCTTCGGATGCTGATAGATAGAAAAAGTGTATTAATAAACCACAAATATCTCCACAGGTTTCATTGTATGTGTCAATTCGGGTGGATTTTTATATTGCTGACAGGCATGCCTTTTGGATAACCTCTTGAGGACTACAAGTGGTTGCCTGGATCATCCAAACTTCAGTATAACTATTATACTGAAGTTTAATAGAACTCCTTAAGGTAATATGTAACTTGGTCTTAGAGCATCAAGGTTATCTGTAAACCCTTGTTATTTAAAGATACTGTATTTTCACACCTAGTTAATTTGGATATATTGTTTTGAATTTGGAGAAATTTTCACTGTACTTGGGAGTTGTTAGGTAGATGTGAACATGCCAGTCACACTCTGGTTCAGACAAAAATAACCAGACCATTTGAGTACTGGTGGTCTTAGAACAGTTTCAAGTGAACCCTGGAGTGGTTTGTATGAGGATGAACCTGATCCATCACGGGACCAATCTGTCCACAGGAAACACATGGGTGAAATTTGTGCACACTATGGTAGTATAATACTGTACATCAATCAATAAGGATTCTAATTTCCAAACTAGGACTTTAACAATTAGACCATGTCTAGAGTAATAAAAAGCAATATATAATGCTTGCTCAGAACTGTGAAATACAGGAACAAGGCGCAAGATTTAGATATATACGTTTTTTATTTTTGAGGAATATAGTGAAAAGAACATTAACCTACAAAATAACAACAAAAAATAGGCATTAAAAACAAATATGTAAAAATAAATAAATAAATATAACACAAACATAATATTTAAGTACCAGTCAATCAGAGCAAGCCTAACACTTGATTCAGGTTTAGACCATGTCTATCTCCTTTAACCTCTGTATGTACTCGGGAGAACATGCCATCTTCTGTATAGTTGTTTAGATGAAACATGTAATTTCTGTAGTGTTTAAAGTAGTACATAATTTTCATGTACTATTCTAGTTATCACACAGTATACATTCTTCTTCAAGAATAGTGTTTGGTAAACAAATCACATAATTATTACAAATTCAGAGATTCACAAACATGGCCATTGAAAACCCCCCAAAAATGGTGACTTTCTAATGAAAGAAGTCCAACATGGAGTGTTTATTATTAGATTGTCATTCGCTTGATAGTTTGCTATGTTAAACACAACAAAGTAACTAATTAGCATAAAGCAAAGGAATATCCATCCATCCATTTTCCAACCCGCAGAATCACACAGGGTCACGGGGGTCTGCTGGAGCCAATCCCAGCCAACACAGGGCACAAGGCAGGAACCAATCCTAGGCAGGATGCCAACCCACCGCAGGACACACACAAACACACCCACACACCAAGCACACACTAGGGCCAATTTAGAATCGCCAATCCACCTAACCGGCATGTCTTTGAACTGTGGGAGGAAACCGGAGCGCCCAGAGGAAACCCATGCAGACACGGGGAGAACATGCAAACTCCACGCAGGGAGGACCCGGGAAGTGAACCCGGGTCGCAAAGGAATATGAATGTGAAAATGCTTAAAAAGAGAAAGAAAAGGTAACAGACACAGAAAGGGGAAAGGAGATAATTAAACCTACAAAACTAGTATTATGCAGTAAAAGTATAATCGATAATCAACATACAATCAATATTTAGTATTTCAGTGTATGCTTTAATTGACTTTGCTATTTGAATACTATACACATTTCAATATATTTGGGTGTTCCAAGATATGACAGTAAAAGAAAGCAGACAAAGGCCACCTGTTTCAGGAGCTTTCTCTGAAAATATTTTTAACTAAAAGAATCCTATCTGAGAGAGCACATTATCCCCCTGGCAGAAATAGATGAAGTAAAAGTAAGAAATAAGAGAAATAAAGAGAAATGCCAAAACAGTAACAATTAACCTATAAACAGAAGAATATACAAACATAAATAAGTATAATCACAATAAACAGGTGAGTATTAAAACACAGAGCGAGGGCATTTATATGCAGTATACAATGCACATTACATAATAATCATCAACAATTTTGGCCTGATTTAAGTGTAATTATTTATTATATTTTTCTTGCAACAGGGTGTTATCCATTGCTTGCTTTTACTTTTTTATATTTTAGTTCTTCTGTTTTAGTGTTCTTGTCAAATCTTGTTTAAGTGTTTTCTCAGCATTCTCAGGTGTATTATATGAATAAGTGTATCCACCAATCAACACCTTTAATTGAGTTTTGATAAATTTACTCATTGCGATTGCATGACAAGTACATTGACTAATTATTACTATTATGTGTAACATTCTTCTCAACAACAAACACAGAAAAGTATTTAAAAATATACAATAGGTCTGTTTGTCCTTAGAAAGAATCTGTTTTTCATCTGTAGAGAAGTCAACCATATTTTCTTTTTCCTAACATATGTTAAACCTAACAATTAAGGCACTTGGAGAATGCACACCAAGTTAACCCTAACCCTACCCCTAACCCTAACAACATTCTTTACATTTTCAGGTTTTCCTTAATGGCATTTTAATGAAGAATTGTGACATGAATTTAGTAGTATTTTCAATTTCAGCCGTATCTGATACACCAAGTGTTCCCATACCTTAGGGGTCTGTTACTTTATTCTGAACACCTGTTACAGTCACCATCTTTTCCAGCTGTCCAATACAAGGTATTAGGATGTATTTCACTTTACAGAGCTGGGCAGCATTCATATCCATTTTAGACATAATTTTGTTTATGCCTCAATGTTTTGTTCAGAGTATTTCAATATGCGATTGCCTTCTTCTATCATATGCCCTTTCATTTTACTAATTTCTAGTATTTATATTGCCTTTCATGCACTTGTTCTGGCAGTGCATCATATAATACGCTGTTTTTGAGATAACGGATAAGTGATGTGTAGTTTTTGTTGAGTAAGATGAATTTGAACAGTCTGTAAGGTCTCTTCCGTAACTGTAGCACAGTGCTCCTCAAGGCTCAACATCTGTTTCTGTGTTTGACTCCACTCGTGGTAAGTGGTATGTAGTGCTCTTATATTTCTTTGGTGGATCTTTAGGAGTTTGTTGTTAAGGAGACACACGGTACTTTGCATTGCAGGAAATCAGGAGTGTTACAGTGCAGGTCATGCTGAATGGACAAAGGATAATGACATTAAAACATTTTGGGCAAGGGAGAGATTGTTTTAAATCAGACAAATGTAAGACCAATCAACTGTTTTATATCTAACTTAAAGCTGTGGCTTTCTGTTTAAATTTTCAGTTATGACCTGAAGAAGGTCATCACAGTAAGTCCAGGGAATTCTTAAGGTTGCTAACTGAATCAAGCTATATATCTTGTGAACTGGTATTCAAAAGGCATGGCAAAACGATGTGAGGCGTCCAAATGTTCCACATAAGGCTTTACTGGGCAGGTCAGGTCTCTACTGCTAGCCTAGAAAAGACCTCACCCCACCCAATGGGGGTTAATCCCTGCTCCTGTAGCCTGCCTCAGGCTTTGCAGTACCAGATTCTAGTCTCAGAAATAAAGTTAAATGTCTCAAAATCTGGTCAAAAGCCTCACAAGGAGATGGATGATCATTGATGTCTGCTTATACACAAAATGGGCAACAGAACCTTTATAAATAAAATGATTTATTATTCAAAAATAGAAAAGAACAAGATAAAAAGAGCCACTAAACTCGAAGGTGATATTTAGCAAACAAGTGCCCAATACAGAAGACAAAATAAAAATCCAAAAGCACAAAAATTAAACAAAAAACAGAAAATCTAGAGAGTAATAATACTTGCATAAGACTCCCACCAACGGGGATAAATAGGCAAAAGGAGGACCCAGAAGAAATGAAATAATGATGGTCCCGTATAGTGGGGCACAACACACAAAACACAGAGGCTCAAGACATTTAAGGGAATGGAGCACAAATAAAAAAATTAAGTGAAACCATACAAACATAACACACAACCAAAAATGACAAATCATAAAATACATAAATACATATATACATAAATAAATACATACAGTACATATACAGTATACATAATACATAAACTGAAACAGATACAAAGCAATATAGACTTTAGTTTGCATTTTCTAAATGATTATAATTAAAGCTAATTAGGAGTTACCCCACATTCACCACAAGATAACAGCTACCATCAGCAAATAGATCTCGCTGCCAAACAGAAACAGTTTATGGGAGATCATGCCAGGGGATGTTGTTACTAAAAAATGTATTTATTCAAACAGTGTCATTTCTTCAGGTTGTTATGAGCTATTATAGAAGTATTTTTTTTCTAGCTCAGACAGTTAAATCTTGTTTAGGATTAAATTTTCCAACAGGATCAATAGCAGCTGGAAGCCAAAAGGAAGTCTAAGTTGTTGTTATGAATTTTTTTTTTTTTTTATGGTCGTAGTCATGGAGAGTAGTTTGAAGAGTAATACATACAGAAAATCTAAGAAATTGCCAGGTGGCAAGCTGGATCAAACTACCGTATATCGTTTTTGACTTAAATTTTCTAAATGACTAATTAGAACTAATGAGAGTTAATTTATGTTTCCATTCAAATATTTATGTGCTTTCAACTCTTCCACTACTGATAATGTTGATATCCAAAACTGAAACTTGTAATACATCTTTTCTTGAAATGTCTGCAGCACCTTTAGGAAAACTGTAACTAACAGTATTTGTCATATCCATAAAATGTCAATAAAAATATAAGCAGATGAGTAAATATGTATAGTTTAAAAATATGAAGACCCTTTTTCAACAGTGTTGCCAGCTGCTTTAAAAGATTTTAAAGGAATACTTCACCCATAAATATTTTTTAGGGAGACACACATTCCTATAATACTGTGCTTATGAACTAAAGGATTCTTGACCAATGAATGATGGGGAGAGGTGGACCTTCACATTCCCAAAATACTGAACCTTTGAATTCCTTTTCCTGTTTATTACTGTATGCTGAGTTTTCTGCTAGTAAGCCTTAATAATTTTTTAGCACTTCATTGGGTTTTCATAACAATTACAATGCATCAGTAAAGTGTTTATTCATCTCTGCAATGTGACTTACTAATAAAACTTCACTTTGAAGTGTTCTGAGGTGGCTTAACTGAGACACATTTCTCTTGATATCATATAGTTAGTATAAGACCTGTGAGTCCTTCATAGTAACAAGTCATTTTACCATCAGGTCATTAGGCCACACTGCACAGAGATGAATTAGCTGTCTACTGATGCTTTATATGTGTTATGAAGTCCAAAAGAAGCCTGTGTTAAGTTCTTGTTACATAAGAGTATAATGAGTAATCGAAAAATTTTTGCAGAACCTAAACTAAAGTGTTACCAAATTATGTAATATTTCTTTTAATTTACTTTCTACGCCATCCTAAGGTCTATACTTAAATTTCTATACATTCCTTAATTTCCTTGTTATAATTCAATGAAAATAATATAATATCATTATATCTAATTCTTTTACAACATTGCTGTATATCCAAAAACATTTTTTGCACTATTACACAACACATATACAAACCACATTCCTTATTCCTGGGTAATGCTTAGGCAAGAGTATAACTTACATTTTTAATACACACATTATTAGTCCAGCATTCCACAGAGGTCCACCACATCATATTTATAATCAGGAATATTACAGTTATTATTCTAATTTTACATTTAATTTTTTTTTACATCAAGAAATACAAAGCCATCTTGATGAATAGCTTAAAAAAAGTGTAATTTTAAATTGCCTAAAGTAACTGAATTATAAAGTATAATAAGCTATAATCATTTGTCTTATGTAGAGATATAATACTGCAAGTCGGAAAACAGAAAAATGTTAAAATATTTTCAATCTAAACATCCATGGTAGAATCTCAGCTAAACTACAGACTTGTGCAATGAGCATTTGCATTAATGCTATGAAATATATTTGCAAATACTTTCAAGTTACCCACTTCCTCTGCACTACTTTAGTTTCAATAAAAATAATTGTGAGCTGATATTTAATGAAGCTATTAATTATAGTAATGGGACTCTTAACATACAAAACTATCTTGAATATTTAATATCTGGCTGGCCTTCCAGTGTCAGACCAATTATTTGATATTTGGGTCTACTGTGGTTATTATTTAATTGGGAGTCATTTAGTTTAGTAGAGTGGATTTTGTCAATGGAAGAACTATAAATTATGCATTTTAAACAATTTAGACTTATTCTAAAATAATGTCTTGCTTGCTTAAATATTAATATTATACAATTAAAACATTGTTGTAGTACTGCCTAAAACAAAAGACACAAATGAATGGTAGCAAAATCCTCACAATTCATCAGTGACATTTTTTTAACTATTTATTCTTAGCAGCCAAAATAGTCAAATTTTAACACTTAATTAGCTTTCAACTATAATAACAGTTTATTGCATTCATTGAAAACTTCCATACTCCAGGTTACAAAATATTAAGAGAGCAGGTAAAATTAAGAGAATAAAAAGATGTATTTGAGTAAAGGACCCAAGATAATCACTACATGAAAATTGAAGGAAACAATTAAATTAGTTTTGGTATGCTGCTTATAAAAAGTTATCCTAATGGCAATGCAAGGTATGACCTATGAGAAGAGAGCTTTAATATCTGTCTATTATATTAAAAAAGTTTTCTGTTGTGTCTGCCATATTCAACCTTGACCACTCACCTCAACACCACTCGCTCAACTGTAATCCTACTGCGCACATCCTCTCTCCGTACCACACTGTGACACTCTCAGTGCTAACTTGCCCTTCGTCGTAGTTGGTTATAATGGCAAGTCAGAAAAGCGAATTATTCAAGAACATCAAATTTTACATTGTGATAGAAAAAGAGCAGCAAGGGTTGATAAACAACATCGAAAAAAGAAAATAAACAAAAAAACTGCATGTAATAAAAGTCAAGAACAAAGACAATCGTCCAATAAATGAAGAACAGAAAAATATCCAGAATATGTGAAGAGAAATGCAAAAAAGCAACGTTTATAGAATGTAAGTTAGAGGATAAAGTAATTCATAACATTGTTTTTGACAAGGAGTTCACGCAATTTATTTACTTTTTATTACATTTTGCTTTTTTTACTTCTTTTACTTTAGTACTTTTATTTTTTTTTTACTACATTTTTTAGTATTCATTGGTATTTAAAATAGTTGTAGTGAAATACTCAAGTAATTGATTTTCTTTATTTAATAACTAAGCACTTCCACTCCTGCAAGCACTTTCTCTAACGAAGGAGTGCCCCAACACCCTTTGAGCAGCTCAGCTGTGAGATAGCAGGTGCCCCCAGGGTTGGCGAGGGAAGCAAGCAGGGGGTGGAGCCACCTAGTATGCCATAATAAAATGAACCAACAATGAATATAATAAATAATGTACAGTATACCTATATTATGATTCCTCTTCTTCTATTTCACCTCAACCTTTGGTATCTTGAAAATGTTCAACTCTATATGCACGCTTTGCAAATGATAATTTACAGGTAGAATAAAATATATTTAAGGAAAATACTCTATGAAAAAAATCAAATCCATAATGCACTTGACTCTGAAAGCTGTGTTTCCTTACTAGCCTCACTCATTTTAATTGAACAATTAAAAATCAGCAATTAGAATATATTCAGGTTAACAATAGTCTTTTAAAGTGTTCAGACTCACCAAAATGTTCATACACTATGCACAAGAAGCAGACTTTTTATGAAAGATAACATAGACGCACTATTAATAATAAATGGTATAATTTCAAAGACATTCTGATTCACACACACAAAAAAATAAATTTATTCTGGAAGCACACTATGAACAAAAGAGAAATGGCCCAAGCGGATGACTAAAGCAATTATGAAAATCATGAGGAGAAAAAGATCACTCATTATTCTCAAAATGCATACAGGGAATTACAATTAGGAATTATAAAAGTATTGAAAAAGATAAAAGAAATTGCAGCAAAGTCAAAAGACTGAAGTAGTAAACATTTTTAGTTTTACTTTAGCAAATATTGATGATTCAGATAATTTAGTTTGAACTAATTATAAGTAAAAAAAATGGAACAAATACTCCAGGAAAGACTTACAATAAGAGTGCAATTTTCAAATAAAAAATACAAAATAGGTTATGATAAAAGGAGCACTAATGACAAACAGAATTCCAAAAACCGATCAAATGTCTTTAACAAAAATAAATAAATTGAGATTATCAAATGATACATTGCTGTTCTTCTTATTCAAAGTATTAAAACAGAATGTGGTTGCCTGATGCATCTACTAGATTATAACATTTAAGAGGGTTGCCATTAAAGTTTTGAAATACTTTTTCTTAATATTACCAGTAAATTATTAGACAATTGTTTCTATATACTCGTCCTCACTCCTAAACCTTTTGCCATGGAGGACATACTTGAGGACACCAAAGATGTGAAAATCTGAAAAAGCAAGATCTGGATAGGGAAGGCCAATCCACATGAATCTTGTTATTGCTTTATATGTTTTCAGACTTGTAGGGGTAAACCTTTAATATTTTATTAGATTGTATTCACTTTTGCAGCAGTTTAAGAGTATAAATTTACAAATGTGAACAAACAGTTTGGACCTTATCATCAGACTCATCTTTAGAGACTTACATTATGATATTGTATGTAAGAACACTATCCTTCAACTAAATATATATATCTATGTTTTTATAAAATCATATTGGATTTATTTATTTACTTTTCTTTGTTACTTATTCATTAATAGTCACACTTAATCTTATTTGGTTTTTCATTTCTTGTAACGTTTTCTTTGACATCTTGTAAAACACTTTGAGCTGTATTATTTCTGTGCTATATAAGTAAATGCTGTTGTTGTTGATGTGGCATAATATGTTGCGAAATCTCCAATTACACCTCCCAACAAAACAGTGTGTTTCCCTGCTGAAAAGGTCATCTTAAACCTCTTTTGAGGAGGTGTTCAATAAGGCCATTCCATTGGACAGCTTTTGGTTTTCATTTCAAAGTGATGGATATATGTTTTTAATCTCCAATGACAAACTATGACAAAAATGTTCACCTTGAGCCTGGCATGGTGTGAGTATTCTTAACACACACTTTTTGTAGTCTTGGGATCAATTCTTTTATGAAACTCAAGTGCTACACACATTTGAATATCCTAAGGAATCAATAACGATATTCTCACTTTTCCCTTGGACACTGAGAGCTCAGTTGTAAGCTTTCTGGTCAGCATGTTGAAGCAACATAAGACTGATTCTGTTGTTTGCTGATTGAATTAAGGTGCAACAGTAACTCTGCTTAGTTTTTCCCAGAACCCTTTATTCAAAGAGTCCAATGACTAGCACTGTTTTTATCAAGAGTATTGTCTTCATATATATTTTTAAATGCCTATAACACAGGAAAATCATTAATGGAACATTTCTTGCATTATGCTATTTTTAATATTAGTTGTAAATGTGCTAGAATTGGAACATATCAGTTTCACCAGAGAAAAAGGTGCAGAGATTGTTTGGTTAATTTTTGCTGAAATATAGAAAGGTTTATATTAGTTCAATGAACTGTGAAGAAAACTTAGGGATGAAACCATATAAAAGATGTCCACCAAACATGTTACTAAAATAATCAGTTAAGAGTTAGTTGTCAGAGCAATATCTGATGACTTGAAAGATGTAAATTTTGTTCCAAATCAAAAATCAGACATGTAAAAAATGATAATAGATCATAATTACCACTGTGTAACGAATGAGGAATTATGTCACATTCATCAAAACCTGCAACATCAGATTTGTTGTTTTCTATTTCATTTTCTGGGAGGACGAGTCTAGTACTTGTTTCTCAAGATTTGTTTTAAGACACTTTTTATGAACAAATTTATACTTCCCCTGATTTTGTTTTGAAGACTGGCTGGGTTCAACATTTAAGATTTCTGTGGAATCCAGAACATTTGGTGGAAGGCTTACAAATTTCCAGAGACAGCTGCCTCCGAAACAAAAAGACACAGGAAAAACTTAATAAACTGACATTCTGAGTGTGTCTTTTTCTATATTATTTTATTTTTTTCTGTTCATAATCTGTTAATCAGTTATTATATTTTATACACTCTTTTCTCCACTACTTATCACAGGTACAGTATAATGGTGTTTCCCATGTGAATGTTTATTGTCTTAAGACTGGTTTTATAAAATAAGAAATCAGCCCATAGGCAGCTACAACAAAGAGAACCTCAATATTAATGTTAAATTAATTATGTGAAAAAACAAAGAAATTAAGAGAAGTAATACTGTATCAAAATACAAAGCTTGATGATAATTCTAGCCTTTATTATGTAGAGTTTTATATAAGAAATATGTGGGGTATTTAGAAATATATATTTGCTATTAGTTCTTTCAAAACTGTTTGGATGGTTTGTTTTCTGGCAAACAAAAGCATGTGCTGGCTATCATTTGCAGATTAATGTTTGGAAAAAGATCAGCTCAGTTTTATGCCCACAGACTAGTGAGCCAATTGTTAAAAACAATCCTGCTACTTCTGATGTGCCCTTGATTGGTGTGTTCTACTGAAAACACTTTATAAAAAATGTTTTTGTTATTATCAGTAAAATGCAAGACTAATATAATTTTATACTCCCTAACTTTTGGGTAGTTGTTTAAAAATAATAATCATTCTGTGTTGAGAAGTGTTTTTTAGGAGTAAAATATTTTATACAAAGAACATAACCTGCATATGTGTAAAAATTTTTCTGTTTTTGCCATATTTAATCATCAAGTTCATTTATTTGAAGTTTCAAGTTATAATATCCTGAGCTACAATTTTATTAGATACAGCCAGAGGTGGTTCTTGCCATATAGTATACAGATAAATGCTCATAGTGCCAATTGATAATTTACACCATTGTACCTTGTACAACATGCAACTGTGACATTTATTTAGATGTGTGCCTCTTTTACTATTTTATACACTTCTGTCAAAACTGCTTGTTACCACCCACCTGCAGAAGTAGGTGTGCTGCTAATAGCTGGGACTGACCGTGAACATTGTTGACACAAATAAAAAATAAAAATTACTAAATGATGAGGTGTTAAAATAAAATAAATTGCATTTTATTATTACCAGTCCTCCTGTAAAAAGATAAAAATACACTAATCTCCAAGTCTCCAGAAAAAAAAAAAGTATCCAGGAAAAATATTAAGGGTACCCTTATACGATAAAAAAATAAGGGCTTAGCAGCCTTAAATACTATTTACAAAAAACACAAACTAAGGCTCTGAAGCAGCCTTTCCTCTAAGCAGAGCAAAAACAAGACATCCTCAATAACAATAGAGCCAATACTGGCTTATTGGAGCTTTCTGAAAATACACCCAAACACACCAGCCACTGAGTCACCCAGTCTGTCTCACCACTGTGCACTCAGCTTTTTATATACTGTCACCACCAATTACTCCGGAATGCTCTTCATCGATCATACCTGTAACCGCCCCCGGGCATTAAATAACAAAGAGCTATCCCATCTCTAAGGTCTGCTCGAAAAGGGTGCCACCATTCTTATCTTTGCAGGGAAAAAACAAAACCAAAACTACCACCAACAGATTTTTAGAAATATTGGCCATTATTTGGAAAATGTAAGTAATTGCAGACCACCTTCCATTTAATTAGTAAGTATGTTTAGGCAAAGCAATTTATTATCACATAGTTGTGTGTGCACTTAAATGATAACTGATATCACCCAGATGGGCCTAATCAAAAGTTTACATACTCTAGAATATTGGGGTTGATAATATACACACAAGCTGATGCACAGAGGTTCAAATTAATGGGTAATTAAGGGTGAATGCCCACACCTGTAACCTCTTTGATTGTAATCAGTGTCTGTGTCTAAATAGTCAATTTAACTTCATGCTGAGCTGCAATGACTTTGCTGAATACCAAGCCATGGGGAAAGCAAAAGAACTGTCAAAGGACCTGCAAGAAAATGTTGATTTGTATAAATCAGTAAAAGGATATAAAAAGATATCTGGAGATCTGAAAATGCTTGTCAGCAGTGTTCATACTCTAATATAAAAAGTGGAAGATTGGGGGTTCTGTTGTTACCAAACCACGGTCAGGTAGACCAACCAAGATTTCAGCAACAACAGCCAGGATCATTTGTCAAGCTTCCAAGAAAAACCCACAAGCCATTTCAACCGAGGCTTCTCTGCAAACAATTAGTGTTGCTGTTTCAAGATGCACAATAAGGAAGCATTTGAACAAAAATGGGCTACACGGTCGAGATGCAAGAAAAAAAAAAATGTTACTATGGCAGTGCCACAAAACGGCCCACTTACAATATACCAAACAGTATCTAGACAAGCCTCAAAATTTATGGAAAAAAGTATGATGAATGATGAGACCAAAATTGAACTTGATGGTCACAACCATAAATGCTCTTTTCGGAGAGGATGCAACAAACCCATGGTGAAATGTACTGCAACCCTACTGTGAAGCATGGAGATGGATGTCTGATGTTCAGAGGGTGTGTGAAGTACAGCGGCACAAGTAACACAGATAAAATTGATGGCAAGGTGAATGCAGCATTTTACAGGAAAATATTGGAGGACAACTTGCATTCATCACTCCGGAAGCTGCGCGTGAGACGCGCTTGGATCTTCCAAAATGACAATGATCCAAAATACAAGACCAATCTTATCCTTCAGTGGCTGCAGCGAAAAAAGTAAAACTTCTGAAGTGGCCATCACAGTGTCCTGACCTCAATTTCATTGAGCCACTTTGGGGAGATCTCAAATGTGGAGTTCATGCAAAGCAACCCAAGAATTTACAGGACCTGCAGGCTTTTTGCCAAGAAGAATGGGAAGCTCTATCACCTGAGAAAATCAAGGGCCTCAAGTATAACTATCACAAAAGACTCCATGCCATCATTGATGGTAAAGGGGACAATAAACTGTAGCAAGAACTAAGGCTATGCAAACTTTTGAACAGGGACCATTTTCCTTATTACTATATATTGTTTAGTAGTTGTGCTGTTCTGTGATGCCTTCTAGCATAACTTGGATTCCTTTAAAAGTAAATGAAATGTGTTTTGTCTGATCAGTCATCTTACAAATTCTGTCAGGGTGGGTAAATGTATGAGCACAACTGTGTGTGTGTGTGTGTGTGTGTGTGTGTGTGTGTATATATATATATATATATATATATATATAGTGGAAGATCAGCCCTGGCACATACAGGCAGACACCAACGGTTCAAACACCACAACACATTTATTTACAGTGTTTACAAAAGTCAAAGTCCCGCATACAACCCAGTGCCCCTGCACCATACACCCTCAAATCCGGGCTTCTCCTAAGTCCTCTCTTCACCGCCACCACTCCTCTCCTCTGAACTTCATCCTCTTCCACCCGACTCCAGCTAGTGACTGGAGGGAGGCGGCTCCTTTTATCTTCTCCCAAATGTACTCCAGGTGCCCCCGATGAGCTTCCTACGGCACTTTCTGGGTTGACGGAAGTGCCGTATGAGCATCTGTAAGCACTCCGGGTGTCCCTGGTAATATTTCCGCCAGCACCTCCGGGTGTGGTGGAAGTGCTGACGTCCAGAGCTTCACAGTCTTCTGGGCACCGCCTGGCGGTGGCCATGGGCCTCTATAGGGTTGAGCTTCCATGCTCAATTCCCGTGGCCCCTACACAAACCAGGGCAGCTGCCCTCTGACTCAGCAGTCACAGTCACAGTGAGGCATTATGTAGCTGCATTGTTAATGGTATGAAGGAGCTCCAGCAGCATTCGCTGACAAACTTCTGCTGAGTAATTTGTTGGCTGAAAGTAATCAGTGTTAGTGTGTCAGAGAGAGGATGTGCAGCATTGCTCATAATTCCACTCAGTTTTGTTTTAATTCTCTCCTTTGCTACTACCTCCAGAGGGTTCGTAGTGTGTCCCATAACTGAGCCTGCTCTTTTAATTAGCTTGTTGATTCAATGGGCCTCTCTTGAAGTGATGTTACTAGCCCAGCACATCACAGTGCAGAAAATCGTATTGCCCATCTAAGAGTTGTAGAAGATGTGAATGATGTCATTACCTAAATTAACAGAATGCCGTCTCCCACAGAAAAAGTGCCTGTTCTTTCTTATATAGCTTCCCATTCTTATATAGTACTTGTAGGAGTTCACCTCCTGTACATTCACTCCCTGAGTAGTGACCGGACATAGAGGCTCTTTAGTGTGTTGAAAGTCTATATCAAGTTCATTTGCTGATGATAAAAATGCAGACAATTCTTTATGCACCAAGAAACAACATTTTCCACCTGACTCCTATACTCTGTCTCATCTCCCTTATCAATAAAACCCATAAGTGCAGAGTCATCTGAAAATTTCTGCAAATAACCTGAACTGGTGTTATATTTATAGTTTGAGGTGTACAGAGTAAAGAGAAAAGTAACAGGATTGTCCCTTGTGCTGCTCCAGTTTTGCTCAAATTCGTATCAGAATCAGTCTTTCAGTCTCACAAACTGTGGTCAGTCCAAAATATAGTCCATTATCCAGGAAACAATACACTTATCCACCTGCATATCTCTGAGTTTACCCCTAACATGAATGGCTGGATGGTATTGAAGGCACTGGAGAAATCAAAAAAACATCCTCACAGTGCTGCATGCCTTGTCCAGGTGAGAATAAGCCATGTGGAGCAAATAGATAATTGCATCCTCCTCCACTCCAATTTTTGTCTGTTAGGCAAACTGCAGTGGGTCCTGGTGGTCTACCACAAGGGAGCTCATATAGTCCAGGTCTTCATGATGTGAGAAATAAGTGCCACTGGTCTGCAGTCATTAGATGAAAAGGTGAATTTCTTTGGAACAGAAACAGTGTAGGATGTTTTCCCAAGCAGTGGCACTTTCTTTCGCCTTACGGACAGATTGAACAGGTGACAGAATATACCAAAAAGTTGGTCAGCAAAGGCCTTATGAACTCAAGGACTGACTGTGTACTGATAGTCAGAGGTGGATAGTCAGTTAAAGTGGTAGGGGTTTTTTCGATGTAGCAGGGATAGAGTGGGGAGACCAGTCAGTGGGAGGCAAAATCTATTAAAATTTGGTTCAGGGTTTGTCTGCATACCCTTCTAGCCCCTGAACACTAGATTGTTTGAGTCCAGTAATTATGCCCAGTCCATTCCAGATATGGGGGGTCATGAGGACGCTGGAAAGGGGTGTGTGGCGATCCCGATATCTATGCAAAAGGACGAAGGTCCAAGTCTTTAGAGTCCTGGTGCTTCCTGTCTTGCTATATGGTTTCAAGACATGGACTCTATCCAGTGACCTGAGACGAAGACTGGACTCTTATGGTACTGTGTCTCACTGGAAAATCCTTGGGTACCATTGGTTTGACTTTGTGTCGAATGAGCGGTTCCTCATGGAGTCCCGAATGAGGCACATTACCTGCATTGTGAGGGAGCGTCAGTTACGGCCATGTGGCACGTTTCCCAGAGGGTGATCCAGCTCGTAAAATCCTCATTGTTGGGGACCTGAGTGGCTAGACCAGACCAAGGGGTCACCCATGTAACACCTGGCTGTGGCAGATAGAGGGTCATTTCTGGAGGGTGGGACTGGACCGCGTGTCTGCCTGGGGAGTTGCCAACCAGGATCCCGAGTTGTTTCATTGTGTAGTGGGTGTGACAACGCACTGTACCAGTGCATGCCCCCCAACTTGACTTGACTTGACATTCCAGACATCCTACATGTTATTTTGAGTGAGTTTGTTTTCTGTTTTTTGCTTTGTGTGTGTTATATTTATTGTTATGTTACAGTTTAAAATCTTGTATGTGCAATATTTTACCTATTTCAGTGTTGGGTTATTTGTTTTATTTTATTTTAAGAATTAATGCAAAAACTACAGTCTATAATATGAAACAAACTGCTGCAGTTTGCAATTGCTTTTGTTCTAAACAATTTTGTTGCAATAAACTAGATTCTAATGGTACAGTGTTCCAACATTTGCAAGAACAGTTTGTGAACAATGAATGTGATTGGGGGATTAGGGTGGTTGGGTGCCAGGTGTGATCTCACTTTAGGTATCAAGTGACCCAGGACTGCCACTGGTTACACCAACAGTACTTGATAAAGTAGGCCCTAATTTGGCCTGAGAACAATCAGATTCTCTTGAGCCTGATGTGTCCAATATTTGCTGCAATTCTGAGTTGTAAATCTCTTATTCCATAAAACTCCTTCCATCTCATTTCATTTCACAGATGTTTGACTGGATTAAGATCTTGTAAGTGGAGATTTTTGAGTGAGGCAGCACTGCATTAAACTGAGTTCACCACCTTATTCCTTAAATAATGTAATGATTTTGTTTATTTAGTGGCATGTGGCAGCATCTGCTGAAAAGTCCTTTTTCTGAAGAATACTCTGCTTCTATCAAGCAGTCACCTGATTAGCACTAATGTTTAGATATTCAGTTATTTAGACATTTCTTTACTCTTTTCAAGCAACTGTGAAAACACTCCATATCATTATACAGTACAATGGACTTTTTTTTTTTTGCATTATTCCATTCCTCCCATTACTGTGAATCAGTGGCAAAAACCTACAAAAGGACACACTCACCTTATATCCATATTTATTTTCACATATACCCATAAACTGTCAACTCTTCTTATGCATTTCAATATGCACAATGATGGAAGTAAAATGGCAAATATTTAGGATATGTTAGTAAAACTGGAATACTCAAAAGAAAATCCATGCAGACATGGGAATGATTTTTTTATTTCACATCTGGATATTTAACAAAACTCTGGAACTAAGAAGCAGTAGCACTAACCATACAGTGAAGTCTAAACTCTTCTATCTCTTTGTCTATTTGTACTTCTGTGCAGGTTCAATATGTATTATCAATCTTCTCCATATATCTGTCTTCTGCACCTCCTCTCTAGTGAAATCCTTTTCCTTCAGATCTTCTTCTACTTTATCCATCCACCTCTGCTCCACCTCCATCATAGGCTATCACTGATCATAGATATTTAAACTTACCCTCTTCCTGAAGGTTAACTTGTGAATTCTTATCATCATTAAACCTCAAATATTCTGCCATCTTGCCATGTATCTTCAACTCTCTATCTTCCAAATCTTTTCTTCATTCTTCCAGCTTCCTCTCCACTTTTGCCTTTCTGGTGCTAAAGTCATTGGGAAAACATATGCACCAGGGGAACTGCTCTTTTATCCCGCAAGCCAACATATTTATATAACAAGATCAAAGAGGTAAGGTCTTAAAGAAGATTCATGATGCAGACCTACTCTAACTGGGATCTTGAAATGGACGCCAAACACAGTCATTTATCAAGTCAGTCCTTATAATATAAACAGAAATAAAAACATAACTTAAGTTGGAAACAAATATCAATCAGAAAGACTGCAGTAGGAAAGAACTATTTACACGTCTGGTAGTTTTTGCCTTTAGTGACTGGTAATGTTTCCTAGACGGTAATAACTGAAAGAGATAGTTATCCAGAAGGGTATAGTCTTTGATTATATTTAAGGCACATTTCCTAACCTATGATTCATATAGGACCTGAATGGAATCCAGTTTCAGTCCTGCAATCTTTTTTACTGTCTGAATAACACATTGTAGTTTATGTTTCAAGTGAGAAGATGTGTTGCCATACCAGACTATTACTGAGAAAGCACTGATTGGGATGGGTTAAACTTTAAGTTGACAGAGTAAAAACATCTACTGCTGGTCCTTTTTGATAAGAAAAATTATGTTTTCATCCCAGTTCAAATTGTGAGTGGTAGTTGAGCCTGAAAATTTAAATGATTCCACCCTGTTTAAAGTAACATCATTTATTGCTAGATTAGTAGGAGTTAAGGATTGTCTCCTAAAATCCACAACCATTTCTACTGTTTTCAAGGAATTCAAGTTTAGACTGTTTAGGCTGCACCAACTGGCCATCCATCTACTGCCCTGTAATATGGTATGTCATCCCTGTCTGTGGTCCTTCTAATCATGGTGATGACATCAGCACATTTATGCAGTTTAACATATGGGTTACTGAAGAGAAGCAGTCATTGATGTAGAGAGATACAGTGAAAAGGAGATAAGTCAGAACTTAACCCCAAGGAGACTCTGTGCTTAGAGTCAGAAGCTCTGACTGATATTCGAAGATCTTCACTGTCTGACTGTTCCTTATAAACTCAGAGATCCACAGGTTTGCTGTGGCAGATCAGTGATATGATCAAATGTATAAATGAAATTCACAAATAAGATTCTGGCATTAGCAGGGACTGGAGAGTTTAAATGCTACAATAAGTAGTGGAGAGCCATGTTCAACTGCATCCTCAACTGACCTGTATCCACAGTAAGAAAATTGTACTGGATCAAGGAAAGAATCTGTAACAGATTTGAGATGCTGAAGAATCAGATATTCAAATGACATCATTATTACAGAGATCACAGCCAAAGGCCTATAAAAATGTAAACTCGTATTTTGCATTACATTATGTTAAAGCTGTCGGAAAATTGTATATGGTATATGTTTCCATTTGTAGATAATAAATCTTACATTTGTGGCATCAGAACTTAAACAGAGTGTCAGGGATGTTCCATTAACAGGTTAGGTTAGATTGGGTAGACTTTATTACCTAAGAGGGTTTCTTGTGCAACAGAAGAGTACACAAACATGAGGCATTTTTATACAGACACAAGAAAATAAGCTAAAACCAAATATCTGACATCTAGTGTCATCATCAGAACAAAAACACAAGACTTCTACAAATAAGCAATTATCTTTAAATGCACACAATAATCAGAATTCAGAATAAAAGAGCCCTTAAATTTGCTACCCTTTACCCTTAGGAACTAAATCTGCAGCCTGATTGCAACAATTGAAATTTTGGAAAAACAGAATTCCTATTGTGTAACAAAATTAAGTAGGAATTCTTACTTGTTTGTAATACAGCTCAGTGACAAATGTTTGCTGCATACCAATAATATTACTGTTGATGCTTACAATGTTGTTAATTTTCTTAATGATGGAGAGTCCAAAGCAACATATAAAAGCAAATGTGACAATAGATTAAAATATATATAATTGTAGTTTTGTCCATTTTAAAACAGCTGGGGTTCCTAAGAAGGAATAATTGTTTTTGACCCATTTTACAAATTTATTCTGTTTTGAGATCAGAGATTTTCTTGTTATCCATGATTGTATTTAGATATTTGTATTGCTCTACCACTCCTTTCCTTTTATTTTTGTTAAGAGAGTGGGAGCAGGAGAGCATCTAAACTCTGCAGCAATGTTGTTAGTCTTAGAGATATTTGGCTGTAAAAAAGAAAAGTAAATATAACACTACTAAAAACTCATCAGCAGTAGATCCATGGCTGTTCTCCTTATCTTGTAACAAATTCACAATGACAGATTTAGCCAGCTAATGTAATTACTTTTTTCTCCACAGTAGTGCTGTGGTTAGTGCTACTTCTTTGCAGATCCAAGGACCTGGAATTGAACATATACTTTTATAAAATTGCCAATATCCATTTCTGTAAAGTGTAACTGTGTGTCAAACTGTTAAGCAGCATATTCTGCTCATAGAAACTGATGCACAATCGCAAGCAATGGTATTTGGTGCTCATCTGAAGTTATGCTGTGTGCATATAAGTTAGCTAGTGCGACCTTAAATATCTGGTGTGCAATTAGGAGTATATGTTGGGCACAAGATAGTAAGTGGCATGCACAAGCTAGTATGTGGTATACATGTTTGCTTACCAGATGAAAAATATTGTACCATATTCCCTCAAGAGCTAGATAGATAGATAGATAGATAGATAGATAGATAGATAGATAGATAGATAGATAGATAGATAGATAGATAGATAGATAGATTTGATTGTTACAACACTCATATGGATACTATTATAATTGTGTTACAACATTCTGCAAAGAAAGTAGCAATACCAATACCTATGTATTTAAATTAATTTCTCAGGAGGATGTATATTGCCAATACAGACAACAAACAAGCTATGGATATAAGGAACATATTGTACACATACAGAAAGACTTTATAGGAGTTGTTATATGCAACAAAAATGAGTAATTGAAGCAAGATTGTGAAGAGGAATGGCAGGGGTTCAATTATGATATTAAAAAGGAGGGGTGTGTTCTGCCAGAGTTGTAAAAAGACTGGCAGGCAGCAAGGACTAATAATAATGACTAGTAGATGAAGATAAAGCCAGCAAACTAACCAGGGCCAAAACCAGAAAGTCAAGCAATACAATAACTTATATATTCTAAAAAAAAATAAATAAATAAAGTGAGAAAGTTATGTAGTATTTCATAAAGTAATCACTTACAAATTTAGAAGTTACCCTAAAACTTGAATACAGATCTTCATTTGGTTTTGGCTTAAATAGCATACCACAGATAATGTTACAACCCACAACTTCCAGGAAGTGACATCATCAGTGGATTCAAGCATCTTAGCAACTGCTGCTTGAAGTGGCAAAAATAAAATGGCGACTTGACAAAATAATAACAGTAAAGTAAAAGGTACAAAAACAAGATGGAGAAAAATTAAAGTAAAACTAAAATCTCCATATCCCAGGAAAAAAATAACAAAGCTTACAAGTAAATCAATTCATCTCAGACAAAATGAATAAAAAAATCATATTCATGATGGAGTTCTACAAAACCAGTAAACAAATTTCAAATTATAAAGCAAGCATAGAATAAAAAAAAAAAAAAATACTGATACTGATATTAATACTGATTTTACCTGGATGTACTTAATTATTTTCTGTGTTTCCAAAGAAATTTGGTATAAAACACAGACACTAAAGGATCTGCTTTGCCATTTTTTTTTTTGTAATATAACAGTTCATGTAACATATGTTACATGATCAACAACCATCATGGCAACAGCAAACAATATGGTGTCATCCGTGACAAAGCCACATGTAATATTGTCACACTAAACAAACCTCTACAGCACTACTGCTAAAACATATTTTCTATGTACTAATAAATAAAAAAATAAATTAAATAATTATACTCAAAAATACTGCAGGGTGTTAAGAACAGCTTATGAAAAATTGGTTGGTTGGGACTGCATGGAAGTGTTGATTATTACTGTCTTTCAGATTGTAAGTTTGTATTGACATTTATTTTATGTGTGAGCCTCTCCAAATCACATTCCATATAACTGATGTTGTTATGGCAATAAACTTGCCTAAAGTGCGGGTTAGCCTTTAGACACTGCCGACAGTGATAACAAATTAATTAGCACATATTTCCCTGTGTTGC
The DNA here is from genome assembly GCF_016835505.1 of Polypterus senegalus. Taxonomy (NCBI): domain Eukaryota; kingdom Metazoa; phylum Chordata; class Cladistia; order Polypteriformes; family Polypteridae; genus Polypterus; species Polypterus senegalus. The sequence continues at coordinate 92,362,885 of NC_053158.1, forward strand.
AATATTGTTTATGCATTTCATAATGAAAATTTTTAGCCTACTTTTTAGAAATTAGCAGCATCTAGTTACGACATCTTTTAATTTTAAATGGAAGAAAGAGCTCTCTATCAATATAAACAGATATGCTAAAACGTATACAATTAAGACCAACTAGAACAGCAATTCTAATCAAAACTCCCCCATCTCAATTAGAATTTAGAATTTAAATTAGCATTTCTTGAGTTATACCAGGACACTGTTCATAACTATAAGATGCCTGCATACAACCACAGGTGCTCCACTGTAGCCTGCCTGATCCTCTAGTTTCACAACTTCCTGTAGTATTCTGCTATCTGAAGTCATTACCTACTGAACCTCTTGTACTCTGGCTGTTTACAGATTAAGCTATCTCAGAAAGTTATGTTTCCTTTGGCCCAGCATGCACTTCGTGTAGGCTCACATCACTACCTCAGTTAGCTTCAGATTTTAACCACTGACATTTGCAGTCAGTCAGTTAAAATGATGAGAACAAATTTTGCTTTGTTTGAGGTTCCTCATGATCTTCTGCTAGTCAATTTTCTCTCCTTTCTTATCCTGCTCCAGAAAGGTTTACAGGCTCAAACTTCTTCCTCAATCAACTCCTTTGTCCAAACCCATCAGTTCTACATTTTTCTGGTAATGCTACCCTAGCTAGTATCTATTGTGTCTCTGTATGATAAGGTAAGTGATTTTGCTTCTACTTTTTACTTTGTACATTACCTAAAATTCTGCCAGACTTGGTCACTGCTTAGGCTACTGCTTTTGCAATCTTATATTTTTGGTCTTAAATTTGAATTGGGGACAGCAATATGGTTGCACAGTCATTACAACTGCTGTGTCATAGGTCAGATATCCTGGATTCAAATTCAGTTGCTGTCTTTGCACATGCTCCTACTGTGTGCCTTGCTTTTTTTCAGGCATTTTTTTTCTCCGACATTCCAAAGAGGTTTGTGCTGGGTTGATTGTCTATTCCCAAATGTCCCAGCATGAGTGAGTGTGGATTTATGCAGGAGTGGGACTAGTACTCCATTCAGGGAACGTTCCTGCCTTGTGCTCAATGCTGCCATGGTAGATTTCAGTCTTCTGTGAGCCTATAGTTTATTAGGAGACTTTGAGAATGCATCTGCATATAATAAGTCATTTGTTCATTTGAAACATTACCTGATAAGGATATTAGAACATCAGAACACCAGGAAACATTTTTAACAGTAGGCCATTTAGCGCAACAAAGTTTACCAATCCTATCCACGTAATTTCTATTAAGTAAAATCAAGCAGAGCTTTGAGTGACCCTAAGTCCTAGTCTCTATCACAGTACTTGATAACTCATTTCATGTTTTAATGGTTCTCTGTGTGAAGGAAAACATTGTAAACATTTGTGTGAAATGTACCCTTAACAAGTTTCAACTGTACACCCATATTTCTGTTCTACACATTTTAACCTCCTTACCGTTAGACCTGAGCGTCACTTGAGCTGTAAAAACTGCTAAAAGCATTAGTCCCAAGTGTCACTCAGGCAACAGTATAGACACATCTTGCATAAGGTCCGAGGATTACTTGGGCTGTAAAAGTGCAAACAACGTTAGTGCCGAGCATTACTGGGGCAACGGTATAGGCATGTCTTGTGTAAGCATCAGACCCGAGCGTTACCTGGTCAACAGTGTAGACATGTCTCTTCCTACACTCATAATGGCGTCTCGTAAGAAGCACCTCTAATCGGCAGTAATGAAAAATTAAATTTGTCTACAGGCAGTGAAATTGAAACCATCAGTGAAACCGAAAGTAATTCTGATAATTCCAAAAGTGATGTGCACGTCGCTTGTAAATGTGCAGTGTGCTGTTCATATTATTATTATTATTATTTGCATCATTAATATACTTTCTACACTTTTGACTTTGTACTTTTATTATTTTGCATGTTTTAGAGTAGAAAGATGAGATTTAGTAAAATGTCATTTTTCAAACCAAGGTTTTTTCATGTTATTTTGAGGAAAAAAATGTAACACTAAGGAGGTTAAAGTAATGGCATGGATCTACTGTACTATTACCTTTCAGAATTTTTAATTCTTAAATCATGTCACCTCTTAATCTCAGTTTGCTTACAGTTAGAAGGTTCAAGTCTTTTAATCTTACCTCATAACTCATACCTTGTCATCCTGGAATCAGCCTAGTCATTCTTTTCTGAACTTTTCCTAGCCCTGCTAAGTTGTTTTTTTTTTGTGTCCACAGGCAGTACTCCAGCTTGACCTATAACTAATGCGTTATAAAGCTTAAGCATAACTTGCTTCGACTTGTACCTTAATATTCTGATAGCCTTCTTTATGGCTTCTATGCACTTTATGGATGTAGACAGTGACATGTCCATTTTTCATAATGGACACTCTCAAACTTCAGACATCCATTTTTATATTCAAATCTAACATTTCAACTTCCTATTTGTAATTCCTTGCATTTAATTACACTAAATTTCATCAGTATTTATTTTCCAAATTATAATAATAATCAAGCCTGTATTCTCTCTAACTTTATATGTATTGATTCAACAGATTCTTAATTATCTACCTAGTTTGACATCATTGGCAAACTAAACAAACTTGTTATTTATATTCCTATGCAGATCATTTATATTGTAATTTGCACCAAGATGGAAAGACTGAGTCACACATCGAATGTAAATTTATGATGCCCACGAAGTATCCACCTGCCTTCTTGAACATTCTCAGACTTAAAAGGTGTAACAAGAAAGTTCCAGGGGTTAAAAATAGCAGCCCAGGAACTGACCTCAAGGGACACCACTTTTATGATTAGCTAATTCTGAAAAGTACCCTTGTACCATAAACCTTTGCTTCCTATGTTTTATTCCAATTTTGCACCCATCTGCACACTAGACCCTAAACTCCCACTTCTTTTAGTTTTATCACTAGACCTTAGTAAATGCATTCTGAAAAATCAAGATAAATACTATTAACATGCACCACCATGATCATATCCACAACCTCCCCTGTTTGAACCCATATTGACTGTTTACTAAATATTTTAAAACATATATATTGTGAAGGTTCATCCTGGCCACAGACAGACACCAGGACACACAATGTCGAAAAGCACACACGTTTATTTTACAGTTTTTTTCTTGCACAACACAGTGCACCAAAACAGCCACAACAACTCAGTCCTTTACTTTTACTTTCTCTTCTTCTTCTGCTTCCTCTACTCCTCCACTTACAAGCTCCGTCCTCTGCCTCCCAACTCTGGCCCCTAAATATAGTGAGGCGGCCCCTTTTATAATGCACCAGTATGTGCTCCAGGTCCTCCCTGATGACCTTCCTGCAGCACTTCCTGATGTGGTGGAAATGCTGCATTCATTGGGTCTGGAACCATTCCCCGGTTGGTGGCCACGGGTCCCAGAGGGCTGCCTTCTTGCGTTCCGGGGTATGAATTGCCCCTCTCCCAGTACCCAGCTTCTCCAGGCCTCCCTGTGGAACAAGATCCCCAGCTGTCTATCACAATATATATATATATATATATATATATATATATATATATATATATATATATATATATATATATATATATATATATATATATATATATATATATATATATATATATATATATTCTATATAGTAGAATAAAGCACAAAAAGGGTTCATAAAGAGTTGTAGGCATCACAGATAACTCTGTTTAATTGATGGAAAAAACAAAACAAATAACACACTGTTCAAGTGGATCATCTTTTCAGATGGGAGTCTTTTGAATGCTTCCAGTTGGTAATGGAGCCAAATATGAGGTTAAGTAAACAGAAGAGGATGGCTCCAGGAGGTCAAAAACCAGAATTAACATATGTTTTTCAGCTCTCAGTCTTCCAATTTGCACAGGGAGGAAGAGGAGGAAAAATGGCAAATCAAATTCAAAGAATAGATTGATAATTGGTAAGAGTGAAATTACTCTCTGGCTGTTATATTTCTTTTTTTCTACAGGAAGTTGACGTCACTAATATTCAAAAAGCAGTTACGTAGCGGGATGAATAAAGTAGACCTCAAGGAAAAATTTCCAATACTATATATAACCTGGAATATACCTGGTCATTTCTTAAATTAGCTTGTGTTCGCATACTTGCAATACAAGAAGAAGGAATCAGTAGTTGCAGACATTCTGCGGGAAATGGGCTGTGTTCCTACAGGGGCATGTGAGTAAACTTTCCGCATTCTTTATTAATCAGAGAGTGAATTTCATCAGGGAAGCCACAGACACTCTTTTTTCTTGAAAGTCCAAATGAGAACTATTGGACTGTAGCCTGAAGACAATAATTTCAGGGACTATGTATATAGACAGTGGCTAAGAATGTTATTTGTCACAAGTGCAGCTACAAAAAGGGGAAGATGTATAGCTAACTCAGGTATGACATAAAACATATTCCTGAATATGCATATTTTGAAATATAATCCTATAAAGTTTTATCAAAAATCACAGTTAATAAATAATGTTGGATGTTCAGAAGGGAGGAGGATAATGCTTCTTCTTTAATGGCAGAGACAGGGAAAGAGAAAAAAAATATGGGTTGCTCAAAGACGAAGAGGTACAGAAAGTGAAGTTGTAAAGATGACTTGGTAAAAAACAAATAATAGCCCTTGGGCTGTGCAACAGATGTACTGTGTGAAAAAGAAACCTCATTTTCTGTTAATTCACCTCTTCCTTAAAATACGGTAAAATTAGGTGTGTTTGGGAGATGTAGGGAGGAAGATAAGGGATGGTTGGCATTAAATAGCAAGTACATTTAATATTATGCACACTTAACAAACGAGGAAAGCAATATCAAGGCACATTTAAAATGAATATATTTGACTTTATTTGCATTCCTTAAAATGATGGTAAAATATTCCATTAAGCTATCTAGCTTCATTTTCAAAGATATGCTCCTTGTTCAAAGGGAATGCACACAAACATTAATATAATTATGTGTATGGCATTTAACAAACATTAAAATGCATTCACAAATCACATGGAGTTTAATAGTTTATTTCTGGGAGAAACATTTTATATTAGTTTTAGTGACCTGACAGAGCTTTGCTGGTCTTCATTTGGTCAGAATATCTGGACAGGGCTGATAAAACTGAAGTATTTGAACCACTAGGATCTAGCAATCATGATGTAATTACATTTGAAATATTTCAAGGAAATAACAGTTTGCAGCTTCAAAAAAGATAATTAAAATGGAATGAAACATGATCTAGGCATAACAGACTGGGATAAACAGATAATTCCTAAATCAGCTAGGGATGATCTAAACTTACATTGTAAATTCAGCAGTATATGCTGAATGTACAAAATGTCTTTATCCTAGAAATTAGAATTCCATCTGTGGTACATTTTTATTTATATTACTCAATTGTTTATACAAAGACAGATTCTAAAAGGATTTTTCAATCTTTTGGCAATTTTATCAATTTTATTATAATTTGGAAAATAAAGTATAGCAAAGTGACAGTTGAAGGAAAAGCAAAACAGTCACATTATTAAACTAGTTACAAATCATATAATTTTGATGAAAGTATTATTTTTACAGTATTAGGAAGTGTGATGTACCACCATAAATAGGTACTACAGTAAGGGATGTTTGCAAATGCTTTTATTAAACTAAACATAAAGGAAGGGATGATCAGAACATTAATTATCAGATAAAGCTGCAAACTGTTATTTTTTTTTCTCATATGCTGTCTCATATATTATGCTTTAGAAAATAGGCAATCATTATAGGAATGTACTAAAATAAAAAATATTTTACTGATTCAGTGTACTCCTATAACAATATTGTGATTCTGAGAGTGCTGCAGAAAATCTGATTTACAGTCCAAACAAAGTGCCAAGTAAGCAATTTTTTGTTCAATATTTTGTCCGCTGTTAAATCATACAGTGCAAGAAGCATGGAAAATTAATATATGCTTAACATGTGGGCAGTAAGAGCAATGTGCATTAATTAAAGAATTTTTATAACACTTCGTAAACCAAACAAGGCAGTATCTGAATTTTTTTGAATAAACAAGGAAATCCGTGCAAAAATATTCTTGGCTTCTCCAGATTTTAATGAACTTAACTAAAAGGACTTGTCTGCTGCTGAGACAATGCAAAATATTCAATGATTATTGCTCAACTAATGAATGAACACACAGAGTAAAACAATAAGCTTGATTAAACAAAAGCTTAGAGTCTTTGTGCATCTTATTTGAATTTCCTTGTGTAACAGGAGAGGGCACCCTTATGGCTAACTTCAACACACAGATTAATACAAGGAGGGAGGTGTGACCACTAGTTGATGTTGCAGCACCCCAAACCCCAGACACAACCTCACAAACACAAGTCCTGATATAAGTAAAAGGTTTATTAATAATAATACCTTACACAAAGACTTCACAATTGGCCTATACCAAACACAGTTCTTCTTCTCTCTCTTTTGTCCTCTGTCTTCTCCTTCACACCTCCCAGGCAAGCTTTGTCTGCTCTTCACACTCTATCTCCATCTTTCCCGGTGGATCCAGGAGTACTTCCAGTGATAGGGCATAGCCCGTAGAAGGTACTTCTGGGTCAATTGAAAGTCCTATAAAGTAGAGAGTGTAACTCACTGCAGCATCCTTTGGCGGTACCCACAGACCCTAACAGGGCTGCCCCACTTCACAAAAGTTCCCAACATTCTCTGCTGGTATCTGAATGGGTCCTGAAGCCCAGGGATGCTGCCTTCTTGCTGGTCTGGGAGCATATGGCTTTGAAACGGGGCATCCCCTGATCTCTCTGTTACATTGGCCTCCCAGCCAGTTAAGGTTGTGGAACTAACCCCAACCCATATGTGTGTTGTCCTATACAGAGGACATATCCAAACTGTTGTGCTTATTGAATAAAACCGTATTGGAAGGAACAGATAAAAGAGAATACACAAAGTAAACAAAAAACCTAGCTCATTTGTACATACTGTCACACACTGTCCATTGGAGATGGTTTAAAGGCTGTAATATTGTTATTTTTCAGCCAGACCAGGGGTTGGCGCTGTCACCTGACCCTTTCTCCTTTTGTCCCTCCGCAAACCAGCCAAAGAACCTGCCTTTCAATGACATCACCACCAGTCCGGCCCCTGTTGACATCACTTCACGCACCCTCTGATGACATATCCCATACCCAGAACCCATCTTCACGCCATGTCAGTTCTTGCTATTACCTCCCTGGCTCCGCCTTTTCTTCCATTCAGCCATATTTATAGAGAAGTTTTCAGCATGTTAGTCAGTTCTGTTTTGGACTTCTGACTCTAAAGACATGTTTATTGTTTTTGCTGCCTTTCATTTCAAGTATATGGGGTGGCCATCCCCAAGCCTTTTTTAATTTTTTTTCATCCTTATTACACTACCTACATAGCTCTTGACTCTACTCATTAAGCTTAGTGGGTCTCCCACTTGCTCACTGAAAAATATTTAACAAATTAGCACTTACCAGCTTCCCCTCTCTTTCTTCTCTCTGTTTTAAGGTTGATATGGTTTGACCCTAGCTTCTTCTTCCATCCTCTGCGCTATCATCAAAACTTTCCTACTGATTCTTGATACTATTTGCACCCTGTTTTGAGAAAATTTTAATCTGCATGCCATATTCATTTGTGGGATTACAGGTGGGTAAACCTATGGTAAAGGTTTACCAGCCTGCAACCTCCTGAAGCAGACTTTGTCCATTTAGTTGCCATTATAAGGTTTGTTGTTTACTCCTAAAAGGAACAGCATGGTCAGTTTCATCAAGATCAGGAAACATGTAAAGTCTCATTTCGGCTACATGGGAGAGTATTATTATAATTGCTGTTCTTGGTTTAGCATATTCCTTTTTAAAAGGAGACACTGTGTTCATGCCACTTATGTTTCAGTTTAAACTTGAACATAAAATTGGTATGAACTTATCTTTCTCCTGGGATATTCCATGTACTCTTGAGCTTTTTTAAGTGGAATTTATTTACTTAAAATATTGAAATGAAAATATAAAGTTCATGAAAATATTTTATGTCTTGGCACGTCACCATGTTGATTTTCTTCTGGATGCTGCTATTCTAGATACCCTTCTGGGTACTTTTGCTAGCATGGCCACTACCAGGTGTCATCTAGTAGTAGTACAGTGTTTTCAGAAATATGACTATTGGTGGCAGGAAGAGGTTCATCAGGATGTAAGAAGAAGTCTGCAGGGGTTTAACCCATCACTCATGCATTTTAAACCCCGTGAGGGGGGTTGCTCCCATCATTCTTTCCTTCCACCATTCCCACCAGTTGTTCATGTGAGTTTTCCCAATTAGGGGCACAGTATACATATGAAGACATCTTTAATTTTGTGCACCAAGGAGAAGCATTTCTTTCAGTCAGTCTAGTGGGGTGGGGGCGGAGGGAGAGCTTATGGGTGTTATTAATGATTCCCTGGAAGGGTCTGCAAAGAACTGGTGGCAGGCTTGTGGGCACTTCATAAAGAACTGGACTACTGTTTGAGAGCTTTTCTAGAGGGCTTTCACCTTGCAAACTACAAGACCAAAGTTGAGTAAAAACTACTAATAATGGTTCAAGCTCCATCCGAATCAATAATGGATTTTGCTTATAATTATAGGGTTCTATGTCTGAGTTGGCGATTGGGTATGGTGAATTCAGTTAAAGGCTTAGTTAAGTTTGGTTCCAAAATAGAGCTGGACTGGACGTCATTGAAGGTGTATTGGAATAAGGTTTATTCCAGCAAAAAAGACAGTCAAGCTCAGAAGACCTCCAAGGGGAAAAGCAACTGGGACGATGCTGATCTTTCTGTGATACAAGTGAAAACTGCACTCCTAGTTGTACCAGTCCAAGTGATAGAGTGGGAACTGGACACCGGGAGCCACTATACACTCATGAAGAAGAGTTTGTGGCAAAGGTTGGCCTGCATGGGAGAAGGTTTAATTTCAACTACATCTGTCAAGTTTGTCCTGGCATTGAATATCAACTACACTCCACTACCTGGAAGATGGAAACTTATGTCCTGGGAGATCACCACCTGGCCATTTCACTGCTTCTTGGGCTGGATTCTGTTACCACCATCAAAATGAACATACATTTTCTCCCATGGAAGTATTATTCCATCTTGGGATTGCAATACACAGCTTTATATCAAAAGCCCATGAAGATCTCCATTGGGCCTACCTGGGCTTTTATGCTGCTGAAGTTTTAGCATCTGATGGCTCTGTTATGGCCAGCATTTTGAACCAGCCCCCTTGAGGTGAGGCCTCTGTTGCATCAGTAGCAAGAGGTGTGGGCAGAAAGTTAGGATGAACCAATTTTGTCTCCCATGACATTCATAGCATTGACCAGGGGCCTCATGTATAAACGGTGCGTACGCACAGAAATGTTGCATAAGAACTTTTCCACGTTCAAATCGCGATGTATAAAACCTACACTTGGCGTAAAGCCACGCACTTTTCCACGGTACCTCATGCCTTGTCGTACGCAAGTTCTCCGCTCGGTTTTGCAAACTGGCGGCACCCAGCCAAAGCAATGGTACTGTTCTTGTGTGATTACTCATTATTTTCATGACGCGGCTTTATAAATACACAGAAACTAACCGCATATTGTTTATTAGTGTAATGCATCTGATTGTAATTAACTCCTAACAATATAATGGTCCAGGGAACAGCCATAGTATTCCAAATACCATAACTGCTTTAGCGTTGTTACTCTCACTTCTCCTTCTTCTTCTTCTTCTTTCAGCTCCTCCCGTTAGGAGTTGCCACAGCGGATCATCTTTTTCCATATTACTCTCACTGCACGACTCGGAGTATTTATATCACTGTATCTGAGTGTGAATCACAGCAGCAGCTGATTGGAAAGAGAATTATCGGTATACAGCTTTAAGGACACGCTGTCTCAGCCACTGCAAAACGTTTTAAAGCCTTTCCTGTACGGACCTCGCGGTTCAGAAACAGTTTAATCCCAAGAACTTTAAATGCACTCAATCAATTGCTCCTTGTAGAACGGTTTGTACTTATAAGTACAATCACCCCACTGTAAACTTGCACTACAGTTATAATATCTCACAACCTGAGCCACTTTATAAAGCGCGTATTTACATATGATGACAATATCATTTTTAAGGTGAAATGCAGCAAAATATGTTTGTTAAATTATACACATAAAACTTTAACTTCATTTAAATAATCTATATTCTTCACTGGGAGTGTCATGAAGGATAGAATAATTAAACATGTACTACGAAGATATTTCAATGTTCTTTAAACGTTTTGAAGAATCGGCGCTAAGCTTACAGATGGCTTAACGCCTATTACAGAGCTGATTGTATGGCGATCGGTTACTTGGGGAAAGAAAACAAGGACTCTTGGGGCGGCCACGCCAATATATATTGAATATAAAACAGAAAGAGAAAATAACAACACAGCTAAAAACGCAGCGACAAATTTCGACAAAAGATAAATGCTTGTCATGAACACGAGGCTATTGAAACACATGTTTAATAATGTGCTTTAGCTCCTATCATCATGAAAATGACATCACGTATACATCTCAGTATTTTAGTTATTCAGAGAGCTGTAATATCACAAATGTAATGGACTCTGTGTCCAGTTGGAGGAAGAGAGCCAGTTTAAGAAGCAAGTAGTGATTCACACACATAGATCACATACGAGTAGAAGATCAAATACAAAACAAAGCATTTAACGTGCTACTTTAATTACGATGTGATTTGAGAAACTGGTTAATTAAACGATTTTAAGATGAAGTTTATAATGTTCTACTAAATGACAAAATAAACTACGTGATTAAAGTGGAAATGTTGAGATTGAAGTTGACATTTCGTGCTTTTTCCCCACCGTGTGCCTTTTTTCTCTGTACCCTAATAAACTTTCATATGACACTCAGACAGTGGGCTTACAACTCTTCTTTTCACGGCAACTTTGATATGTGACTTCTTTTTATTTCCGGCACTGTGCGATTTTGTGAATGTGAGCTTTCAAGTTTCTCCAACACGCTATGTCACTCGATCAACTTCATTTTGTTGATTATACCACGGTTTATTTGAACAAATAGTATGTTTTTCCTTTGCCTCCACTTGGTATTCGCTGAAATTCTTATATTTTCCCTGTGCTTTTCCCATTGTCTTTTCACAGAAGGCTGCGCTTAAGGGCGATTTATATTGATTTGCATATTCAAAGAGGCATAATTCTGGGAGGATTTGGGGCGTTACATAATGTGCGTGCACGAGCGTTAGTTTTCACGCTGATCGGGATTTATGTAACGGAAGAACGTGGAAGTTGGAGTACGCACAGATTCCTGCATCTGGATTTTTCTGTGCGTAAACACATTTCGGCTTTTGTGCTTACGCCATGTTATAGTGCGAGTTCTACGCACGGCGTTTTACATGAGGCCCCAGGTCCCTATCCACCACCGTGCATAAAGAGTTTTCCCACAGAAGAAAGCTGTCATTAAAGAACATGTGGGCCATTTTGGTAGTGCTCACAAAGAAGCCTGATGGTATCTACCATTTTTGTATGGATTTTCAAGGGCTGAATTTTAAAACCCACTTGCATATACCATGCCCTTTTTGCATGAGATACTGGAGTCAATACATGGGGCTGTTATTTTTTAGCATATTGGACTAGCTCAGTGGGTATTGGAAGGTGCCTATGTGAAAGGGGAGTAAGATGAAGACTGATGTCATAACCCCGGAAGGGCTGTATCATTTTAAGGATATTACTTTTGGTTTAAAGAACACGGGTGCAAGTTTTCAACATCTCATGGAACAGGTTCTGGAGGGGTTACTTGGGGAAATCTGTTTTGTTTATATAGACAGTATCATTTTCTCATTATCTATTGAACAATCTCACTGACCTGAATGCCATCTTTTGAAGAATGTAGCATGCTCGACTGACTCTAAATGTCAAAAAGTCTCTTTTAAGTCAGTCCCAGATCATCTTTCTAGGGCATGTGGTTTCAGCTAAATAGATAGAAGTCATTCCAGAGGAAGGTTTGGGTATTCAAGACTACCCCACACCCACTGACCTTAAGAACCCTCAGGATGGTACCAAAAATTCATACCCTGTTTAGCTTACACTTACACTTTTGAACCAGCTGAGAAAGAAGGACACTCCATGGAAATGGTCTGCTGATGGTCAGGATGCAGTTGAGCAACTCAAGTCCATCTTAAAATCTCCTATCTTGGCCCAAACCAGATCCTCAGCTTACCTTCCAAGTGCAGACCAATACCAGCAACATAGGGCTGGCTCTACTCTGAGCCCCTCCCGGATGACTGAGCTTCTCATTCTCTCTTTAAGGGAAATCCCAGACACCCTGCAGAGGAAACTCATTTCAGCCGCTTGTATTCGCGATCTCGTTCTTTCGGTCACTACCCATAGCTCATGACCATAGGCGAGGGTAGGAGCGTAGATCGACTGGTAAATTGAGAGCTTTGCCTTACGGCTCAGCTCCTTTTTCACCACGACAGACTGATGCAGAGCCCGCATCACTGCGGATGCCACACCGATCCTCCTGTCGATCTCACGCTCCATTCTTCCCTCACTCGTGAACAAGACCCCGAGATACTTGAACTCCTCCACTTGGAGCAGGATCTCTCTCCCAACCCTGAGAGGGCACTCCACCCTCATGGTCCATGGTCTCGGATTTGGAGGTGCTGATTCTCATCCCAACCGCTTCACACTCAGCTGCAAACCGATCCAGAGAAAGCTGAAGATCACGGCCTGATGAAGCAAACAGGACAACATCATCTGCAAAAAGCAGTGACCCAATCCTGAGTCCACCAAACCGGACCCCTTTAACACCCTGGCTGCGCCTAGAAATTCTGTCCATAAAAGTTATGAACAGAATCGGTGACAAAGGGCAGCCATGGTGGAGTCCAACTCTCACTGGAAACAGGCTCGACTTACTGCCAGCAATGCGGACCATGCTCTGACACCGGTTGTACAGGGACCGAACAGCCCTTATCAGGGGGTCCGGTACACCATACTCCCAGAGCACCCCCCACAGGATTCCCCAAGGGACACGGTCGAACGCCTTTTCCAAGTCCACAAAACACATGTAGACTGGTTGGGCAAACTCCCATGCACCCTCCAGGACTCTGCTCAGGGTGAAGAGCTGGCCACTGTTCCGCGACTAGGACGAAAACCACACTGTTCCTCCTGAATCTGAGGTTCGACTATCCGACGGACCCTCCTCTCCAGAACCCCCGAATAGACTTTACCAGGGAGGCTGAGAAGTGTGATCCCTCTGTAGTTGGAACACACCCTCTTCGGTCCCCCTTTTTAAAGAGGGGGACTACCAACCCGGTCTGCCAATCCAGAGGCACTGTTCCCCGATGTCCATGAGATGTTGCAGAGACGTGTCAACCAAGACAGTCCTACAACATCCAGAGCCTTAAGGAACTCTGGGCGTATCTCATCCACCCCCGGGGCCCTGCCACCAAGGAGTTTTTTGACCACCTCGGTGACTTCAGTCCTAGAGATGGAAGAGCCCACCTCAGAGTCCCCAGGCTCTGCTTCCTTATTGGAAGGCATGTTAGTGGGATTGAGGAGGTCTTCGAAGTACTCCCCCCACCGACCCACAACGTCCCGAGTCAAGGTCAGCAGCGCACCATCCCCACCATATACAGTGTTGACACTGCACTGCTTCCCCCTCCTGAGATGCCTGACGGTGGACCAGAATCTCCTCGAAGCCGTCTGAAAGTCGTTCTTCATGGCCTCTCCAAACTCCTCCCATGCCCGAGTTTTTGCCTCAGCAACAACCGAATCCGCATTCCACTTGGCCTGCCGGTACTATCAGCTGCCTCCAGAGACCCACAGGACAAAAAAGTCCTATAGGACTCCTTCTTCAGCTTGATGGCATCTCTCACAACCGGTGTCCACCAATGGGTTCGGGGATTGCCGCCACGACAAGCACCGACCACCTTGCGGCCACAGCTCCGGTCTGCCGCCTCAACAATAGAGGCACGAAACATGGCCCATTCGGACTCAATGTCCCCCACCTCCCTCGGGACATGGTTGAAATCTAGGGTGCCTAGGGTGTCCTGGTGCCAAGTGCACATATGAACACCCTTATGCTTGAACATGGTGTTCGTTATGGACAATCCGTGATGAGCACAGAAGTCCAATAACAAAACACCGCTCAGGTTCAGATTGGGGGGGCCATCACGCCCTTCCAGATCTCACTGTCATTGCCCACGTGAGCATTGAAGTCTCCAAGCAAAACGAGGGAATCCCCAGAAGGTATGCCCTCTAGCACCCCCTCCAGAGACTCCAAAAAGGGTGGATACTCCAAACTGCTGTTCGGCGCATACGCACAAACAACAGTCAGGACCCTTCCCCCCACCCAAAGGCGGAGGGAGGCCACCCTCTCGTCCACCGGGGTAAACCCCAATGCACAGGCTCCGAGTCGGGTGGCAATTAGTATGCCCACACCTGCTCTGCGCCTCTCACCGGGGGCAACTCCAGAGTGGTAGAGAGTCCAGCCCCTCTCAAGGAGATTGGTTCCAGAGTCCAAGCTGTGCGTCGAGGTGAGTCCGACTATATCTAGCCGGAACCTCTCGACCTCGCGCACTAGCTCAGGCTCCTTCCCCTTCAGAGAGGTGACATTCCATGTCCCAAGAGCCAGTTTCTGTAGCCGAGGATCAGACCGCCAAGGTCCCCGCCTTCGGCCACCACCCAACTCACACTGCACCCAACCTCCTTGGCCCCTCCCATAGGTGGTGAGTCCGTGGGGGGGAGGACCCACGTTACCTCTTCGGGCTGTGCCCAGCCGAGCCCCATGGGTGCAGGCCCGGCCACCAGGCGCTCGCCATCGAGCCCCACCTCCAGGCATGGCTCCAGAGGGGGGCCCCGGTGACCCGTGTCCGGGCAAGGGAAAACGTAGTCCATGGTTTTTATTCTTCATTGGAGGTTTTTTGAACCGCTCTTTGTCTCATCCCTCACCTAGGACCAGTTTGCCTTGGGTGGCCCTACCAGGGGCATAAAGCCCCAGACAACATAGCTCCTAGGATCATTGGGACACGCAAACCCCTCCACCACGATAAGGAGACGGTTCAAGGAGGGGGGCTTAGTGGTCCTCCATTCGTAAAAAGGTATGGAGTGACATAAAGGCATGTCAGATTTGTCAGCAATACAAGAACCCATCTGGTAAACCATCAGGGATATCTACAATCTGTTGTTGTGAAGGAACCTGGGGAGATGTTGGGTGTTGAACTAATGTGCCCATTGTCCTCTCACCACCAATAGGAAGACCATCCTGATGGTGATAATAGACTATTTCTCAAAATGGGTGGAGTTATTTCCTTTGAATGGTGCCAAAACCTAGAATATGTTCAATTTTAAAGAATGAGATTTTCACTTGCTGGGGTGTTCGTATGTTCATTGTTTCTTTGATCAGGGACCTCTTTTCGCCAGTTTCTGTGTTGGAAGAATTACACATAGCATGATAAGTCAAAAGGAAATTGACAAATGCTTACCATTCACAGACCAACTTAACTGAGAGAGTAAACAGAACCCTGAAGGTTGTGATGGCATCATATGTTGGAGAGCACCACCGGGATTGGGAAAAGTACCTTCCATAGGTCTGTTTGCTTTGAAACACAGCAGTGCATGAAGCTACTGGGGAGAGAACTGCTCTTATTTTGCTATATAGGCAACTTAAGGTCCACTAGATAGATTAATAGACACAGCTCCTTCCTCAGACTCCAGATCATATAATACTATACATACACTGGAACAGTTAAAACACAGAGTTCAGAAAAGGTTGGTGACATCTACATCCAGACATGCCAGATATAATACCTGTCACAAGAATGTGCACTTTGTGGTGGGAGACCTTGTCTAGGTGAGATCCCACCATCTCTCTGACGCTGCTATACATCAAAATTCTTTGTCAAAGTTGTGTCTAAGTGGATAGGGCCAGTAAAAATTGTTAAAAAGTTCTGAACTGAAAACTACCATATAGAGAAGGGATTAGGAACAGACTCTAAATTAGGTACAGTACATGTTGCTAACATTAAACCCTAATTTGGGCTCCCCATAGCTACAAGTGGTAGGGGGGATTATGTAGCACTGCCACATAAAGTAGTACATGCTAGTAATAATATTGTAGCATATTATATCTCTGTGCTTTGTACTGTACATTGAGTGTTTTTTATGCTGCTAGTCACTACCTTGGTGTGACGATGTAGGTTCTGGCTCCACGCTCCCATCTGATTTTTGGAAGCACTTGAACCCAACACCGTCGATAATGAAACCGAGTGAGCTAGTCAGTGAAGGCAAATAAACAATTGAGCAAGGGGTGGTGCAAAAAGTGAATAGTGCTTTTATTTAAAATTGTCCATCAAAACAAAACAGTGTTCATAAATAGTGCAGTAGTTTCAAAGTTCTTCATTAATAATCCAATAAAAGAACGTGGAGGTTAAAATCAATAAATAGAAAAAAACAATCCTTTAAAACCAGAGGTTAAAATCTTCTCATGGAAGCAGTCTTTAAAACAACAACAAATCCGGTGCATCGTTTCTATTAGCGTCTCACCTGCTTATCCCGTTTGGGCTTAGCAGCAGGCAAGACGCTCTCTGCAGCTGCCCTCCTCTTACACACACGCGAGACTGGAGACCTCCCGATCCCTGGCTTCGGTTTGGCTCTCATCCCAGTCCCCGAGACTTGATGTCCACCAATGACCAGGACGCACACATTGGGGACTCCACCACCAAGCCTCCCTACTTCCGCTGCCTTTCCGCGGCCCTCTGCGGCTCGTCGCTTTCACCTGGTCACTCCCGCTACCTGGTCGCTCAGCGGGAGCAACATCAACTCAAACGCCTGGGTGTCGGCCTAACACCTAGCTTCCTCACAGCTGCCCTCGAGCGCTCGATCGCGCGCTCACCACACGCACGCACCGCCTGCTTCCTCGCTCCCTGTAACCTCCGTCCTCTCTTTTCCTTTCTTTCCTGATCTTGTTCTTTTTTCATCCCCCATCTCCTCCACAACCGACTCACGCTTCTTTTTAAATGACAAAGGCCACAGCAGCTGCAGCATTAGCCACGGGACAATCACGAATGTGGGCAGTTCCTCACCTGTGCACTAGGTGAGAAACGCCCACCCTACGGATCATCCCGCGGCCCACTATGGCCCAACGTCCCCTCGCTAAGCCACGATCATTTATTTAAAACGAATGGCTTTTGCACAACGAGCTGTGGACCCGCTATACCACACTTGGGTTCCACACATTTAAATTCAGATGGGGAAGCTTTTCACAGAACAGGAGTATAGGCCGCAAGGCGACGATTGACAGCATCGCCCATTCGTTGGGGGTATCTTAAAGTGTCTTTCAGAACCTGTTCCGGACATTAACCAATGACGGGCCTGACTGCCAAAACTATAAAGGGGAGAAGGGAGTAATCCGGAGAAATGGCTGATCAACATAGTAGCTGCAGTTAAAGAAAAGAAAGAAAACACAGATTCTATCAATGTTAATCAAAAAATGTAGAAACAACCCAACCGCTGTTGGCATGAATGAAGTTGGTGAAGTGGCCACCTGCGTGTCTTTTTAAAACCATCCTTACACCCTGGCTAGCCAATTTTTAGAAGGTGAGATTTGAACTTTTTCTGCTTTTAGGATAGCACCATATTTAAATATTCCTTTGTTCACAAAATCTGCCTTTCATCTTCCAACATTCTGCTCACCCCACACGGACAATATAATGTTGGACAATAGTGTCTTGGCTGTTTTGGAGATAAGTCTGTCTCAATTGTTATAAAGACAAGTATTAAATGAAAACTCTACAAGAACCATGTTTGTGGCATTAGATTCAACATCAGAGCATTAGATTCAAGCCAAGTCTGCTCAATCAATGAGGTTAAAGCACAACCCAGTGCACCATCCTGATGTCTATCTATTACTGTAGTAGTTATTATAAAGTAAATCTTGTTTTGCTCATGGTTGTTTTTTGTTATTGTTTTGTTTATGTTCTATGTGGTACCTCTTAATAACAATGTTAATGTGTGGCTCAATTACAAGCACTATAATTGTCTATCCTTTGTGATAGTTAGAAACAAAGCAAGCTTCTATTTCTACAATTATGCTTTCTCAACCAACTCAGCCCTGGTAAACAAACAAATGGCTTGTTGCAGGCATCAGGGAGGAGACATGCTGTTATCAGAATCAGTAAAGACAGCTGATGTTCTTTAGATACCTTATAATTGTGTACCATCAAAGAAAACATTTGGCTTATTTTACTGATTGTTTTCTTGAGTTGCAGTTGCCTCCTTTCCAAGGAAGCAGGATTGATTATGTGTACTGCAGCAACTCTGAATGTAAGTTGCTCTTAGAAAGATGATGTGTAATTTTCTCCAGGACTCACTGGTTAAATGCTTTCTGACAGCTGAGCTTGCACGGTGCACATACAGTATGTGCTTGCACTCCGGTCATGGATCCTACTTGACAACAATACCATCCTAGTAAATGCTAAAGGACTGGCTGGTGAACAATGAGTGTTTTATTCATTACCCATGCTATATATTTAGCTGTTATTCTGTATAGCACTTATTTAAGGTATGGCCAATATTTACACTTCTTTAATAAATAGCTTTTTATTTACTGAAGGCAAATGTAAGTATGAAAGCTACTGTCCATGTGATATACAGACTATAAAACTAAATATAAACTGAATATTTAGGATAATTAAACTATGTAACTAACACCAAAAATATACTGCATGTAAAACTTGGCTACACGTCTTAAATCCTTCAAGTATAACTGTCATATTTCATCCAGGGTTTCTGTCCAGGCTGGGGTTCAAAGTAATGTTTCTTGTTGCTTTTGTTCATCTGTGTGCTATTTATCTATGTTAATGTTATATTTTTATTTATTATCAGCTTCATTTCCAATGCCTGTGGTAAATTCCTTGTGTTTTGTAGGTGGCTCACCAAGAGATGGGACCACCTGGCAATCACTGCCAGGAACTGAACCTCCGCTCTAGAAATATGGAGGGTTCCAATAGTTTGTGGTGGCTCATTTTGAATGCGCTAGGGAGTGAAGTGTTTACTTGTGTTTTGCCATACTTTGTACCTTTTGTGATTATTTGATTTTTTAACCTGTGCTCTGTTTTTGACTTTGTTTTGGTTTCTGTATTGTAATTGTGTTTGCCTTGCATTGCCTTGCCTTCTTGGGCAATTCCTTTGTACTCTGTAAAACTTCTTTTGTTACAGAACATTTTTCTTAAAAATACACCTTTTACTGTATAAAGATTTTAATAGAAATTTAGACTAGACTTTTTGTGTCTAGCCGGGGTTTTGACGGTAAGTCCCCCCAGTGGGCAATTTTGAAAGTATTTAAAAAACGTATGTGCTTTTCAGACTCTCAGTTCACAACATAAACTATTAGGATAACATAATATTTGGTAACACTTTATGCTAGTAATTGTGAAATTATTTAATGTTTTTGAAAACATGCAAACATGTTTTCAATGTATGAACTGAACCAGACTGAATTTGGAACAGCAATGAAATCTGGCACACTGAACAAGCTATTTATAATAAATGTGTATTGACTGAAGCTTTTACTTCAGTGCTTAATGAATATCAGTCAAAACCTGTTGAAAAAAAAAATCTGTATTCTAAGTAGGCCAAGCTATTCAGAAAAGATCTGCTTTGTAAACTACCTCAAAGTGTTTGTTATTGATATAATGACTCACATGCCTGATAAAACAGTGTTCTGTTTTAACTGCTGTCAGGCCCCTTAAACAGAGATAATGAAACAATTCACAGGTATTAAACTCATTCAGGATCTGCCTCATACTTTAAAAGATGATGAATTGTCACTGCTTTATACACTAAACCCAGATCATATTCACTATGAAAACCTAAGTATCATATATATGAATGTTATTTTCCAGAGTAACCTTGGACAGACTATATTACTAAGTGTAAAATAAATAAATAAAATAATATTACAACTGCTTATATACTGCAGTCTATCTATCTATTATCTATCTATCAAACTGCATAACATGAATGGAGCTAAATGTGCTTTACAAAAAAATACAATATCAATATAAATTTATAAAGAAATACAAGTATTTGTCTATGAGTGCAATGCCATTAGTTTGTTTTTAACAATAACTTAAGAAGACAAAACCTAGAGAAAATAAACCCTTTGGGGCTCACTGTTGTCAGTGGTCCAAGAAGACAAAGATTTGTCAATCTATGTCTAATGGCCACATCGAGGCTCCTGGGCATTCCACAGTTACAATTTCCAAGTCAATATCAGTCATTAAATCATAGAGCTATGATGATGATGTAGCTGCTATAGAGGAAAGAAAGTGTTTTACAACTAATATAAATGATAACTGTCAGAAGATTTATTACACATTTAAACGCTACAAAATAGTGCCGGTGTACTAAATAATACTACCTGAGGCAAGGCATATTTTTGCTGTTTGCCCCACACCCCCATCCATTTATCTAATTATTCGGTGAGTCAATACACATAATCCACTTACAATATGTATCATAATACAGGTTTTATAATAAAACACTCCCATGAAGACTGTACATCCTTGGAAAAGCAGGCAATATAACAAATATTATTTTTGGAAAATATATAAAAAAGAATAGGAAAAAAATCAATAAAACTCACAAGGTAGACAATAAATACAATACAAATGTATAAATTCTTCATTTCTTCCATTTGCACAAAATATATATTTTTATTAAGCTTTGCAATGACAAAGTAAAATGCAAAACGAAACTTGGCTGTTTCGCTCATCCTGCATGCTTCTCTAAATACATTGGCAGTTTCAAAAGTCTGTCCTGCAAGCTGGTGCTGGCAATTTCTAATTAAAAAATTAGAAATTTAAGAGACATTTATCAGACATGGTACATTGTCACTGACACCTTAATAAGATTCCATAAAATAAAAAATTACATAGTGAGTATGTACATAGTACAATATGTGAAATGTCAGGGAAATGAGTGATATGCTTCATAGCTGTATCACTTGACAATAATATGAAATCTATGTCAAAGTTAACGTACTGTATGTACAATGTACTACCTTTACCTAAGGCTACAAAATGTCAACAAAAGTTCAGAAGAAATATTTTCATGACCAAATAGTGAACTTTGTGAGCTGGAATGTCAATGATCTCAATCTCGAATTAATGAGAAAGAAAGTACTCTTGCACTTAAAAAGTCAAGATAGTATTTTTACAGGGGACTCACCTATTAAGCAAGGACCAATTTCGGTTGCAAAGAGAGTAGTCTGGCCAAATTGTTCACTCTAACAATACAAAGAAAACCAGGGGTGTGGGAATCTTAATATACAAAACTATCCCATTTGTAGTGTCAGATGCAATAGCTGATTCTGAAGGGTAATATGTCATAGTGATTGGCAGTTTATCTAATACTGAAAGAAATTTGATTTATATACAGTATATGCACCTAACATGGATGATAGATGTAAGCATCTATCCCTAATGTGAAAACTCCACAATGGCCAGGCACTTTAATTGTGTTTTAAATCCAGACCTGGACATCTAATACTGCAAAAATAATTACACAGTTTGTAATGGATCATAACATGACCCATTGAGGTTCTTAAATCCTAACCTAAGAGCATACTCCTTTTTCTCACCCGTATATCATTGTTATTCAAGAACTGATTATTTCCTCATAGATTATCATTTTTTGCCCTGAATCAAATCTTGTAAGTATGACACTATTGTTGTCTCTGACCATGTCCCTATGATCATGGAGCTTAAATTACAGCATCCTACACACTCGTCTTGTAGCTGCCGTCTTAAACCCCTGTCAATAGCTGAAGAGAATTGTGCAGAAATTATAATATTATAATATAAGGCATTTTTAAGATGGCAGATTATTTCATATCTTTTTCATAAAAACAAACTGGAAACCAAGAAGGCATCTGAGTTAATCAGCGAAATTAAGAGAATAGATTTTGAAAAGTCAGGACTCCAAATGAGGCATTCTATAGGAAAAAAACAGATTTTGCAATCAAAATTTAACTTCATGACTACTAAAGAAACAGAATAACTTATTTTTAAATTGTGATGTTGTTATTATGAACACAGAGAAAAAGCCAAACAAATCCACAAGCAGGAAGTCTGTAATGCAATAACAGCATTTAATAACAAAGGCGGAGATAAAATTATTGAGCATAAAAATATAACTGACACATTTGAGAGTATTATAAGACCTTATATTCTATTCGGTCTAAAGAGGATACCATCTAATGAGTTTCTTCATTTATTAGAGATACCACTGCTAGATACTCGTAGTGCTGTGGAACTGGATAAACCTCTGACACTTTCAGAATTACTAGATACTATAGACTCAGTTTAAAGTGGGAAAGAAGCTGGCCCTGATGGCTACAAAGTAGAATTTTATAAAATAAATTCTCAAATAAGTTAGCTCCACTATTATTAGCAATGTCTACAGAAGCTAAAGACAAACAAATTCTACCTTAAACTTTTTGCCAAGCATTAATTACAAACAAAATGTGCATCAGACGGACCAATCTCTCTTTTGAATAACAATGTTAACATACTTTCTAATGTTCAATGATTGAGAAAGTACTTCCTTCTGTAATATCACAAGAACAAACAGGATTTATTAAAGGCAGACATCCATCCATCCATTTTCTAACCCGCTGAATCCGAATACAGGGTCACGGGGGTCTGCTGGAGCCAATCCCAGCCAACACAGGGCACAAGGCAGGAACCAATCCTGGGCAGGGTGCCAACCCACCGCAGGACACACACAAACACACCCACACACCAAGCACACACTAGGGCCAATTTAGAATCGCCAATCCACCTAACCTGCATGTCTTTGGACTGTGGGAGGAAACCGGAGCGCCCGGAGGAAACCCACGCAGACAAGAGGAGAACATGCAAACTCCACGCAGGGAGGACCTGGGAAGCGAACCCAGGTCTCCTAGCTGCTAATCTTTGACATTTGTTTAATATAATATATTCACCCATTATATCTAACACTGTTATCTTTAGATGCAGAAAAAGCATTTGATATTGGCGAATGGGACTACCATATTGCACAAATTCGGTTTCAGCCCAAACATATGTGCATGGATCAAACTATTATATACTAGTCCAGAAGCCTCAGTTTGTATAGACAACATTATTTCAGATAACTTCAAACTAGAATATGGGATTCGTCCATTTTCACCTTTGCTCTTCGTAATCACCATTAAACCTGTTGGTTGTATACTTTCGAAAATCATCAGAAATAAAGGGGATTTTCAGAGAAGGACTTGAATAGAAAATATCACTATATGCAAATGATATGATACTGTACATATCAGACCCACAAAATTCTGCTCCAGCAGTCCTAAAAGCATTAGCAGATTTCAAAATATATTTAGACTTAAAATCAATTTGAATAAAAGCGTGCTTTTTCCTGTGAATTCTGTAGCATGTAATATCCGACTGGACACCTTCCCATTTATCTCAGCAGATCAGTTTAAATATATAGGGGTACATATAACAAGTAAATGTAAAGCTCTTTATCAACAAATGTTTGCCATCTGTTGGAAAAAATTAAACAAGATGTGACTAGATGGTCTACCCTCCACCTTACATTAGCAGGGAGAATCAACATTGTTAAGATGACCATTCTTGCCAAGCTTCTCTATCTATTTCAGACCATCCTCAAATACATTAACAATTCATTTTTTAAGAAATTAAACTCAATCATAAGCTCATCTATTTGGATTTTAAAAGATCAATTCATCCAAAGGACGACTCTACAATGAGAAAGGCGTATGGCAATACCCAACTTTCAATTTTATTACTGAATAGCAAATATACACGCTATAAAGACTTGAACATAGTCACAAATTAATGAATATCCACAAGCCTGGTTTGCAATAGAAATAAAATCTTGCAGTACTTCTTTGTATTCCCTGCTCTGTGCCCCAGTTAATAAAACTACCATCATTACACTAAAAATTAAATTACTCTTCATTCTCTCAGAATATGGAACCAATCTAGGAAGCACTTTATAGATAGTGTCTTTGCATCCTATGACCAATTATGCTTCAAATACAATTTCTTTTCAACACATGTCCTTCACTACTTTTAAGCTAGAAACTTTGCTAAACAGAACACGCCCAATTTTTCCTCACATGCTACCTTGTTCTATTCCAGATGAATTATTGATCAGTCTTGATGACTCAGATAGCATTTGTACAATTTACAAAAATATTTTAAAGTCTCTTTCTTTCAAAGCCCCCAGAGTACACTGGGGAAAGGATCTGTCACTCAATATTTCAGAAAAAGAGTGGAAGACAGCCATACACAGAATATATTTGAGCTCTGCATGTGCAAAGCATTCAGCCATTCAACTTAAACTTTTTTATTGAGCGCATTTATCCCATTTAAAATTGTCCAAAATATTTTCAAGGGAAGATTCAACCTATGAACATTGCAATCTAGCTCCAGCCTCAGTGGGCCATGTGTTCTGGGTGTGCACCAAATTAGCAACATTTTGGACAAAAATCTTTGCATGCCTATCATACAGCATTGATATCACAATCACTCCCAAGCCTTTAACAGCTATGTTTGGTGTACTTCCAGATGGCCTTAAAGTGAAGAAGGACAAACAAACTACGTATAATTGCCTTTACTACACTACTAGCACATAGACTTATCTTGTTAATCTGGAAGAATTTCACCCCACCACTCTTAAGTCAGTGGGTAACCAATGTTCTTTACTATTTGAAATTGGAAAAAATCTAATTCTCACTTACAGAATCTGTTCAAAACTTTTTAAAAATATGGCAGGATCTCATCAATAACATTTTAGAATAAGCTTCCATTTCAGGGAAAATGTTACCCTTCTTTTCTTGCTCCTTTTATAGCGTAGCTTCAGTGGCTGGCTTCTCTCTCTTTTTCTTGTTTGTTAAATTTGTCTTGACTATATGGAATGTTATTTGTTTCTAATTAATATCAATAAAAATATAAAAAAGAGAGAACTGAACATCAATATAGACATGTAGCTTTGAACTATGCTTAATGATTAATTTGTATGTTGTAATTAGTGCAGCAACATAAGATACAGGTAGACACACACCTAGACCACTGCAGTTACTTGACTCTATGCATTTAAGAACTGCTTTTGTCTTTTATGATATATTTTGTCATTTTGACTATTGCATCACTACAGTATATTGCACAACTTCAGGAAACAGAGTTTAGATAAGTATTTTGGCCTATTTATATACCTTGTATTAAAAGCACTACAGCTACTGTATATTCTGGCATGGCGCACTTGCATTTCCAGTTAGATTGTAATGTTAACTTCCTTTAGTTATGCAGTGAGCAGGTGGATGCAGAGTAGCATTGTCCGTGCTTCTGTACTGGTAAGACACATGGCTGATTCTGATGTTTTGAGTACTAAAACCTTCTTTTTCTATGGGTCTTTGTTATCAGCTATCGAAATGTCAGTCCTTTTCACCGCCTTCAGGTGGGTTATGACACATTCACTTTAAAAGCATATTTTACAATTAATATTTTCATGAAATTAATTTCTAATTCTTTCATCCTTGCATTGACTCCTACTGTACATTGTCATCATAATAGTGGTTTCAGTTTTGTTTTTTAGATTTTTGAATTAGGGATGCACATTGTGTTTTATAGTATGAGTAGCCAATCCAGCTACTGTATACTAAACAAACTAATACAAAATAATTTCAGTATGTGAGTATTGGAGTCAACATTTTTGAACAAGAGCTAGTAATACTTATGAAAAATCTGTTTGCATATGTAAAGTGTTCCTATTTTTTGGTGTGTAAATTAAAAGCTGCCTCTCCCATCCATTTTTGCTTGGTTCTAGGTATGTTGGAAAGGCCAGCACTTACAGATTTGAGAGAATAATTTGGAGCATACAGAAGCAGGTTTTCAAAATATTGTGTGAAGGCCTCAGACTTTGCATGTAATTAGAAGTATTATAAAATCAATCCTAAAAGACATTGAAAGCAAGAAAAATGAGCATAATAATAATAATACATTTTATTTATTCATAGGTGCCTTTCTAAACACTCAAGGACCCCAAACAATAGATATAAATCATATTATAAACAAAAACAAAAAATACAAGGAAATATAAAAAAAAAGTTAAAAACAGCCAGAGCAATTATAATCAAAGATGGAAAGCAGTCTTAAACAGATGAGTTTTAGATTTGAAAAGTGAAAATGAAGCAATATTTCTAAACTCAGATGGTAATGAGTCCCAGAGCTGGGGAGCAGAGCAACAGAATGCTCTGTTCCCCATAGTGGTAAGATGGGTGAAGGGGACAGTCAAGTGAATGGAGGAAGAAGATCTAAGGGTGCGGAAGGAAATGGCAACATGGAGGAGGTTGGACAGATATGGAGGGGCAAGGTTGTGGATAGTCTTGAATGTTAAGAGGAGAATTTTGAAGTCAATGTTGTACTAAACTGGAAGCTAGAGAAGCTGATGCAAGACATGGGTGATATGGTGAATAGAGGGAGTTCTAGTAATGATGCGGGCAGCTGAATTGTGGACCAGTTGAAGATTATAGATGGATTTTCAAGAAAGACCAAAGAAGAGGGAATTGCAATACTCCAGGCAAGAAGTGACAAGGCTATGAACAAGGATATCAGTGGTGTGGGGAGTGAGGGAGGGAAAAATACGATTAATGTTACACAGGTGGAAATATGCAGACCGGGGGATGTTATTGATGAGGGACTGAAAAGATAGAGTACTGTCAAGGATGACACCCAGACTGCTGAGGAAGGGGAAACAGAGGAGTTATCAATAACAAATAAAAAATTATCTGTTTTGTACAGATTATTATGAGATAAATGGGAATTAAGTTGAATAGCTACTATTTTTTTAAGAATTTTGGAGATGAAGGGTAGGTTAGAAATAGGACGAAAATTACTAAAATAAGTAGGATTGGGACTAGGTTTTTTCAGTATTGGGGTTATTACAGCAGTTTTGAAAGATGAAGGAACAGTTCCAGTAGTGAGAGAGGAGTGAATTATAGCAGAAATAAGAGGAACCAAAGAAGGGAAGCAGGCTTTAACCACAACTGTGGGAAGAGGATCCAACTGACAAGTGGATGGCTTAGACTTAACGGACAAGATCTGAGATCTCTGAGAAAGTAGGAAGCTGGAAGGGGGAAAATGAGTGAGTAGGTGGATGAAATTCAAATGAATTACTGGAGGAGTTTGTACCGAGATGCTGGTGTATCCTCTGGATTTTTTCATTAAAGAAGGACGTAAGGGAATTACAAAAAGCACTTGAATAAATGTGAGATGGTAGAGAGTCTGCGGGTTGTGTGATTATTAAGCAGTGAGAACTGTGACTTGGTGTTACCTTTATTGGAATAAATTATGTGAGAATAATAGTAATATTTGGTTTGAGCAATATAGTCCTTGTAATAAAGTATATGGTTTTATGCATCTCTTTTTAATGGAGTTAAGAATACCTTAGAGTCCAGCGTTATAGTGTGAGACCAGGGGCCTCATGTATAAACGGTGCGTACGCACAGAAATGTTGCGTAAGAACTTTTCCACGTTCAAATCGCGATGTATAAAACCTACACTTGGTGTAAAGCCACGCACTTTTCCACGGTACCTCATGCCTTGTCGTACGCAAGTTCTCCGCTCGGTTTTGCAAACTGGCGGCACCCAGCGTCAAAGCAATGGTACTGTTCTTGTGTGATTACTCATTATTTTCATGACGCGGCTTTATAAATACACAGAAACTAACCGCATATTGTTTATTAGTGTAATGCATCTGATTGTAATTAACTCGTAACAATATAATGGTCCAGGGAACAGCCATAGTATTCCAAATGCCATAACTGCTTTAGCGTTGTTACTCTCACTTCTTCTTCTTCTTCTTCTTCTTTCAGCTCCTCCCGTTAGGAGTTGCCACAGCGGATCATCTTTTTCCATATTTCTCTCACTGCACCACTCGGAGTATTTATATCACTGTATCTGAGTGTGAATCACAGCAGCAGCTGATCGGAAAGAGAATTATCGGTATACGGCATTAAGCACACGCTGTCTCTGCCACGGCAAAACGTTTCAAAGCCTTTCCTGTACGGACCTCGTGGTTCAAAACAGTTTAATCCCAAGAACTTTAAATGCAGCCAATCAAGTGCTCCTTGTAGAACTGTTTGTACTTATAAGTACAATCACCCCACTGTAAACTTGCACTATAGTTATAATATCGCACAACCTGAGCCACTTTATAAAGCACGTATTTACATATGATGACGATATCATTTTAAGGTGAAATGCAGCAAAATATGTTTGTTAAATTATACAGATAAAACTTTAACTTCATTTAAATAATCTATATTCTTCACTGGGAGTGTCGTGAAGGATAGAATAATTAAACATGTACTACGAAGATATTTCAATGTTCTTTAAACGTTTTGAAGAATCAGCGCTAAGCTTACAGATGGCTTAACTTCTATTACAGAGCTGATTGTATGGCGATCGGTTACTTGGGGAAAGAAAAGCACTGACTGCAGTGACGGCCATGCCAATATATATTGAATATAAAACAGAAAGATAAAATAACAACACAGCTAAAAACGCAGCGACAAATTTCGGCAAAAGTTAAATGCTTGTGTCATGAGCACGCGGCGGCTAGTGTCTGCAACATACGTGGCCATCCACCGTGCATGACATTGGCGGCGAAGGAGCCACCGATTCTTCCTCTGCCCAGTGCCACCACAAGCTTAGAGCCGCCCTGAGTACTGCTGCAATAAATTATTTCATCGAAGTGAAACATGTTTAATAACGTGCTTTAACTCCTATCATCATGAAAATGACATCACGTATACATCTCAGTATTTTAGTTATTCAGAGAGCTGTAATATCACGAATGTAATGGACTCTGTGTCCAGTTGGAGGAAGAGAGCCGGTTTAAGAAGCAAGTAGTGATTCACACACATAGAGCACATAGAAAATCAAATACAAAACAAAGCATTTAACGTGCTACTTTAATTACGATGTGATTTTAGAAACTGGTTAATTAAACAATTTTAAGATGAATTTTATGATGTTCTACTTTAATGACAAAATAAACTACGTGATTAAAGTGGAAATGTTGAGATTGAAGTTGACATTTCGTGCTTTTTCCCCACCGTGTGGCTTTTTTCTCTGTACCCTAATAAGCTTTCATATGACACTCAGACAGTGGGCTTACAACTCGGCTTTCCACGGCGACTTTGATATGTGACTTCTTTTTATTTCCGCACTGTGCGATTTTGTGGATGTGAGCTTTCATGTTTCTCCAACACGCTATGCCACTCGATCAACTTCCTTTTGTTGATTATACCACGGCTTATTTGAACAAATAGTATGTTTTTCCTTTGCCTCCACTTGGTATTCACTGAAATTCTTATGTTTCCCCCCGTGCTTTTCACAGAAGGCTGCGCTTAAGGGCGATTTATATTGATTTGCATATTCAAATAGGCGTAATTCTGGGAGGATTTGGGGCATTACATAATGCGCGTGCACGAGCATTAGTTTTCACGCCGATCGGGATTTATGTAGCGGAAGAACGTGGAAGTTGGAGTACGCACAGATTCCTGCATCTGGATTTTTCTGTGCGTAAGCACATTTCGGCTTTTGTGCTTACGCCATGTTATAGTGCAAGTTCTACGCACGGCGTTATACATGAGGCCCCAGATCTTCAGATGTGAATTTCCATGAGGAAATCAATACTAGAGGAAATAAAATTCTAATTAATATTCTTATAATTATGGAAAGACATGAGACGGAGAAGCTTAGTAATGGAAAGAGTAAGTTTAACATCAAATGAGAGGAGAAAATGATCAGTTATGGGGAGTTCATCTGCTGTACAATCTAGGGGGGTAAGTCCATAGAAGCAGATCAAGTCCAAAATATGTACTTTAGTGTGAGTGGGAACATCAGTGTGCTGCTGGAATCCAAAACTCTCAAAGCAGGATGTAAAGTCTCTAGTAAAAGGGACATTGATATTATCCATGTGTATATTAAAATTCTGCAGTAGTATTATGTTTGGTGAGACAGTAGATAGGTGTGTAAGAAAAGCTGCAAAATCGTTCTAAAAGTCATTATTTGATTTAGTGGGCGGTAAACAATTGTAATGATAGTAGGAATAAGTCCAGTCAGTTGACACACAGTGGATTCAAATGAGCTGAAGGCAGGAACAGACAAAAGCAGGAGTTTCCACTTCTTGTGATAAATTCACAGTCAAACTTACGGTCAGTGAGGAGATCCTGGATCAGATGCCCCTTATTCATAAGTGAGCAGATGTTCAATACACCGAAGTTGACAATAGTGTTGTCACATTTGGCAGTGGTGTTAGCAGACCAAGCTGGACTGGCTAACACTCTATGGTCAGCAACCCAGCCTATGTTATGTGGAGGGCATCGAGAGTTGGACAAGATAGAGTTTATTATTTTCGAGGTGTCAGCATGGAGACTCCAGCTGGATCCATGATAGATGTATCTCCGACAGGGGAGGAATGCAATGTTTGGGTGGAGGTACAGTGCAGTCAGTGGAGACTCAGACAGGTGGAAATGCATTTGGAGGAGCTCAGCAGCCGAATGCTGGAAGCATGCCAGTTGTGGGTTGGATAGCGAGAAACAGGAGAGACCAAACAAACATGAACCAGATAAATGCCCCACCAGTCCACATTGTAGGTGAGGACACAGGCAACTCAGACCAGGTCTCAAAACAGGGTTGGGCTTACACTAGTCCTTACACAGCCACACTTGGAGTGTCAACAAAATCACCAGTCGAGCTAGAAATCATCAGGTTAGCTATAAATAACTGAGATAAAATGCTTGAAGAATAAGTCTACCAAATGAGAACTGTTGCTCAGTCCATTAAATCGTAAACTAATTGTAAAAAAGTAAAAAAGTTACCAGCGAGCAGTGACAACCAGTCCCAACAGCGTTCGCTCAAATGGAAGTTGGGGTTATGTTCTCTGATGCCCATTTTTTTAGAACTCCTGCTAATGTAAGATTAATGTAAGCTGTAGGCATATCTTTCTTTGGCAATCCAGTTAAAACTGCATTAGTGTGGTTCAGTTGTCTAAAAACACCATATGTCAACTTCTCATTGTCACTGACAGAAAAAGTTTAAACTCGTAGTATACTTATTGAATGGAAAATCATTCTAACCAGGGAAATATGGGGTTTAACGTTTAATTCTGAATTACTGATATACAAATGCTTTGCTTCCAGCTTTACATATAATTGTAGCCAATTAGTAGAATTGTTTTTTTTTTTCATTTCTGTGTTAAGTTTAAGAAAATGACTTTTTCCATCCTCACTGTAATGCTAGATTTGCAATCAGTCATGGACTGAATAGAAACTATTGTAAATGACATCTATGCCTGTAGCTGTGTGTCATTGGTCTATATGAATTTACCCTGTGTTTTTTGATAGTTTACCAAAGTAAGCATACATAATGAAAATAGTAGTAGACTAAAGATTTATTTTTATATCGCACCATCCATCCATTATCTAACCCACAATATCCTAACACAGGGTCACAGGGGTCTGCTGGAGCCAATCCCAGCCAACACGGGGCGCAAGGCAGGAAACAAACCCTGGGCAGGGCGCCAGCCCACTGCAGTGTATCGCACAATACTTTGCAAAATATATTGTATTTCAGATTAGCAGTCATTGAAACTTTTCTACCAGTTATTTGTGATTGAAACCAATTTAAGGTTAGCCACACAGTCCATCCCACTGTTTTAGTGTAAATAAGAAAGCTGTAATCTCTGGCATCACAATGAACATTTACAACTAAAAGAACAAATACAGACATGTAGTTTGTACTGTATTTTATTACGGTACTTTAAATAAAACTTGTTTTAATATAATGATAAGCTCTAAAATTTAAAACATTCTAATAGCAATAAATGTCTACCAGCATCCCTCTTGACAAATTTATTGATGTCAGTCACGACAAGACCACTATCTTCATTTTCAGAACTCAGAGTAATTGAGGTCAGATGGAGATTACATGCAGATAGAGTAAGTAGCCCCTCCTCTAACCCTAACCTGAACCATGATTACATCCTTAATAGACATTATAGTGTAAGGATGTTTTATTTCAATGTCGTGCTAGATATGCTTTGAAATGAGTGTATTGAGAATGTTATTGACTAAGTGCTCCACTAGTGATGCTTGTAGGCATCAAGTGAGTGACATTGAAGGTATTGCATACTATGGTTACAAGCTATAAAAGTGTATAAATACTTTTTCAAGACAAAATTTTTCTTCAGATAATTTTTTAACATAAAAAATAACTTTTTTATCCATCCATCCTTCATCCAACCCGCTATATTCTATCTGCAGGGTCACGGGGATCTGCTGGAGCCAATCCCAGCCAGCGCAGGGCGCAAGGCAGGAAACAAACCCCAGGCAGGGCGCCAGCCAACCGCAGGGCAACTTTTTAATTATTTTATTAAAGAAAAATCTATTTTTGCAAAATAGGCATGAAGTTGTCCAAACCTTAGCAATCATTATTATTTTTCTTAAGCAAAATTTTAAAAGTGGGCGTAGTATTGATTAACAAAATTTGCAAAAGCATTTTTCACAGTGAATACTTCAAACATGATAGATATCACAGAGTTGTCACAGCGAAACTTTCTTGCAGGCCTACTGTAAGATTGTTGCCGACTTGGCCATTGCTCTATTGCATAAAGGAAATAAAGCCATTTCAGCTACGGAGATCCTCTGAAACCACCCCTTCCACCCCAATGTGACGATGTAGGTTCAGCTCCATGCTCCCTTCTTACTTTTCGGGAGCTCTTGAACCCAACACTGTCGGTAAAGTAACCGGGTAAGCTGGGCAATGAGGACACCAAACGAAAGCAAGGGGAAGGTGCAAAGTGCAAACAGAACTTATATTAAAAACAGTCAAAACCAAAACAGTGTTGAAAAGAAAGTGCAGTGATGCAAAACGTCAATAAATAAATAATCCATTAAAACCAGGTAGAAACAGTGGATCCAATAAATAAATCCTTTAAAAACAAGGTTAAAACAATGGTTGGAAGCAGTCCTTTATTAACAAAACCTGGTGCCTTCTTCTATTGGCAGCTCCCCTGCTTTTCCCATCCAGGCTATGCACCAGGAAAGTCGCCCTACCTGCAGCTGACCTTCTCCACGTCCGGTTGCCTTCCGTTCTCTACCTGGACTGAGACTTGGGTTCTACCAAAAGTCATGGTGCTCACACTGGGGTTCTGACCCCAAATCTTCTGTGGTGAGCCAACCACCTTCCGGTCACTCCCGCTCCTCTCAAGCGTTTAGCAGAAGCAACCCAATCAAACTGCCCCGGGTGCTGACCAAACACCCCACTAGGGCTCACTTCTCTCAGCAGCCTATCCTCCTTATAGCGAGCTGGCTCTCGCTTGCATGCTCACCCACTCACTCACGTACCGGCTTCTTCACTTCCAGCTTCCCATTCTTCCTTCTTTAACCTCCTTTCTTTTCTGTCAATCTTTTGCTCTCCGCCCTGCACTCGTGCTCCTACTATATATAATGGGGACATGGCACAGTTGTGGACGATTTCTCACCTATGTACATAAGCGAGGAAACACCCACAGCATGTCGCATCCGAGAACCACTCCAGCCACACTACCATGCCCCTTCCATAAGCCGCAAGTCTGGTGATTATTTATATAAAACTGGCCTTTTATTCTAAGCCACAGACCCGCTATATCACACCCATTCACCAAACAGTGCTGCACAATATTTTTCTCCATTTGTAACCGCATTGGTTTCTTCTACTCATACTCATTTCAATCCCCTGGGCTGTTTAATTCCCATATTTGGGTTGCCAGTGAACTTAAAAAGGTAAAAAGCCACAAAGGTTGAAAAACACTGCCAGATTTACTTTCCACTTAGTACTGCCAATGGATATGTAACACTGATCACTGGAAACCTAGCACCACATGGCTAATTATGCATGCAAATTACCCATCTGCTCAGTACTAATCATAAAACAAGCCATATAGGATCCCATCAATTCTCCTTTACCTCAATGGGAAACTAAAAATGAAAGGGAAACCACCCAAAAGCAGTAGCAGTGCTTTGACAATGGGTGCCACCCATTTACAAAACAAAGCATTTTTCTGTGTACGCACTATTTATAAATGAGGCCCCAAGTCTTCAGCAATGTGTCGTGGGTTGAAACTCAACTGAAAATTTCAATTGATCTTCTGAGCATGGTCAGAGGCTCTTGAGACAACAACCCTAGCAGTTAGTCTTCCCTAATCACAGGGAAAGGCTCAGTACATGCAATATTACTGAGTGATTTGAATTTCCTCTTAGGGATATGCCTTACAAATGATTTAACTGTTAAGGCTGGTAACTTCTGATGTTAATAATTTTGCTCAACAGGCTATCTATATTCTTGAAATTACACTAAGACACACTATGTGACATAGCTTGGTAAAACATATACATTTGTGGCCATCAGCCCATTGTCTAGTCTTGCTTCTGAAGCTTGTCCCTCATAAAGCTATTTACAATAAATATGTCATGTACTCATCTTATATATAAACATCTACGCGTTGAAGTGTATGTGTCTGTCCGGCCCAGAAGTGAGAGGTGGAGTTAGGGTAAGGGCTCCGCCTCTAAGTAAACAGAAAACTTGCTTAGCCGCTAATAACACAAGCAAGGCCAGCACATTAGCAAAACGAAACGTGAAAAGAAAGACAAAGTCTCTTAGCCACTAACATCAGCAAAACAGTATCCCTTTTACTTATCCTCCCCCGCTAATGCACAAGCGATGCCAGCACGTCGGCAAAACAAATCCTCATAGGAGAGAGATGCCCAGAGTAGTTCCTTTCAATTACCTGACATCTCTACATTTCATTTTTTTTCTGAGGATTTCAATAGTTTCTAGGACCCCAGGCTTTTTACAGCACGGGCTTACACAGCTAGTATTTAATAATGCTCATTGAAATAGTATTCAATATCAAAAATGTATTTTTTTAGTACATGTCCAGTTTAAGGATCTTGCTTCTTTATGGATTGTTAAAAACACCCTTCATTCTGATTGTATCTAATGCCTTCGCAGTGGTTAAATTCACAAATTCTTACTGTGAGTTATTTCAGTTGTTTTGGCTATCTGTGCAAAGGAAAACCCTACTGTGTTGTTAAAAAAAATAAATCTGGCAGCTGCGTTGGACCACATAGTAATTTTCCTATTGGAATCCTTCAAACAATTTTTAAAATTCTTTGTCCTATCTAAGCCATTCTGTTAACATCAGTTAATTCCTACCATTTACTTTAATGTGGGCTTAATTTAGGCAGCTCATCACCACAGAGTATCACTTATGTCATCTCTTGCATAATGTTTAAGTTTATAAATATCTGTGGCATACTAAGCATGCTGTAAGACTTTGTTTACCATTCTTTTGAACAGTTTTCAATGGCTTCATTTGCATTCAGCATTATGTTTGCTCTTTTAAAAATGTTTAGCGGGTGTTCTCTGAATTTCAATAGTTTTCATAGATATACAACATATTTGAAAAAATACAACATATAAAATATCATTGTGTGTATTAAAGTTTTTTAATAAAAGTGTTGAGGTGTTTCTTTTTGCTTATTTTCAGCTCCTTTGGAAAACAGCTTTCTCAGAATGTACAATGTTGAACCATTCAATTAACTTGTAATACTGTTTATAAGTGTCCACTACATTAGTTTACATTTGACTATCAATTGTTATGTTTCAATGGTGCTTTTTCTGACAAACCTGAATAATATATAGACATATGTTTGAATTTTCTGTTTTTTGCACTCATCATTGGTAGCATGGTGTGCAGTGTTTGTTGACAGATTATTGAAACTGCATAGGCTCCTCAGGTTGTTTGGACAAGTACAATCAATTCAATTCAATCCAGTGCCTCTTGGTACATCACCTCTATTGGTCTATTGAATGTGGTTTACATAACAGATGACAGCAGAATGGAATGATTCTGACATAAACAGGAAAGAAATAATAAATTACATTATTATGTCCCAAGGGTTTGAAATATATACTGAAAAAAAAAGATTACCCTGGAAAACTTATGAAACAAAATAACCAAGAGCTAGCATTGTTTTCTTTTTAACACAGATTCTTAAGGGATATTATTTTCTATTTAATTGAATTAAATTTAAATGAAACAGTCCTTTGTCGGCTTTTTATCTATAGTACAAAACAAATGTGAATAGAAAATATCAGTGATATGCAGGTGTTCAAAGCACATATGATTCTTAGCCCCTGTTGTCTACAGATATATAGATAATGTAGGGATGATCAGAATAGGGGCAAGATTATCAGGGCAAGGAGGGCACAGGGCTGAGTAAAGACTAACAAATGGTCTCTAGAGAAATGGCAGCATCACATTAATGAAAGACAGGTATTCTGTATTGGCCAGCAATGCTAGGCAGGAGTCTCTAAATGGCTGCAGATATTGTCAAATAAGGTAGTCTGGAATTAAAGTGGTCAGGGTCACCAACACATTGCAGTGCCTAAAAACATGCTGTGTTCCCATAGGACACACAGACAAGAGGAAACACAGCAGAATATAGAATGCATAATGTTGTCTTGAGAGAGTGTGATTGTTTTCGTCATTTCTAAGAATTACTCTTTAAATAGTATTTTTTTTTTGTTTTCTGTCGTGTGTAATACATGTTAATAAATATTTTGTTTTAGTAACTATTTTGCATTTATGTGTTAGATACATTTTTTTGTGTGTAACTTCTCAATGCATGTTTCTTGTATTCTTCATTTGGAGCCTAGGAGGCCGGGGCCACCTGTTACTGCTGCTTTGTGACTGTCACAGATGTATTTAAGAAAACTGCCAGCTTCAGTGTTAGATTTTTTGTCCAGTTATTTTGATATTAATTTGTGTCTTTGTTATTTAATCCCTGGCTTTTGACGCCTGTATTTATTCTAAGGTACTGTCTTTAGATTTTCCTTTGGCTTTGGTAACCTTTTCAGTTACTTTTTTCCTTCTTTTTTTGTTAACATTTTGTAAATTTGGAAAAAACCATTACATTAATATTAAAAGAACCTTGTGTCCTAATCTGGGGAGAATTCTCCATGCATAATATGGCAAGGCCTCTAGAAGAAGCTAGGAAGTAGGCCAAAAGCTTCACAGGGCAGCCTTCGAGAAGCACATCTCAATCCAGCCACACCTCAATACTAATACTTTAGTAGGCTTTGGCATTTTAGGCCTTTGTCAAGGAGAGCCGACAAAATTAATATTAATGTCTCAAAAGTCCCACAAGTGGAATGATGACTTTAAACCTTGGGAATGTTATTACAGGCCAAACAAGGAATTTTTATAAATAAAAAATAATAATTTTTCAAAAATACTCTGCACCAATTGAGACACCAAAAGAGCACAAATGGACTTGCTTAAAATGGGCAATCTAGTAGCATCCTATGTCCCAAAACACAATCTAAAACAATTGTCAAGGACAGAGCAAAGAAGGTAATAATTCAGTAACTCAAAATTGCAGAATAATTCAGTAAACAGCAAAACACAGACAGAACTTAAAACCTCCACACTTAAACATTGCATTCCATTGAACAGCCTGTCTTCACAGCCTTTGTAAAGCTGGTGACAGCTCCTAAATAGAGATAGACAGGTGGTCCTGCCTCTTGGGGACCTGTATGCCAAACTAGCTCTTTTCTGTTACTATATATATGTGGTATTTGGTATTTTAAATTGTGTGGATAAATGTAAATATACACAAGAAAGAAAAACTTATTATGGTATTTGCCCCCTGAGCGTGTGATGATGTTAATCAGTATGTACTGACTGCAAAGTAATGGGCGGCGCAGTACAATGGCTTTTTTGAAAAAACAACTAGCAGGTCCAACAAATCAAATACAAATAACTAGAACAAGTACATATACAAGTACAAATAGCATTTCCAAGTGCACCCCTAATCACAGAACTGTTGTTGTTCCTGTCCAGGTGGAAAAAAAAACCCTTCTAAAAGGAAAAAAAAAAACTTTAAAAATTCCTGCACGGTTCCTTAGCAGCAACCAAAACATAAGTTTATAGGAGCAAAATGTTTTTTTTTTAAACAAACTCTTACACCATAGAAAACACAAAAACTCAGCAACTCTAAGCTACCACTCTCATCTGCAAAATTGACATCAGCACGTTCCACATGTCCTTTCCCAGCACATCAGCCCTCCTCTCCCAGCATGTCAGCAAGATTATTGCAATTCCCTGTATGTGGGATTGTCTAAATCAGCCTTGTTGAGCATTCAACTTTATAAAAAAATGCAGCAGCTTGGTTTCTAACCAGCCCTAGAAAAAGATATTTCACCTGTACTGGCCTCTCTCCACTGGCTACTGGTGAGATTTTGGATTGATTTTAAAATGTAATTGTTTGTTTTTAAAGTCTTGCATGGTTTATCTCCAAAATACATGTGCAGTCTCCTTCATCCACTGTTAGGAATGAGGGCTTTGAAGTTATTCACTCAACTACTCCTGATACTTCCTACAGTATATCATGGCTGAAGTCTAGAGGAGACAAGGCTTTTACAGTTGGTGCTACTGGGCTTTGGAACAATCTACTGAGCAGTGGCGGTTCTAGACCAAATTTGCCAGGGTGGGGCCAGTGTTTTTTCATGGGGGCACAGAACATCACTGTAAGTAATTCATTAAAATTTTATCTCTTCAGCACAGGGGCCAGGGCCAGTTCTACAGGGGCACTGACCCCTGTTGGCCCCCATCTAAAACCGCCTATGCTACTGAGGATTTTAACACTCGGTGAAAAGCCCACTTTTTCTCTTCTGCCTTTCATAACCTGTAAAGTCATTGTGGGGATGTGGGGTTGGGGGTGGTTTTAAATGGTCATTAAAAACTGTTTTACATAATTGTTTACTTTACAGTTGTCTTATGTGTTCCTTTGTACAACACTTTGGCACAAATTCTGTTGTTTTTAAATGTGCTTTTATAAAAAAATTAGACTTTATCTTTGAATAAAAGTTCCAAAGGCCAGCAGGCAGAAATTATTAGTGAGTGGGCTGCATCTTCCTCTGTAAGTAGGATTCATTAGTAAGAATCTTGATCATTTTTCTTTTAGACATAGAAAAATTTCAGGGCTTTCCTTTGTATTGTATAGCCAGTGACAGACATGCCAGCTTAGACTTAAACTCATTTTTCAGGAGTCTCTTTGGAGCCATTGAATATCCACTAATTGTGTGTACAATGGTATACATAAGTATGGACGAGAGGATATTTTGCAAGAGTTTGATAAGCTATGCTATTTTTCTTGATGGTGCAGTACCTTCTGCACACTGAGCCAGTGACGTTGAGGATTCATAACATATTCATTACTAGTCCATGGATTGGAGTTTATGTTAAAGATGCCATAGTTCTACTGTAGGTGAACTGGTACTTTTTCACTAAAGATCATGATTTTTAATCTAGAGATATCCAGGCCTTATATCATATCATTAGCACTGTAGTAAACACACTTGTTGCTACAACTCCTATTTTTTAGTACAAAAATATGTAAAAAAAAAACAAAAACAAAACAGAGGAGTTGTGTAAACTTGGTCATTGATAATTACAATTTCTTACAATTACAATTTCTAATTTGGTAATTTAATGTCACTAATTTAATTCACTCCGGTTTTCACTTTAGTTTGAGTTTCACTGGCAAGAAATACACTTGAATGGAAGACAGCCAATCAGAATAATTATAAGAATTCAGTAAATCATAATGAATCTTTTGGTCTGGGAAAAAATACAAAGAATAAGCTGAGTTTAACTAAACCACTTCTGTACATAATTATTAGTTACAAAGCAAGTCATCGATTATTTGTTCACATACCAAGCAATAAAGGATGTAAAATAGATTTAAAAATTTTTTTTGTATTTTAGACACTAATTAATGTACCTGAAGAATTCTATTTTTTTTTAAGATTTTTAGCTCGTTTGTTTTTGTTTTTTTTTTTGTTTGGAGGATCATGGGAGATGCATAAACAGGCAACATGTGTTTTATCTGCCTGTTGTAACTCAAACATTTATTGCTATACGAATTGTTTAGTTGACCTTTATACATACGTTTGAAATGCTTTTGTTGAAACCTACTAGTAGCTGTCAAATAAACATCTGCAGAGTCTCCCAAAATCCCAAGTGGTTTCATGTAAATACTGTAACTGAAGGTAACATATGTGGCAACTGAACTGTATTGGAAAAGGCATGTTAAAAGACACAGTCTTTTTCAACTTGGGAAATGATTCACTTAAAAAAAGGAATTCCCAAGATATGTTCAACTTGGTTTTGTGAACAACACATAAACAGACCTAAAAACAGAAATGGTGACTTCATTTTAAATAACTGTATTATAGAATAAAACTTTGCTATAGCAATTTAAAAGATGCTCATGGTAAATGTAAGCTGATAGTCAAGGAACGAAAAAAAAAACTTTTCTACTAAAACACATATTTTGATATCCCAAAAAAAATATTTTGAACATTTTTATAAAGATGTGTGTCAGTGTAGTTGAGTGTTTGTGTGTCTGTAGTATACATTTTGTGGGCACTATAATTTAGAAAAAATAGGCTGATTCTTATAAAAAGTTATGGTCAATACTCATTGGTCTTTAATACCAAATCAGTTTTGGGCGAATTCCAACTGTCCTGTTTTGAGCTTTCAAAGTTTCTTAAAGCTCATACCAGCAAAGGCCAAATCACTATTGGCATGCACATTTACAAGTTTAAAAGCAAGACTTTCATGAATTTTCAGTTCAATCTAAATCTCATGCTTTGCATTGCTAAAGTTAAAATTTTTCTAATGCAGCAGTCACAGAAGCTAAATTCTAATTACAAGAAAAAAATGCAGATTTTTGTTTGTTTATCAAATTATCATAGTATATTTGCATTTAAAGTTGAAGAAAATATGAAAAATTACCTTCAGTGGTATTATATCTTGTATTTATTTTGTAAATTCACACAATGTGCTGACCAACTGGCTGATGTCCTCACAGACACCTTAAACATCTCTCTGAGCCAGGCTATGTGCTCCCCATCAGCTTCAAAAAGACCACTATTATCCAGTGCTGAAGAAGTCAACAGTGACATGCCTTAATGACTACCACATAGTGGCATTGACCCCAATTGTGATGAAGTGCTTCAGGCGGGTGGTCAAAAGACATATCAACTCCATCCTCCCCACCTCTGTGGACCCACTCCAGTTTGCTTACCATCCAAAGTACTCCACTAATGACACCATCCCCTATTACTTGCATGCTGTACTGTCTCACAGAACACCAGGGATACATAGGTCAGAATTCTGTTTGTTGATTTTAGTGTGCCGTTCAAATTGATCATTCCCAAGAACTTGGTGAGGAAACCCTCTCTTCTGGGCCTTGGCAATCCACTGTGTAATTGGATTCTAGATTTTTTTGATAGAGAGGCCACAGTCAGTGAACACTGGCAACAAAACATTAAACACTATCAGGTTGAGCACAGGCTCCCCCCCAAGGCTGCATGCTGTGCCCACTATTGTTCACACTGCTCCCCCACGACTGCACCACCAAGTCCGAGTCATTGTCAAGTTTGTGGATGATACAAAAATAGAGAGGTTGAACATCTGGTCAACATCTATTGAAAATAATCTCTAAATCTCAATAAGACAAAAGAGACACTTGTCGATTTCAGAAAAACATTGGCAGACTATTCCCCACTGCTCATCGATGGCTCTGTTGTGGAGAGAGTCAGCAGCAAAAAGTTTTTTGGTGTGTATATTTCTGATGATCTCTCCTGATCAATCAACACCAACTCTGTTGTCAAGAAGGCAAACCAATGCCTTTTGTCTTTGTAGACTGAAGTGAATCTGCTTGCCACAAACTATTCTTACCATCATATACATACAAACTGTATCACTGTGTAGTTTGGGAACAGAAAAGCCCATGCATGCAAGATTCTGCAGTGTGTAGTGAGGACAGCTGAGAGGATTATAATGCTTTTCCTCTCCTCAATCCAGGACATTTTTCACACACACTGTCTGCACAGAGCCTCCACCATTGAGAAAGATGTACAGTATGTCACCCATCACACATACTATTTGACCTCCTGCCACCAGGTAAAAGATACAGTACTGCACCATTAGGACCAGCACAGCCAGGTCTTATAACAGCTTCTTTTCCCAAGCTGTCAGACTTCTGAACTCCTACATGTCGCCCAGTATCATATCCTTATAATATTCACCCAATTATGTGCTGTCAATTTACACTCTGCACTTTACTATGGACTGGGCATTGTTCAAGCTTTTTGATCATGTGTTTTTTGTTTTGTTACATTGTATTGTTGAACTTGTTTTGGTAATGTTATGGTGTATGTTAAATGTACGTTATTTTGCCTATGCACTAGGGACTATAAGGAACGAAATTTCTTTCAACCATATACCATGTATGTGGATGAATAGCAATAAAAGTTGAGTTAAATTAACTTATAAGAGCATTTCAAGATGTCAGATGCCTGAACATTTTGAGACATCTCAAATGGACCTAATATATATTTTAAGATACCAAATTCATTTTGAGATATCCCAAAATCACTTCCTGCAATATTTTCATCTATGT
Source organism: Polypterus senegalus (assembly GCF_016835505.1). NCBI lineage: Eukaryota > Metazoa > Chordata > Cladistia > Polypteriformes > Polypteridae > Polypterus > Polypterus senegalus. Next base: position 92,405,555 of record NC_053158.1, read on the forward strand.
CTGTTTTAAAGTATTCCAAAATTCATTTCAGATACATCAAAATAGTCTGAAATCATCCCTGCATTTAAGGTTGAATTGAATTTTAGGTATCTGGAAATGATAATGACACTGTATATCCTCAAAACCTTTCTGTCTTTTTAACACTAGAATCACTGAAGCCTGCAAAAAAGTCGTAACACCAGGCCACCTTAAATTCCTTCACACCTTTCCATAAGCGTCTTTGGTTTGCAAATGTGTCGATCAGCTCAAGTCGCACAGGAGATTCTCAGAGCTCAAGTCTGTTTATTTGTGTGTGAGGTGCCTGGAATTGTAGAGGGTAAATAATATATAGTTGTTTGGAACACATGCATTTCATGTGTGTTCCATGTCTATAACAATCTATGTAAATGTTAGGATGACGGGAAATGAGAGGCAGGAATTGTTGAACACAAAGCTAAAACAATAATGTTTTTCATCAGCACAAGCAGCAAGCAGCCTGCTATCCCATCCCCCACTGATGCAGCTGAAGTTCTCTCAGCTCAAGTTTGCTTATCTGGGTGTGAGGTGCCTGGAGTTCTATAGGGTAAATCATTTTCAAAGACGTACATTTCATCTGTGTTTCATGTCTGCAACAATCTGGATAAATGAAAGATGACAGGAAAACCTTCACAGCTGCCCCATTTCTTATTCTGTGCTGCTTGACAGTTCTGCCTAACATCAACCTGCATGTCACCCTGCTTGAGCAAGCAGCAGATATTTGGTTTATGAAGCTTCCTGATCTTGTTTTATAGTGGCTGCTTTTTTCAGTTACATTTTTCTGTCCTTGTATCATGGGTCTGATTTACCTCCTTGATTAAATAATGAGCTGTGAATTATGGACTTTGACACATGTTTTTACCTGGTACTGAGTTCTAGTTCTGCTCTTGTTATGTTACTTCAGCATCAGCAGCTGTGCAAGCTTAAAATGAAAAATATTTTTTTGATTTCTGTTTATTTGCACAAATAGATCCTGACAATACAAAGACAATCTGTCTTCTGTAGAAATGTAATTTACTAAAACTTATTTGAAGTGTCAAATGACCATAGATGTGTAATAAACAAAGATACCAAAAGACAGGTAAAGCTGTGTTAATGACTGTGTCAGCATGGTGGATGTTATACTTCATTTGTGAAAGTTTGGGTTCTGCTAGAGAAATACAACCTGGACAATGAAGAAATCAAGAATGTATGCTATAAAATTAAAGCTGAAATAAGTTTGCAGAACCCAGATGTTTCAACATCTTGTGATACCAATTAAAGGAATGACATGGTTTCGTACAGTATGTACTAAGTACAGTGTCTATAAAAATGTTATGTGACGGTAATGAAATATATGTGGAGGTCCTGCTCATGATGCTGTTCAGATCAAATGAAAATAAATAAATGTGAAATATAAGATATAGAAGAGGTTGAACAAGTGACAGAAGAAAGTGAAATCCAAAAGATGTATGGATGAGTGAAGTAGAAAACAAAAATAAGGACTATACAGAGAGTGTAAAGAAGAAAAAGTTATAGAAATTGAAGAATAAATAAGTAATGAAATAAGTATAGAAGAAAAAAGAAGTATTGGTTAGTGATGGGTAAGTTTTGATTTGTTTCTCAAATTTAACTCTAAAATCAATTTTTGCAGGTGATTTTTATAACAGTGAAAAACAAAACTTATTGAAGAGTTTTTGGGGGTTATAGAGGGAAGAAAACAAGGAACATCACTCCCTAAACTCTAATTTACACTTCTGTGTTTACCGTTGTCCTTTCCTGCAGCTTTGTAAAGCATGTAATCCATACCACACTGGTAAAAGAAACTTTTTTTATGTCTCTTTCATGTCATTGCAGAGGAGTGACATGTTGTACATTTTCAGCGTGAAGACTCACTACAACGCCCAATTGTGCACATTACTGGGAAGATCTCACTACACAGAACTGTCATCCCTGCTGATCTGAGCCCCAAGTTATATAGCAACCATTTTATCCAAGTTGAGTATATGTACGGTTCTGGTGATTTTATGTATTTATTTATTTTTATTAGAAATCTTTCTTTAAGAAGTAAATGACAGCCATGTGGAATTAAATCATGTAAACTCTTAGAGACAGGAACTAAATGCCTTTCTTCTTGTGTGCAGGTTAAGCATGAAAACATGAAGTTTCACTGTGAATAACAAGGAATTGAAGACTACATGATGGAGATCTACGAGTGTAGAATTAATAAGTAATGCAGTAAAAATGTAAATCATTCTTTTTTTGTATTAAAAAAGACTAGTAACTGATAGTTTACACAAAAAAAACAGGAAAATGAAATGAACAGATATTGGGGAAATGTTGGAGAAAAAGAAAATATGGTACAAAAGAAGGTGAAACCAATGGAATAAGTGGAAAGATAATTAGACAAGACCTGGGAGCCTAGTACTATAATAGTGCAATGTTATACTCTAAATAATAATAATAATAAAATAATACATTTTATGTATATAGTGCCTTTCCTTTTATAATATACTGATGCCATTATTATTTCTTTTTTATTTTAATACATCTAAAATAAAATTGTGTTGGTTCTATTGTTCATATTCTCTAGTATATTGTTGAAAATAGTTAAAGCCCTTCTGAGAAGAACATGGGTTAGTTGCAATGAACTCAGGATATGGAGGAATATTTCGGACTAAATGAAATAAATAAATAAGCGTAAATAAATAAAAGTACTGTGAAATGTGAGCATAAATAAATAAATGTGTCATGAAATGAGAGCCTTAATAAATAAATATGTCATGAAATGAGAGCATAAATAAATAAATAAATAAATGTGTCATGAAATATGTTTTTCGTTGCTTATTTATTTATTTCATTTTGTCCGTAACATTCCTGCAAACCGTCATGAAATACGGCTTGAAATAAAACTGTCACTTTCACTCGTCAAAGTTGAGAGGGTGGGCTCTAACACGCCCACTAGTTACTGATTGGTGAATCGATAGCACAAGAGTTAATTAGAAAAATGCTTACTACTGCCGATGAAATGGATTCTGCCGAAGATATTACGTATTTCAGAGAGAGAATTGAAGATTTATCGGAAGAAATTAGAATGTTGGGCCCTTTTAGACTCGATATAGATGAAACTGTTTTGAAATTATCGAAGAACAGGTGGAACAGACTCTACTACACTCCAGTTCAGGTGATGCAGTACCCTGCTCTGGACGTCCATCCTTTGACATTCCAGCTGAGTCAATAGAACACCTTCTGTTATGCGGTTTAAAATTACAACAGATTGCAGATCTGTATGATGTATCAGAGAAGACGATCACAAGGCGAATGAGCCAGTTTGATATACGGTAAGCTGCAACAGCTCTATTAGTTTAGGTACTTTGACATGGAATGCCCAAAGCAGCTCCACCTAATATTTTGAAATGAACAACTTTACCACTGATCAGAGCTGTACAGTTGTTTGAAAAAGTAGCTGCGAATATGCAACTGACTTTTTACCCGTAAAACAAGGGTCAAATACTCAGTTCTAAAAGGGCCGCCAACATTGTAATTTCTTCAGATAAATATTCAATTCTGTCTCTGAAATACGTAATATCTTCGGCAGAATCCATTTAATCGTCAGTAGTAAGCATTTTTCTAATTAATTCTTGTGCTATCGATTCACCAATCAGTAACTAGAGGGCGTGTTAGAGCCCACCCTCTCAACTTTGACGAGTGAAAGTGACAGTTTTATTTCAAGCCGTATTTCATGACGGTTTGCAGGAATGTTACGGACAAAATGAAATAAATAAATAAGCAACGAAAAACATATTTCGTGACACATTTATTTATTTATGCTCTCATTTCATGACATATTTATTTATTAAGGCTCTCATTTCATGACACATGTATTTATTTATGCTCACATTTCACAGTACTTTTATTTATTTACGCATTTATTTATTTATTTCATTTTGTCCGAAATATTCCTCCATATCAGGATGCTCCCATGCTGATCTGGTCTTAGTACATAATTATGGTGACAGACTAACTTTGAAGTTTACCATTGTTGCAGTGTTCCCCAAAGCTGCATATAACAACTCTAAGACTAAATGCAGTTGCAGTGGGCTTTTTTGGAGTCAAAGAATGGGAACAAAGTTGCATACTAAATTAGACCACCTCATAAGCAGGTTTAACAGGCTTAGTATGGTGTGAAATGTTACAAAATGAATTCTGCATGTATCAGACATTTGCAAACATGAACAAGGACAAATATGCCATTAAAAATTTGACTGATGTATAGCATGATACTGAATGAAATATAGAGAGGGGGGTTTGAGCATTACGTGTACAGCACTGTTACATTTTCACAGGCCAGTGGCACGTCGGTATGGGATACCGGCAATGGACACTAGCCCACTGTCAATGGACACTTGTCCGTGTTCACAGGGCAGTGGTATGTGATTGCCTTGCATTACAGGTTACTGATATGCCTTCATACACTCACTCCACACGACATCGAGCTAGGGCATTCTATGGAACAGGCTGTGCATCACAGTAGCCAGAGGAAATTAATAACCAACTGCAATTGCCATTATATCACAAAATGTTTCTTTTTTTTCTCCTGAATTCAATCAGAATCACACAAAATGCATAACGTTTGCAATTAAACCAGATTCTGCGTTATTAACATAATTGGGAAATGTGTTACAGCAAAACCAGATTAATAACGCCACAAGCCCTACGGTTTCACATGCAAATGTTTACATTATATGAACATCACATATGAAAATAAAACAGTACAAGGTCGTCTCCTTCAGAGATTTAAGACAGTGGTTACTAATAAATTGATCAAATCTAGGACAACAGCCTGCCCCACAGCACAATTAAACCTGGGAAATGGCAGTTAAATCTGTAGCGATGAAGATGATGATGACAATTGTAAGAGTGAATAAGAATCTAATATGATTGTGTAAATATAACAGGCATGAACTCCATTGTATTAGTAATAAGAGGTGTTAAAAATAGTCAATAAAAGGAGAAAAGCAATTGAAAGGAAAAAGGAAAAAAAATTAATTATTATTAATATTATTTGGCATTATCAAGTTCCATTTTGTAGTGTGGCTACTACCCATTGCAACGCTATCAATTTTCACTTTATTTGAAAAAGAATGAATTTCCCATGATAAATGATTACAGAAGAAACATAAATGCATACACACATACATACGTATATACATACATACATAGACCCTGAATCAAGTCCCATTTTAAAAAAAACACTAATTAATGTATTTATGAGTGCAAAAAAAAAAAACCACACAAAACTCCCATAGACATTGTAGCAATATGCAGTAGATCACATAGGATTTTCAAAAGAATATGAAAGGACAGATAGAATGCCCATCAAAACTAATGTGTTTAAGCACAGACCTTCCAGTGTTGCCCATCCTAACCTGACAACTGCTGTTTGATATACAGTAAGTCTCATTTTTCTTATTTGCATCCCTCAAACATGGAACAGTAAGCAAAAGTCATAGTATAAAAGAACACTGCACTCCTAATACTGCTGATTTCTCCCCTAAGCTTTATGCTGCAAGGAAGAAACACTAAAAAAGGTCTCTAGACTTCCTCACATTACACAACGCAAATGTTCGAATATTACATTACTAATTTTTCCCCAGGTTGTTATGCTTGAGATAGTTGCATGGGAAAATGGTAACACAATGTTAGAACAGGCTGAGTACATGCCATCCTCTACAGGCTTCTTAAGGCAAATATTTTTTGCTTTAATATTATTATTTGTTTCCTTTGTAGTTAATGCTTGGGGAACAATAATAACATTTTGAGATCTTATTTTCGGTTTAAATTGGTTTCATATACTTTTTCTTTCTGGAGAGACACTGAATTAGTAGTGAGCACTTCTGCTGCACAGCTCCAGTTTCTATGGGTATTTTGGTCTCCACTCACAATCTAAATGCAGGCATGTTGTGCTACTTGGTGACTCTTAACTGGCACTGAGTCATTGATAAACTGAGATAAACTGTGCATGGTTTCTTTATGCCTTATGTGCAAAACTTAAAAGATGAATTTAACACAGGATAGTACCTGTATTTCACAAACATTTCCAAAAAAAGCTTTTAATGCTTATAGATTTAAAATGAGCAAATCAATAATGTATTATCACAACAATTATATTATAAAAACATGTTCTTTTACCAGAGGAATGCCATTGTATTGGTAAGTCTCTTTAGAAATTGTAGTCCATAAAGATGGAAAAGTCCAGACCAAAAGCAAGAATTTTATTTTTCTATACTTTTAATACAATCTTTTCTATATTAGTACATTCATATGTATTGTTTTTATAGAACAAATGATTACTGCCAGCTACACTTGAAAGTGGTGATCATTTGAACATTAATCTGTAGAGTTATTAATTGCTCTATCTCGTGATTAGGAATCAGCAATAAACTGGAAGAGGTATGGGGCATCCAAAAGAACCACAAAATCCTGCCAGGACATTCACTGGCCAGTCCAGAAGAAGTTCACTCCAGCTTAGCGTAGTCACCAACTACTAGAAGAAGCTTTGATGTAAACTAGGCCCAAAATGGAACAACTGGCTTCAAAAGTAAAAATATAATCTTATATAAAATAATAATCATTAGTTGTTAGTTATAATCATCAAAATTAAAAGAAATAAACATTTGAAATACATCAGTCTGTGTGTAATGAATGAATCTAATATACAAGTTTCACTTTTTGAACGGAATTACTGAAATAAATCAACTTTGTCATGATATTCTAATTTTATGACTGGCACCTGTACACACATCAGGGGAATCATTATTCTTTGCAAATATCAGGGTCTTAGAACCCCTCTGATTTTCATGTGCAGTCTTACTTGTATATAAAATCGAAAAACTGAAGGGTCTTCCTCTTAGGGTTTTGCATGAGTTATACATTTATATTAGAACAAACAATGAATACTCCCCCCGAGGATGTAACTGACACACATATTTATACTTCTATGTTTCCTTCTTTATTCTCAAATGTTGAAAAGTGTTCCTGTTGTGAGCATTATTGAAGCTTTCTAACAAAACTCACAGAATAGCACAGCACAACGAATACTTAATTTTTAAAATTATTTAGCTTTTTAGTTTTTACACTTATGTTACCACCTAATTTCAACTAGTTCTATTCTTATCTATCTGTCTATCTTATTATGTTTACTTTCCTAAACCAAAAAGGATATGATTCGTTAGTGTACATTAATTTATTTTAGCTCTATTCATATTGTGTTAGATTATAGACTGTAGAAGTTTATCTATAATAGTCTAAATACCATAAACCTCTAATATGACCACTATCGAAGTTAACATTAAAATTTTCTTAACCATATCCAGCAATCTCTTACTGTTTTCTTTTCTTTTCTTTCTTTGTGAAAGTAAATTACTGATATTTAATGACTTGTTTAGACCTGAGATCCCTATTCTCTTATGCCTTTGGCACACACCTCTAGGGGATTTAACTGAAATTTGATCAAACAAGTAAATAATAATTATATTAGTTTCATTGGCATTAAATTACCCAGGGTGGCAATCAAACTGAATTCTCAATTATACTGCAAAAGGGGAAAAACTTCTGAGAAGGAGAACAATCAAGAAACATGAAATGAGAAATATCCACATCATAAGGGAGTACTAAGAAAACAAGAGAAGACTTGTAAAGCCAGCTAACATTAAATAATAAGAATAGTTAGTTAAAAATGTATTGCATATTACTTTCATTAGTTTATTATTCAGACAACAGCATCTCTCTATCTGCCTTATATTTACTGTTTACTGTGTGTATGTATATATATATATATATATATATATATATATATATATATATATATATATCTTTTAAATTAATTTTGAAAAGTCAGTGGCTAAAGCCTAAATAATTATGCATGCATTTTTACTGTACATAAAAAGAATTTCTATGTAAAAATTAAAACAAGTTAACATCAAGGAACAATTAAGCAACCAAGTAGTTGAAATGACTTAAACTATAATTAAATATTACATTTTATGTGATAACATTTCCATTAAGGTCTGGCCATACCTCCTGCATATCTACTCATGAAATAGACAAGTACCATATACACTGTATTCTTTTGTCTATGATAAATGGACAGAATCTCATTCTGAGCTGATTCTGTGCCACTGTACAATGTGAATTTTGGCAGAATAAAACATAACAGTTTATGTGTTCATATTGGCTAGATATTAAGTTAAATAACATACCCTAAAAGAGACCTTAAAGTTAAGAAAGAGCTTCCTTTGAGTATGAATGTTACTATGGTCACATTATTTGTTTTGTTTTTTCTGTCCACCCTGGCCATTGGACCTTACTCTTATTCTATGTTAATTAATGTTGACTTATTTTATTTTCTTACTGTGTCTTTTATTTTTCTATTCTTCATTATGTAAAGCACTTTGAGCTACTTTTTGTATGAAAATGTGCTCTATAAATAAATGTTGTTGTTGTTGTTTATTTTAAGTATATGGTATATTGTTTTTAGCATTTTGGCTGGTCAGTAAACATGCCTTATTATATTACTTACATATCAATGTTCTAGTATTACTATACTAGACTGGACTATTACCGTATTATAGTATAGCTGCTTTATTTTACAACTTGCAGCTTTATACAATTATCAGATTTGAGAAAGAATATGGAGTAGTATTTTGTGTGTGTGTATTCTTCTGTTACTTACATAGTTGTAATCATTGGAAAATGCTGCCTTCAGGCTTCATGAGAAGTATAGGAGGAAGGTTAGGGGGTTGCAGATTGTTTTAGGGGATATGATCATTGGTTTGAGAGCTAAGCCCTGGTAGCTATTCTGGGTCTGCCAGTGGGTAGAACGAATAATGCCACAATGATGCCATGATGCAGACCTTCTTCTTGTCTACCCTTTACTGCCTTCAGTCACATCGTGCAATGTTTAAGGCATGGTACAGAATGACAAAATGGCATGAAGTCTTGAATGGCAATGGCAATGGAAGAGGATTACCACTTTTCTCAATCTGACAACTGGGTCTATTATTGTACATTTTAGTGATGAAAAATATTTGAAATCATCTGTTGATCAAATTAGTGGGATTATGTTGCTTATTTTGCATTATCCAACTTATTAGAAAGTGAAGTATGCATCATTTTGATAGGTTTGTTCCTGTGATGCTTGAAAATGTAAATGAAATGGTTATGCACATGAAACTAGTAAGTTCTCTCTCTGAGAGGTCATCTTTGAAACTGCTCATTTAGGGTCCTGTGAGACATGATTACTCCCATGGTTCTTTGTGTAGTCAACAGTGTCTTGGCTAATGGAGTTGGTAGGAGAGCATGCTAACACATGCTTCCTGCCACTCCTCCCTATGTAAAAGTATTAAATATGTTTTCACTATTTCTCGCTTCCTTTCACTGTGATATGTTTTATTCGTTTTTTTTCCAAGTCTGTCATTTGGTAATTTTGTAAAATTTTTACTTCTGCGGCTTGAATCTCTGGATTGAATCTTTTTTTCAGTTCATTGGATTACATTTTTGATTGTTTGCTTCTATTTGATGCTTTACGTGTGAATTATTTAACTGTTTTTTAAAACATGGAAATCTAATTTTAGGAATATTGTATGTTTTTTTTTCAATATATTCCACCACTACCAGCACCATCTAATTGTGTTTTCAGTGAAGTGTGCTGTGCCATGGGGCAGATCTACCATTATGGTATTCTGGATTTGTGAGCCAAATTTGATTTTTTGCCCTTGGTGGCAAGTGGCTTTTTGATTGGGTGTAGAGACAACCCTGCCCCTGCTTGATGAAACGGCCAAGTATGTGCGCACTAAGAACAAAACAGGAGATGACCGCCCTGCATGAAATGACCAGGTATCTGCGAGCAGCATTGTTAACAGTATGATCGACTCTCTGTTAAGGAGCTATTTCATTACATAAGCCAGTGGAATGTGGGGGTTTTAATCTGAGCCTATGCTGTTCTCATGCCTCATGTGGATTCTTTCAGTTATGCTATATCCCTACCAACTTGTTTTTTGTTCATCACATTTTTTTTTCTCTGGACATTCAAGTAGGTCACTACCCTAATACCAGTGATATCAGATATCCTACGGAGACTTAGAGCTATGCTTAGAAGTTAGAATTACGACAATCCCTATTTTTATACTGAGGCCTACTGTTCTCGAGTAATTACTCTTCTGCGCATTTTACAGTATTATTCAACATATTTTACTAGCATCAGAAATTCCAAAAGCATCAGTCTGTATGTCCTTTGGAGATTTGCTGGGCCACTGTCAGCACTTACCTGTGCTCCATCTTTCTCGCTATCTTGCTTTGCCTTACTGACTTTTAGTCAGCTTTGCTATTTCCTAGCTAAATACTGGATTTCCACTGTGCTGAAATACACTTATGGTTAACCTTTCTGTATTAAATGCTCTCTCAATAGTAGAAGTAAATGGGCAGATCGGAAAACTAAAAAAAAGAAACTTTGGCATACTGTGGCATTTGAAGAGGTATATTCACATGGGATCATGGAGCCCCAGGCTGTCCTTGGGACTTCTAAAGGCACTGCTGTTCTGTAGTACACCACCCAGCAAAGGATTGTAATTACAGGGGTGTTAATCTGTGCTGTATTGAAAAAAGTTCCAAATATGGATCTATGTGAAATAAATCCTCAACCACTGTAGATGCTAGCCCGACTATAGACAGACACACAGACCCAGAATGTCCATATCACACACATTTATTTCTGTAAACTGTCCCGCACATAACACAGTGCTCCAATAACAAAACAATCTTCCCTTTCTTTTCTTTTGCCGCCTCTACTTCTCTCTTCCCAAGCTTTGTCCTCCTCCTCCCGACTCTGCCTCCTGAATGGAATGAGGCGGTCTCCTTTATAGTGCACCTGGAAGTGCTCCAGGTGTCTCATGATTAACCTCCGGCAACACTTCTGGGTGTGGCAGAATCGCTGCATAGCACGCCACTCCTCTTCTGGCAGCACTTCCGGGTGTGGCGGAAGTGCTGTATGCCCAGACTCTGGAGCTGTCCAGGTGGCCCCTGGTGATGACCATGGACCCCCAGTGGGTTGAGCTTCTGAGCTTCAAATCCGTGGCCCCAATGTAAACCCAGGGGGCTGCCCTCTCATGTCCTGGGGGAGGTACTCCTGGTAGTACACCCATCCCCCAGTCTTCTCTAATAAAGGGTGTACCGTCCGGACAGTATCCCTGACCGTCCATCACACCACTTAAATTGCCTTGCTTGACACAAAGTCCACCTATGCTAAAGTAGTAGTACTCTCTGAATTCATTACTGATTAGAATCTCAATATATTACACTTAACATGGCAAAAAACCTAAAAAGTTTAATTTTCTAAATAAAGCAGTTCTGTCTCAGCATTTTAACTTGACTGCAGCTTATAGCTAAGGTAAGGATGGCGCTATGGCTGGAATAGTTATATCTGATCTAAACTTCAGATGAATACCAAATTAATGCCTTTTTGTCCTTTGTGTGTTTGGCTCTAAAACTGATAACGATATCTGGTCCTACCTTACTCATTGTTCCTTTTTGAAGACTTTTTTGTTTGAATTTCTGCCAAACTGATACAAGCTATTAGGTTTTGTAACCTAGGAATTGAAATTGACTTTTATTTTGCTCTGAGCTCTTCGCTTCTGCTGATCAATTTTTTAACCTGTCCTGTAACACTTGTTCACAAACAGTTCCTAAAACTGATGTTTGCTTAATTATGTTGTGCTCTTTTGTAAGTCGTTTTAGATACAAGTGTCAGCTAAGCAATTAAGTATAAATAAGTGTAAATGTATATTGTTTTCTAAAATGCAGTAGTTTTTTATTTTTTAGTGATATGAGTGAACAACTTACTCAGCTAAGTTGTGAAACCCAGACAATCATTCTTATAGATGGTTTTAACAACTAATGCATGTTCATCTGGAAGTATAATGCAGTGGCGAGGAATAAGGACCATGGGAATCTTTCACCTCACAAACAGAAGAGAAGCTCATCTGTCTGAAGTCTCATATTTTACATACCATGACAGAAGGAAAAAAAATGGCTGAGACTGTGGCTGAACTCACTGTACTGGTTAACCCTTTGTGCAGTGCTGGTCCATCATGTAGTACGCTTTTGGATGTAAGAAAAAGGGGCAAGTAAGTCTGTGCTGAATGGTCAGCACATGATCATTAAATGTAACATGGTCAGTGATCTTCAGTTATTTAAACTTACATTGTCCGGTGTTACATTTAGCCACTGCAGTCAGCAAATCCAGAAGTCGTGTAACGCGACATTGGCTTAAGCTGACACAAATTGTGCTGTTTGTTTTTCTTCAAGCATTTTGTATTTTTTTTTTTTTCTTTCTAGTATATTGTTTATTATGCTAATTTAGAACCTTGTAATTTAGGTATTTATCCATTTTTTGATTTTTAATGTTTAATATTCATTTGTATCCAATGTTATTTATTTGATTGTTTTTCTGGTCTTTACTCCTGTTGTACTCTGTTCGATATTTTTAAGGCACTTTGCTGATGAGAAAGGTCATAAATAAATAACATTTATTAATAAATATATTATTAATATATTTATCTGAGAGTGGTCCTCTCAGATTTCAAAATGCAGTGTTTAAAACACTACTTAAAATGTCCTTGGATTCCTCAGTTTTAAGTTGTACATAGTAGACGTATTTTGAAAGTGCCTTTCCTAGCTAAAGTCTTATTGAAGTAGTACGTAAGCAACTCTCTACTTATCCTTATATGTAGAGACAAAGGCACAAGATAAAAGTCTGGGGCACCTGAAGGCAAACCCGGTATATTGAAGTTATGCAAAAGGTGCAAAATTATATGCATGTTAAAGTGGAAGATTGAGACTTCATTAAATTTAGCCAGTCTGCCGAAGATGGCATTGCTTCCTCTTATGTTGGATTCTGGGAGGAAGAAGTGGATCCAGGTGGTCTGACACCAGAAGTGACGTCAGATTGGGAGAGGTGACATTCTTCCTTTCCGTAGAAGGGGAAGGAGAAAACAAAATGTTATTTGACAGTGCCCCTTCATGTTTTGGAGATAAATTACACTCACTTAAGCCTTTAGGTTGTTCCCCAAGCACATGTGTGTGACACCTGTTAGTAATATGTTGGTACGCAAAGTTCAGTTGGGCTTTGGGTCATATCACAGAATCTGCTCTAGTAAGTATGATCAGTGATTACTGAATCTGAAAAATGTGCTATTCAACTCCTTCTATTTAATCATTCCATTTTGTTCAAAGTGTATGGTTTGTATCCATGTGGCAGCTTTATCTCAGGAATAAATCTGAGATCAAAGCCTGGATAACAGAGAACTTCCTTGAGGTAAATAAAAGTAAAAGCAAGCTGATTTTTTGGCAATGCTGAGAAGGTTAGGAATGGTTACTTAGACTTTTACAGTTATTACTCCCTACCTGACTGTTAAAAACAAAGCAGGCTTTATTCTTTATTCAGAGTTTAAATTTGTAAACCAGATAAATTCAATTGTTAGGAACACATTTTACCATCTCAAGTTATTTCCAGGCTCCTGTGATTACTGCAATGAACTACACTTGGGTGTCAGTCAGTCTGTTCTACCTTAGTTTCAGATAATCCAGAATTCAGCTGCTAGAATCCTCACTGGTGCTAATAAGAGGCTCAGTATATTAGCAATTTTGGCTACTCTCCATTGGTAAGGTATAGAATACAGTTAAAGGTACTGATAGTGGTTTACAAAGCCCTTCATGGTTCGGTACTCTGTATCCTTACTAATTGTCAGTGTCCAGTTTCAATTACATAATCCTAAAAATCACTTGAACTCATTTTGTTGACCATTCCCTATTCTTGCTGTCTCAAAGGAAGACTGCACAAGTCATCCCCAATTTCCTAATAAATTGGCTAAACTTTCTATTAGTAGCTTTGACGTAGTTCAGCCCTCTTATTTATTTGTGATTTTGTTTACATGTGCATAAATTGTTATAGACTTCCTATGTGTATATTTGGGAATGTTCACAACTTTGTATGTTTTATTATACTTTGGCGCACTGATATTTAAATTTGGTTATTTAAATGTGCTATAGGTATTTATATTTTAAAAAATAGTCCATCTTAAACGGTGATACGATGAGAAACAAATATAGTTTTTATATACCTCCTCTTTGCTCGATCAGCTGCTGGCTTGCTGCTGCTGTGCTGTGTGATCTGCATCTCTCATGGCACTTTGAACATTTAAAAGCCTGTACAGCAGCTCTCTTTGTCATCTACTCTTTGTCTTTTATTTCCGGCCCCGGGCGTGGTTAAATCTCTTGGCACAAATTTTAGTCTCGCAGGATGTGTGTTTTTAGTTTATAATTTAAAAACAGAATAAGAATCTGAAAACCTAACACATCACATTAAATTTTGATAAATTATGAAAAGAATGATACCAAACATATATATGTTGGTTTTAAAATAAGCCCAATATAAAGCGTGACAAAAATGGTCACATAAAATCGTTGCACAAAATTGTTGCACTTTTAGGTGTAGGATTTTATATATATAGAGTTGATTAACTCCTTTCTGTTGCGCTGTCATCATGGTAGATGTTACTGTTGAAGTATTGAATCATTAACCTTAATTTTAGTATAAATCACTATAAATCTTAAAACTGTCAAATATAACTGTTGTCGCAGTAGGGGGCAGTAGTGCTCCCTTGAACCCTCAGGTACCACGCCAAGCACCTGGTAAAATTGCCACAATAATTATATTCATTATAATAATGTGCACCAAGCACCCTCCACTCCACTATATTCATAAACAATACAATAAACCAATAAATCACAATCCTCCACTCCCAGACGCGTTGCCCTCCTATCACCCAGCTCAGCTCGTTGTCTGGGAGTTCCCAGAGTCCTTTTATTCCTCCTGACCCGGAAGTCTTTCTGCCCAACAGTTCCACAAGTCCTTATTCCTTCCGGGTCAGGGTAAACAGTATTTTTCTTTACCCCGGAAGCCCGTCGCTCTTCCTGTGACGAACTTCCGGGTCATGGTGCCCAAATGAGTCCATTGGCCTCCCGACAGCGACTCCCAGTGGCCCCAAGGTATCCAGCAGGGCTGTGTATAAAAACTACATAGTCCATGAGGCCCTGCTGGAATTCGGGGCCCGTATATGCTCTCGGGAGAGCTCCTCCTAGCGGCCAGGGGGTGAGGGTCGGAGTAAAATGCCAGCAATCCACCACAGTTCCCCCCCTTAGCGACGACAATTGGGGCGGAGCGTCAATCCCCGCGAGGGACGTCCTCCTCCAGGAGAACGCGTCATCCGGACCTTGGCTGTGTTGTTTAAACCTCCCAGCGAACCTTGGGGGAACGGTGTATCTTCTATCCCACCGTTCCCCTGTCATCCGGGAACAATCTCGCCACAAGTGTCCTGGTTGCCGACAGTTGTAGCACCGCCGACGTCCTCCTGGTTGTCTCTCTTCCCGAGACCTGAAACATCTCGAGAATTCTGTCAGCTCCACCCTTTCCCCCGCTATGGAGGGTTTTACAGCTGCCTCACAGCTCTCGATTCTTTTTCCTATCTTGTCAGGAGACCCGCGCTTTACTTTGGGGATCTCCTGTTTACTCTGGGGCTTGGATACAGCTGGGGACTCTCTACCAGAAAGAGAGAGCCCCTTTGCTGTCTGTACGCCCGTTGATTTGTGTTTTTTAGGAGGCGGTGTCATCAGCGCCGCATCGCTCCGGGTAACAGCACTGTTCAGCTGTACCGGTACGATCGGTGCTTCCCACGCCCCGTCTGTCATCACGCCCCACTCTCTTGTCGGGCACACTGTGCTTTGACACCCGCTACTTATTAACTGCGGTGTCGGTTCGCACTGTGTCCCTTTATATTGTACGATACAGGCCGGACTCACCTGTATTCCCGCATCAATCATGACTGGAGCTTCCCGACCAAAACGCTGTAGATAATCCCATATCCTTTTTAGCGGTGCTTTGGCCGTCTCTCCCAACTCTTCCACTTGTTTTTTAATGTTTGTTAATGTCTGTAATAAAGCACATACAGGCTCGAGCAATTTTTCAAAATCCCGCAGTTCAAAATTGTTATTTAATTCGACCGGAGGTAATTTTGCTTCCGCCTTCTCCTTACCTACCGGTCGGGAGCCAATCAGCACATCCGCTCCTGGCACATGCTCGGCTGGGTCTTGCAAAGGCTCTTGGGATTTGGAGTTTCTTTTAGAGGGCCGGGGTGGCACGACTGGCCGACTGCGATCAGCCTTTTCTATTTTATCGGCGGATCGTTCAGTCACGTCCCGTCCCTCATTACTTTTAAATACAGCTGGCGCTGCTTCGCCTGCCTCCCCCTTCCCCTTCAGGGAGCTCGATTCCATCAAGGGAACGCTGACCTCACCTCCGTACTGCTGTCGACCTTCTCCTTCCCATAAACCGTCTGGGGAAATCACGTGCCCACTTTCGGCGAATGGAAGGTGGCCCTCATGGTCATATGATCGACTGTAGTCCTTTGAGTGTTCCCAGCCTGCTCCGGGATAGGTCACATGACTCTCTTTGTCGAATGGGATCCCCCGTTTTCGATTCCTAGATGGGCTAGCCTGTTCGTCATCGCGGCCATCTTGCCTAGGTGGGAAGTACATCTCTGACTCGTCGTCAGAAACGAAGAGACCGGCTCCTGCAAAATAGGAATAATAATTTCCCGGCGTATCGGGCGTTTCTCCGGCACATACCTTTCTATATACAGGACGTTTTTCCAGTCCATTTAGGCATTCCGGCGTGTCCGATGTCTGGCGGCCTTCCTGCTGCCTTAACGCACGGGCCCTTTCGGCTTCAATCATTATCCGGTCTTCCTCGCTTCCCGTTAGGTAGGTCCACAAAGTCGCGGCGTCATCTAGGGCCGTTTTCCTTGGGCGATCCTCATTCTTTCTCCCAGATTTCTTCCCCATGGTGTATCGATGTACAGACTGGCTGTCTATTGCAGCGCTCTTTGTAGAGGGTAGCGTTTCTACCTTCGGACGTTCGAGCAGGACCTTCTTAGGGTCGTCTGCGTACACAAAATTTGTTTTATATTCAGGTCCTCTGCCAACAGACGGCCAGAGAATCCTGCCGGCTACACCAGTGTCGCAGTAGGGGGCAGCAGTGCTCCCTTGAACCCTCAGGTACCAAACCAAACACCTGGTAAAATTGCCACAATAATTATATTCATTATAATAATGTGCACCAAGCACCCTCCACTCCACTATATTCATAAACAATACAATAAACCAATAAATCACAATCCTCCACTCCCAGACGCGTTGCCCTCCTACCACCCAGCTCAGCTCGTTGTCTGGGAGTTCCCAGAGTCCTTTTATTCCTCCTGACCCGGAAGTCTTTCTGCCCAACAGTTCCACAAGTCCTTATTCCTTCCGGGTCAGGGTAAACAGTATTTTTCTTTACCCCGGAAGCCCGTCGCTCTTCCTGTGACGAACTTCCAGGTCATGGTGCCCAAATGAGTCCATTGGCCTCCCGACAGCGACTCCCAGTGGCCCCCAAGGTATCCAGCAGGGCTGTGTATAAAAACTACATAGTCCATGAGGCCCTGCTGGAATTCGGGGCCCGTATATGCTCTCAGGAGAGCTCCTCCTAGCGGCCAGGGGGTGAGGGCCGGAGTAAAATGCCAGCAATCCACCACACTGTCAAACAAGTATAAATTGTACTTGTTATTGGGACAGCATTTACCTTTGAGGCAGCAATTGATAAAGAACTGTACAATCAAGCAATAAAGCAGGCAAACATGCTTCCTTGACGTGTAATGGATTTTGATAGAATCGTGCCACTGTGGCATTGTGTTATTGTGAAGAACATATAAAAGAGATGGTGGTCTGAGGAAACAGTAGACACACCTCAGCTTATGCTGTTCTGTCCACTGTGTCTATAATTCTACATGTAGAGTTCTAAATAAACCCTTGATTCTGTGAGCTAAATTATTAAGCCTGTTGCTTTTCTTTTACACATTTCTTGGGGGCTCGTCCAGGATTCCAAGGAGTAGTTCTGTCTAGAGTCAATTTTAATCCAAGTGGTCACACTAATGGTTAGCTGTTTTATTGTAAATACATGGGTGGCAGTTGACTCAGGATGACCCTTTGCTGGAATCATTGAGGTATATTTTAAGATTTAAAAAAAAACAAGAAATAAGGCTTTGTGAACCTCTGAAGTCCAAATTCACACAGTACACTATTTCTTATCCTATTTCTAATTCACTTGTGCAAATCTCAGCTCCCCAGGGCTATGTGTGCAGGGTGTACTTTAGGATAGAAAAAAGAACAAAGCTCAACTATATTTAGAAAAGAAGAAAAAAATGTTACTGCTTGCCCAACAGTTTGAAAGACTTGCCCAGCTGTTACTGAGTTGTTCCTAATACTTCTGCAGTTTCTTCAGAGTCTCAGAAACAGCTCCAAGCATCTTCTGAATAAACACAAAAAATGGGAGCAGCAGGAAATGAAAAACAACAAGGTGACATATAATCTAAGAACTAAAGGAAAGATTTTCTTTGAACTCTATACATTTCACTGTTTAAAGTGAATAAAAATGTTGAAACCCCAAATAAGTATAAAATGTCCTTTAAATCTGGTGCCAGCTGAAACATTATTGGGTGACTGATTTATATTTTTCTTTGTATTGTTTATGTGTTTATAGAAATATACTCCAATGCTTAAATGGGATGTTTGACTTCTAGGTGCTAACTGGTTTGCTATGATAATAGTGTAATGGAGTAGAAATTGGTGTTTTAAAGAAAAGGATATTTTTATGTGTTGCTCTTAGGCAAAAAAAAAACATGTAAATAACAAATGTAAAAGCCAGTAGATGAATGAGCAATACACACCCTTTGTTTGAGACTGGGAAGTGAAAAGACACATTTCTTGAATAATTCTGTTACAGGTTATTGTTGATGGCTGTCTACAGAATGTACATATTTAGCTGTTGCAAGAAAAGTCACTTACTTCAAGGATTAAACTGCTTTGATTGGAATCTCTTAAACATACAAAACTGTGATAACAGAACTGCCTGCTTCCTTAGAAAATGTTTGTATTTACTTGGCTTGAAAATTAACGTCTTCTGGGGATATTGGTCACCAATCAGCATATAGTGGTATATGTACTTCTTGATAATTGCAACAATACTATTGTTTAACCAATGAAAATGTGTATATAGTAATCCCTCCTCGATGGCGGGGGTTCCGTTCCAGAACCCCCCGCGATAGGTGAAAATCCGCGAAGTAGAGACCATATGCTTATATGGTTATTTTTATATATTTTAAGCCCTTAGAAACTCTCCCACACTGTTTATAAATATTCTCCACACAGTTATACAGTAAACCCTCGTTTATAGCGGTTGATCCGCTCCAGACAGATAAATGAATTTCCAAAAAGTAGGATTCTTTATTTATAAAAAAAATTATTTATTGAAAACCTGTTTACGACCTTCTAAATACGTTTTTAACATTATTAGAGCCCTCTAGACATGAAGTAACACCCTTTAGTCAAAAGTTTAAACTGTGCTCCATGACAAGACAGAGATGACAGTTCTTTCTCACAATTAAAAGAATACAAATATATCTTCTCTTCAAAGGAGTGCGCGCATCAGGAGCAGAGAATTTTAGAGAGAGAGGGAGCGCTCGCTAATAAAAGCAAACAATCATAAAATCAATACGTGTTTTTGTGCTTTTAAGTATGCTGAAGCACCGCGATAAAGCGGCATTTTTTAGAGGAGCGTTCGTATCCCCTATAGTTTATTGAAGGCATTAGGTCTTGATTCGGTCTGAATTCCTTTCAAATGGGACACTGTATACCTGCTTCATGTTCAGGTTGTAACGATGTAGTATGTGGAATACTGATTTGATTTAAACCCTGAAATGTTTGCTGATGTTCCTTGACTCTGCTCTGATTTTCCTGTAAGTGAATAATGTTGTTGGCCATATCCATATTCACTATTTCTTCTTCCTGTGTGTCCGACAAGAGTTGTTGACTGCCTCCACTATGAGGTTGTCTTTAAGTTCTACACACACAAAAAATGCACACACACACACCTACACATATGCAAATGATGCATTTTTGGGAACTGCAATCAATGTCTAGTGTATAAAAAACAGTGTAAGATTTAAGTACACTGTCATTTTTGTGTAGGATCTATCCAGTACTGGCAATATGAATATTTTTGTACAGCTCCAGGGAGACTGTCCCTGTAATTATATAATGTATGTCTGCTAAATGCAATACAGTGATCCCTCCTCGATCGCGGGGCTGTGTTCCAGAATCCGTGAAGTAGAAACCATATGTTTGTATTGTTATTTTTATAAATTTTAAGCCCTTATAAACTCTCCCACACTGTTAACATTATTAGAGCCCTCTAGACATGAAATAATACCTTTTAGTCAAAAGTTTAAACTGTGCTCCATGACAAGACAGCGATGACAGTTCTTTCTCACAATTAAAAGAATACAAATATATCTTCTCTTCAAAGGAGTGCGCGCGTCAGGAGCAGAGAATTTCAGAGAGAGAGGGAGTGCTCGCTAATAAAAGCAAACAATCAAAAAATCAATACGTGCTTTTGTGTTTTTAAGTATGCCGAAGCACCGCGATAAAGCGGCATTTTTTAGAGGAGCGTTCGTATCCCCTAGGCAAACAGCCTCTGTGCAAACAGCCCCTCTGCTCACACCCCCTCCGTCAGGCAGAGAAAGTGAGAGAGACATAGAAAAGCAAACAATCAAGCACCGCTTGGGAAGCAAATCGTATATCATTGAGGAGTTTTATTTAATATGTAATACATGCTCAGATTGGGTAGCTTCTAAGCCATCCACCAATAGCGTCCCTTGTATGAAATCAACTGGGCAAACAAACTGAGGAAGCATGTACCATAAATTAAAAGACCCATTGTCCGCAGAAATCCACGAACCAGAGAAAAATCTGTGATATATATTTAGATATGCTTACATTTAAAATCCGCGATGGAGTGAAACCGCGAAAGTCGAAGCGCGATATAGAGAGGGATTACTGTACAGGTGAAGTGTTTTATATGTTCTCAATTCTGAAAGTGCGGATTATGATGCAAACATATCTTCCTCTTCAAGGTGCGCCGTCAGGAGCTGAGAATGTCAGAGAGAGAGAGTAAAGTAAACAATCAAAAATCAATAGGGCTGTTGCGCTTTTAAGTATGCAAGCACCGTGATAAAGCAGTGCAATGAAGGGATCAATGTGAAGGTAGCCTTTCAGCATTTTTTTACAGGCGTGTCCGTATCTTCTAAGCAAACAGCCACTGTGCAAACAGCCCCTCTGCTCACACCCCCTCTGTCAGGAGCAGATAATGGGGCCAATCATACGCCTCCCTGATGGTACTACATGATGGATAAGTATCTGCCTGTATTTCTCAGAGAGAATGAGAGAGTCAGAGAAAAGCAAACAATGAAAAATCAATATGGGTTGTTAGAGCTTTTAAGTGTGCGAATCAGCGCGCGGGAAGCATATCGTATATCATTGAGGAGTTTTATTTAATATGTAATACGTGCTCTGATTGGGTAGCTTCTCAGCCATCCGCCAATAGCGTCCCTTGTATGAAATCAACTGGGCAAACAAACTGAGGAAGCATGTAACATAAATTGAAAGACCCATTGTCCGCAGAAATCCGCGAACCAGCGGAAAATCCGTTATATATATTTAGATATGCTTACATTTAAAAACTGCGATGGAGTGAAGCCGCGAAAGTTGAAGCGCGATATAGTGAGGGATCACTGTACACTGTTGTTAAGCAGAGCTATGTACCATTGTTTAACACTAGAATTACCAGAGCCTATGAGAAAACCCATAAATCTGGCCCACCTTAAATCCATTTGCACTTCTCCGTCAGCGTCTTTTGTCCTGTAAATGTGCCGATTAAGACAAGCAGCAAGCAGCCTGCTATTCCAACCCCCCACCGTCGCAGAACATTCACAAACTTCTCCCAGCTCATGCCTTGTTTGATTATCTGGGAGTGAACTGCTGGAGTTTTAGAGTGGAAATAATAGATCATTATTTGGAACACATGCATCTTATCTGTGTTCCGTTTCCACAGTAATCTGTGTAAACACATTGTTAAAACAGAAACTTTTTCATATTTTAGTAATAAATGTTACAAAATGTAGGCATAAACTATAGAATGTGTGAAGCCTGAAGTCCAAAGATCAAATAAACACTTTTACAAAAGGTTCAAGGAAGATATAGCAGCTTCCATGGTGTAGCAGTAAGATTTGCTGACTTGTAATCAAGAGTCCCTGGTTCAATCTTGAATGCCTCCTATATTTGCCGTTTTCACTAGTGAGCTGCTCTTATTGTTAATATTATGTGTTACCTCAATAATTAATCGTCCAACTGTCCATGGATGCACTTTGTTCATCCGACACTCGTTTTCCAACAGACGTTTTGCCAAATTGTCAAATTCCTGTCACCGTCTCTTTCTCGTGGAGTGAACCATTCATTTTCTCACTTCTGGGCTCCTTGGGTTGCTATGATGACCTAGGCACACCTCATTTCACGTCCAAATGCTTTACTCTCTCCTTTCATGAGTCTTTTCTCCCTCGCAGAACCCACAACCGGTGTCTCTCTGGTGGAACAGTGTCATCCTCCCTGTAATAGGTGTTGCTGTCTGTGTGCCTTGCATCGTACCAGTCATGTACGCTCGTCAGCCTGCGATCCCCTGTGCCATACTGCCCAGAAGTATAAATCCCTTCAGTCCCTGCCTATGCCAACATGACAATGGATTAAACAATGGTACATACTGTATCAGTTTCCTGAACTTGACAAATAATGTAAACACAGGTTAAACAAAAAGTATTTTTTACCAACTATCAATGAGTATACATATGCTGATTAGAACCCAATGTCCCCAGACATGTTAATTTTCAATCCAGGTAAATGCAAACATTTTCCAAGGAAGGAGGCAGTTCTGTTATCACAGTATTGAATTGTATGTATGTTTAAGCAGTTCAAACTTCTAAGCAGATGACTCTTTTGCAAGACAGGTAAATATCAATGTCCTGTAGACAGCCATCACAATAACTTGTAACGCAATTACTCAAGAAATTTGCCCTTCAACTTACCACCCCAGTCCCAACAATGGCTGCCTTTTGCCCCTTCATCCACTGACTTTTAAATTTAATATTTACCCATTGTACAAAAAATATTCCCCTCTGACATGTTGATCATCTGCAATAATATTTTTTGTATTAATTTACCTGTTTGTTAGTTTTGTTCTTCTATATTTCTGTTTTTAGCTTTATTACAGTATATTCAGTGTTCTTGAATGCTATGAAAGGTACTTATAATTAAAATGTTTTCCTTTTTAATATATCGACGGAGATAGTATTGATCCCTCAAATTTTTCAAAATTTGCCTATTGTGGTGGACAGCCGGGGTCTCCATGGGGGAGCCAGCCTTTCCAGGGCGTTACCTCCCCTGTAGCACTAGATGGCAGCCCCCCTGGGTTGCAGCGGTGCCTGGGACTCCCGCAGGGCTTCATGGGAGTTGGAGTTTGGTGCAGCCATGTTGGGATCCGTGGGCACCGCCAGGGGGTGCTGAAGCTGCTGCTGATCCCTACAGAGCAGCCCTTCCGCCACACCCGTTAGTGCTACTGTATATAGGTCATCAAGCACCTGGAGCACTTCCAGGGGCGTTATAAAAGGAGCCAGCAGCCACTAGTCCAGGAGCCAGATTTGAGAGGAGGAGGACAATGCTTGGTGGGGGAGAATGAAGGAGGAAAAGAAGAAAAAAGAAAAAGAGAAAGAAAGAAGTGTGTTATGCTTTGGGACTGTATGTTAGACTTGTGGGGAATGGGAAAGGCATTTCCCACAAGGGAAAAAGCAAAATAAATCATTTGTGCTTTTATAACTTTGCCTCTAGTGTCTGTCTGTGTCGGGTAGGGTGGCTAGTATGTTCCCTAGTGGTGTCACACTATAAAAAGGAGTATTTAAATAAATTTAAATTTCCTTCTCCCTCTCAGAAAAGAAATGCTTTCACTGTCAAAAAACATCTTCCAAGTCTTGCAAACAAATTCTATTTTTTCTCAAGGCCACAATATTAATGAACAGTAAATCTAGTGATTTTTTCCATATTGTATTTTGTAGTGGGTTACTGAGTATTAATACTCTTGCCCTCAGCTGAAGGGGCTCTTTATATTTGACAACCTTCTACAACTGCTTTTTAAAAATCAAGCATAAAGACATTTCTTTTTAAACAGGTCTTTATGGGTTGATTGTATAATTTATTATAGTTTTTTTTTGTCCTAGTTTGCATACTCATGACTTTTGTATTTTGGCTTTTTTTATGTTCATTGTCCTTGAGTGCTATAAAAGTTACTTTGAAATAAAATGTATTATCATTATCCATCCATCAATTATCCAACCCACTATATCCTAACACAGGTTCATGGGGGTCTGCTGGAGCCAATCCCAGCCAACACAGTGTGCAAGGCAGGAACAAACTCTGGGTATGGTGCCAGCCCACCGCAGGGCACACACACAGACTAGGGACAATTTAGGATCGCCAATGCACCTAACCTGCATGTCTTTGGACTGTAGGAGGAAACCGGAGCACCCAGAGGAAACCCACACAGACATGGGGAGAACATGCAAACTCCACGCAGGGAGAACCTGGGAAGCAAACCCAGGTTTCCTTACTGCAAGGCAGCAGCGCTACCACTGTGCCACCATGCCGCCCTATTACCATTATTAGTATTATTATTAAACTCCGCACTTCAACATGTGCTTATTATATCAGAAGAGGAAGTTTTGATTCCATAAAGCATTTTTGTATTTGTTGTTTTATAAAAATTAATACTTTAATAATCTTAAATTACCCCTTCTGGTCTTCCAGAAAATCCTGTCACTGTCACAAACCTTTTTACATATCATCTAAACATATCCAGTGCCTTCTCATGACCCCAGTAATCATGTAAAAAAATTGACTAGATGATTTTTTTCGTCCATAAATCAATTTGGTATTTCAGAACTAAAAAAAAAAAATCCACTGACAAAATTCTGAAAATAACTTCCAGAGTGGGCATGTTATTTTGGTTTGCTTGTATTCAAGCAATCTTCTCTTTTTCTGCCTTTTGAGAACTGAAGTAAAAGGTGCTACTTTGGCCTTCCATATGACAGAAAATAATGAAGATATGTGCATAGGTAAAATGTAAGTATTTTTAATAAATATATATTTTTTATAATTTTAAAAATATATTTTTAAAAACAGCATGCAAAACTCTAATACTCTGTTTAGTTTTTGTCACTTAAAAAATTAATTTTCTTTACGGAAAATAAAAATTAATACAATTCAAGCTAAATATAGGAAATCACTTTGAGCTACTTATACAGTAGACACTAAACCTGCGTTAAAATAGGTCTGTATTTTTAAAAAGGGGCAACTTCCCTGTAACAGAAAAGCCCAAAGGATGTATCTATTGTATAAGTAGCACGTCAGTAGCATGTAATGTATGCTGCAGATACCTCGTAAAAAGCTGCAAGATACAGTGATGCAGTTTATTATAGTAACTGTAGTATTTAGATTTTACACTAGGACTAGCTGCATGTTTGCAGAAAAATATTTCAGTTCTAAAAAGTTGAGAAAAAGATCAGAATCTGTTCATCCTGAAAGTTAACAGCAATATAGTCAGAAACCTTGAACGAGATTCCAAGGCAGAATAAGAAAGCTTGACTTATGCTTTAGATACAGTAGATAAAGTGCTAATCTATGAATACTGAAAATTGCTCCTTATTTTCATTTTTTTTAACTTATAATAAAATACCATGGAATTCTAGTAGATAAAGATAATTATTCATAAACTAAAAATATGAGAATTCTTTGAAAATGGTACAGTGCATAATTTTTTTTCTTTTACTATATTTTTAAATCTGGTTGTGCTGTATCATTTCTTCAGCACTGAGAAAAACCTTAACAGCAAGAATTTAAATTTACAGTTAATGTAATATGGAAGAACTTTAAACAAGCATTAATTGCAATTCCAGAATCACAATTTTTTGCTACTGTGTCATTATCATAATCCTACAGTGTGCATGGAAGTAAGTTGTAAATAGTAATGATGCTTGTTATTACATTTTAATCGAATATATATTGCTTGAATTATTTTTATTTTTATTACCCATATCAAAATAGTTTTGTTCAGAACAGCAACAACATTATGATGATGCCTATGCTAGTGTTCCTAAGCTTAGTACAAGTGAATTTTTTAAGAGTTTATCTTTTTTCTTTGAACTTTTTGCTGTTTACCAAGTTAATTAGAAATGACATGATTGGCACCTTTTGTTTCTATGAAAACAGCTCACTGCATGTCAGTATGTAGAGATGGGAATACAGGATATTTTATGGCCTATTATGTTATTTTTCAGTAGATAACATATAGGTCATTCTGCCCTAATTACAATTTAGAATCAAAAAGAGCTGTTAATCACATGGACTTCTTTATTCAAGGAAATGACCTTTACATATAATGAAAGCATTTTATTATGGTGAAAATGGCAACAGGCCAAATTGTAGGGAGTAATGATGGCCATGGCCTGAAATAAATCACATTTTAAACAATGGACTAATAATAATGCTAGGAAAACATAACAAAATATGTATAAAGACAATTATATACTTTATAAATTATAATAATAGAGGTCTTTATTAAATCATCTTTAAAAGCATTTTAGTAAATAATTTGAGTATGTAACAATATGTGATATCGTTCTTTACACAAAATATCTAGTTTGTTTTTAAAAATTATTAAAGCTATATTTGTAATTTTTCATTTTGTATGAGCAAAACTAAAAGATTTCATCAAAATGATAAACCCATTTGTCCATCTACTAAACCTTCATGTTACAGGACTGCACAGCGGCACTCCTACTCTAGATGTAGCAAGCACAAAGCCAGATGTAATCCTGAATGTAACAGCGTTTCATTGCAGGGTGTACTCATTCACATTCCCTCCCTCACTCAAACAACGCTAATTCAGAGTTGTCAATCGACCATGTTGTATATCAAAGAAATATGGAAGAAAGTGAGAGTACCTGGAGAAATCTCATATGGAGAGAACCTGACAATGATGGGGCTGGGGTTTGGACACAGGTCTCTAAATGTGAGGCAGTAGTGCTAACCACCCTGTCACCCTTAATAATTTTAGTGTAAATTTTGCAAAAATGTTGGAAGAATTCTCATCATGCAGAGAACCATAATAAGATATTACAGTTTATCCCAATTGATTAAAAACTATATCTTGAACAGTAAGCTAGATAACCTTTGTTTTAATTCAATACTGAAAATGATCACACTATTCCCAGACTAACAAACAATGTGTTCCTGTTGTTAGTGTCATATCAAAGATTGGTTGTACCATTTGAGCAGATCTTCAAATGCAAATCCCATTGGTAAATCACACTTATCTCTATACAATTCTTCTCTCTAATCAAACACAATGTGTCAAAACTGAAGCTCAATTAGCTCTCAGCTCTCCAGCTCAAAACACTGTGTGTGTCAAACTGCTTCACACTTGATGATAAACTACAGACTGCTTATAAATGAAGCTTTGTGTGTTTACTGTGGTTGCTTAAGGATGAACCTACGATGTATAATAGGCTGAGAGCCAAAAGAACAAGAGGAAGAGAAAGAGGAAGTAAAGAACTGCAATATCAGATGATATTCATGCTACTGTGGTTAACCATGTGCGTATCTATAATTTGACAATGACAGAAACTGAACAACGAGTGCAACCAAATCTCAGTCACTACACAGTTGCTTTCATAATCCGCACTTTCAGAATTGAGAACATATAAAACACTTCACCTGTACAGTAATCCCTCTCTATATCGCGCTTCGACTTTCGCGGTTTCACTCCATCGCGGATTTTAAATGTAAGCATATCTAAATATATATTGTGGACAAAGTTTTCAGACCAGACAGCAGGTGATTCTCTGATTCATTGTAGAGAATTTGAGCCTGATGCCAGCGACCCGCCATATAAATATATCTTTGTTGATGAAGCTAGATACTGTATAACCTCACTAAAGAAAGGTGAAGGGGATGCAACATTTTCAGGCAGTGTGTCATTGTAGAAATCTCTGGGCAGCAGGGAGGCAACGTGACAATGTGTGGAGCCATAAGTTAATATAGGGTTCTGTACCACCATGCCATTCAGGGCCCTTACGACACAACCCATCTGTGGAATTTCCTAGATCACCTTTTAGAGAATCTTGAGCATCAACAACAAAATGTGGCTGGTACGGCAGATTTGTCATAATGCATTGTGACTTGGAATAATGTAATCCCAGGTTTTCCAGTTTTTTCTTTGCCAACAAATTCAAACAAACTCAAACCACTTACACCTTAACACCAGCAAGACCAAGGAGCTGGTGGTGGATTTTAGGAGGCCCAGGCCCCTCATGGACCCTGTGATCATCAGAGGTGACTGTGTGCAGAGGGTGCAGACCTTTAAATATCTGGGAGTGCAGCTGGATGACAAATTGGACTGGACTGCCAATACTGATGTTCTATGTAAGAAAGGTCAGAGCAGACTATACTTTCTGAGAAGGTTGGCATCCTTCAACATCTGCAGTAAGATGCTGCAGATGTTCTACCAGACGGTTGTGGCGAGTGCCCTCTTCTACACGGTGGTGTGCTGGGGTGACAGCATAAAGATGAAAGACGCCTCACGCCTGGACAAACTTGTTAAGAAGGCAGGCTCTATTGTAGGATTAAAGTTGGACAGTTTAACATCTGTGGCAGAGCGACGGGCATTAAGCAAACTCCTGTCAATCATGAATAATCCACTGCATCCACTTAACAGTGTCATTTCCAGGCAGAGGATTAGCTTCAGTGACAGACTTTTGTCACTGTCCTGCTCCACTGACAGACTGAGGAGATCGTTCCTCCCCACACTATGCGACTCTTCAATTCCACCCGGGGGAGTAAATGCTAACATTAATTTTATTTTAATTTTTTTCATTTTTATTAC
The DNA here is from genome assembly GCF_016835505.1 of Polypterus senegalus. Taxonomy (NCBI): domain Eukaryota; kingdom Metazoa; phylum Chordata; class Cladistia; order Polypteriformes; family Polypteridae; genus Polypterus; species Polypterus senegalus. The sequence continues at coordinate 92,434,575 of NC_053158.1, forward strand.
TATTTAATTTAATATTTTTTCTTTGTATCAGTATACTGCTGCTGGATTATGTGAATTTCCCCTTGGGATTAATAAAGTATCTATCTATCTATCTATCTATCTATCTATCTATCTATCTATCTATCTATCTATCTATCTATCTATCTATCTATCTATCTTCCCAACCCCATAGACGAATTCTTCTTGGTATGGAAGTGAAAGTTCTATGACCAGAATCCTTATGATGCAGAGAATATTCTGTAAGCCATGAAAGAAGCCTGCGAGGGTATCATTTTAGAGTAAAACCAAGCTAGGATGAGACACAGCTAGGCATATTTTCCTTGCTGGTTTAGCAGAGCAAACATCTTGTCTGATGTGGCTGAGGATTTGTGGCCTGACCAAGCCCAGAGACATGAGGCTGATGAATAATGTTTGCAATATACAGTATGTGGCAGACATTATTCATCAGCTTCATGTATATTTTCTTACAGTTTTTTGTCATTTATGGACTTTTTTACTATAACATTTTATTTGAGTTTTAAAGCATTTATTTTAGTTTTACAGAATTTTACAGATTTTTTTTGTTGTGCATGAGTTTACATATGTTGCATTTGGAGAAGAGCATTTGAGGAACATTAAAATTTTGAAAGATGGTCTTGCAAAAGATGTAACTGTACACGTTCATTATTGTATGTTGATTACTATCAAGAAAAACCTTGATAAGTTTGAAATACAGTATATGGTACCTTGTATAAAGTTTTTAGAGTAGCGTTCTGAATTGATTCTTGTTGTGTCTTGTGGTCATTGTGTGTGTGTGTGTGTTTATCTTGTGTTATGCTTGTGTGTATCATCTGAGTGAAATGTTTGCTTTAAGTGACTGAGTGAATGATTTGTTGATTGTTTGGTTTTGGGCTGGAAGTCTGGGATTTGCACAGATGAGTGAGATATGATATTGTGTTTGAAGTTTTGAGGGAATGAGGGCACTTTCAGTGAAATGTCTTTAAGCAATTGGGAATTGTCACATACAAGTCATTAGCAGGCAGCTTAAGGACCCTATGAGGCGCAGAAAACTGCAGGATGGGGAACTAAGGCAGCGTATTAATGCTTCTCTCTTTATTTCACCAGAAAACCAAAGAACAAAAGAATACAGCACATTGAATTTGTCACTGAAAAGCTGGAGACTACCCCAGCAAGCATAGGCTGCATGTCAGGAATAATCCCAGGAAAGGGTTCCAGTCCATTACTGGGTAAACTCACAGGCACAAGTACACTAGGGCCAATTTAGGATTATAAAACCATCTAGCCTGCAATATACTAATATATACAAGGACATGCATGTGTTGCTGTGATTAGCTATCGAGTAAATTTACAACCTGTGGATAAAAGCTCTCTCTGAATCTACTGGTCTTAGAGCAAACAATCCAGTACTCTTTTCTAGTAGAGAATATGATATGTAAGATGGTTGAGGTCTTTAAAAATACAACCAACTTTTAAAGAATACATTTTGGGTCACTATCATCATTCTCTTGGGTTCTTTGTGGTCATGGGCTGAGCAGCTACCATACTAGGATGCTACAAGGTCAGTGGGAATAAATTCTGCTGTATACCTTCCAAAGCTGGTGAGCATAAATGGGGACCTACAGGTTAAACTCAAACATCTAAGGAAGTAAATGCATTGGTAAACCTCTTTGACTATAGTCAAGATTTGTTCTGGTAACTTCAGGTCATCAGTGATAGTCACACAAATAATTTTAATGCTTTCTTTCAACAGCATCCCTGTGTTGTAGATGAAGTGTAGTTTTCTATACTGCTTCCTGAAATGTATAACCAGTGACTTTGTATTTTTTACAGTGAAGGTAAGAATATGTCCTGACACTACTGAGTCAGAAGACAAGTTTCTTCTCTGTAAGCCTCATCACTGCTGATGATCAGGCCTATGATTGTGGTTTCGCCAACAAATTTAATGTATACATGGCCATAGGTGGCCACACAGTCATAAGTGAACAAGCAGGGGAATCAGCACATTAATCTGATTGGTTCCTGTTTTGACCTTGATTGTGAAGGATGTGATGTGGCCAGGCCATACATGCTGGTGTGTACCACAGTGGTATCATGGATTGCTTCTGGGGCTTTAGCACCTGATTTGTGGCATCTAGCATCTGATCTTGAAGAGCTTTTGTTCTGACATAAATGGATGACTGCACGAATACCCATAGGAGACCCCTGCCCAGCCCCATTTTACTTTTCCATTTAATATTTCCATTTATGACTAAAGACATTATCAGAGATGGGGATATGGCTCTAATTAATGGTAAAGCTTGCAATGCCCCTGGTCTACCATTTACAAAGTCTAAAATCCAGTTGCAGAGGGTGGCAATAAATCCCACGGTTTAGGAGCTGTTTAAGAAGCTTTGTTGGTACAACTGTGTTAAATGCTGATGTGTAGTCTATAAGTAGTACTTCAGCATGGCATTTTCTTCTTTTTTTGCTCTCTGTTAACTGTTATTACCCAACTATATGAACAACTATATCATGGTCTGGTCAGCCAACGGTTTTCTGGACCGGACAATGCATAAAGAAAGAATTTACAAAAAAATGACAAAAATATTCACAAAACTAGATATGTGTTTTACAAAATAATACTTTAATTTTAAGCATAATGCATACATAATACTATAACAGTACTCACAAGCTACACCAACCTTGTGTTGACTTCATTGCTGAGTCAACAGCAGTATTAGCTGCAATTCCATCATTTAAAGGAGATCATAAATGCCTTCCAAAGCATCAATACAGGAATGAAAACTGCTGAGAAACTGCTAGCAATGCAGCTCCACCACTTCGGAAATGCATGTCCATCTACTCAGGTCCATTGTCCTGGGTGCATGGCTGTTGACAGAGCTCCAGAAAGGATCCTGCCTTGGAGCAACTCACAGAGCTGGAAAAAGTGTTATAGATCATGTTGCCCTTGCTCAAGGTGAGCAGTAAGAGGCAGAATGGATAGAGAGACAGCACAGGCAAAGAATAAGGTAAATAAAAGCAAAACAGCTGAGGAGGAAGAGTCTCAGAACTGAGATCTGGTACCTGGAAAACTGGTTGAAACATCAGTTCAGGAAGGAAGAGTCAAGAGAACCTAAATCTGAAGCTCCACACAAGGAGGCTTACCTGCCTACATTAATGGATACAGTAGATCACTGCACAGAAGTGCAGCATTAAACACTTATACACCATCTCACAGCACGATGCTCATCATCATTGCTGCACTACCTGACACAGCAGCACTCAAGACTCCCCCTCCTGTGCCCCAACCACAATGAAAAATAAGAGTCTGAGGATGACTACATCACTGAGTCAGCAGCAGTGTGAGCTGGCATCTCATCATCCAATTTGTGGTCATTTGTGAATTAAGACTTTTCTGGAAGCAGTGGACACAAGGGGGAAAAAATCTTGGACTGGGTGCCATAGGGTACAATCATGTACATACCATCCATCCATCCATTATCCAACCCGCTATATCCTAACACAGGGGGACGGGGGTCTGCTGGTGCCAATCCGAGGGCACAAGGCAGGAAACAAACCCCAGGCAGGGCGCCAGCCCACCACAGGGCACACACACCAGGAACAATTTAGGATCGCCAATGCACCTAACCTGCATGTCTTTGGACTGTGGGAGGAAACCAGAGCACCCGGAGGAAACCCACGCAGACACAGGGAGAACATGCAAACTCCACATATGGTACACCCAGGAAGCGAACCCACTGCGCCACTGTGCCTCCCAATGTACATACCCTAATGGGATCATTTAAAACTTCAATTAGCTTAATATTTACATCTTTGAGGATGTGAAAAGAAAACCAGTTGTGAAAGTAAAAACACATTTACATGGGACAGAATGTTCAGATGCCACACTGACACATATCAGATGCAGGATTGTAACCCAAGGTCCATAATGCAGCAGCACTAACCACTCTTGTGGCACCCTCACTACTATATGTTGAATTACTTTTCAGTTAATAGTATAGCATAGTGAACGTTGAGAGGCAGGTTTACAGACAGTCTGAAGTGTTTTTTATTCACTTTGCAAATGGGTATGCAAGACATTTTTAACAGAATTGTGGCTTAGTGTGGGGATTTTGTGTTTCCATTTTGCAGATTGCTGCTATAAATGTCAGTTACATGAACTGGTGAAACTATAGCCTTTGTTTTTCAGTATTTCATCTACTGTTGCTTTCAGAGATTGAAAAAACATATCATTATTATTAAACAGTCCCGTAAATTCCTGTTAATGCAACCTAAAACTGAATTAAATTATTACATATTCTGTTTTCATGCAAAGCTTATCATTTATAAAGTGATAAATGTATAAAAACTTAATGTTAAAAGTTTCAGTAAAATAACTGAACTATGAGATCATTACTAGATAGCAGTAATATAGTATAGATGATGATTTAGACAATCAGTAGAGGTTTTACATGTTGCTGATGTATTTAAATGATAAGTTTAGTTGTTTTCAATCTGATTGTGAGGTCATTTATTTTAGGTAGAATGCCTAGAGGGGGCTGGGTGGTCTCATGGACTGGAACCCCTGCAGATTTTATTTTTTTTTCTCCAGCCGTCTGGAGTTTTTTTTGTTTTTTCTGTTCTCCCTGGCCATCGGACCTTACTTGTACTCTATGTTAATTAGTGTTCCCTAATTCTATTTTCTTATTTATTTTGTCTTTTTTCTCTTTCTTTATTATGTAAAGCACTTTGAGTTACATCATTTGTATGAAAATGTGCTATATAAATAAATGTTGTTGTTGTTATACATTAATGTGCCACATGAAATTGCGTACTAAAGTGAAGTATATTTTATAAATAAAAAAAATCCCTCTCTCTTAATTTTATTAATTGCAGCAAATCCTAAAAAAATAGTGCTACAATTAGAAACAGGGTTGTAACTTTATCTTAAAAAAAATCAAGTGCACACTAATACAAATACCATTTGTAAATTGGGTTTCAAGCTGAACATTGTTTTTACCTTTTGTACTTTGTCTTTACTTCAGACTCACAAGTGTTTTATGAAATAAGTTAAATAAAAATTCTTCTTTACCTACTTCAACAGAATGCTTGGCAAATACAACACAAAAAATGAATAAAAGTCAAAGTTTCACAGTAACTCCATGTTAGGTGAAAAGTCGGTATAATTCACTTTCTTGTCTTCTCATCTACTAGTTCTGCACCTGGCCATCTGTGTGTGACCTATAACTAGATTTAGCAAGGACTTTCTTCAAAACCATGAAAAGTCCTCTTTTCTTACAATAAAGTAAAACATTCAGTACATGATTTTTTTTATTTCTCTTTGGCTGAATTTATTATAGCTTCTATCATGTTTGAGAGTAAGTTTTTGTTGATCATGTGTCACAATATTTAGCCATTTATTCCCTTTTAGGCATAACTGTTTTGCAAACACTTTAAACTAATCAGCAAGCATCTACGAATATATCAAAGTAAACTTTTTAAAAACATATAAGAAAACAAGAACCCATTTTTTAACAGTTCCTGGGTAAGATGTTATATTGCTTCCAAACCTGTAAGAAATGTCTGCCAACTTACAAGGAAAACTTGGGGGTTGATGGCAGGATTGGAACTCCAGCCACTGTAAAAAAACACTTGCCAGTGTGGTGCTGAAGTGTCACCCGCTGCACTCGGATCCCAGTCCAGGTTCTTCACATTGTGGTGGGTACGGCAATGCACAATCAGTGCTTTAAAATACTGTAACGGCATTGACAAGTTACATCAGCCTGGGATGTGTCACCCAAGTATGAGCTGTCATTACATCAGCAGTAGGACGCCCCTATATAAACGGCAAGATGGCAAAGTTGCATGCTTTTCCAACTGGTGCGGCAAAAGGCAAGCAGTCCATTTAATAGCCACCTCAAAAAGCCATGTAAAGAGCATGAAATCCATCCATTACAGCGCTCAGCCCCAATGCTACATTGGTGTCAGAAGTGGGAAGAGAAGAACTACAGTCCAGTTCTGGGTGCCTTGGAAATCTAAAACAGACCTGTTTGGCTCTTCGGAAGAGTTGCTGGAGAGTCTCGAGGCTCAGATTCTTACTCTGCAGCATTTGCAGCAGCAGTACAGGGGAGAACACAGCTGAGAGGCTGCCACCTCTGCAGATTTACTATGATTTCTCCATCTGCTAAGGTGTGTGCAGACATGGAGCTGGGGAAAAGTATGGCAGAATGAGTTGCCACTGAACCCAAGTGAGCTGTGGGAAGCAGGGCTGGTGGTAAAAATGCACAGGAAAAGGACACAGCAAATTGTAGAAATGATGTGAAGTAGCATCCAATGGAGTGTCTCAAAGCTGAGATCCTGACCTGGAACGTGGTTTGCAGCTCCAGTTCATTGAAGGAAAACAGCCAAGAGACCGGTACATCTGCATCTCCACACAAGGAGATTTGCCTGCTTGCTTACACCTGACCAGCTTTGAATGCCTATGCTGCACCTCATGACACTCCAGCAGTGCCATTTGACAACACAGTACTCATGATCCCTGCTGATGTACCCTTGTCCCCAGCTGCACAACTGAAGCAAGAAAGAAGACCATGCTGCCATTTTAATGTGTTTGTATGCCATTTCAAGGAATTTGAAATGGTCACTGAGGACAGCGACTTCACTTGGGAGGTTTTATGTAATGGTGCTGATAAATTACATCAGGCAGG